>NC_090677.1:7922500-8522500 GCF_013368605.1 Nyctibius grandis
CACGAGTCCTTAGGTCAGAAGTCTAAGGAGGTTGGCATCTTTGAGGCTATCTAAGCAAGTATAACATTAAAATCGGGATTCAGCAAAGCACTTCAGCGTGTACATGCATTCCATTGCAGAAAGCCCACGTTTAGGTGCTTTGTGGATTCAGAGGCTAAATTAATTGGTGGTGATTTTATTAACAATACCTTATACGTCATTTCTGCATTAAGTTCTAATTATTGTTTTTGATGAATTAGAAAAATTACACCATGCAGCAACACTATTCATTAAAATAAATTATTACCTGCCCACCTTTTATTAATTGTGCTAGTTCTGCTGTACTTGTGGACTACGGACAGATTGCCTCGCTGGTGTAAATCAGCAATACTCCATCTTCGCCAGTGGTAGGGAGTTAATTTAAACCTCTGAGAATCTGGCCCGGTGTGCTGAGACAAGTTTTTAGAAGCCTATGGTCCAGGTGGATCACAGCTGGTCTTATTAAAGTACAAGCAAAGTTGGCTGGATGGATTCCAGAATAAGCTGATTACCCAGTAGTGGCCGGAAAACACATAAATCATGTGTTCAAAGTGTTGAGCTATGGTTTCTAATAAGCTTATCTCCCAGCTCCAGCAAGAAAGTCTCTTATGGGAAAAGCCAATAAATAACTGTAAAATGAAATAGGAATCTCAGAAATTATTACTGTTATTTATAATTTACTGTGTGCTGCACTGGCATGGAGGAAAGCACTCTGTGCGAAGGGGGATTATGCATGAAGTCACACGTCATACTCAACAGATACACATAGAACACAGAAGACCTAAACTAGCATAATAATCTAGAGCTGTCCCTCCAACTCCTTGTTTTTTGGGTAACAGTGTTTTATAATCTCATTCAGAAAACTTATCAAACTTCATCTTCTAACTACAAGCACTTCAACTTCCTACACATATTGATATTCCCTCAGGAAGTCAGATCAAGCATTTTCTAATTTCTAGCCCAGAACTACTTCTGGCCTGTTCAAACATCATTAGTTCTTGTCTCAGCTTTTTTCTTTGCTTTAAATAACTCAGTTCCCTTCTAGTTGGTTGGTTTGGTGTTTGTGTGGGGTTTTTTTGTTTTCCTTCTGGATATATTTATTTAAAAATGCATTTCCCTTTCATTTTATGAGACCCAACATCCAAATAATCTCAGGATAGATGGATTTTCTATGAATGGTCTGGTTCCAGAGAAGACTTCAAAGCATGCCCAGAGTAAGGACCAGTTGGTTTAACAATGTGAATGATTTCTGATCTAACTAGTTGTGAATGTTGGCCTAATTAACACAGTGAAAGTATCCTCTCCTCAGTGTCCTACCACCCAAAAGACTTTGCAATTGGTTGATCACCTCAGCAGTGGCACAAAAATTGTCATTCTTGATGATGGGTGACCAGTAATGTAGAGGTGACCAGTAATACTGAGGGTTCCTCATTCTCATCACAGCAATGGACAGGGTCCTCCCTGCTTCTACTGGAGTACCTTGCATGGCACATCACCTAGACAAAACCCAAATTTCAGCAGAGTGGGGTTTTACAGAGAGAGAAACCTAAGCTTTGGGTGTGGAGTTTAGGGCCGTGAATTAGAACCAGTGTCTGAAGGAAGAAGCAGGGCTATTTTGGATATTGGCACTGGATAGATTCAACTAGATGATGTGAGGAGCTAGGAAACCTGGTATGCAGAGACTGGGTCTGGACAAGATCATGTGCTCCTTAGACCTTGCCTTTGCTGTAATATCCTCAAAACTGCATGACCATGAGGCAAATCATTAGGTGAGACCTTAGCTTATGATGTTGACCAAAATTATCTTAATTTTTTTGCATGCTTCATTTGCCTATACAATGCTCTCACTGCTCAGATTTTAATTCCTTTGTGGCTGGGACTATCTTTGTTCTGTGTATCTCTCTGTACTCCTAGCACACACAGTCCTGCTCCAATTTTTACACTCCTCTGTGCTACCGTATCAAACAGTACATTCAAATAACGTATCCTGATAACGTCAAAAAGAGAAAGAAAAGTATCTCATGAAAAAATCAGGATCCTTAGTCAGAACAAGATGGACAGATCTCTGCAACCATCATACGGGCAAGGTAAAACAAAGGCACTGTTGTTAGGGAAACCACTTTGTCCTTAGTGATTAAAATAATATCTGATAGACTGCAGAAATCAAGTCTGTTATGAATATTCAATTTTTTGTCTCCCTTCAGAACAACATTCTACTGAGGACCACGAGCGTATTGCAAGGTTTTACATTTTCTTATTCATAAAATGATTTGAGAAAGTGGGATAGGCAAGGGGGCAGGAACATGGAGTGGGACTTCATCTTGGTGAGCTTCATCCTAGTGGGAGCATTTGCAGAGTGTAAATACTCCCATTGGGATTTCCTGCTTCCTCTGCAAGTGCACCAGGATTTCATATAAAAGGCAGATAAAGTTGCTACTCTGTGCTCATTTCCATGCAGTTTAATTCGTTAAATACGCTCACAGCTAACCCATGGGCTGTGTTTCCCAGAAGTCTAAGTCCCAAGGCACCCATACCCACTGAGACGTGATCAGTTTATTCTCCTCCACAAGTAGCTAACTCATGTTTCCAGTGGTGATGGTTTTTACAGAATTACAGAAAAAAATTAGGCTGGAAGGGATCTCTGGGGTTCTCTAGACTAGATCAGGTTGCTCAGGGACTTGTCCAGTGAAGTTCTGAGTATCTCCAAAATATTTCTCAGCCTCTTTGGATCCCTTTTCCAATTTTTTACTACCTTTGTAATGAAAAAAGAGATAATACTTATATCTAATTGTAATTCCCCAGGTCACAACTTGTGCTATTTCCCTCATCCTTCTGCTGTGCATGTCTAAGAAGAGTCTGGCTCTGTCTCCTCTATGTCCTGATTTTATGGGCTCTCACTCATCACGTGGAAAGGACAGCCAAGGCATAGGTCTGCACATCAGCCATGATGGAGTAAGATGTCATTTAAGTGGCACGATGGGACATGATTTTGGGAGGTGGTCCCTCACAGATATGTTCTGAATATGTGCGTGCTCTGAGATGGGCTATTTTGGTGGTTCTTGTGAAAGGAACTTACTTTGTATGAGGAGAACAGCACCAATATTTTTCCTGTGTGACAAAATTGCCTTAAACATGGCTATAAATGTTGCATGTGCGGATATGAAGGGTTTGAACCTAAAATGCACCCCGCCCTCACAAAGCCTGTGGGCTTCAGAGAGAGGTCAGTGCTGGTTTTGCATGTGTTCTGAGCATATGAAAATTCTTCAAAAAAATGTAAAACGATGACCTTTGGGTTACACTGGGAAAGTGGAAGGGCTGGAGGAGTTTAATTGACTTGTGCTCCTTCTGTGCTGCCTTGGGATGCAACGAACGTGTGAATGTTCTGCCTCGCCATTAACAGTGTTTGTGTCTCAGTTTCTCTATTTCTATGGGCTTAAACTTAAATAAAGACTTCGTAATAAAATGCAACATCTCTATTTTTAAGGCAGGGGAATCCAAGCAATATTTTAATATAGTGTTAGTATGCTATTTCCAAGTATTTCTTCTAAAACCAGGAAGGAGCCTGTACGGACCTTGATGAACTTCCTACAGATCATGTGCATTGGAAGCTACATCTGTGTTTCTTGCGTGTATTCTCTGCCACAAATTTCGCTAAATGTCATGGGTGAGAGATGCAGAGATCTGTACGTAGGAGAGGCTGACCAAAAAGGGACACTAGCTGGAACTCTGAAAGAGAAGAATCATTTAATCATTCTGACCCAGTTAAAAAGTAGTCGCGTAAAGCCATCTCCTCTCAAGCCTTAGCATATTCACCCCATGATTTCTTAGACATTTTCCAAGACTCTTGGCCTTTTATAAATACCCCTTTGCTGTAGCACAATGTGAGCTTAAATCTCTCCCCAGTCGTCTCAAACGCTTGGGTAAAGACCTGAATTTCAACTCCCTTCAAGTAGGTCATGTCTCAATCTCACATTCTAAATCTCTGTTGTTTTGTTTTTTTTTTTTTCCAGTTACAAAACTAATGAAATTACACTTTTATGTGGATTATAGCTTTTCTTTGCTGGCCTTTTTCCTAGTGACATTTAGTACTTCAAAATAAAACACCATTTCAATGGTTAGAAAAAGTAGAGACAGTGTGGAGTTCAAGGAGAAAAGACTTATGGTAATAAATCTGTGCAACAAATTTCAGTTTGAGGTCTGTATCACTCACCAAGGACAAAGGAACGAGACACATACTGTTCTGGAAGCTGCAACCACCCATTAGAATCTGTCACTTGTTGGACTGCAGCACCACATAAATGTCACAGAGCTATTTCAGTTACGCCTACATTTTTATAAGCTTTATGCCTTTACCTACAAGGAACGGCTGAGGGAGCTGGGGTTGTTTAGCCTGGAGAAGAGGAGGCTCAGAGGTGACCTTATTGCAGTCTACAACTACCTGAAGGGAGGTTGTAGCGCAGTGGGAGTCAGCCTCTTCTCCCAGGCAACTAGCGATAGGACAAGAGGACACAGCCTCAAGCTTCACCAGGGGAGGTTCAGGTTGGACATTAGGAAGCATTTCTTCTCAGCAAGGGTCATTAGCCATTGGAAGGGGCTGCCCAGGGAGGTGGTGGAGTCACCATCTCTGGAGGGGTTTAAGAAAAGCCTGGCCATGGCACTTAGTGCCATGGTCTAGTTGTCATGGTGGTGTCAGGGCAATGGTTGGACTCGATGATCCCAGAGGGCTCTTCCAACCTGATTGATTCTGTGATTCTGTGATTCTGTGATTTCTGAGGCCACCTCTGGTAAAAACACACGTGTGCACATACACGCAAATCTCTTGTCAGATCTCTTGTGCTTTTTTATTTTTTGCTTTCTTTAAAATTGCTTAACTTAACAGAATGGGGAGGTAGATGTTGGTAGTTATCTTTCTGAAATGGTGAATGGAAGGCAGAAAAGGAGACACTAAGTCACGGCAATACTAATCCTGCCCATACCCCTCAACGTACGCTTCTCAACCTGTCTCTAGGTGGGACTCCCCATGAGTCACTCCTTTGTGAAGACTTGGCTTTGCAAACTGAGCAAGCAGGTTAAGTACTCAAGTTACAGAATTATTATCCAGGCTGTTCCCTGGAGCAGGGAGTGGAGTGGATAAGCCGTAAGGCTGCATAATAAACCAGCCCGGGAATTCTCAGCAGCTTCGCAGGCAGGCACGCTGTCATTGCCTTCGCTCCGTGGGGAGCACTAATTGTAGCACTTGCTGCCATCCCCTTCAGCTTACTGACAGAATGCCAATTTCAGGCAAGAACTAATTTATCAATGGCTGGAGTGGCTAAAGAGAATATATCTGCTGTCATGTTCCAGGCTGCGACTGTGGTGTTTCTAAAGTAGCTGTTGTTGCTCTCACAAATAATGCATGTTAGCAGGGTATTTCTGCAATGAGCAAGAAGGTCCTCCAGGCTCCTAGTCTTATTAGATAACAGTTGTTCTACATTAATCTGTTTTAATGAAGTTCCTGACCTTCTTCCTTGGTAGGCTGATGAGTAATTTTCCAAATAAATCTTGCCTCAAATCTTAATCTTATTTTGCAAATAATCCCAATAACTCATGTATGAACACTTACAATGTTAGGACTGTGCAAAAAAAAAAAGAGATAGTAATACACGTGGAGACTAATACTCTGGGTAATTACATTGTGTGGTACTTAGGACAGTGATTGCCAGTTCTGATTCATGAGGAAAACAGTACACAAGAAAGATGTGAAGTGGACTATTAAGTCCCATAAAAATTTATGTAGATGTCTTCAACAAACCTGTGCGATCGTAAAGTAACCAGGCAATGTGGAAAAAAGGTCCTATTTATGGTACATTGCATAAGTCAAGAGATTTAGTAGGATCCTATAACAAAGTGAGAGTGATTAAATGCCTTAGAATCAGGAATTGGACACTGTAAATTAAAAATGTCTGAAGAGGAACAGTTAATAGAGTGTGTCAGTGTGTGTTTCTAGAGAAGTTAATGGGCATGATTAAATCTATTTTTTATCTCTACCCATAAAGCATATTGGTTCTCAGGTACTGAACTCTATGTGCATGGAGAGAAGTGGGAAAGAAGTGAAAAGTCATGTCTGGATGGATAGCATGGGGGGGAAAAGTGGAACAAGGGTGTAGGAGGTGATTTTAAGTTTATGCCTTAGATTAGAAGGGAAAAAGGGGGATGGCAGTAAAGACTGAACATAGTAACAGCTCACCACGGTTTGTGGCTGTGATGGATATACGGTGAGGGGTGCTGAGATGTTTCTTAGCTCTTCAGGAGTGCAGTGCTTTGTAGATACATTTTTCCCTCCCATGTTGTCACGTGAAATCCCCAACCATACCATCCCCAGACTAAATTTCCACCCTTTCATTTCCCACCTAGTTGCATCTGGCAGTCTCATGTCCATTTTCTTCCAGGAAATGGCAGCTGCCAAGTTTGTAAAGAAGCCTCCCAATAGCAAAGAATAAAATATGCCAAGCCAGAGGTACATGAAATCTGTTATTCTGGAATTTTTCTGGGTTCCTTCTTACAGGTTATCATCAGCTTGGAGCTTCCATTTCTGGTTGGAGAAGATAAGTAGATAACTGCAGTTACCTCTTTGAATGTCTTCGTCGAGCCAATGCTCCTTTCACCCAAGCTTGGACCAAAGCTGACAATCCTGTATTTCACTGTTCAAACATTTTATTTAATTAAGTGAACATGTGATTACCTTCATTTTTTTTTGAGACGCATCTGAAGTGCTGGGTCCAGTTCTTGTCTCCCCAGTACAAGAATAATAGGAACTTAATGGATCACAAAGGGCCATGAAGATGATGAAGCATCTGGGGCATCTCATAGGAGGAGAAGCAGAGAGAGCTGGGATTGTTCAGCCCGGAGAAGAGAAGGCTCAGGGTTCAGGGCTTAGGGTGGTTTATCCATGTGTATAAATTCCTGGTGGGAGAGTGTGAAAAAGATGGAGCCCGGTTCTTCTCAGTGGTGCCCACTGACAGGACGAGAGGCAATGGCTACAGACTGGAATACAGAAAATTCCACTGAAATATTAAAAAAAAAAAGTTTTTAAATGTAAGAGTGGTCAAACACTGGAGCAGATTGCCCAGAGAGGATGTGGAGTCTCCATCCTTGGAGATATTCAATACGCAACTGGACATAGCCCCGAGGAACCTGCTCTTGCTGACCCTGCTCTGAGCAATCAGTTGGACAGTTTGCTCTCTGGATGTGCCACCAACCTCAACCATTCTGGGATATGTTGAATGAGGGGCATGAGGCCATGAAGGAAAAAAGGGCTGCTTCAGGTAAAGGACAATGTTTTCATGAGAATACATTTGGGTAAACTGGCCGTGGCTACTTTGGTCTGATCACTGAGAGAAGATTTCGATTGCCAGGGCAGAAAATAGAGAACAGAATTCCAAATACATACACAAAACCACATAGTCTGAAGAGGCAACCTGGCCATTTCATGAGGGAGAGTCTGTGTCACAGGCTGGAGACTGGGATTGAAGGCAGTAACCCAGAGCTCTCCTTCCAGTGCCTCGTTCATGCAGCCTGGGGAAACACGACTTGGCCACAGTCTGACAGTGCTGAGAGAGATGGGGAAAGTGCCATAATTACATCGTTTCATGCAGTATAAATGTGCCTGAGAATAGAGATCTGCAGCAAATAACTCTCTACTTTTCCTATTATGTACAGTTTTGTTATCTGTGAACATATATACATCTAAGAATATCTGGGAATCCATTATAAATGATGGTCCCTGCAGAAACACTGTACTTATCTTTAAGGTAAACACAAAATCCAGAAAATAAAAGAAGCTGTTTGGAGAGCTTGAACTGGCCACAGAAGAAATTAACATCGTTAGTTGTGATTGACTGATGGAGGTCAGGCACATAGAAAATCCAGCCTGACCTCAGGCACCTCCTGGGTCAGAGATGCTCACCCTGTAACCTGCATCATGTCTGTAACTCCTAGTTGAGCTAGAGCAGGGATTTGGGGAAGCAACCCGGTTAGGATTGAGAGATGGATTCAAGGTCTCCTTGTAAATAGACTAAATAGATCCCGAGCCTCTGAAAAAGCAGAGAGCTGTCAAAAAAGAGCAAGTGTGGGGAGGTAAAAACAATGTTTCTGAAGAGCAGCGACAATCACAGCACGGGTTAGATGCACACTTTGTTTTGAGATCCTTGTTAGAACTGTGACAGCTTAAAGCACTCTACGGAAATGAAACACTGGAGCAAAATGCTGTGGGACTGCTGAGAGAGTGATTCTGTAGCAAATTCCAGAGCTGAAAAGTGAAGGAACACGCTGCCTGTGTGCCCAGGAGAGAAAGCAAAAATAGATATGAACAAATGATTGCAAAACACTATGTTTCTGCAGCCAAGCAAGCGATCACGCGGGTGTTTGGATCGAAGGGGCTCTGCCCGGCCGTCGCGGTGGAGAAGAGGACACACGGCGGGTAATTACTGCAGCCTGGCTGGCAGTCATGCAGTTATTAAGCTGTGAGAAGTCACTGCTTTCACTTGTCCGTCCAGGCCTGAAGTACTTCTGTAGAAGCCAGCCGGTCTGGGGAAGTGATCGTCCCTCTGTACTCGGCACTGGTGAGGCCGCACCTTGAATCCTGTGTCCAGTTCTGGGCCCTGCACTTCAAGAAAGATGTTGAGGTGATGGTGATGGAGCGAGTCCAGAGGAGGGCGACCAAGCTGGTGAAGGGTCTGGAGGGTCTGACCTACGAGGAACGGCTGAGGGAGCTGGGGGTGTTTAGCCTGGAGAAGAGGAGGCTCAGAGGTGACCTTAGTGCAGTCTACAACTACCTGAAGGGAGGTTGTAGCGCAGTGGGAGTCGGCCTCTTCTCCCAGGCAACCAGTGATAGGACAAGGGGACACAGCCTCAAGCTTCACCAGGGGAGCTTGAGGTTGGCCATTAGGAAGCATTTCTTTTCAGAAAGTGTCATTAGCCATTGGAAGGGGCTGCCCAGGGAGGTGGTGGAGTCACCATCTCTGGAAGGGTTTAAGAAAAGCCTGGACATGGCACTTAGTGCCCTGGTCTAGTTGCCATGGTGGTGTCAGGGCAATGGTTGGACTCGATGATCCCAGAGGGCTCTTCCAACCTGATTGATTCTGTGATTCTGTGATTCTGTAGTGATAAAGTCCAAAAAGAGATTGTAAAGATTTCTACTTGCAGGAGCAAATTAAATTTCTGCCCCCATGTTACCAAGACGCTTAGCCAAGGAGATAATTTATGTCCATAAGGTGACTAGCCTCTTGGCAGACATAAGGGAAGTGGAGGAGACAAGTCTAGGGAAAAATTCAGGGAGGCAGAAGTTTGATCCCTCTATAGAAGAGAAATTGCAGAGAGCCTCTGAGGCTGAAGCAATGCATTCTCGTGGAGAAACCTTGAAAAATCTTTTGGTATGTTGGCAGGAAGCAGAGAAACAGGTTGGCAGCCAGAGCGATGCCATTCAAAAATTCAGATTCTGGACAGCAACGTGCTTTTCTTGTACAATTTTAGGTTTCCTGTGCCAAGCCTGATATTTTTCTCCAAATTCATTTTTATTCTTAGCACTGAATTAATATTTCTATTTTGCTTTGCACTAAGCAGCAGTACCACATCATAAACACAAAGTCATGCAAATATACTAACTGTCACTGATTACAAACACTGCTCCTCTAGGCTGGTTTTCAGCCAGCGTTTTTGAAGATGGAGTGTATTAGTGCCTGTATTTTGCCAGTTCACAAGAGTGCCTCATTAGAAAAAAAAAATATACATGTATTTATTTTCTTTTCTTTGAGCTCATCATTTAAGGCTAAATCCATTTATGGAGCTAAATGAGAATGACAGACAAGAAAATAGCATGGAGATGGCTTATAGGCATACAACAAAAGTTGGCTTAGTTTTATTCTTTCTAGCCCTAGTTTTATTCTTTCTAGCCCAGCATCTGTTGTGGCTCTCAGGCCAGGGTCTCCATTGGAAAACAATTAGTAAACTGTGCAACTCCACGGTTAAAGATAATCTATATGACAAAAATAAAAAGGGTAATTGACTGATAAAGAATATTTTACATCAGATGGTAAGTGAGAGGAAAAGAAATAGTAGCATGTGCTCTAATAACGCTTTGCAAGAACCTATGCTATGAAAAAAGATCCTTGGAGAACTTCATTGCAGGAAGCAGTGATCTGAAAAGTAGGTGGCAGATAGATGAACAAGACCTCTCTGTGCAATGCTCCTGTCCAAATGGATGATGAAACACTTGGGTACAAATACAGGGAGCTATTGAGGAGGAGCAAAGGGTTTCTGATGCATTGGTACTTAGTGCTGATGCCAGTGTAACTGGATTACTGCACTATGTCCTCTGTCCACAGCTCCAGGAGAAGGGTAATAGGTTAAACAAGGCTCATACTGGAACCAAACAAATGTGGAAAATGTGGGAAAATATGCCCTGGTAGCAACACACTGCAGGAGCGCAATGTGGGTAATTTAGAAAGAGATTAAAAGATGACTTGACCATAACGAGTAAGTACCAACACGAGGAACAGAAATTAAGATAATGGCCTCTTGAGTCTTTCAGGCCCATATGTAACAAGATCTAGTGGCTGGAAGCTGGAACATAGACAAATTAAGAGTAGAAACAAAATACACGCCTGGTGATGAGAGTAAATTAACCAGTGGGACCGCTGGCTGGGTGTTGAGAAATGTGTAAATGCATAAATCACTGGAAAGACATAAACCAATGAGGTATTTTTCAAAAAAACCTGCTGATCATTTTATGAAGATCTTCTGACTAGTAACATACCGATAGTTTGCAGGATAGCAAGGATAAGCTCAGGTTAAATAATCTATGAGTTCCTGACTGTCTCTGGTGATTAGGGTGTGAAGATACAAGAAAAGTTACAGTTCCCTCTGCTCTGGCCTGGTTGGTGCTAGGCTTCTTTACAAACCAAGCGATGGCTGCAGAGGTTTTCCAAAATACTTGCCCCAAGTCCGTTCCTCGTGGCCCCCCATCCCAGGAAGGCAGAAGCAGGATGGAGTGCTTCACAATGACTCCTCGCACCCAGGCACCATTCACCCCCAGGAGTGTTGAGTAAGAGCAGCCAGCAGAGTAAGATAAGAAAGTAGTTGTGCAGCCGTCACAGGAACACAACGCTTTTTAGTCCTGGAGATTGGCAGAGGTTAATTAAAAGTGTGAATTTCAAATGATTCCATTAAGCTGGTACAAATCCCATTTTGAGCACTCATTTTTTCATTCAAAAAACATAGGCTTTAATTTAGTTTAAGGAACAATGTTCAAGTAACATAAGATGGGAAACGTTTAAACCCCAAATACACATACGCGTGCGTGTCACCATCTCTGGAGGGGTTTAAGAAAAGCCTGGACATGGCACTTAGTGCCATGGTCTAGTTGCCATGGTGGTGTCAGGGCAATGGTTGGACTCGATGATCCCAGAGGTCTCTTCCAACCTGATTGATTCTGTGATTCTGTATCTTAAACCTCACAATCTTGTGAATGAGAGATGTGTGCAATTAATTTTTTTAACTAATGGGTCGGTTTTGCCCTCCTCCTGTGTCTGTCTTTCCCACACAAATTACATGTACTTCAAGCATATGTCAATGCAAGAAGATTACCTTGTTCTCCATGAGTGGAGAGCTACCTCTTTCTATTGCTTCAGGTCACTTGCAAAAACAGGTGGCCATCCAGATAAAATTGTTTTTCAACAACTTTTGAGATTTCAATATTCCTTTTAAACTGCACTGGACTGTAAGCATTTCACAAGCTACGTTTGTCCAAAAAGCTATTTCAAGTCCTATAACCCTGAAGCTTCTGAGATGCTTAGGCTTCTGTGGTTGAAGAGACCCTGAAGAGACCTCAAAAAGCTGGAAGTGGCAGCCTTTCAGAAAATACTTGGCTTTCCATGGACTTGCATATTTAACATTCAGTTGAAGATTTGAGCGTTAAATGGGTTTTCTTTGTCTTCAGTTACTCCTAGCTTTTACGTGCTCAGTCTCTGCCCTGCAATAATTATTTTTGGAGGGAAGCTAGAGCTTTTTCCATTAGTCAAAGAAATGAAACTCCTCAATCTCTTTCATTTTGGAAAAAATAAAACCTGACTTTAAGGGCTTTCTGCTGAGTCAAATTTCCACTATGTTCTTGTTGCTCAAACAAAATGTTTCAAGGGTCATTTTCAGTACAGCTGGAAGGGCTTGTTAGGCACAATCCATGCTTAAAATGTCTTGGCCAAAATTGTTTCTAACACTACATTTCCATGCAGCAGCTTTTCGGCTGCTTCATTTAAAAGAAATATTTTCTGTGGGTGCAATTGCAACGCAAATGGTCTGTCAGATCCTGTTTCTTTTCCAACCCGGCTTCAGGAATGGGGCAGGTGGTACATTATGGCAGCTCTTATAATTCATCAAAGGCCACCATTTATTCTGAAGTAGAAATCACAGAATCACAGAATCAATCAGGTTGGAAGAGACCTCTGGGATCATTAAGTCCAACTGTTGCCCTGACACCACCATGGCAACTAGACCAGGGCACTAAGTGCCATGTCCAGTCTTTTCTTAAACACCTCCAGAGATGGTGACTCCACCACCTGCCTGGGCAGCCCCTTCCAATGGCTAATGACCCTTTCGGAGAAGAAATGCTTCCTAATGTCTAACCTGAACCTCCCCTGGTGAAGCTTGAGGCTGTGTCCTCTTGTCCTATCGCTGGTTGCCTGGGAGAAGAGGCCGACTCCCACTGCGCTACAACTTCCCTTCAGGTTTCTCTGTACTTTGAGGTGCAAAAGCTAAATTTATGACTGGCTTGGCAATAGGGAAACCTACTTCGTCTCATTGGAGAGACTGAAGAGGATGATTTTCATTCTATTACATAGTGGCAGACATTTAATCCAAGAGAGTTGTGCCAGTCCTACATGCACTCATTGGACATTGTTTATGACTTTTGATTTGTGGTTTACGGAATGACCTGTGGATTATTCTGCAGATTGTCTCAGGAATACGGTTTGGAAATGAGTGTCACAGAAGTTCAGGTCTTCCTCTAAGTATCATAGCTGTAGGTGATCATGGGAAATATTTGGAGAATTCAAATGTCAGTTCTGAGAAATATGTTCTAAATTGTTGAACCCAATACATAAGTTTACTATATAAAGTTTTTTTTCCAAAAGTTCGTGCATCTTTCCAATACTGTAACACGGGAGAAAGACCCATGGTGCTTTGCATTATCCTGACAATTAAAATGGGAATTAAGGAAGAACCAGCACTTATCAGCAGGCTGACTTGTCCTGCAATCCTGGTTTTATTTTGAGGAAAAAGCAGTGATAGCTTAATATAGTTAAATCTCTGGGGAGAAGGCGGATACTCTTGCAGTTCAGGCATTATATTAGCCACAAAGAGACTCGATTTCCATTCCAAGTTCTGATACTGATATTAACAGTGGAAATCAAGTGGATTAAGCTGAAGGCACCTAATTGTTGCATCTCAGAAACACTATAGGAACATAGACCCCATGAGCCGTACGACATATATATGGTGGCTCTCACATGCCCTGCTCTGTTCATTTTGCTGTAAATGCTGTGCACAGATTTCTCCCAGGTATGGAATACACACATTGCACTTTTGAGGGCCCTGGACTTGCTCTGCACACTGAGACTGATCTAACAGAGTGGGCAGAGGGAACTTCTGGAACTTCTGGGCATGAATGTCTCCTAGCAGACTGCTGGGTAACTGCAAATCCTGACAAAGGAAAAGCATCTTTGTTTTTTCTTTTTTTTTTTTCTTTCTTCTTCTTTTCCTGAATGATTGTTTTGGGCAATAAAAGATATTTAAAAAGAGACAATCATCAGGGAAACCCAGATGACTGGCAGCTCTGCTGAGGCTATTTAGCTTCTTTTAAAACAATTCTCAGGTTTGCAAAGAGCTTTTTTTTTTTGTGCAGGGGTTGACTCTTGGTTTGCATTTGTGTAGCATGTAATAAATAAAACCTCTGATCCTCCTGAAGCCTCCAGGGCCCCTTTGTATAGCCTGAGATCAAGAAGTTCATTCAGGAGTGTAAATCACACAAATGTAAGAAAGAATCTAAAACGACTGGGTACATCAAAGCTCTGCACTGAGGGAAAATATCTCTTATTCCTGCCCTGCTCCCCAGGCAGACTGTTCATCTCATGCTCTTGCAAACGTTCATCAGAGAGGACTCCTCAGCGCCCTTCTTCATCGGCATTACAGTTAAAGATGTTTCTCTAAAAGCCAAAGGAAATCTTGCAGGTGATAATTTAATTTCTTCCTCAGCTGGTGGAGAAAAATTGATTGCCCTCACATTTATGGCCCATTTTACCTACGTTATCACCCTCACCATACACATCCCTTATATCTGTCCACATCCCCCTACCTGTCTGAGCAGTTCATGCTTGCTGGGTGGGCAAACACTTCTGTGTCTCTTCTGCAAATTCTTTCTATTTTCTTACATCTTCCTTCCTTGAAGTACAGTGCTCAGAACATGGGGTGGCACCTCAGTATCCTCTGTCCTACCTCCAGCTCTCCTGTTGATATCTCCCAGTGAGATTTGCCATTTGACTAACATGGTTCACTCACAGAGAGTTGTAGGCTACTAATACCTGCAAATCTTTCCCAGGTATTAAATGCTCCTTTGGGGGTTGGAACTAGATGATCTTTAAGGTCCCTTCCAACTGAAACCATTCTATGATTCTATGAAAACAGGGAACAAAACCACACACTGAGATGATGCCAACAGTGACAGGTACTAAAGATGCAGAGGTTCACTGGACAAACCTTCACCTGATCATCTGTTTTTTCAATTTGAATGGCATATTTGCCACAGGTATGCAACCAGCTACACGCCAATCATCCGCTGCATTTTTGTTGTTATTAATACTGAAGGTTCTCAGAGTTTCTCAGGCTCATCTCCTGTTGAGACAATAAGTTATAGCTGAACACAGATGCTGTAAGCTGTTAAAGTGTTATGACTGTACGCCTGAAACGCTGACAAATAAACTAGTGTAACTGGCATTTGACTCATTGGGTCACATTTCATTTAACTTAAGAAAATAAATAAGATATGACAGTTCTGTTCATGCAGAAATAAAACCGTGCTGCCTCAGGAAGTGGGTGTTCACACACAATGCCAGTTTCTGTTGAATGTGTGCAAAATATATAAATCAGCTGAGCTGATTTGACACTAATTACATGTTTAATTTTTCCTACAGTAAACTGTATAGTGAGTAAAAAACTCTGAAAGGGGGGAAGTGAAATCCCACTTCCGTTGCCTCTCAAATACATTAATATTAAGTCTATGTATGCAATCACTGAAATCTGGCTGTGTGCAGAAAAAGATGGTTGATGATACTGCAGTGACATCCCTCACTTGTTTTTCAGTGATGTGGATTCAAAATCAGCTCTTCCACATATTTGGAGCATGGCTTTTGAAAATAACCACTTCTATTAAGCAGCACATTAAGCTATACATCAACGGACCTTCATCACTCTTCGCACTGAATCTCTAGCTGGAAATATGGCATTGTAACTCTTTCTTTCTCCCAGTGTTATCTAAGATGTGTGTCTTTCGTGGCAAGGGTTGACTGTGAGGACAGCTTGGGACAGAAACAGATTTACTGAGCTGTTAGGTGTCCATGTGACTGCTGTGCTCTTGTTTTATCTAGTCAGATTTATCATAAACTAAAAACCTACATTTTACCAGAGACTCAGGCAATCTTTGTGCTCAGAAGGTCTGTAGAGAACACAGCGCTCTGAGAGGAAAAAGTAGTACAAAGCTTTCCAAGTTGCTCTTGGATTTGAGAGAGTGGTGTTTTATTCCATGTTCATCTGTGGTCTGCCTGTCCTGCTTGGCACCAGCCTGTGAAAGTCATTTAGGCATCTAAAGGGAGGTACCTACAGCTGGGTCTGGACATGGACATTGTCCATTCCCTAGGCCCTAAGTCCTCAGTTCCACTGGTAGGGTCCTAATCATCTTGAACATTTTGGGTCCTGGTGGAATTTTCAAGGCTTCTTAGTTGCCTTGATACAGCGTGATGATGTTTAGTTTCCAAAAACCATCCTGTATCTCTAATTGATCACCTTAGCATCTCAATTCCCTTAAAAATGTCCTGTAGATAGTTCTAAAAATACAATATGAGTCATCGAACACATAAGCATTTTAAATACTGAGAGGGTCTGCTGAAATTTATCCGAGATTATTCATGGATTCAACAGAACAATGTCAAAGTTTTCAGCTGTTAACACCTTCTCCCCCAAAGCCAAAATGCTTTGAAAGATCAAAAAGCATTGCTGTGTTTAGAAAGAGGTAGGAAAGGGAAGTGAAATCATGGGTCAGATAATTTGCATTTCTAGAGATAACCTGGAGAAAATGGAATAAGAGTGGATAAACTGGAATGAGGATGAATGTTGGAGAAACTGGAATGAATCCGACATCCTCGGTGATGCTGTGCCAGAATGGAAGGTGGTTAATGAGAAACTTTGTAAGTACAATCTGGACAAACTGAAGATCTTTTACATTTTGGAATAAGCAATTGCATATATACAAGCTGGGGACAGCTGGACGAAGAGTCTGCAAAGAATCAGAGGAGGAAACCTCAGACTGCTGTGAAAAAAATTAAAAAATCATTCTGGGATGTGTATGGGAGTACTGTATAACAAACCCTTCCTTCTGTGCAATTATGGAGAGGTCTCAGCTGGCCAGATATGGGCCATGAAATAATGGGAGATAGTCCAGGGAAAAAAAACAATAAAAATTACTAGGAATCTAGAAAACATGAAGATTGAAAGAGTTGGTGTTTAGTTTAGAGAACAGAAGGCAGAGGGGAGATATACAATAAATTAAATATTTAAAATAGTGCTGCAGAGAGGAAATACCCATTTTCCATATCCAGTGCAAAAAGTTATGGGTATGAATTGCAGTAAGGAAGAGAGATATCAGCCAGTAAGGAAGCCTCCATAAGCCTGCAGCTTAGCACTGGAGTAGGCTACCCGTGGAGGTGGGAGCATCTCCCTCCATCAGCAGAGGTGTGTGAGCAAGAGTCTGGGTAAGAGCAGCCGTAACAGTTTGACAAGAAATGAAACAGCCTTTGTGCAAGGAGGTGGACTAGGTGACCTCTATTATGGCTGAAAAATTAGGCCCTTATTTTCACTGTCACTCATATTTTTCTCTGTAAAATGGGGACAGTTCATAGCAAGCCACGCTATTACCTTAAATCTGTCAAAGATTATGAGGAGCTCAGATGCTTCAGGAGCAAAGGAAGGGAGGTGTATAAGTTTCTGAGGCTGATCAGCAGCCTCTTAAAGCCATGATTTAAGTGGCATAGTGCTGTTGTGATATAACTCAGATGCTGCTGTACTGAGCTCCCTGCAGGGAATGGGACATATTTTTTTCCTAAGCATTATCAAATGCAATGTCATAGTCAGTGTTTGAGAAACCCGCCATAGACCAAGAGTTGTGATCTTTATTTTCCTGGGACAGCGTTTGCTATGAGGCCATTAGCCTGTATCCATGTGGTGGTTGACAAAGGACTGTCAACTCTTAGGGCTGAAAACATATTTTCTCAATTGCAAGAGTGCTGAGGCAGTGGCACAGGGACACTGTCCAAATTTGATTGTCAAATGTTGAGTTTTCTTGAAAATAAATTAGTCATTATTAGAAGTAATCAGAGCTGTCCAGCAGCAATTTAGGGTCCAACAAACAAGACATACCAAAAAAAAGGTAATTTCTTTACTTTGAGACCATGTCTTCAAGACTTAGGCATGTGAATGCAGCAGTTGAGTTGTCATGGCTTAATCACAGAATGACAGAATCAATGAGGTTGGAAGAGCCCTCTGGGATCATCGAGTCCAACCATTGCCCTGACACCACCATGGCAACTAGACCATGGCACTAAGTGCCAAGTCCAGTCTTTTCTTAAACACTTATAATAAGTTATAAGTTACCAATGATGAGCTGAGCTGCAGGACATTGGTGGATTGTAGTAAAGTGATGGCTTAGGAGAGGCAATAGCTGAATTATCCACAATGGAGACAAAGACCCAAGACAAAGAAAAAACTTTCACAGCGTGAAGAGGGTTATCTTGTCACCAAAGCATTCTCCTCCACCTCTTTCTTTCAGAGTTCTCTGATACTGTTCACAGATGCTTTAATACCAGTCCCAGCAGACCAGACCCCTTGGAATTTATCAATTAAATAGAAACTAGAAGTTTGGCCAAGTGCAACACAGCAAATCATTGGAAAATTCAAAGAAAAATTCAGGTTTACCTGCACCTGACCCCAGTCTTCTCCTACAAGACCTTGCAGTGTCCTGGCCGCTGTTTTAAACACTGTAGAGCTGATCTTGCACGCAGAATGGAACTAGCATTTTTTTTAGACAAAATTTTAAATACATCTTTATTTGAGTTACAGATCTTAGAGCCAGAGGAAATTGGTAGGACCCCATCTGACCTCCTCCCAAGCACCCATGGGAGTGCTCCAGGAAACCCCTTGTTTTCTGGCTGAGCTGAGACATCTCCTTTAGGTAATCTCCCTGCTTTGGTTTAATGACTTCACATGGCTGAGAAGTCACTATTTGCACAGGGAAATTACAGCATAACCTAATTGCTTTATCATTCAAAAAACTTTGTACTTCCTGCCAGATTTCTCCCAGCTTCTGCTTTCAGACATGGATCTTCTCACACCTTTATCTGGTGGCCTGGGAAGATCCCACCTGAAAGAAATTTTTTATGCATGTACTCAGAAAACAGATCAAGCCATCACTTCCACTTCTCTTGGTTAGTCTAAACAATAGGAGTTTATTAAGCCTCTTGCTGTTCAGCAAGTTTTCCAGCCTTGAAATAAAACTAAATAGCTTGCCCTCTTCTACATCTCTGCCCCGACAAGTATTGTTTTAAAATCTAAAGACTCTGCAGGCAAGTTGTGCTGTTGTGTTTGGAGATTGTTTATTGCAGGTCATATTGATCTCCTGTAGTGACGGACTTTTTCAGCAAGAACCTCTAAGTGGAGAATCTGAAATTTAAAATTAGGTGTTGGAAGTAAGGAGGGACTGTTTCCAGTGCATCCTCAATGTGTCTGATTAAGGAACTAAAGAGGGATAACGTATCCCTGTATTTAACACAGCAGCTTCTGGCATTTGGAGATTAAAGAGCAATCTTCACACCTCCAAGGTAATCTGATTAAATGCTGGATTTGGAAATACCCCAGGCTATAGTGCAAAGGTCCGTATGGAAAAAGAAGAGAAGGCTGTCCATTTGGTATCTGTGGTGGCATAAATTGCAGATTTTCATGGAAGAGGCAACAAAACAGTAATTTATTCAGCAAAATTTATTATCAGGAAATTGCCTATTTTTAGGCAAGAGTAATGTTCACTGCTGTGGGTTTGCAGCTGCTGGCAATGATAAGCAACTAATCATTTATAAAAATTTGTATCGTGGTGCCTTCCTGCATTGTTTCCTAAAAGCCTTGTTGATTCAGCTCAAGATAGTCAAATACCCACCTAATGCGGAAAGAATACAGTGTTCATACAGTCATGAATTATTGAATACTGATTCTTAATTTAGTTATCAAGGTATTTACTATATGTCTGTTTGGACTAAATGTTCAGAGATGTTATTAGCAAAAAGTTCAGTGAATCAAGAATGATTCAAGACAGCAGCATCTATAACCCCCAAGGAACCCTGACTTTGCATCCGCAGTGATGGGCTCTCTGCACTGCGATGGGACAATAGGAACCTCTGAAGATGCTTTAGTCTCATCCCCACTGTCAACTTTCTTACCCTTCTTGAAGCCAAGCTTCATGATGCGTTACCATTTTCGATTGGTTAATAGAAAACAAATAAATCTGTGATCTTTCTTATTGAAAGCATAATGTAATCATTCCTATAACAGATAGTTATCTGTGAGGAACAAGATTATTTTGCAAGGGCTATGATAGGTTAAGAATAATTATCAACTAACAAAGCCTGAAGTCTTGTACTGAGAGGCATGGTTGTCTTTTTGTTTTCAAGAGACTTAAATTTAAGTGATGCTGTTGTGCTGTTAGTGCCAAAAAAAAAAAAGAATGAGATTCTTGAGAGCACTGAACTCTTGGTGACCTCTCCAATGATGATGTTAGCACTTGGTAGTACTTGGTAGGAAAAAGCACACTGAGAACTGATCACGAGTCTAACCTTTACTGCTAAAGGCAGTCCCACGTAATATGAATTGCACTCACCTCTGAAGCACTCCACTGGATTTCAAAGAAGTTCCAGCAGTGTAAAGCTGGAGTAAAGCAATGGCCAATTTGTCCAGTTGTCATTTCATTGGTATTTAGGAGCGTTTGCAAATGGAAGATGTAACAATTTTAAATTTCTCCCACTGAAGTTGGACACAGAAGGCCAAACGCCTGGGACACAGCAAGCGAGACTTCAGTGGAAGATTCTGGACCAGATCTGAATGAACGGGGTTGCAACCAACCCCATGGAGTGTTTTGTGTAATGCCATACCCTGTGCACTTGCAAAACTAGGGCTGAGGTTACCCAAGGCCAGTTCCTCTCACTGATGGCCACGTCATGCAGTCCTGACTACAAAGCCCTTTCGCATCTGTCCCCGAGGGGTTTCTCCATTTGGACGAGGCACAAGAAGCACCAGGATCCGGACAAGCGGTGATGTAAAGCAGCTAAAACCAGCCAAGCTGGAAGTGGCTTAAGTTGGAAGTGAGAGTTAATGGAGATGGGAGATGGAGAACATAACTCGGCATTTTCCAACGGGGGCAAGAGGCGACTAATGGATTAGAAATCAGATGCAGCCCTACCGTGGATTTACCCAATCTGAAATAAGAAACAAGAAAACTCCATTAGTGTAACACATCTTTTACACAGCTGTGACCAAGCTGCAGACTCTGTGTGGGGAGGGAACAACAATTTTCCCTGCTCTGAGCATTAGTACATTAGTGTCATCTTGGATGAAGACGGAGAAAATGAGAAATTGAAAGCGTAAGGAATCTTGTTTCTCTGAAGGAGCAGCCCATGGGACAGAGGTGAATCCTGCAGTTCCAGCCCTGTGGGGATGCTATTTAAGGACTGATGATGTGTTTCCCTGGCCCTGCGTTACCACTGTTTGCTGTTGAGGTCCTGATCCAGATCTGAAATTTTCAGGATTGCTCCCCCTTCAGTGCTGCAAGTAAGGTTAAGAAGCCACCACCATGTCAACTAGACCAGGGCACTAAGTGCCATGGCCAGGCTTTTCTTAAACACTTCCAGAGATGGTGACTCCACCACCTCCCTGGGCAGCCCCTTCCAATGGCTAATGACCTTTCTGAGAAGAAATGCTTCCTAATGTCCCACCTGAACCTCCCCTGGCGAAGCTTGAGGCTATATCCTCTCGTCCTATCGCTAGTTGCCTGGGAGAAGAGGCCGACTCCCACTCTGAGGGAGTCTTCGAGGAGAAGGTAAAGGCTTGTTGAAGCACTCACCCTTAGCAGCACGCTCTGCTGTGTGGCCAGGAGCATGCGTGGGAGGCTTTCTGCAAATTATCCTGATTTTTTTTCTTGTTAAAATTCCAGCTCTTTAAAGGCCATGCATTTCGCCTGCTCCAGCACTCATCAGGGAGGATGCGGTGGGGACCAGGAGAGAAGGCTGGCCGGGCTGGAGTAATCAATATATACATAGGAGTAAGAGGGTCAGTACACTGCAGTGCCGTGTATTTCTTTCCCCTGCTTAATATTTGATCCGTGCAGTTAAGATACACCACTCTCTGATTTAATGCTGTGCTACACGCCACAGCGTGATGCTGCTGACCCAGCCTGACTTGAGAAGCCATAAAAGGACACTTTGATGGGATGATTATTTTCAAAAAAGGTTTTAAAGTGTGATTACAGAAACTTCAATTTTCAAAAGCTGGGAGCCTGTCAAAGATGTTCTCAGTATGTTCATACATATCTATAACTTCAAAGAAAGGTTGAGAGGGCTCACATCCCTTCCTGCTTGAATCTTGGCCAAAATTGCCTAGTTAACTTAAATTACCTCCTGGGAGTGATCACGGCAGGGGTTTCTGCTTCTATCCGCTGAGAGGTTCTTAACCAATTCTTACAAAGCTGGACCCAAGTTTCTCTCCCTGTGCGTCCTACAGATGGGTCACACTGTCACCGAGGGATTCTGAGGGAGCTCCTGGCACTGCCTGCCTCATCTGGAAGACTGCACATATTGCTGCCAAAATTAACCCCCTCAGCAAAGCCCAGGCCTATGTTAGGAACTGAACAGGGCACAGATCTCCACCTCACCATTATTTATTTTTCAGGACAAAGGTCCCTTAAGAAACATATATGGAAAATATAGTCCTCATGATGAAGAGAAAAGTCAATCATATTAAAGGAATATACAGTTCTCGCTTCTTCATCTCTTCCTTTTTTCATATTCCCTTTTTTTTTCATTTCCTATTGTATCCCTTTAACAAGATAAAATAAGGATGGAGAGGAAATAAGGAAGAAAATTTAGGCGAAAAATGGAAATGGAAAAAAGTGCTGATTTAGTCTATAGATTCTCTTGTAAAAAACATAAAACCTGAGGAAAATTGGTGACTGCATTTTTTATCAATTTCCCATGAAAGGATAATTCTCTTCCAAGCCATTCTGCTTGGGGCCATGGCTGTCGTTGCTACTGTAGTAAAACCTTTTGTCAGTCAAGTTCCTCCAGAAAGTTACTCCTGGCATTAAGGACTTCAAAGGTCCTCCAGGTGTTACCAGCTCTCTCAGCAGTGTGATGGCATCTGACCCGTCTTGCACGCTCCCTTGCACAGCGAGTAGCACCCTCCTCTCCCTGTGAACTCTTGTACCGTGCCATCTCTCCCCTCTCCAGAACTGCTCATACTTTGTGTTTCTGAAATAGAGGATTTTAGCCAGTTTTCCATCATGCCTTTTCTCTTGACTAACCTGATGAGCCTTAGTACTACGACGGGGGCAGCACGAATTCCTGGAAAACCTTATCAGTAATTTCTTTTTCTTTTGCTCGCCCTCCTTCCCAGTCTCTCTCACCTGCCCACCCTCCCCTGATTTCCTCAATTATTTCATCTGCCTTTCAGGGAAGGCCAGAGAATTCAAGAGGGAAATTGCACTGAAGGGAGGACTTCTGAAATCTTGGCAGATATGTCAATAACAATGCAGCTTTTCACAAAGCCTTTCATCCTCTGTGCCAAACCGGTTGCAAAAGTCCCAATTTTTTATTAGCCAGGGTTTTAAAATACACACATAATACCTTGATCTTCAGTGCATCCACTTTCTGTTCCTACCTTGTCTAAAAGGATTGCCAGCAGCTCGGGCAGGACAGAGGCATCCAGTGTCTCCAATTAAATGGACAGGAGATTGTTCACTGCTCTGAGATTACTTGACGTAAAACACTGGCTTTCTGGATGTACCCTAGAAGTTTCAGAGTAATTAGTGCTGGTATATCACCACCGTCTATGGACAGACCTCAAATTAACATGAGAAAAGTGCTGTGATGCCCTGTTGGTTACTGAATAGTGACTGTATGGCCTTGGACCACTCTTATTTCCAGGGCCACTAGAAGAGTCTCAGCAGAACCAAACTCACCCTGCTCAAATAATCCCTCCTGAGCAACGCTGATCTGGGCCAGATGAGGGACTGTTTTAGGGGCAGAAAAACCTACCAACCCCCAGCCAACCAACCCCACCAGGGCCAAAGATCATTACATTTACTTGTCAAGCATAGTCTGGTCAGCAGGTGGGTGTAAAGAGCCAGAAAGTAGACCAGAGTTATGCTGCACGTTGGCTACGGTAGCAAGAGTGTGTGTATTTTAAAAATAATGATGCTGGTTCAAAGCTGGTCCAAATCCACGTCCCCCTCACTGCAACCAAAAAAACTAGAAACATCTGAGCTGATAATATACTTCTGACTGCTGAGAGCACAGCTTTGAATTCCCCCACACCAGCATTGCTGACACTCGTGTTGCTGATTCCTTCGACCCTTTTGTGAGAGCAGATAAAACGTACAATAATTGCAGTCTACGGGTCTGTAATTGGGAGGACTGAAAGGAGAAATTGGAGCAAATTAAATGAAAAGGCTCATTTTTCTTAGACACAAAGCGAAATAACACATATGTGAGTGCCTGTTTTTCATAAAAAGTCATTTACAGATATTTTCAGAAAGGATGAGTGTGAGCAAGACTCACATGTATATAATAGAGACGAATTAAACTCCCCTGAATTAAACTCCCCTGAGTCAATGGTGGCTCTGCACGGCATTGCAAAACAAAGGAGAAATACCTGGAGACACACTTGATTAGACCCTGTTTGTAGAAGCCATACCACTTGAAGTCTCCTGGGTTTGAGCACCTAATTCTTTCAAACTCCTTCCAAGATCACAGCCTGTTTCGCTGGGTGAAACTTTCTGCTCTGGACACCCTGCATCCAACCCCAGCACCGACCTGCCTCGTCTGCCCCTCCGCAGGTGACACGGAATCTGCACGTCACTTCCCCGAGCTGTCACGCATGATGCTGCGTTGGCTGGGGACATCAGCACCGTATCAGTTGCCAAGGTGATTACTTCAGCACCTATACTAAAGGCCAGACCCTTCCATTACCTTGCTGACTTTTTTGGAGAGAAAAGCTCTTTCCAGACTGCAAAGGCAATCCTGGTATTTCAGCCCATGCAATGCCTCAGCAAGGGTCATTAGCCATTGGAAGGGGCTGCCCAGGGAGGTGGTGGAGTCACCATCTCTGGAGGGGTTTAAGAAAAGCCTGGACATGGCACTTAGTGCCCTGGTCTAGTTGACGTGGTGGTGTCAGGGCAATGGTTGGACTCGATGATCCCAGAGGGCTCTTCCAACCTGGTTGATTCTGTGATTCTGTGAAGCCCAGTTGTTCTGGCCAGGTTTGGCTCTGCAGAGGCTGGTTCGCTGCAACAGGCTGCACGAGTGAGCACAAGCCCTCCTTCCCGCTCTGCCTTTGCTCAGAGAAAATTCTCCAAACTGTAAATTCTCTTGCAAACTCCTTCCATGTCATCTGGCAGGAGGTGACCATCAGCACGGCCCCTCATCCCTGGGCACAACGAGGGTGCCCTGGTTTTGTGGGGATAAAATTATAGAATCCCTTTTCTGTTCCATGTTGTTTCAGTGTGTGGCCAGCTGTGGGCTGGTGATCAAGGCCATGAGCAGTTAAACCCAGGGCAGCTGCCCCAGGCTGGCCCACAGGTGTGTGCTGTGACATTGACCTCAGGGTCACTATAAATGGGAAAAGCTTGCTAGGAGAGGCCCTCTTTGTCCTGTTCTCTACTCTGTCTTTCTCTTCTCAATGGTTGTGATCCCCGGAGGAACTTGCCACCACACTATGGCCTAAGTATAATTTTATGTCTTTTGTATTGGTATTAATATTGATTTTCTTATTTTATTAAATCTGTTTAAATTTCAACCCATGAGTCTCCTTCCTTTTCCCAATTCCTTTTCTTGGTTGGGGAGATTGGGTGATCAGAGACACACACACACAAATTCCTGTTTTTTAGATTGTGAATGTGCTGGGTTTTATCAAGGAGAAAGAACATGGGCTCTGAGAGTCAGACAGATCAACAGTCCTGAAAGGATCAACAATCCTGTGAAAGTGGCTATTGCATGGACTGAAATCCACCATATGAATTTCAGAGAAGATCAGAGCTAGAAATCCTATCAAAACCTTACACAAGGGATGCAATGAGGAGAGGAATGGACCAGCAGATCAGGACAAGGTGTTCCATGTATGGACCAGTGAGAAAGAAACCACAAAATTCTTTCATGGGAAAGAAAACTTGCACAAGTGTTTATGTGAGGTAACATCACTGGGAAGAGGAAGAGATGACATTCAAATTAAAGAAATAGGATAATGCAGCGCTACCTGAAAAAACATCACACCTATATCCAGGAGGCACAAGGGTCCCCATCAGTTTGCTTTGCTTTCACTAGGCTGCACTGCACAACTTTGCCCCAAGAGATTATCTGCAGTTTATTTTAACTGGGATGTCGGAGCTATTTTTGGCTGTGCAGTTTTAAAGATCCTTGTCTCTTGGCTCCAAGCAGGCTTTAAAACCAAGCACCTGGGGATCTTAAGCAAACAAATAACGGGGCCTTTTCTGCCAGTCATGCTGCCTGCATTACAGACTCATCACATTTAATGTGTCCGTCAGGCATTTAGGATGTGCTTTCCCCATCAACCACACATACTGCTGGCATAAAAGTCATGTAAGTTGAAGCCAGGATTGTAAACTCTATATTATAGTTATGAAACAGACTCTGCACTCCCCTTGCTAAGTGTTTATCAAACATTCCAGTCCCTTATAACACAGAATATCGATTTTTCTTCTTAAGCTTTGGGTCATTAGTGCAGAAGGAAAGATCAGGTGTACCATGTTAATTGTGCAACAGTGATGCAATAGGATTTTCTGTAACTTGGGAATATCAAACGGCTCAAATCAGAGGGAATCATTGATGTTTCTGTGCTAAATGACTACCCAAAAAAGCAGACAAACAAATTTGCATTTGACTGGAAGGATTCATCTCTTCTAGTGTATCTGACTAAAACGAGGTGTCCCACCTAAGCTGGACACTCAGCTTTCCTCCACGGCTATTTATCTCTTGTAGCTTAGATACACTTGCCTTCAGGCATGATGAGTTGCCTTTAGGAGCTGCCCATCTCTCTCCACTGACAACCGAAGGAGCCTGGGGCTTAAAATAGGTGCTCACCTTCACAACAGCAGAAACTAACAGAGATAAATTATGGATCTACTCCCAGGCCAGCAGCCAGTTGCTAGAACTAGAAAGGGACCACTGGTCACAGAGCCCAGGCTCCCGCACCCCAGGACTCCACATCACGTGGAGCTCAGTGTTCAGATAAATTAGCCACTGACTCTGTCCCTTCCAAGTCTTCCATTCATTCATTTTGTGAATAAACCCAAGTTCCCTTTTGATTCTTTGTTTTCAAATGTCCTTTGCTTGTATTCAAAATAGTCCTAACCAAAAGGGAAATGATTTACTTTGGGATGATGGCAAAGTTTGAATCTTAAAAATAATCAGGGCACAATTAATTTTTTGGCACATTCTTTGCTCAGGCTTTCAGGTTTAAAAACCTATTTTTGACATTTTTTTCACATTTGAATATTTCAAGTTCTGTGGTTGGGCCCCTGATATCTCAGCCAAACCCCACTGAATTCACTGGGGAGGTTTGCATTCGCGTTCACTGGCTCTCCGTGTGCAGTCATAATAGTGACAGAACCACACAGGCAGTGAACATCCTACCAAACCCACCATCTTCACTTTCCTTCTTCAGCTCTCCGGATGGGAACCACAGAAACACAGCATATCCTACTGGGTTAATGTTCCCCGTGCCCATAATAGTGATTTATTTTTTTTTAATTTTTATTTTATTTTTTTTTCTGTCTGCCAACATGTGGTTCGTTATGGCTTAGTCATTGTCAAGCCTGCTAGTATCAAATGATCCTCACCTTGCAAACCTGCCTGTGGGTTCCAGCAGGAAAACCTGCACTGGCCAACTGCTCTCTGTTTGCTGAGATGCCAGAGAAGTCTGAGGTGATGTAGGAAATGGTGTGCAGCTGAGAACACCACCGCAGCCCAGGGCAGAAGAGTGAGGAGGCGGGTAGACCTCATCATGGCTGGGGTTGAGATGAACCTCACAGCCAACAGTTGTCAAGTTGAGAATGAAGTCAAAATAAGTGAGAGTGGCCAAAACTGTTTTGGAAAGGAATTTGGATGAACTCCTCTTCAGAGGAGACTTTAGTGTGGAATGGCAGCTGGAACCAGGGTATTTTTAATTTTTATCTAGTACCTTTGGCTTATTATTTATGCTCTGTCTCTTAAGAGTAGAAGACTTTTTTTGATTACTAGCCAGGTAGACAATAATTCTGCACTATTTCTCAGATTTTCTTAAACTCCAGGCTCTGTAACAGACCTTGGGCTAAGAGAGCAGCATGATTAAGTGTCCTTTCCCTTATCACTGGACCTGGAACGTGCCCCAGCAAGAGCATTTGGAGGACAGAGACCACTGCTGATCTCCATGTGAATACTTGTGGGGGGAGCGTGAGGGTTTGATTATTCAAGAATAAGAAGGGAGTTATTATGTTAATTGATTTGGAAGAGTTTCTAATGTGAACAGGTTAAGATTTGCTACGAAAAAAACGAGTTGATTAAATGAAATCCAATAAGAGGAAATTTAGTGCAAGGAAGCTACTAAATTACCAGGACTCTTTTACCTCTGCACCATCTATATTAACCACCTGAAAAAGAAAATGGAGTAAAAAACTTTCATTTATTCAGCGGGATGAGGACATTGGCAAGTGGCATTTCCCGTTTATAATAATTACCCGTTTCATTTAGCAAATTCAGCCGTGTGAGGGTGTGACAGGGTGTTCGTGGTAATAGGTGTTGTTAGCATTCCTGGTTTTGCCAGAGGACACTTGTAGTAGTAGTTATATGGAGGCTCGTTAATTGTTTACTGACTTTGATCCTTTCTAAAGGCTTATTTCAGTGAACAGAATCACAGAATCAATCAGGTTGGAAGAGCCCTCTGGGATCATCGAGTCCAACCATTGCCCTGACACCACCATGGCAACTAGACCAGGGCACTAAGTGCCATGGCCAGTCTTTTCTTAAACACATCCAGAGATGGTGACTCCACCACCTCCCTGGGCAGCCCCTTCCAATGGCTAATGACCCTTGCTCAGAAGAAATGCTTCCTAATGTCCAACCTGAACCTCCCCTGGCCAAGCTTGAGGCTGTGTCCTCTTGTCCTATTGCTAGCTGCCAGGGAGAAGAGGCCGACTCCCACTTCACTACAACCTCCCTTCAGGTAGTTGTAGACTGCAATAAGGTCACCACTGAGCCTCCTCTTCCCCAGGCTAAACAGAGCAGGCTTTTACCTGTGTGGCTCCTTTCACAGGTTGTTAGCGGAGGTCCTATGGGATGGTGGGGGAGAAGAAGAGCAGAGACATCCAGGAGCACTGCTTGTTTTCTGTGGCTGATGGTGCCAAGCATAGCAGGCAGGGTTAGACCCAAGGAAAACCCATGGGCAGTTTCTCAGAGGCAATCGTCTTGTCACATAGGTTTTAGGTCACCCTTGAATCGTCCTTACCAGTTGAAAGTCATGAGTAATTTATAGCAGGTTGGATGGGGCTGTAACAGAGGTGTAGTATGGAGACATCAACATATCCTTCTCCACTGGTCGCAGGAAGGAGAAGCAGCGTGTGCAAGATGGTGCAATGTCTCTCAAGAGCCCCATTTCTGCTGTAGCCTGGACTGGTGTGGGACCGCCTAGCCCAAAGCCCTATCACTCTTTAAACGTCACCAAAACTGTAGGTGTGACGATTCCAGCGTCGTTTACAGTTTTAGCAGAGGAGCAGGGAGGGCATCGGAGCTTCCTCAGTGCTGCTGCTCTCCTTTCATGCAAGTTGCAGCCCAGTTTCTCTCTCATGTTGGCCTGCGTCTAGCTTGGCATGCCAGCCCTTCTACAGCTGGACAAATAAAGGCAACCTAGGGTTTTCCTCAAGTAGCTGTACGCCACACCGACATGACTGCAAGGTGAGTTAAAGTCACGTTTCCCCTGATTCAGCTCAGAGTGTGAGGAGGATCCATCCCATAATCAATACTTAGATCCTCCTACAATTTTGGTCTCAGGTAGGAAAAGAAAACGTTAAGATGATGGATGTCTCAGTGTTTTTCCACGGTGGCACTTCTCAAAGGTGGTGATTTGCAAGACGCAGCCTTCCCATGAGAGGGACATCTGTTTGGGGAGCTAAAGTGGTGAGGAGACACAGCTGGCCTCATCTCCACTGCCACCCGACAACGTAGTTAAAGTGCCAGAGTAGGTATATTTACAAACCACATCTGTTTAAAAAGGATAACGTGACCAGGCTCCATCGCCTGGGAAATTCAGAACACAGCTGTATTTTAGAATTATTTCATGAAGAATTACAGATGAGGTATTTACTATAATTTAAAAACAGAAGCTTAATTTAAAAAAAGAAAATACAATTCCATTATCCTCCAGCTGTGCTCAGGATTTTTCCCTTCCAGCACCAGGGGCTTTACTTGCAAGGAGAAGAGTTGTCTGACTTTACTCCCTTTGCCAAGTTAACTTTGCTCTAGTCCTACTTAGCTTAATGCTTTTGCTGCTCTTTTTATAGCCTCGAGTTATTCACACACTGTCAAACACCCTTTTCTTAAGGCCTCCAGACCAAGCATCTCTGTGCTCCAATTGTTCATGTTTCTCATGTTGCTGCAGATAAGTGCGCTAGCAAATTGCCAATAAATTCCAAATTACAGATTGTTTCTATTTTCTTTTTTTGAATTTCTGCACTATGGGGAGCAGCTGGGTATGATTTTTTTTTTCTGAAGTTTTCCTAGCGTGAAACAACACTCCGAATCCATCCGTGCTAGAGAATAAAATTGTTTGTTTTGCCTCGGGTGGAAATCAAAAGCAGTATTTGTTAAATCTCAGAGATATTTATATGGACTCACTTCAAAGCTCTGTATACACAGAGCAGTTAGGCAGAAAACTATATGTGTGTTATATGATCACTGCTCTACTGTAATATTAAATAAATAAAAAGAAAATCTCATTTATATTTGCTAAACAAAACCAAAAAGGCTTCCAATAAGCATCTCTTTCATCTTCACTACGGGAAACTTCCAGGTAGCAAAGCACAATGAGTTCCACGCAGTGCCTCATTAGTACCAAGCTTGCAAACACAAAAGGGTTTGATGAGAAGGAGTAGATAAAACCCATTGTCAGTTCACTTTTAGAGTTGCTGCCTCCTGGTTTCTGAATGAGAGCTGAGAGTCTGCTGACAATCCAGCCTGACAAAGGGATTGGATTTTGCCAGCAGTTTTAATAATCCTAATTCAATAATTTTAACAATGCACAATGAGTTTCTGATGATGTCTTTAACTACTTAATGATCTTGTTTGTTCAGTCTTGCTTAAGACCATATTCGTTTCATTTTAATTCAATAACCAACATGAACTGATGTACGACATATAGTGATAAATTACTCCTAGACTGTGGAATTGATTGCTGATAGATTATCCTGTGCGCCTCTGGAGCATTTTCCTGGCCTTGGCATAAGATGTGTTGGGGGGGAAGGCAGCAGAGGATGTGCAATACACACTGGGGGGCATCTCACGAGCAGCAGGAACAGAAACGTGCTGTGAGCTTTTCAAGGACAATGGGTTTTTGCTATGGCAATACCAGAAAGCAAAGGGAATCCATTTTTTTTTAAAAAAAATTGCTAAAAAAATTAACTTAGAGGACTTTATGATCACTGTGCAAGATTTAACTCTTCCTTTGAGCTCCTTTATTATCAACCAAACCATGTTATGCTGTGGTGGGGCTCAGGGAGGACAGTCATGCTCATTGAAAAATGGGATTTATCTTCCAAGGATGTTTTTTCCTCACAAATTTGTACTTTCTTCTTTTACAGAGGCAAAAGGACAAGAGACATTCTTGTGAAAATGGACACTGGGAAGTGGTTGCTTTCCAAAGCCTCTTGTTTTCTCAAACTGACTTAGCCACCTTCTTTTAAAAAAAGTAGACTTATTTTTTGATTGATTGCTTTTTTAAATTCTTTTTTCCTCTTATAAAAAAAGAATACCATTTTTTACCTAAATGGAAATGGCTGCTAATCTTCATTTGCATCAGATCAGTTCTGGGCCCTGCACTTCAAGAAAGATGTTGAGGTGTTGGAGCAAGTCCAGAGGAGGGCGACCAAGCTGGTGAAGGGTCTGGAGGGTCTGACCTATGAGGAACGTCTGAGGGAGCTGGGGGTGTTTAGCCTGGAGAAGAGGAGGCTCAGAGGTGACCTTATTGCTCTCTTCAACTACCTGAAGGGAGGTTGTAGTGGAGTGGGAGTCGGTCTCTTCTCCCAGGCAACTAGTGATAGGACAAGAGGACACAGCCTCAAGCTTCACCAGGGGAGGTTCAGGTTGGACATTAGGAAGCATTTCTTCCCAGAAAGGGTCATTAGCCATTGGAAGGGGCTGCCCAGGGAGGTGGTGGAGTCCCCATCTCTGGAGGGGTTTAAGAAAAGCCTGGACATGGCACTTAGTGCCGTGGTCTAGTTGACAGGGTGGTGTTAGGTCAAAGGTTGGACTTAATGATCCCAGAGGGCTCTTCCAACCTGACTGATTCAGTGATTCTGTGATCATTCTTATGTCAAGACATAGGGGAAGCAAGAAAAATAAGAATTGAAATAATTCTACAACTACACACATTAACTTTTTAGTGCTGTGGTTTTGGTTAGTTCAGAATTTCAGGTGAAGGCCCACCTAGAGATAAAAAGCCCCAATCCCTTGAGACTTCAAGTGTGTGTCTAAGAGCAGGCAATGCAGGTAAGTTAGTGCTTCTCAGTAGTCAAATACTGGGGATACAAAAAGAGAAATCAGACATTTGAAATGATGGTTTCTTTTGTTGCTTCTCAGCTGTGGTGGTGAGAATTTTAATGCGTCATTTGGGAAATCTAGAATCCCATAAGGAAGGAAAATAAAAGATTAAGTTACAGTTGTATGTACAGATGAAGTGAAAGTGATATCACAGAATCCCAGAATCAATGAGGTTGGAAGAGCCCTCTGGGATCATCGAGTCCAACCATTGCCCTGACACCACCATGGCAACTAGACCATGGCACTAAGTGCCATGTCCAGGCTTTTCTTAACCACATATTTTATCCTTTGATAATTTATGTGCATGTAAATCACAATTCCACTTTTCACACTATATTGGCAGAAATCACTATTGTGTCACCACCCCAACTAGAAACAATAATTAAAGACAAATGTGTTTTAATGCTTTTTTTTCCTTATGTTTCCTCGAAACATATGGCACATGAATCATAATCAGGTACCTATTGCTGCTGGAAGCAGTTACAATTTGTGTACACAGTATGCAGTCGCCACTACAAATATTTATCCTAAAACATGAAACCAAAATAGTGCATGAAAAGCATTTAACTAGAACTGCAAGACATGCTGTTATTCAGTGGTAGAATTATGAGAACAATGGATTTTCTCATTTTTTTAGCTGTTATGCTGTTCAGTACTTTGAGTGTACCAGATTGATTGAAAACTTTTTAAATTATTGAATTAAAATCCCTCTTTAAAATCATTCCAAATTAGATATTTAATTATCTGGTTTATCTGAATCCAAACTAATGCTTCCTTCTGATTGAGAGCTAATTTTAATGTTTTTATCACACAAATTGAAAGACAATTTCAAAATAAAAACACTAGAAAAGCAGAAAAATTGAAACATTTCATTTAGGCTGTCAAAACAAAATCTCTCTTTGATGGTGCAGACCTATTTTCAGGCTTCATCTGGCATGAGAAATTTGACAAAATATTACAAATTGGCAAAATAACATTGCTATCTACATCTATCGCTGAAAAGTACTTAATTTAAAAATTATTCCAGCATTAATTATAATTTCCCGGTGAAATTGTTTTTCATGAGCAGTTTTGCTGACAAGCGTGTCCCTTTCTCAGCAGTACTAGACGCAAAACTTGTGAGCTTGCCAGGATGGTGTTTGTCCTGTGAATGCTTGATGTGAGCTGCTTGTACCGTACTTGCCCGCACACTCAATCCTCACATGCTGTTAAACTCAGTTTAAAGACTTGGCCAGGGCTATAATCTAATACGTGCACAGGAGTTTTGCATCTGAACTCACAGGACAAGGGACATTATATTCAAGTTTTCCATCAGATTTAGCCCACTGGATTTTCAGTTTCTGCTCCTTAAATCCAAATGCCCATTAAAAAAGAGAATAAGTGGGTTTTTTTTCACAGAATCACACAGAATCATGGAATCAATCAGGCTGGAAGAGCCCTCTGGGATCATCGAGTCCAACCATTGCCCTGACACCACCACGTCAACTAGACCATGGCACTAAGTGCCATGTCCAGGCTTTTCTTAAACCCTTCCAGAGATGGTGACTCCACCACCTGCCTGGGCAGCCCCTTCCAATGCCTAATGACACTTTCTGGAAAGAAATTCTTCCTAATGTCCAACCTGAACCTCCCCTGGTGAAGCTTGAGGCTGTGTCCTCTTGTCCTATTGCTAGTTGCCTGGGAGAAGAGGCCGACTCCCACTCTGCTACAACCTCCCTTCAGGTAGTTGTAGACTGCACTAAGGTCACCTCTGAGCCTCCTCTTCTCCAGGCTAAACAACCCCAGCTCCCTCAGCCGTTCCTCGTAGGTCAGACCCTCCAGACCCTTCACCACCTTGGTCACCCTCCTCTGGACTCACTCCAACACCTCAACATCTTTCTTGAAGTGCAGGGCCCAGAACTGGACACAGGATTCAAGGTGCGGCCTCACCATAGAATACCAGGCTGGAAGGGACCTCAAGGATCATCTGGTCCAACCTTTCATGGTAAAAATAAATCTAAGACATGGCTGAAACCTCATCTGCTCATAAGCAGAAATGACAGAAGTGGTACCAACAGCTTACGATGTCTGATAACTCTCAACTTCAGCCTAAAGAAAACAGAGTTGGGGAGCTATAATCAGCTCTCCACCGGCTCTCAGGCTCTGGAAAGGAGAGTCTTTTCCTAAAGAAACTCTTCCTTAAAGTTTCTGCTTTCATGTTGAAAGAACAGTCCTAGAAACCCTTTGCTTTTACGCTCTTGGGCAGGTTTTTCATGAGATTTGGCTCTCCCCATGGTGGCTAAAGATGTACGTTTCATAACAAATGAAGAAGTTGCAGGGAACGCTGCCTGTGTTCCTTTTTTCTTAAAACTTTCCCTCATTGAAAAAGCAAATAGAAAGCACAAAGGCTATTTCCCTTGTGTGGATTATAATCATTGTTACAAGCTGCGGCTTTGTGTGAACCCTGGTAAATAGGCGGGGGTAGCTCTTGCTCGCAGGATTGTGGTTTTAATCATTCACTGGGCAACAGATGTAGATACATTTGTTTGGAAAGAGAATTTTTCACAGAATATCAGCAACCTGCCTTGTGCCTCTGGGATGTCTAAATATAAACACAGTGACATAGGCTTCACTTAATTTTCTCCACTTGTGCATGTGCTTAAAGCACGCTCATTATAGAAACTGATTACAGAAATAAAGGTCAACGTGACCCTCTGGCTTGGAAGAACAAATTCACCAGAAAAACCAAAATGCATTCCTGTGTTTGGGGCAGAGGAAATGACATCTGGCAGGGGTGAATTGGTGTATATTTCTCAAGGGAATTTGGGGATACTTTCTGCTTTTTTACATTGTCCTGAAGCCAGAATAGCATGTCCCTGCTGCCCTCAGCTCTGTCTCCACTCCCATTCCTTTGGGAGGGAGTTGCAGGTGCTCCAGATTGGAAAGCAAGTGTTGTCCTGTACAGGCTGCAAATCTGTGTAAGCTTTGCTGCTAACACACCCGAGGCAGCAAACCTCTCGCAATGCTGTAAGCTGGCATGGCCTCAAGAGCATGGAGACTGCTGTGGTCACTACCCGTCCTGGGGAGCCTCTCAGGAGATCGCTCACGGCACTTCTTTCTCCTTGCCCATACCTTTCTTATTTTGCTCCTTCAGAAGGAGTAGGGTGGGAGTGATGTGAGGAGTGCACAGCCCAGATGGGGTCCTGCTCTGCTCCACCATCGCCACTGGCTGTATCTGCAAAAAGTGTAGGGAAGGCTTCAGGGGAGCAGGAGAGCTTTTCCAAGCCTTACATAGAATCATATGATAGAATGGTTTGGGTTGGAAGGGACCTTAAAGATCATCTAGTTCCAACCCCCCTGCCACGGGCAGGGACACCTTCCACCACACCAGGTTGCTCCAAGCCCCATCCAACCTGGCCTTGAACACTGCCAGGGAGGGGGCAGCCACAGCTTCTCTGGGCAACCTGGGCCAGGGTCTCACTACCCTCACAGTAAAGAATTTCTTCCTAATATCTAATCTAAATCTCCCCTCTTTCAGTTTAAAACCATTCCCCCTCGTACATCCTCTGCTGTCAGGCAAAGATGAGAGCCAGTGGATGTGATGCACCTGGAGAACAAGTAATTATCCTCACCTCCACCTCTACCAGCCCAACCCTTCTTTATTCAACCTATACAATCTGTTTTTTAACTTCCTTCTTAGTCGGTACAAATCTTAGACCTTTTCCATTTTCCTTTCCTACAGCACTGCAAAAATGCTGGAGGCCACAGGGACCGAGTTCAAGGCCTGTAAATACCAACTCAAAAGCTGCCAAATGGCTTTAGATCACAAACCCTGTTTCCAAGGATTATCTCATTTGGTAGCCAGGCCATCTAGATGAAATCACCCTAGATACAGCATAGCTGCTCTAACATTTGACCAGCTCTGGACTCCTTCACATGCAAAAGAGTAGGTCAGAATTTGCATCAAAATCCCCCTTTAAGGTCAGCAAATACACAGAACAATTTGAATTACTTAAATTAATACAACAGGGCCAGAAACCATGGAAGATTTATGAGCATCTTGTGTCTTGGTATAGGGGCCGACCTTCCTGCATTATCCCAAAATCAAAGTCAGAGTGTAACCTTTTAGTATGTTTAATGGCCACAATGATATAATGGTCAGTGTCATGTGGATGATCTGTGTGGGTTTTATTGGAGTTGTTTTAATTAAAAAGTGCTTAATAAAAGAAAGTGGAAAATTCCTCCAAGTGCTGGGTTTCACTAGATAAGGCTACATATCACATAATTTTCTTTGCTATTCTCTACTTTCGCTTCTTCCCATTTTCTTCCTCTTCTATTACCTCTATAAAGTGTTATTAGAATTGGCTTCTCTTTGCAGTTCTGCTCTGCCAGAATTGTGGAGACAAAAATGACCTTAGACTTTCTCTGAAAAGAAGAGGAACATGAGATTAATGCTTCTTTCTTGTGCTCAGTTTATGGAAACAGCATCAGAGTCTCACTGTATCAAAGATTATAAAAAACTGTGTGTAATACTGAAAAGTGTTGTAAAATACCTTGTACAGCATAATGAGAGGCTCAAAATCTCCTCTTTTTCAGATGCTGGATTTAATTTTGTTTTGAGAAATATTCTATTTCCTCTTCTCTGATAACTTAATGAGTGTTGGGCCAGACTTTGAAACCAAAGATTTATTCCAGCATGAGAGCAACAGAAGAGTAAGATGCACACCTGAATATCCATTCACTACAGCAGTGCAAGTCTGCTCTGCTCTGGATTTGCACTTGATTTATGCTGCTGTAGGAATCAAGCTACCACTGTATTTTAGGGAACATACAGATGCATCTCTAGCTGCCGTGGACTGATGCAGTTACATGATGCAGACTGAGTGAAGGAGATTTAGCTGCATGGTCCTCTAAAGTGTACCTTGAACATGCCAAATGATGAAGGTCTTAATTTTTTACTTCTTTTTGTACTCATGTCAGGAGCCAGAGCAACTGTCTCCTCATTCCCAACAATTTGTTCCCATTAAATGCCTTAGAAATTATATAGGTGGAAAGGAGGTGCCTATTTCCATTTGTATAGGCACTGACATTGGTAAGATGAGGGACATGATAATACATAAAGATAGAGTGATCTCTTGTAGAGGTACTCTAGCTACATACCAGCAAACCCCAGAACACAATAGCTGGTCTGGATATCAAACCTTTATTGCACAGTGGGTGATGAATGCCATAACCGTCTGGTGTGGAAAGTTGCATATCAATTGTATGGTTTACAGACTAAGTCAAGATGATGGAGCCATTGTGGTTCAGCCACATTGCATGGTATGTATGATGGTAAAAAATGTAATGGTGTAGCCCACAGTACATTCAGTCACTTGGGGATTCCCAGCCAAAACAAGCAGGCACCATGAAGAACAGAGTTGACTGCAGAGGCCTTCAGCACACACAAGAATGAGCTGCAGTATTTCTTATTGCACATTAGAGACTCCTGGCAAGCCTTCTGTAGGAAGAGTCTTGAACAACTAGATGTGTCTGCATTTGTTTTGACATCCACACCACAGTTATTTTGGTTGTTGATGTGGGTGAGAGATGCTGAATCCTATTTCTGAGTCAGGAAGGGATCTATCGGGATACAAAAGGCTTTTGCTACTGCCTTCCCATTATAGCAGGAGATTAGAGGGAAGAATGGTGTTTCATTCCCTTCCCTTTATCTTGAGCAGTCTGAGTACTCTGTCTGCTCCCAGATCAATGTGGAGGAGCTGCTTCATGTCAGACTTTTGCAGTTGCCCCACAAAGGGTGTGCAGAGTAAGATAGAGAGGGAAAAAATCCATGCCCCAAAAGGTAGGCATCATACCACTTCAATTTGCACGTGTGGAGGTAAGTCTTCAAAAAGGTTATCTGGTCTCTCTGTAATAGATGGAGATCTATTCCTTCCTAAGGTGCAGGCCATGCCCTGGAGGTGCTTCACTGGCCACTGAGAAGCATAGGTGGCCACTTGGACAATACAGTTAGTTTAATAGAGCACCAGTCAGCTGTATCGACCCACATTGCACATCCCTTCTCCTCACTGGGGGGTGAAAATCCATATGCAGCTGTCATTCCTGTTCATAGCATTTGTGGAGAATCGTCAGCTGCCCTGTGAGGATGATTTTCCACTTGCCTTGTTGATCTCATGCAGAACAAAACAAATATAATCAGGGCCTAGAATTCAATAAAAATATATACTGACACTCCGCAAGATCCACTGACTTGGCATTCTGCAGATATGACCTTTGGAAAGTTAATGCAAGTTTGCTTTAGATTGGAAGGTCAGGCTGAAGATTAAACAAAAACAACTTAGGCGTGAAAGACTTGGCAATGTAAAAGGATACTCTCCCTATAAAGGCTCAGCTGCAGATTTTTAAATTGGGTACATATACAAATGCTGTTGACAATGTGACAGAGAAGTCTGAAAAACATGGTTTTGCCTCTGTGATCTGGAAAGATACTGAGCTCAAAATGATGCTAAGCTGATACTTCTGTGATCATCTTCCCAGTGTGGTCAAGCACCCACAGTTCTGAAATTTGAATAGTCGAACGTTTCCCTGTCTTAGATACAGAAACTGAAACTGTGCCTAGATTTGGTGGCATAAATAGCACAGTACACCAAACTATCCTCAAAATATGATCACAGAATCACAGAATCAGTCAGGTTGGAAGAGCCCTCTGGGATCATCGAGTCCAACCATTGCCCTGACACCACCATGGCAACTAGACCATGGCACTAAGGGCCATGTCCAGGCTTTTCTTAAACACATCCAGAGATGGGGACTCCACCACCTCCCTGGGCAGCCCCTTCCAATGGCTAATGACCCTTGCTGAGAAGAAATGCTTCCTAATGTCCAACCTGAACCTCCCCTGGCGAAGGGATGCATGCTTTCACTAAGGAATTTGATTATGCAAAACTGTCACGGAGCTGCTGTATTTTCCTGTCAGAGGATACTACGTGCAGCCTCACCTTCAGTAACAGCTCTGCTGTGAGCTCATGAAGGAGGGCTAAGCTAGCCCATTTATCAAGCAAAAGCCTTGTACTTAAGGGAGGTCCTTGCTTACTGGCACTGGTCAGAATTTGAACCAATGATCAATGGGTGAAAAGGCATTTTTTCCCCTTAATGGGAGAGTTCCATTTTATTGAAAAATAGCCTGATTTATTACAAAAATTGTAGTCGAAAGAAATTTAATTCCACAATAAGTTAAATTACAGGAGTGAGAAATGTGTAGTTTGGAAGCCAGTAATAGAACAATAATGAAGGTGAATATATTCCAAGTTAATAGGAAAAACACAAAACTAATTTTCTCCACATAAATTATATACATATGCTCATTTATAAATGCATACACAGGGTTGTATGTGTTTATTTATGCCTCCTAAATGATGGAAACTAAAATACATAGGTGGGATTTCTGAGAAGTTTACAACTACCTGAAGGGAGGATGTAGCACAGTGGGAGTCGGCCTCTTCTCCCAGGCAACCAGCGATAGGACAAGAGGACACAGCCTCAAGCTTCGCCAGGGGAGGTTCAGGTTGGCCATTAGGAAGCATTTCTTCTCAGCAAGGGTCATTAGCCATTGGAAGGGGCTGCCCAGGGAGGTGGTGGAGTCACCATCTCTGGAGAGGTTTAAGAAAAGCCTGGACATGACACTTAGTGCCATGGTCTAGTTGCCATGGTGGTGTCAGGGCAATGGTTGGACTCGATGATCCCAGAGGGCTCTTCCAACCTGTTTGATTCTGTGATTCTGCAAGAAAACCAGTAATTTTTCACTTAATACATCAACACTGACCTTTTGTGAGTGGCTGTAGACCTCCTCTAGCACTGTATTTCACACTTTTCTCTAGCAAACAGTTTTTCTGTGGCAGAAAACATTCCATTTTCACCATTTTCTTAGAAGAATGCTTCCCTTTTCACTCCCAGAGAGTGTAACTCTCTGTTTTGATGCTCCCCTTCGCATTTTCGTCAAAAATTGAAAGCCACTTTCATCAATGGGTTGCGATTTTTCTCCCAGGCTTTCACTGCTAGTGTGCAAGCTCCATAAAAAGGGTTTGCGGCTTGCTAAGCAAAACAAACTGCCAGTTCCTTTTAACAGAAATGAAAGTGTCTGAGCAATGTGAAGCTGCTGCTTCCACTCTTTAGTTTTGCTTGAAAAGAAAACGTAAAAGCTCTTTGTACTGCACGTTGTTAAAAGTCTTTCATGTTTCAAGAAATACCAAATTGTTTAGACTAAAGAGAGAAAAAACGTGCGTTTAAAGACTGAAATAGTTATATTAGTACATAATCTTGTAGAAGTGTTACAGCCTCTGGTGCGCTTTTCTCTTTGCCATTCTGCTCTAAGCAAAGTCTGATTTGATTTAGGTAAAGGGGTACCTAATGGGATACATCTAATAAGAACACCGGAAAATTTTTAGAAATTAATTCCAAGAAACCAAGCAGTGATTGCCACTGTCACAAATTTAGCAAAGTCTGATCTGCAGACTATAAAGAAACATAGTCCATCTGTTTGAAAAAAACTTCTGGTTTTAGGAAACTGCTGATTCCTAAATTATTTGAGTTAAAACCATAGGGGATATTGCTGAAATTAGCATCCTCTCCAGAGCAAGACCACACTCCTACTGTGAATGTTCTCACCCTGTACGTTGCAGTGAAGAACGAGCGTCCTTCCCACCCTCGAAGGCTGGAGTGCAGCAAAAGTAAGATAAGAACTGGTCTGTGATGGAGATAAGAGGAAGTCCCCTGTCATGACTCCACCTGACTTTGGTGGAGTCACCATCTCTGGATGTGTTTAAGAAAAGACTGGACATGGCACTTAGTGCCATGGTCTAGTTGACTTGGTGGTGTCAGGGCAATGGTTGGACTTGATGATCCCAGAAGTGTCTTCCAACCTGGTTGATTCTGTGATTCTGTGATTCTGTGATTCTGTGATTCTGTGCCATAGTGGTGGGGAGAAAGGAGATAAAAGAGAGGTTCGAGGACAGGGACAAGGACTTCAGTTTGGGGCATCTCAGTACATACAGATGGAACCACCTCTGATCTGAGAAACTTCCCACCATTCCCCAAAATACATGGAAAGTTACCCCTCCCAAGACGACAGCTCTGCGACCCACAAAGGTTGTCTACTCCTTGACCTCAGGAACAAGGAAATGTTTGTTTGTGTCTCCTGTGACAAGCAGGAGATTTGGGCCAGCCTAGAGAGAAAAGGAAAGAAACTCCTTTCAAAAATATTCACCCTTCTCTAAAACTTGCTTATTTTTTGCAGCCCAGTCATCCCTCCACCCAGGCAAAAGTTTGAGGCTTGGAAGAAAGAGGAAAAGAAAGGAACAGAGCTAATATTACTTTTAATGTGTTACTTCCTTAGCTAATCAAAGACTTTCAGCTTTGCAAAGGTGAGAACTTGAAAAAAAAAAAGAGACAATTTGAGCATTTGAAACTAGTAATTTAAATGAACAAATCCTGGTAATTTGAGATGATGATTCGGTCGAACACATTTGTAAGGTTACACGCGTTGGCCATGTAACATTTAACTGGGAGGAATTTCTGTGATGGATTTAAGTTTCTAGGCAATTTTCCAAAAAGTCAGAGGTTTTAAGGTTCACTGTGTGGTTGGATATCACAGCGATGTTTCATTACAGTTGCAATGCAATCTGCTGCAGTTTGACATGATTTGAATCAGGGTATCAGCCACAGCGTATGAAGAGATGGAACACCCTTAGCGTGGGCACCCTTTTATGCACCCTCTTTTTTACCTCAGCCTGATTTTTATAGCAGCTGGTTCCACAGGAATGATCGTTACCATGAATCAGGGTAGAGTCAATCTCTCGTCTCTCCTGAAGTGGTCCATAGCTGTAACTCAGACACCAGAGTAGAGCATGAGCCCACCTGTGTCCTGCAGCAAGAGCAGGCATGTCTGGAGCTTTAAAGGAAAACCAACAAAAACGTTGTTTTAGCTGAATGGAAACAAATAAAACTCAAGCAGACACTAAACTGGGTTTGGTCAAGGAGTAGCTAAACAGGCCTGGTGGGGAAAAACAAGAATCACAGAATCAATGAGGTTGGAAGAGCCCTCCGGGATCATCGAGTCCAACCATTGCCCTGACACCACCATGGCAACTAGACCACGGCACTAAGTGCCATGTCCAGGCTTTTCTTAAACCCCTCCAGAGATGGTGACTCCACCACCTCCCTGGGAGGTGGAAGAAGACCCTGTACTCCTAGTGCTGCTGTCACTGAGACCTATGACAAAAACCTCCCAGATTTCAGGGCAAGCTTTCCCTCTTACAAAAAGCTCCAATCCAACAAGGAGAGGATGAGCATGCTCAGTAAGAGGGCTTCAAATGCAACATTAGTTCTGTGCCTTGTAGGAAGCAAAAAGACAATTGCAGCAATATTAAAACTGTTAGAAAAGTGTCTCAAGCTGTCCTACAAATTATCTCCTGCTGTCTCAGCTCTCCAAGGTTCTGAAAGTAGAATAATTTAAGTACAAATACACCGTACACAATCTTTAAAACCACTTCAGATGAACTCAGAAGGACTTGGAGAAAATATTATTTATCATCCTATAGTGATATAATGAGGTAAATCGTTGATGTCATCAATTCTTTTCTCTTTTAGCTACAAACAGTAGGGTTCTCAGATAAACAGCTTCAGTCAAATGAAATTTAATATAGGCACCATGACACTATTTTAAGTTTATTTGATTCATTTCGTGCCAGATTCCATTTGCTGATGCTTGGGTGTTTTTTTTTTTTCTGCAGGAGAATCATATTAAAGAGGTAGCTATGGAAGCAGAATTTGGAGATACTGTTCTTTAAAAAAATTGATGTAGAGAAGCCAACCCTGAATACAGTAAGCCAACTGCCTGCTCAATTTAACAATTATGTATTTAAGATGGCTCAAATCAGAACCACTCCTAGGTCAGGGAAGCTTGTTTGGAAGGTCCATTGTCCCTGAATGAAAAGGATGATAACAACATGAGGATAGAAGAGTCCCTTGGGTAATCAAGTTACTTCAAACTCCAACATCACAGTCTCTTGGATTATAAAGCTACTGAGCTGTATCACAGATTAAAAGTCCAGCACAGAGCGCCTGATTCACAGACAATGTGTACAGGAAGATGCTTGCCACTGAATTCTGGTAGTGCTGGGTCAGGCCCTAAATAATTTCTGTGTACAGATTTATTTCTAAGGCTTATCTGGGAGCGGAGATTTTTCATCAAGGATCATCAGCGCACAGAAATTGTTGAGACTTCCTTTGTGGCAGAGGATGCTGTGCCTGCATTCGACTTATTTTCCTCATTTGCAACACTCCTTCAGGACAAATCACCTCTTCCACTCAAATCAGCAGCTCCCTAGACTTCTCTGTATAAATCCAACAGCTGGGTGAGGGGCTGATCCTGAAACTTCACTATAGAGCTAGTCCAACCTAAGAACACCCAGTAAGAGCCAGGAAGAAGGCCCAGGTTGCATGTACAAAAATAACAGAAAAGTGTTTCTTTCCTCCGCAGAATGGAACGTGATAGGACAAGAGGACACAGCCTCAAGCTTGGCCAGGGGAGGTTCAGGTTGGACATTAGGAAGCATTTCTTCTCAGCAAGGGTCATTAGACATTGGAAGGGGCTGCCCAGGGAGGTGGTGGAGTCCCCATCTCTGGAGGTGTTTAAGAAAAGCCTGGACATGGCACTTAGTGCCATGGTCTAGTTGCCATGGTGGTGTCAGGGCAATGGTTGGACTCAATGATCCCAGAGGTCTCTTCCCACCTGATTGATTCTGTGATTTAACCAATCTAATTAAGGCTCTTTTGCACTCATAAAGATAAAAGTCAGCTTTAATTTCTCTGTATTATTTCTTCAGTTTACTCAGTAATTAAAGCCAATGCACAGCTCAGATCACCTCAGCTCCCTGTCACCTTGAAAGCTCTGTGCTTCTGCAGCACTGAAAAAGCAGGGGGGAAAACAAGAGGTACAGACTCGAGTTATTTGCTGTAAGTGCCAACCCCTCCAGCTGACTTGTTGATGTATATGTTGGATATAGCCGCGTGCTGGGTGTGCTGAACTGACTGTTCCAGAATATATTAGAATCGTTAATCATTGTATTTATCAGATCCTACCCCAGATGCATTTGGAGTTCATCAGTACAATCTGAAATATTCTGTTCTTGAAGACATCTAGCTACAGAGCAGTTAAGCAATACATCAAAAAATAGAGAGAAGAGGAAGGTTATGCTTAAGAGGCAGTGGAAACTAACTCTGGCAGTCTCCCTAGGTATGAAAGAGGAAAGAAAATCCCTAGAACGACAGAAAAGGCTACCCCAAGCATTGCTGGAATGAGTTTGATTGAGACAGTTATCAGGCATCAGCAGCAAGTGAGGAAGAAATGAGCAAAAAAGCAAAAGCAACAAAGATCAGACCAGGTAGGGCTAGGAGCAGGGCAGGAGCAGCAGGAAGAGAAGTCAGCAACCAGGGAAGAATTTAAGTTTCCTCTTCCCTTAACTCTTCATAGGAAGAGTCACCACACCATGTGGGACCCATCTTTCAGTGAGAGGCCTCTAATTGCAGAGTGCTAATGAAGGCCAGCACAGCGAGAAGCCCTCAGACCAAGTGGAAACATCCTCCCCACACAACTGCACACACCAGGCTTCATGAGGGTTTTTACACTCAGTTGCTGGTGCTTGACTGATCCACCTTAGCCATCCTCTTAGGAGAAGTGTGGCTGTGGCAATGTGGCTTTAGGTGCCTTGAGATGGACTGGGCATTTGGAGAAGGGTGGATTTCCCCCGCTTGGGTCACCCGCAATTGCTCGCCTGGAATGACTCTTTGGGGTAGGAAATAGCTTGTTGTATAGAGCTGTGTTGGGGTACTTTGGAAACTCCCAGTGCTTGGTGTGGAACTGGGCAGGGAGGTGAGATGTGAAGGGTTAAGTGGGAGATAAAATACCTGCTAGGACAGAAGCCTTTTAGCCTGAAATTGTCAAACTCAATGAACTTTCTCATAGTTTCTCAATTATCATCTCCTGGAGTGTCATCCTCCTCCTCCTGCTTTCTTTTTTAATCTCCTTTGCTGTCATTACTTTGACTGATGCAGTCTGGATAACTGCCTGCCCAGGCTAAATTCAAAGCAAACTGGAGTGTCCTGCTTGCTGGATGTAATTGCTGCACGTGTACAGTCACTTAGTGGGATTAAAGGAAAGTAAAAAAACAGGCACACCCGTTTCAGAGAATGAACCTCAGAAAACTTCATACCTGCTGGATCTTCTAATCCTGGCCAGTTGTTTTGCTTGCTGAGAGCCCAGTGCCAGTCTGAAACTAGATTCAGTGTTATACTAAGACTAATGTACAGAAAATACAGTAAGGAGCATCCTGAGCTAGCATTTACCAACTGGAGGTTAAGAGAAGATGATAGAAATGAAGCTCAAGACCACTGAGGGACTCTCTTGGACGTGATGGGAGAGAATTTTTTCTCAGCAAAGGTCATTAGCCATTGTAAGGGGCTGCCCAGGGAGGTGGTGGAGTCACCATCTCTGGAGGGGTTTAAGACAAGACTGGACATGGCACTTAGTGCCATGGTCTAGTTGCCATGGTGGTGTCAGGGCAATGGTTGGACTCAATGAGCCCAGAGGGCTCTTCCAACCTCATTGATTCTGTGATTCTGTGATTAGACTTGGAGGTTGTCTATAATAAGCAGCATATTGAAGTTTTCTCCACATGTTGATGTTTCCCATTTCAAATCCAAAGAAACAGAAATACCTCCGGGAGCTGCTGACAGATCTGATTATAAATCAGAGCTGGGCAAACCATTTGCAAGAAAAAAAAAAAAAACAATAACCCAAAGTGTTGAATTTTTACAATTTGTGTATTAGTGATTTACTGGCGAGGTCTGAGTTTTAAATTTTTATTCAGTGAATGGTCTGTGATTGGTCTCTGCCCATGGATTGCTTGTATAAAGTATTTGCTTTAATGGCACTGTGAGCTCTGTCTTTGGTCAGTCAAAAATGCATCTTTCAAATACAAAAGACCAAAAACCCAACTTCTGCTCTCCTCATAAATACCAAAAGCAGCTGAGAAATGGGGAGAAAGCACTAAAAACGTCTTTTAGACTTTTTTCCTCTTTTCTCCCTGACATTTCCTTGATTAAAGCTGATATATGCCAGTCTAAACAGAAAGGTTTGCTGAGAAGAAGGGCTTAAATGGAGATCAAAGAGTAGGAGCAGGACAGAAGAGTGGAGTAACCTTTTTTTCTAATGAGGTTCTGGGAAAAGGAGACATCGAGCCAGTTTCTTTTCCTGTCTCACGCAATGGGTGTTCAAGTCCTATCTTGGGAGAGCAAAAATATTGTCTCTTGTCAGAATAGATAGTTGAAAGCATTGTAACGCTTCCCCCTGCCTGTTCCTTCTTGGATACTTCTATATGTATGTTTACAAAGGAGGGACTGGGTTTTTTGCCTATTTGAGGAAACAAATGTCTGCACAGAATTGTGCATGTTAAGTGGAGGGTTTATTGACAAGCCTTTTCTCACCACATCTGCTCTGGACAATGCAGCTCCAAGCTTACAAACCATGCAACGAAAAAGCAGTACTTTGCCAGCACTGCATCTTTCTCAACTGAAAAGTGAGCCAATTACCTAGCTTACCTTTCCCTTTCAGCAAGAAGTCTGGACATGCCATTTCTAATGCACCAGAATGCTTATCAGCCCTTTCATCCTATCGGTTTGAATCATTTCCCATAGGTAGAATGAAGTTTCAGAAGATGCATCCATGACACCATTTTGCGATGGCACCCACATTGATTAGAGCTGAGTGATCTTTCCTCTCTGTGAGCTGTGTTGTCTTAGGAATTTCTTATGGCTTCTGTTGCCTTTTCAGCTCCGTCATATTTTATTGAAAGATGAGGTTACATTAACAGGAGAAAACTTGAGCATCTGCAACTTTACCTAAATTTATTGCCAGTTTCTGTCCGTGTGACCTGGATTGTCATACTGGTTTAAGTACCAACCAAGCTATCACTGGCAACTTGGGCCTGTACCATTAGTTTAGAGCATCTTCTGCATTTTAATTGCAGTAGCACTTCTTTATCCCTCATCCATACACCAAATTTGGGTTTAATTTGTGGTGATTCACAGCTCTGGGCATTAAACAAGATTTGTGCAGAACCACAACTGACGGGAATGCTCTGAGGTTGGCCTTTTCTGGAGAGGATTCCTGAGTCTATGGGGATTGTGTAAAGGCATTTAGACATATTCTTTGGTATCTCCTTGTCTTTTTGAAGATGTAGAGATTTCTCATTGTGTGAATTATTCACCTTTGCAAATGTTTAAAATTCCTCAGAATTGTGGCATAGGCAAGTGAATTGAAACAAGCTCATTGAACACCGCTTTTCATTCGGAAGGCAGGTCTCTGGCTGAGGCGTTGTTTGCCTGAGTCAGTTGGAAACATCAAGCCTAAGAACCAGCTCTCAGCAGACCACGGTTTCCCTTGTGTTCAAAGAGGTGGGCTGGCTGCTGCTGCCAGGCTGTGGGATTGCAGCACAAACTGTCCCTCCTGAGCTGTTTTCAGAACCCCCAGATGTATTTTCTTCAAAATTTCCCATTTTTTCCTCTCACAACACTTGTCCCTCCTCCATCATAATTTTATTTTTCCGTTCCAGCCTCCTCTAATCGCTGAGGGAACTTGCCTCAGTCCAGGCCTTCTGGGTGTTACTCTTGCTCCTCGCCCCGGCCCTCAGCGCTCTGGGCCCGCCCGGCCTCCGTCGCTCCGCCCGCCGGCCGCCCCCGCCCCGCTCCCCCTTCCCTCCCTCTGGCGGCGGGGAGGGCGGTACGGCAGCGCCGTGGCCTGGCGGCTGCGGCGGCGCTGGGCGCGGCCTCAGGAGGCCGCGGGCCCCGCCGGGGCAGGGCCGCCGCACTCCCCCCGCAGCCGCGGCCTGGGGCTGTGACCGTGCGGGAAAGCTCCCGGCGCGGTGTGAGGGATGCAGGGCCGCGGGGCCTTGCACCGAGTTCCGGTGTGCTCGGTGCCGTGCTCTGCAGGCGGTACGGCCTGACTGCTTTGCCTTGTGTCAGGCGTACAGCAGACTACGCCCGTTACAAACGATAACGATGTGCTTGGTCAGCGCTTCATATTTAAGTCTCTGTATGTGCAGTTTGTGTAAGAGTCCCAGAAAACTTGAGGCCGTTGCATTGCAGCAGCCGTGATTTCCCTCAGCGATGACGGAGCTCCAAACACAACAGGACAACCGTGGTTGTGGTTGTTCTTTGCAATCGGACAACAATAAAATGATTTGAATATTAATGTGTATATTGGGAGTTTTTACATAATATTTGAGGGTAAACCAGTTGTATAAATTGCATATATCATAATCCATACAGAAAAATGCAGAGTTGGGGTTGTTCAGCATGGAGGAGAACCCCTGGGGGAGACCTTCTAGCACCTTCCAGTGCCTGAAGGGGCTACAGGAAAGCTGGAGAGGGGCTTTTTACAAGGGCATGGAGTGACAGGACGAGGGGGAACGGTTTTAAACTGAAAGAGGGGAGATGTAGATGAGATATTAGGAAGGAATTCTTTGTTGTGAGGGTGGTGAGACCCTGGCCCAGGTTGCCCAGAGAAGCTGTGGCTGCCCCCTCCCTGGCAGTGTTCAAGGCCAGGCTGGATGGGGCTGGGAGCAACCTGGTCTGGTGGAAGGTGTCCCTGCCCATGGCAGGGGGGTTGGAACTGGATGGTCTTCAAGGTCCTTTCCAACCCAAACCATCCTGTGATTCTATGATTCTATGATTCTATGATTCTATGAAATACTTGTTGCAAGATCACTTTTCAATTCTCACACTGTCACAGTTTATTTACAGATACTAATAGACACAATAGTATCACATGCAGCTTTCTTCTCTTTTTCAGTAACTTTTTGGCATAAAGTAAGGAACTGCTAGGAGACTTTGTCTCATGGGACTGTATATATACAGTCTTGCAAGTTGTGTGCAGGTGATGATGTACCAAGGACTTCCTGGTACAAAACCTAGAGATTTGGCAGGGTTGCATGGCAGGAAGAGCCCTGTGTTCTGTGCTGACATACAGGCAGCTGATGGCACTTCTGATATCCAGAGACAGCAGTTTCTAGAAGTCCGGAGAAATCGAATTCGTCATGATTTTAGCTCATTCTTCTCTAGAGTATCTCCCTCTTCATCAGTATTCAACTTCTCAATGAATGTTTTACTTTCCCTTCATGCCACTTCTAACAATTTTATTGTTCTGACTGCACTTGGACCAAATATTTCATTTGGTGTCTATCCTGTACATAAACCAGCCCTCGTTTTGCTACTTGTTTTCAACGAGCAAATAGGAACTTCATGATGCTTAATGAAATGTATTTTCAAGAAAGATGTTGAGGTGTTGGAGCGAGTGCAGAGGAGGGCGACCAAGCTGGTGAAGGGTCTGGAGGGTCTGACCTCCGAGGAACGGCTGAGGGAGCTGGGGGTGTTTAGGCTGGAGAAGAGGAGGCTCAGAGGTGACCTTAGTGCAGTCTACAACTACCTGAAGGGAGGTTGTAGCGCAGTGGGAGTCGGCCTCTTCTCCCAGGCAACTAGCGCTAGGACAAGAGGACACAGCCTCAAGCTTTGCCAGGGGAGGTTCAGGTTGGACATTAGGAAGCATTTCTTCTCAGCAAGGGTCATTAGCCATTGGAAGGGGCTGCCCAGGGAGGTGGTGGAGTCCCCATCTCTGGATGTGTTTAAGAAAAGCCTGGCCATGGCACTTAGTGCCATGGTCTAGTTGGCATGGTGGTGTCAGGGCAATGGTTGGACTCGATGATCCCAGAGGTCTCTTCCAACCTGATTGATTCTGTGATTCTGTATCTCATAAAAGGCAGATACTGCTGTAATTTTGGGATGACGATGAGATACGTCTGGGTGGAGAGCATTGCACAGCAGACATCAGGCCAGGCAGCAGCTCCACGGTGATCAACCGCTTCCAGGCTTTGTTCTTCGGAGCAGACTGCTGATCTTGGGCCTTTGAGGTGATTGAACCAGCGGTTCCTCTGGGCCTCTTATCATTGATTTTTGGAGAGCAGCTTTGATTCTTGAATGCTTTGCTCCAGGTGTGTGGCCGCGCTGCTGCCTTTGAACTCGAGATGTGAGCTTGTTGTATAACCTTTAATGAGGAGGAAGGAAAGGCCAGCATTAAACCCAGTGAAGCAGAGGTCGTTTGAACAGTAGCAGTAAACAGGTAACATCAGAAATGATCACAGAGGGAATCCGGAGACTTCATTTTTTTTTTTTTTTTGATTCAGTAGCACTGGATGGCAAGCAACTCCTCTCTGTTGTGGTTTATATCAGGTACGGAATGAGTTTTCCCTAGAGGGATAAGGAACTGTTTGCCTGTGAACCAAACTTGTGCTGGAGATTAAGTTTCAAAGTCTTGAGGAACAAAAGACTACCTTGTGAAATGTCACAAAACATCCCAGATCATTTACTACAGCTCCTGTTCTCACAGGGGAGGCACTAAAGGCCAGTGACATTGAGAAATAAGGACAGCCAAATGCAGACCACCAGAATCAGCAGAACACGAAGGATAAGCTGGAAGGTGAACGATCCAAATTGCTGTTATGTGCTGAGTTAGATCGCTGAAAGCAGCATAATGAAGGAGCAACAAGACAAAAGGCAGAGAGCAGAAAAAAGCAACTGAAAGCTGTTGCTCAGCTGAATGCAGCCGAGCCAGACAAGCACCCGAAACTGCTGCAGGAACACTCTCCTCTCTGAGGACTTCTTTTGAAGAAGGAGTGGGATGTTCCCTAGTGGGCTGCAGATGAATGAACAAAGTGTTTCTTCCTGGAATGAAGGGCATCACTGAAAAATACGAAATATCACACAGAATCACAGAATTAATGAGGTTGGAAGAGACCTCTGGGATCATGGAGTCCAACCATTGCCCTGACACCACCATGTCAACTAGACCATGGCACTAAGTGCCATGTCCAGGCTTTTCTTAAACACCTTGAGCAAAAGAAATGCGTTTGGTGGCGAGTCATACTGGACTATCTGTAATCCGCCCGGCACAAATCCGCTGACCTGCAGGGCTTACTAAATGCAGAAAGGAAGCGCAAAGAGAGAAATACTTACACAAATGCCTTAGAAATCCACGCTGACCCTTTAGCCAGAAGGAAGCAAATACTGTAGATAAGCAAGGAGCCAAGCAACTATTGAAGGGGGGAGATTTTACAGCACATTAGCTTCCTCCATATCAGGAGTAAAGGCTTTCTGGGTTGGATCTCCAGGAACACCATGTCTGTTCTGGTTTCAGAGCATTCATGATGACAGCACCTTGAAATTTAGGGACTAAGGCCCCGATAGGTACAACTAAAAATGCTGGGCAAGGCTGTGGATGACTTCCTGAGCATCTCCTCACAACATATTGGAAAAAAAAAACCAGAGTTGGCACATGAAGTCTTTGACACGGAACAATTTACTGCATTCCATGTAGACCATAATGAGTATTTTAAAAATAATTGGAGTTCTGTGCTGGGCTGGGTAAATCTAGGCTGGAGATCTGATGGAGTTGGTGGGGTTGAGATACATTTATCATTGACTTGGATGTAAGTGTGTGCTTGGGAAGTGATAGCTGCGGTCTCGGTGCATTTGCTTTGTGCAAACAGAATGTGGCACTGAGCAGTAACGGGTATACTCAGAGCTGTTAGAGAGCTGCTTCCCCAGAGCTTACAACACCAATCAGCCTAACTCTCTGAGAATACAAACCTGAAGTGGGAAACATTAACAAAGCCTGGAAATTGTTCAGCTGCTCAGTTCTCCATGGTCGAGAAAGAACATTCAGACACTATTATGGTCAAGAAAAGATGAGGAAACTGTGACAAAACATTCAGGACACAGACAGAGATGATCTTAATAAATAAAAAAGGGTTGCAAATTATTTTTAATATAATTTGTGAGTAGTTAATAAAGGAAGATGCAGGGATTAATGAAGTAACAGTAATGTAGAGTATTAGATTAAAAAAAAAGAACGTTTTGAAAATACAGTTAGAACAGGAAAAATACCCACCGGTTACAGGTTCACTGTTAGTTAAGCTGGAAGTAATGAAGCAGGAAAGTCAGAAATGCAAACCAGATAGTTCTGTTTTATATTGGATGGTATTTGACTGGCTTCAAAAATGAACACTTCATCCATACATTGGGATGATTCCGTCAATTTTCACCTACCTACCTGGCAAAAAGGGTAGCAGCCCAGAGAGAATGATTTTTCTTCCATTTTATCTCTCTTCACAATAGATCCTTTGGTAGAGTGCAATCTGTCATTACACTAACTGTCTGTTCAAGCGAAATGGCATCTCTGATATGCTGTGTGGCAGAGTGAATGTCCTAATGGGTGTAGAGGTACGCTTCCACAAAGGCTGGTTTCAAAGAAAAAAAAGAAAAAGAAAAAAGACTAGAGGCATTCATATAGCATTTCTTTTTAATAGGATGTGAGATCCTCACTCCCTTAAACTCCTCTGGAATTCTGAGCCAGAAATCGTATGATTTTATAAGATAGTTTGACTAACTAAGCCAAGGAGATTAAATAGGTGCTGATTACGCCGCAGTGGCACAACTAGAGATGTGAGGTAGCGGCTGTGTCGGGTACCACAAAGGGCGTAACTGCGAGCTGTGGCATCTGACACGAGCGAGCACTCGAGGGAGAGGGAAGGTTTTGCCAAGGTGACGAATGAAATAGCGGTGCTGTAAATAGAGGCTCTGCACTTACGTGTTTTATAGCTCACAGGGAAAAGGCACAGACAGATTGGAGAGAAATCACTGGCCCAAGCACTGTCGAAGCGCTGCAGTTGTGCTACAGATTTAAAATTGTCATTTTGCATTTACTGATTAAATGTATAATAGTGTCGACTGTCAAGCATGCAGTTGTGACATACAATTTCTTGCCTGCAGGGAAGGTATTTGAAAATATGTAACATTTCATATTATGTATTAATCATGTAAAACACTGTACTGCATGATGCAGATTAACCAGCGTTTGGTTTCCGTACAGACTCTCAGAAAGAAATCTTGCTCTGTGTGTGGGTTGTTTCAATTATAAAGTGCTTTTCTTTATTTTTAGCACTATAGAAATGTAATAATTTGGCTGGAGTAAGTCCAATCGCATTGTAAAGTTAATGAATTTCTTAGCAGATCTTTTTTTAAGACTTTGTGTTCAGAAAAAGCCAATGAGCACAGAATTAATTGGGCAGGGTTACAAAATATCCAACTCAGACATTACAGGAGTCAATGAGAGAGGTGGTGTGGAGAAAGGCTTAAGGCTTTGCTCTCCCTGTATGGCACAGTCATACAGCCAGAGATGATGATGCTTTATATTGAAAATTAAAGGAGTGCTTCAAAGTCAATGGAGGATGAGGCATTTCTGACCCTTGTATGTGAAAATCCTAATTAATACCATCTAACGTCAAGCATTGTGTTAGAGGCTTATTCACCTGAGTTAAAGCCACTGCTGTAGTGAGTGGAGTGACAGAAATCTCTTCAGCCATAGTCATTCCATCCATCCTTACCCCTCTCTCTGGACCTGGGAGGAAGCCAGACAGATAAATCACCTGCTTCAGCATCTCAGTGAGGAGCCTAATGAGATGGAATGAACCTGGATCCCAGCACCCAAACACAACACGTCAGTGCTCGTGTAACTGCACATACAAACCAAACCTAGAGAGCTTCTGGATCCAGTTTCATCAGTGTTCTTTAATTCTGGCCCTTTACTCTCCTTAGCCCTGGCCAGGAGCATGCCCTAGAGGCTGGACAGGGAAGAGTGATTACTTTACCACCTTCCCATCTGGCCCCTTGAATGTTTTATGGCAGCCCAAAGGCTCTGCTGGATTGTGCTAGGGAATAATGGCCTGAGGGTCCTTGTTCATCATGCCGTGAACAGAGAAACACCCCCTGGCACAGCCCTGCTGGCCACAGGAAGGTGCATTGTGTGGGATGTGGGAGAGCTGCTCTCTACCAGTAAAAATCTCTTGCTTCCCAGTAGGCTTCCACTTTCAGCACCTTTTATTTCTCCTGACAGCATGAAAACAGCCCTAAATTTAAGTAGAACTTGGGCCGAAGTGTTTACCAGCCTCAGTTTCCTTAAAAAAAAAGTAGAACGTGTAGTATTTAATATTGCAGATTTCCATAAAATTTGCATAAGCATAGTGTGTGCCCTAAGGCTCCCTACCAAGGATTCTGTGCATTATCATCATACGTATATTAACAGTGTGTTTGAACTCTGTAGTAAATTTTAATTTTTCTTTTTCAATATCAAGGTTTCCATTGCGTACACAGGGTGGAATAAGCTCGATGTTTTCATTATGTTTTTCAATTAACTTTTCTTCCCCTCACCAATGCTGTTGTGGATTAATTCGTTCTCTCCACTTTTCTTCAAGGAAAAAAAAAACAACAACATAATCTGATATGAAATAGTTCAGTTCCTTGGAAGAAAAGTGACTGTGAAAGGGAGAGCTCAATCCAGGTAGCAGTGTGCTACCAGGCTAAAGGCTTCTCCATTTTAATGGAAGACAAATGATTTTATGGCTTGAGAAGACTCTAGAAATATCCCAGATCTGACCTTTGTGGGGCCATTTAGGAGGGAGGATGGTCCAAAGGAAACAATCTGTGGGCTGGGACCTTCCTTGTCTCTCCAGGGCAGCAGAGGCATTAGTCCTGTTACTGTAGTATTTCAGAGGAAAGTCCATGTCTCCTGGCCATAAGCACCAGGAGATAAGAACCACATTGTTAATTATTGGAGGAGTGTAATGGAAGCTATTTTGCTGCTGGTGGTGTTGCACAATCTCCCATTCTCCTGCCCAAAGAAGGAAACTCCTTGGAACTTCCCTTCAGAGGCAGGAATGGCTTCAGTGATCCCCCTGAAAGTGTCTAAGGCTCAGACGTCCCTCCACCCTGAGGCTCAATGATGCAGTTACTGGCATCTGGGGCAGGAGGAAGAGATACCCCAGCTCATACCAAAAGGACATCCCAGAGAAGTCATTTTCCTTTGCGCCTTGTAGAGTAGAGTAACCTTTGTGGAGCTTATCCAAGAGCAAGCTGGTTTGGTTGGGTTTTGCTGACTCTAGATTCAGGTGGGTTGAGCTCAATTGTCCCACAGGAGGACACCCTCTTCACATCTGCTGGCATGAGCACCCCTTGGAGAAAGTCCAGTTGTATAGTCACAGGCAGTTGTCTCAGCTGGGATTGGGACATCTGGGCCTGGGCACTGAACAAGCACAAACCAGAAAGCCCCAGACTGTTTAAAGCTCATCAGTAACAACGGCAGAATAAAGAGGCTAGGAAGCAAGGGATGCATGTTCAGCGAGTTTCTGGGATGGACAAGTAGGGAGTGGAGACCCACAACTCCCTCTACATCTCTTTTCTCCTTGTAAGTCCCGGCTGGTATGTCCCCAGGCTGCCATTAAGATTTCTAGTCCAGGATATTGTTCAAATTGTGCCTCCCTTTCCCTCCTTGCATTGGGTGCCTCTGCATTGGCAAAATAGGTCATGGAGTCAAGACCTGCTCATTTGGAGGATGTTTTTTTGTCTTCACAGGCAATTGTTTATTTAAGGTCACCATTGCCAGCCTGCCCTGTAGGATATCAGTGCTCAGCATGCCTAGTACGGGTACGTGAGGAACCAGTTACTCTGTGATCTCCAGGGCTAAGCACAGTTTTAGCCTGGAGAAGAGGAGGCTCAGAGGTGACCTTATTGCAGTCTACAACTACCTGAAGGGAGGTTGTAGCGCAGTGGGAGTCGGCCTCTTCTCCCAGGCAACTAGTGATAGGACAAGAGGACACAGACTCAAGCTTCGCCAGGGGAGGTTCAGGTTGGACATGAGGAAGCATTTCTTCTCAGCAAGGGTCATTAGCCATTGGAAGGGGCTGCCCAGGGAGGTGGTGGAGTCACCATCTCTGGAGGTGTTTAAGAAAAGCCTGGACATGGCACTTAGTGCCCTGGTCTAGTTGCCATGGTGGTGTCAGGGCAACGGTTGGACTCGATGATCCCAGAGGGCTCTTCCAACCTGGTTGATTCTGTGATTCTGTGATTCAGTCCACATTTAACACAAGCTTTGAAGCACATTGTCTCTGCAGCTTACGGGTAATACACAACCTTCTCTTGCACATCCGCATTCCTCCCTCCTTCTGCAGTCCTTTGAGACTTGGCTTGAAAGCAAATCGCAGTAAATTGGTGTCCACCCTGCTATGCAAAACACGTTAATTTTTATGTGCTGACATGATGAAAAGAGGAGCAATATTTCAGTCTTTTTGTTTTTTTCTTTTTGAGGGGAGGGTGAAGATTCGCGTTTTTCATTTATGGAACCGTCTTCCTGACGGGGGTCTGCATCTTTCAAAGGAATTATTTGTTGTACACCAACAGTGGACTGTTCCTGTAGAGTTTTCAGGAAAAAAAATCTGTAGATGAAGTAGGCAGCCATTTAATTTATTCTTCACAGTTGTTTCATGTAAATGAAGAAATGGAAGTATTTGTGAGCCATCAAAGCTGTGAAATAAATGCACGATTAGCTGCATGAAAGTGCTGAAACCCATTAGCACTCATTTTAGAATAATAATGTACTTGAAGTCTATTTGTTGAAATATAAATACAATTATGTGGAAAGAAATTAATGCACAGTATGAAGTTTCTTTAAGATCTTATAAAATTTTCTGCAGCACAAGATTAAATTAATGAAACCATGTTTTTGGAAGGCAAACAATTAGGGTGTTGTATGAAAGTATAGATAAAATAAAAAAAAAGTTATAACATCCCCAACTATGAGCATCAAAGCAGATAAACATTTGTAAAACTGGTTTGAATGATGACAGCACACAGTCTATCTTGTCCTGGTCTTCGGTGACGTTGCCAGCAGACAGAAGGGAATGTGGTTTTGGGGACACTGTTGGAAGTGAACATGCTTCTGGCAAAGGAGAAGTTCAGGTCATTAGAAGTTTGTCCAAGGTGCAGATCAGGCAGCTGATTCCTGCTTCTCTCAGTCTGCATTTAGTATAAATTTGGCTCACGAGTGGACAGTGGTTTCTTATCTGTTCGAAACCATCCTGTTTGACCTTTCCTATTCCCATCCTCCCCCGACCCCACCATCATAGTTTCTCAGCCTGGTGTTATTAGCACTGTGGTAAAGTCGTTCACAGAGCTGGTGAGCAGCAAACCTCCAACAGCAAATGAAGCTGCCCATGCCAACACAGGGATGGCTGTGCTGGGTTTGCTTGGAGGTCCACCTAGAGTGGTTGCCTTTGGAAGAGAGTGATCAGGGACATAAGACACAGGGCAAGTGCTGACTGTTCATGCCACTCAGAGTGTTATATCGCCTTCAGTCCACAGTCAGCCTAGGTGGGAACAAGATCTTCTTTGCATTATTGGACATCAACCAGCCTCTGCTGAAGACATTGTGCTGCAGGGGGATCCTGTGGGCATTGCTCATACTATCAGCCCTTATTTTCAGAGCTACCAGGAGGAGATAGTTACAAAGGAAATCCTGTCTGTGCAGGGGAGAACATGCAGGGAAAGACCACATTAGGGAACTCATTTTACACCATGGGAAAGTCTACTTAACTGGCATTAAAATACTTCCACGATTATTTTAAAGTTGGTAGCCAGAGGCAAGGCAGTTAACTGTGCTATGGAAAGATGCGCTCCATATTTCCAATAATGTTCATTCAGGTCTAGTATAAAACGAGAACTTGTCCTCAAAAATTGAGAAGTATTTGCCACAATCCTGAGAGTACTGAGAAAAAAAGATCTTTAAGAGTATATATATCAGTCTTTGGTCACCTGAGCCAATATTCAAGTCACAGAAAAAGTGGAAAAAGAATGTCGTCTGCTCGGTGACACAACTAATTGTGCTTCAGCTCTAGGAGTTCATAACCTTACAGGAAGAACCAGAAATCACACAACGTTTGCAAACCACAGCTATCTCAAATGCTCCATCATTTAGTATTGACTTCCAGGCATGAAGAAAAGATCAGATAGCAGGGCTGGCCTGCTAATGTTGTAGTAATTTACATCTGAATTGCCAACATGAAATGTGGATATAAGAAACTGCTCGTGATAATGACATAAGTATGGCATTTCTCTTCAATTTTTATAATGAAATACTCTAGTAATTTTAATAGGAATGTAAAATGATCTGGATGCTGCATAAGAGGTTAATATATTAGTCTTTCGCCTGGTTGCACTAGGTTTTAATCTGTCCTGGGATATAGGTTAAATTTCATTAGGGATCTGTGAAACCAATATTCATCCCACCTAACTGTAGCCATCTAAAAGATGGCTGACTGAAACTTCGAAGCTTAGTCTTGCAAAAGCAGATATTGTAACTCCCTCCACAGTCACAGAAAGAGAGATGGACCCTTCCAAGGAATGAAAAATCCTACACTCAAATCTGAAGTGGTTGAGTCACCTTCCAGAGACACTGTGGACTGATGGCCAGCCCAGATCACCAGCTCAGATCAGATGCCAGGATCCAAACAGCTCAGGTTGGATGAGATGAGTCCCATTCCCAGTGTAGCTTTTGGTCAGGTTAAAACTTTGGTGCCTGGCCACTACTAACATGATTCTACCTAAAATCAAGACTTGCAATCCATTATCTTCAGAAAACTCATTTTACCCAATATTTTAGATATGTGCACATGTAAATTCGCCTTTCCTATACACACCTTAATCTCAAACCTCAAAAGATTTCAGCTTTGAACTTCAGGTGTGTCTCCTGTAACAACCTGATCCAAATTTCAGCTTCTAGTATCTCTGCATTCCCAACTCAGTGTAGACATTTTCTGGGACCTACAATGCATCATGAAATCATGCTGAAAATGAAAGGAAGCCAATGCTTAAATGCCTGAATTGTGATCTAGAGAAAATCTACTGCATCTTTGTAATTGGATCAAGTGCTGTAAATGCACAGGAAACCATGAGGACAATTTAGTGAGGAGTTTTTAGAGGTTGCCAAAGGTCAGCCAGTTTGGGAAACGTGCTAGCCAATGCTATGCATGTCTGCTGGAAAAGGAGATATTCAGGGGCTGGCTGGAGTGTGTCTGACAGATGGCTGTCCCCGCAGACATGCCTTCTGTTCACAGACCTACAGCTACGGATTTCAGATCAAACGTGGAACCTGAAAGCCTGGTTAGCATCTCAAGGGAACAAAGGCAGGCATTTAATTAAAGGATGCCAGGCCCAGTTTGGAAGGACTTGATGTGTTCAGAGACGCAGCACCCAGCAGACCTTCTGGAGGCTGCCCAAGAAGGCACAGCTGTGCACACCGAGAGCTCGGCGCCTACGGCAGCTCGGCCATGGATGCGGTAATATTGAGTGAGGCATCTGTAACTGTGTAAGAGCTTTGCAAGTAGCTAATATACTCCGGGGATTTTTCAAGATGACTTGTTTATGGCTCATGAATCCCTGCACGCTGCTCGCTTGCTGTGCAGGAGGAGCCTTGCGTTTTCTTTCTTGGGGGGCATCAAGGTGCTGTTGAGAGAGCAGATTTATAATGACACTTGGACTGAGCTAACCTGTGTATATGTCACGTAGGAAAAGGTCTTATGCTGCAAACACGTATCTGCGCTGGCTGTCATTAGTGTGCAGTAGCAGTACGATTTGCTCAGGGTTGTTCCCAGTAACACGTCTTAAAAGCATGACAGTTTAGCAACTGCTATGCAACGATGCTATGGCAGCTGCAAGATCATCAATATCGTTTACGATACAACTCTTGTAACACCTCCAGGGTCTCCACCAAAGAGCTCTACTACTTAGGGTTTGTGCACATGCACACACAGAGACACACAGAGTGGGAGGCGATGCAGACCCAGCAAATCATACCTGACTTTCCTCACTGTACAAAAGTGGTGCAGGTGTATAATGTGACCCGCCTAGGGTTACACATGGCATCTAGGGCAAAGATGGCAACCAGGAAAAATTATTGCAGAAGAAAGGATTTAAACGGCACCCTTGTTAGCAAAAGCAAGGTAATAAAGGGTCCTGGGATGAAGTAAAAATGTAGAGGGCACCTTGAGTGTCTTCTTGCTTCTGTACTAACGATATTTCTGGACATCAAATATGTTGCTCTTACTGCTAACTTCTTCAACAGACAACTTTTGATTTGTTTGTTTAGATTGAAGACATCCTTCCCAGGCTGTGCATGTCCAAGGAACAAGAGAAACTGCTCCCACGTGGCTTCCTCCAGACAGATTTTCAGCTGATGAAAAAGCTTCTGGGAGCAGTGAGCTGGTCCTCCCCTGGGGAAAGCTGGTCTCCTGGAGGAGCAGCTGCAGCTGGTGCAGAGAGTCTGCAACAAGGTGCAGCTCATCTCTATTCTTCTGACATTTCTAGGACAGTGCATCGACTTTTCCCCCAAGGCAAAGTGGCTTCTGACACGAGTATTTGCTTAATCAGGCTGCCATGCTAGGAACCAATCTTATTTGAAATGCTTTTAATTCTGTTTTGTACATGCACCCTTAAGTCCTCCTGCTGGTTAATGGAGAGTGTTTGGACGCCCCTTGGCAATTTGTTAACGCTTTGTTAATGCCAATTACATCAGACCATAAGTGCAGAGAATAAGGGTGGTTGCTCTAGCGTGGAAAGGGGCTTGGTGGGAGACCAGTTTCTGCCTACATCCACGAAATGCAACAAGCTTCTCTTTGCTGAAGGGCAATATGTGATGAATAAAGAGAAAGCAGGTTGGCTTTTAATTGCTAACACCACCACATGTGATGGGGAGAGTTCAGATCCATGTGCAGGCATGCTGTAAATGGGATGGGATGACATAATTGCTTAATTGCTTCACATCAAATGACCTGGCAACCTGTGCTGTAATGAGTGATACTAATGAAGATGTAAGGGGATTGCTATGGCTCCCAGTAAATCCCCTTGAAATAATCATAGCTAGAGAAAGCTTCCATAACAGCAAACTCCAGGAAACAGAGCTGCAAGCATGAGGAGGCAATTTTCTATGACTGATTTCATCAGAAGGGCTTACTCTAATGAGATCCATCCAGAGGCACAACTCTCTGAAGGCCCGAAGTAGCCCCAAGATTTAGGCCTACCAAGCTGGTAGGCTGTCAGAATTTCTACCCTAATATACTGGGCTGTCCACAGAGTCTGTGAGCTGCTCAAGTCCGACGGGTTCTCTAATTTGAGAGGAAAGTGTGACATTAGTGGACAGATAGGTGGTGGGTCACAACCCCCAGGATTAAGAGGAAACACTACAACAGCTGCAGTGTTGTGCAGATTGCTCTGCAAAGGAGTGCTGCACTCACACTTATCCATACTCTTTTCAGTTGCTTGGCTCTTTAAACCACTAGTTATGTGTGATAAAGACAGGAAACATATAAAAATAGATGCAACTTCAAACAAACAAGCAGAATCAGACACTCCGTTTCTGCCTCTGTTCATGATGCCAAACCTGGCAGACCGATGGGATTTGTACTAATGAGATAATTGGGGAAATTTCCCTTGACTGTTCCATCAAAAGCTTGATGTGCTCTAATCAGCTCCTCCTTGACAGCAGATCAGGAAAAACTGCGAGCTTTAACCTGCTGTAGTCTTCTTGGGTTTTGGCTCAGCTGCAGGTGACTACGAAAGTCAGAGATTCGGGTTCAGAGCAGTGGTTAGAGCTCTCATGGCTGAAGGGCTGATATTTCTTCCTTCACATTACTGCCTTGTCGTTTTTTTCCCTGGGATCCTTTTTTTTTTCTCCTAGATGAATCATCTTTTCCATATGGGTTGTGAAGGGAAACCATTGCTACCCAAATTTGTCTCATTCTTCTCCAGACTGCAGCTAGCCTTAATTACCATGGTTACCTGCATCTCTGCACCCTGCCAGGGAGCACCAGTGAATGCAAACCAGCTGAGAATGGGGAACTGATTCGTGTTTCTACTGGCTTATAAAAATACCTCTGCTGATTTCTTCTTCCCAAGTCTCATTTTCCCATTGATTTTTATTTCTGTTCACCCTGATGAACTCTCAGATGCTCCAATGGGTAGTACAAATACCAAATGCTCCAGAGACACCCTGGCCAATAAACCAGAGATCCCAATCTTCTCACTTTCCTCTAACACCAGAATTGATCCAAAACACATTAATCATCCAAGTTTCTTCATTCAGAGAACAGCACAAGTAGCAAGAGGTTACCGTGTACTTGTGATCAAGCCGTGCAGTGTGAATCCAAAGGACGTAACTAATGCGCTGCTCCCTTTAAATATACATAATTCCATCCTTAGAAATGATAAACATTTGAAAGGTAATGTGGGCATTTGTAGTCTGCACACCAAAACACACAATGCCACAGGTGTCTCCTTAAATATTCATTATTTCTTTAAAGGACTATAGATACCTTGCTCAGCTGTGTGTTAAGCAGTTACTTGTCAATTATACTCCCAAGCACTTTAGCTGCATATACCTAAAATTTAGAAATTCTGGGTTTTAGGGGTGTCTTTGTCTTGCTCTAACATTAGTGATGGAAGAGCCATAAGCAGTGTGCAATAGGAGGAGAATCGCTAACCACACGTGAATGTCAGGGCTTGTTTAAGAACAGCTGCATTTAGAAATGTTGGCGAAGTCTAGCTGATGAGAAATAGCATTCCTGCTGATAAATCCTACTTCACATAAGGATGCAGACAGAGCGTTTTCAGTCAGATTTTTTTCCTTAGAAGAGATAAGGTAAAGGAAATATTTTCTGTGACTCATTTTCTTATTTGTCATCATGAAGGAAAAAATCAGCACTTCATGGCTGTGAGAGATGACAGCACTATTCAATGGAGTATGGATCTGATAATCCAAAGCCTTCCTGAGGCTGAGTCAGGATTAAATTTAAGCAAACCAGATTTCCTGGTCAGATGACTAGTAAATCTACAGCTCAGATCGGGCAGCAGAGCTTATTAGCAACACTGTGCAAAGATAAGTAGATCGCTTCCAGACCCAAGGACATCATGTGCAGCTGAACTGATCTGTCAACACTGTCACACAATTACTTACAGCCTTTTGTTAGAGCCAGGTCTTCTGTGGATGCATCCCTGGACCTGTAATCCTGTTCTAGTCTGAGCAGAGTCAGTTCTTGCATGCTTTCTTTTGTGCAAGTCAGTGTTTCTGGTTGGGAGATTGTGCTGATGGAGCCAGGTAGACTGTGGGCTTCATGAGCATTGGAGACCTTAACAGCTTTATAAACACATTTTTTTCAATGCAAATATGCTGAAACTTTTTTAGGAGACTTTCCAGAGAAAATCAAAACAAACCAAAAATCCTCCAAAACATTGGGGGTCACAGAATCACACAGAATCACAGAATCAACCAGGTTGGAAGAGACCTCTGGGATCATCGAGTCCAACCGTTGCCATTACACCACCCTTCTCCAAGAACCTGTTCTGTATTGCTTAATAAAAAAACTAGTCCATAACCAAGAAAAACAGTTCCTTAGTGCATTTCTGGTTGCCAAGAAACTGTTACTGCAGATGCAGATGTCTCTGGTCATTCCTAAGAAAACAGATTGGACAAGTGCTAAGAGCTCCAGGGGACCATGAGGGATTTTGCTGAATGCCATCCAGCAGAACAAATACTGTCAATCAAGTAAAATTTTCTGACATCAAAGTACAGGACACATTGGTATCATTTTGTCCAAATGAGTGGATTGGTGTGGTCCTTGTGACAGGGTGACTCATGACAAGCATCCTGCTCTGAGCCCCATACAGCCAGCGTGTTAATGTTGGTAGAGTGGGGTGATGTGGAGGTATTGACTTGAAACCAGCTCCACCAAACGTAGTCGTGTTATCACGTTTGGGTGGTTGGGCAACATCTGGTTGCTTCCTTGCAGACATCTCACTGGGTGGGTTACTGGCAACTGGGATGGAGTTGGGGCATTAAGGCTCTCCAGGTACCAGCCACCACTCCTGCGACAGAAGGCTCTCCAGCCATGTCTGGCAGTGGAAGATGGACAAGGAACACCACAACGCCTTCTACCAAGGGATGCAGGAACCAGGGTTTCTCCTGCTGTGGATGACCTTTGCATCACCGTCTATTTAGCCAAAAAAAAAGAGAGAGAGAGAGAGACATCTGTGTTTGCTGAAGCAGTGCAAAGAAACTCTAAAGCAGTGCCGGCTCAAAGCTTCGATGTATAAATCAAACGTGTTTCAGCTCACACACCATTTACTGCGAATACAATGCTGGGAATTCAATGTTTGCCTTCTGGAACACGAGGTGTTTCACAGGGCCCTTCTCTGGCATGATATTATTCTTGTCCACTGACCGAATGAGTCTAAGGCTGAAGTTTCCCCTGAAAATGCTGGTGATTACTGGAGCAATTGGAAACGATATTCATTTCACGCTCATTGTTAGAAAAGACATCTTTGCCTGTAGATGTGTTTGTTCGGTCAAGGACTGAAAGCAAACACACAAAAGAGGGACAAGCAGTCCAGGCAATCTCTGGGAAAAAAATGAATAGCTCTTCACAGAGAAACATTCACTTACAGTAGGCGTAAGGCTCGACAACGGCAAAGGTGCTGTAAGGGGTAACATTCAGAGGAGAAGAGAGATGAATAATTTGCAATGCACCTGGTACTCGGAGCTCAGTAGCAGCTGGAGTGTCCACAGCTCAGAAATTGCACCAGCGACCAGGGTTCACAATAGCGTGGGGAAAGCGAGCTCAAGTAGAGCACTCTGCAATTTACTATCACTTCTGCTGCCAAGGAAAATAGAAATATTGGCTTCTCCTTTCCCTTTTTTTTTGTTTGTTTGTTTTAGAGGACAAATTGGTTTTAAAAGATTTCTGAAAGCATCACATGCAGGAGTACCCAGGAAAATGAATTGTACAGCAGCATATTTTTAAATTGGAGATGGAAACAAATTGGGTTTCATGGCCATGTATAAAGATTGTAGATGTGAATTACACCTCACTGCTTTATTTTTAAAGCTTGGAGGGAAGTGAATTACAATATTCTTTCTACAGTTTATTGAAAGTAGAGAGACCTAACAAATGTTTTCAAAAGTTTTTAAGGTTCCCTTTTCTTTTTCTGTTGTGGAATATAGAGGGATTAAGGTGTGCAATTTTTGGTGATGAATATAAATTGCAGTCTACAGCTACCTGAAGGGAGGTTGTAGTGAAGTGGGAGTCGGCCTCTTCTCCCAGGCAACCAGTGATAGGACAAGAGGACACAGCCTCAAGCTTCGCCAGGGGAGGGTCAGGTTGGCCATTAGGAAGCATTTCTTCTCAGCAAGGGTCATTAGCCATTGGAAGGGGCTGCCCAGGGAGGTGGTGGAGTCACCATCTCTGGAGGTGTTTAAGAAAAGCCTGGCCATGGCACTTAGTGCCCTGGTCTAGTTGCCATGGTGGTGTCAGGGCAATGGTTGGACTCGATGATCCCAGAGGTCTCTTCCAGCCTGGTTGATTCTGTGATTCTGTGAAATAGAAACTGAGAGTCAGCTGGCTCATATTTCTTTGAATTTTGGCTGTGTTGCACCCCAGGCCACTAAACAAAGGAAAATTTGGGATCTCCAGATCCTTCCAGGCAAAGCAGCTCATGCAGCTCCAGGCAGCATCGACCCACTGGTCTACACGTTGATGGGTCCGGTCCTGGAAAAGGAGGGGTAAGCGGCCAGCACACTTTGTCTTGGTGGTCTCAGGGCTTGAGGATCCCCACTTGGCCCTACGCAGAGGTGCAAATCAGAGGAGATTTTTCAAGGGAGAGGCAAAGAGTTAACTTCAGCTACCAGCCTTGTGTGCCAGACTTAGGTTGGCTATAGGTCTCTTGCAATCAGAACGGTTGCTGTTTCTTGATAAAGCAAATATTTTACAACGGATCAGGTGTTCTGCCCTTCACTTGTGATAACAATGTTGATTTGAATGGGGCTTTGTAGCTACTGGAGTGTACAGGAGGGGAACATGGAGTGCTGCAGAGAGGAAGCTTTATTTTCACGGGAAAATGTAGCTACTGCAAGGTCACCTGGAGAAAACAACTCTAGATGGCTACTCCAGATGGAGGGACCCCGTCTCTTGCTGACACCCTCAGCCAGGATATCTCTTTATCAGCCCTGTTTTTCTTAGCCAGAGAGTCCTGATGCCTCAGGAGGAGCTGGGCACTGCTGACAGCCCATGTTCGGGTGCTGGCCTCATTGTAAATAAGTTGTTTATTCCATATGGTTTGTCCTACAGCAAACACATAAAGATGGGAGCAGCTGGGAAGGATTTGAGGGCAGGAGCCCTTGCAGACAGTGTAACACAGTGGTCTATCGTTGCTTCTGTCATCCATACTGAATTCCCAGTAACAGCAACTCCCAGGCACAACTGGGACATGTCACTCTCCCAGTAACAGCAAAGGCAGACTTAAACCTGAGCTCTCTTTTTCATTCAGAATCCAAGTTTTCAGAATTAATACCCTGTCTTATCCAAATCATTAAAATGATTGATTCTGTGAATACTCCTCAGAAGATCGCAAATACTTTCAGGATTAAAAATCATCTCCTTTTGTCGGTAGATGTGTCTTTGTAATTCTCCTAGACTATAATAGACATGCAAAATAGGACAAGATTGTCTAAAAGAAACTGCAGTTTCATTCGTAAATCATCTAATTGTGGCGTCCTGATGTATGTTATCACATACCGCTACCTAAAAACTGAGAACCGAACATAAAAACAATAGTTTTTCGTATTTCAAATGAGGCACAGCTTAATATTTGATCTTAGAAGTTGTCTAATTTGCTATCATAAACCCATAATGTTCAACAGAACATTAAGAAAATAAATTACTAGACTTCCCAATTTTTTTCCTGGTGTTTGTTTTTTCCTTTCTTTTTTTTTTGCTACTACACAATTTACAGGTTTTTTTTTTAACTGGATACTGGACATAAAAAAAGAATATATAATATTCCTTTTATTTCAGACATGATTTGGTAAACACACATTTTCACAAAAATAAACCAGAACAGGCCATCTACCACCTACAAAAGTTATTTAAATTACTTTTGCCTACTTCAGTGGCATTGTTTCTATTGTTAGCAATGCTCGTCTGCAGTCTACCTAAAATATTTGATCCCTCAAGCAAGACCTGATCTCCCTCAAAAGACTTCAGTGACCTTAAAAGTATGATGAATTAGAGACATCATAATGACGCAGGAGGAGATTTAAAGATTTTTCTCTTGATGTGTAACTGGAATGAGGATGAAGATGCTGGAGAATATGTTTATTTTTTTTTACTTCTCTAAACCGTGGTAGAATAAACCAGAGATATAAGAAGTCTCTATTGTCAAAACTCATAAGGGTGGGTTTTTTTAAAAAATCTAATATCTGGACTATTAATATGTGATGCTCTTTAAAGGGCCTGTTTTCTCGAGCACAAGCAAACATATCCTACTTGCAAAAAGCTACATGTTAAAATTAAGGGAGAACTTATGATTTATGTCCCGTTTTATCATTCTCTGTGAAGCTGTAGTTTACATAATCGCTTGCTCGCAGTTGCATCTACATCCAATACATCCTTGCAGAGGCTGCTTCCTCCAAACGGGATCTGGAAGCTTCATTTAAAAAAGGAACACACCAATTGCAAAGATATCTCCTGCTTTTCAAAGACAGCTTCCTTGTTCTCTAGCCTCTGATTTGGCATTCCAAGAGGCAATATTCACTCAGGCCAGATGAATGATGATACTCCATTTCATCACCATCAAATTCAGGATGCAGATGGTTTGTATCCTTAGACCAGGGACTAAAATGAATGGCTTGGCTTCCTTATTTCTCCAGTCTTGAATAGTTAGTGAATAGTCATGTTTTAGACACAAAAGACCATGAAAAGAAGACACTATTATATATAACTAATCTGTTTTCCATAAAACACATCATAACATATTAAGCAGCTTCAAATTCCTACTGGGTTTTGCATGAGAATAACTGCTGAGCATTAACGATCTTGAGGTTGGATCAAAAAATGTCCCTCAAAGCTCACAACTTAGCTTCTTTGCTCAATTTCTTTCTCTTTTCCTGAGCATTTTGTGTCCTTGTCTATATAATGACAGTTGTTAACAATATATTTATGCTGATTCATGAAGTATTTGAAACCATATGTATGCAAGCTACTTGAAATCCAGCATTCAGTAGATGTTACCCCCTCCTCAATTACTGCGGATAAGACAGGGTGGGGTATCTCTAAGTTCATCCACTTTTTCTAATGAAGAAGGAAAATGGTGCTATTGTCTAGAGGGATAACCCTGAAAACAAAATGAGACAGATTTCAGCTGAATCGCTCCCTCTCACTGTTAGTCACCAGTTACTTTATTTTAAGATGGGAAAGTTCTGGTGAAGTGTTACAATAGGAGTGAAATTACATACAAATGTTTAATTAGAAGCTTCTTTCCATGCTAAATGATACTCCTGCATGAATTTGTGGGACTAATTGGTGTTGCTCTACTCGTTCTTCTAAAAAAAGATCTGGGATGAGCTGACATGAGAGGGAAGTTACCCTTTCAGCACGTCAGGTGGGTGGGTGGTGGGACGGAGAAGGAAAAAGCAGGCAGGGAGTTGAGAAGAGGAGAAGGAGCTGTGGAGGTGGAGGAGAAAATGATCGTGAGAGGTGGTCTGAAAGGCTGACAGGCAGAAGTTGGGGGTGACATTGAAAGAAAATTTTTCAGGTTGCTCCCAGGTGAATAGCTCCAGAAATTTTTTTTTTTTTCCAGAAGCTGCAGCACTCCCAGAAAGAAAAAAAATAATATAAATATTTACATTTATGCACTTTTGTTGATAATGTCAGCCAACCAGAGGTCAGTGGGCATCTGTTAATGTGAATTCAGTAAATAGTTTGTAGAGGGGAAAGAAATCACGATTCATGATGTCTTGCCTGAGGATTTTCAGAGGTTTGCCTGCATGGCAACAACAGTGAGACTGGATTATGAAATATCAAAAGAGTAAGGCAGTGAAACGAAGCTTTTCCTCAGCTCTTCCTGCACACCATTTACAGGATGGAAAAGTAAAGGTTAAGTACCCAAAACATCAAGGCACCTTAAAACCAGAGGCTAACTTTAACTTCATTATTAAATATTGAATATCCAGCTGAATATTCCTTGCAAACACACTTTTTACTCCAGCCATCACTTGTTAAAAGTACTCAATACCTTGAAAAAGTTCTATCAGAAAGATGAGAAATACTTGACACGTAGGTCAGCATCAGGCTGTAACTCCCTGTGCCAAAGCAAAAAGGTATTTATTCTGGTAATGTTCTGCAGAGTAACAAAAATACAGGAGTGCTAAAAGCCACATTATTGCCAAATCAGCATTTTGTTTAAAATTATGCTGTGGCTTTTCATCACAGGCTTGCATTTTGTTTAAACCTATCAGCGATAGACTTACTTACTCTCCTAAATTTAAAAGATCTTGTTACAAGAGGAGCAAGGCGATGCCAACGAGGCAGCCTTGTTTGCATGCAACAAAATCCTCATTGTTCACAGAATCACAGAAACAACCAGGTTGGAAGAGCCCTCAGGGATCATCAAGTCCAACCGTTGCCCTGACACCACCATGGCAACTAGACCATGGCACTAAGCGCCATGTCCAGGCTTTTCTTAAACCCCTCCAGAGATGGTGACTCCACCACCTCCCTGGGCAGCCCATTCCAGATTCCACTGCACCCATTCAGTGCTGACATACTCTGTGTGAGTCTGTGGTGGATGTGTCTTCTTCAGAAGGAAGTCATTAAAGGACTCATGTGGAAATGCCAATCTCTTTATCACACTAATAATTCAAGACAAGGGGTGAACATTCATATCTCTTCCAGACATCTGAGAGAATAGTTTAGTCTTCTAGCTGATATCAGAATCTTATGCACATTTTAAACTTCTTTATTTTGCAAAGATTATTAACCACTCTAGTTGCCATGGTGGTGTCAGGGCAATGGTTGGACTCGATGATCCCAGAGGTCTCTTCCAACCTGGTTGATTCTGTGAACTGAAGGAAGGGTTATATTTAAGCATTCCCTAAAACTATGCAATTTACCATAGAGTAACTCTTTGGAAAGTGCAGATGGAAAATATAACCAAGGAAGTCTAAAATCTGACAGGTCCAGTAGTTAAGAGTGTAAGAACAAACAAATACTATAGAATGAACCTTTAGATGTGTCTAAGGCTGGGTCGCCACAGCAGTGCAGTAATTGAAGAGCGAGTTTCAAAGCAGCTATTTGGTATTTGGGATAGCTTGATCTGCCCTGGAAAGGAAATGTTATTTCTATGGCTATAGGGTAGGCAAGTCATGAATGACTTAGAAACCAAAGCCCTGGTGCAAGAGAATGGCATTTCCCTTTCCAAGCAATGAGGATGCTCTGAAGGGCGATTTGTGCTTCCAACGCATCCCTGCTTTTCATGTTGGTCTTTATCAGACTTGAGACCACCAGACGGTCTAATAAAAACCATCAGTTTTTCCTACCAACAGGGCATCATTTAAAATTTCTCATCTTTCCAAATATATGTATTTCAAAGCATCAGCCTTAGTATCTCTACAGTCAATCCAACACTTCTGACACTGCTCCTGCTTGCATTTCTGTAGCCTGAATCTGTTCTGGGATTGGTTCAGCTTCCATCATTTGAGAGTGTTCAAGCTTTAGTGTTGCAGTTTTCCAAGAATATCTAAGTGACTTAGGGGTTTTATCCCTATGATTTTTTCAGTGTTGTACCTGTCCTTCATTTTAACTGGAGCAATGAGTTGCAGTGATTGGACTGTCCCCAGTTAAAGCTTTGCCTTTCACCTTATTCTACCAGTCAGATATACTGCCAGCTATATGTTAATAAACAAACAAACACAGAGTTATATTAAAAATTAGACAATGGACAGGAATTTCATAGGTATAATTTGGCTTTGCCCCTGCAGCATAAATAATTTTGACTGAAAATAATGTCAGCTATTTTCTACAACTGGTACAAATCACACACAAAGGTATAATTACAGATTTTTCTGCTTATCCTTATATCTGACAAAAGCAAATTTAGAGCTCTCAGTATTAACACCTGAAAAATTTCACCAAGCAGAACCAAGCTATGGTATACGCAGCATTTCAGCTAGCCAGTTGCTGCAGGTGTATTATTTCTGACAAAAATAGAATAGATTGTATAAAAACTTTTTTCTGGTCTTTGATTCATTAAACTTTTTCAACATAACACACACTGAAAGTGTGAAAAAAAAAAATCCAGAGTAAAAAATTTCTGTAATTTTTTTTTCCTTCAGGATAAAGAACCTTTTGAAATACACTAAAAGTTACAGATCTGAATATTGTGATATGAAATATCCACCTGTTTAATTTTTTCATTCCAATCTTGTAGTGATATTTCCATTAATTTGGATGAAAGTGGACATTTTGCATAAATATTTCTCCTTTAATTTTTGTCGGAAGTTTCATTTAGAAGTGAAAACTCAGCACATACAGAGCTGATATAAAAATGAGAGAGGATTTCAACCGAAGAGGCAGTCAATTTCTTTCCTTCTCTAAAACAAGGTAAAGGTCATCTTTTTATATTTTCAGGATTTCGAAATATGTAAAATATTAACCTACCTTTCTAAAAACTTCAGGCTAAAATTGAAAACTTCAGGTATTATACAGAAGGTCAAAATGCATTTGTTAAAAAATTCATACTTACAACGACGTTTTCAGCAAATGAAATAACCAACATGAAACAAAACTCCCAATGCTTGCTCCTGAGTAATGTAATCCTCCACTCAGTTTTAAACGATCCTTTCACTGGCAAGATGAGCTGAGATAAAAGTGTGACCTGAAAATTAAGACATCAGTAGTGCAACTATTATAAACCTTAGTGCAGCATTTAAATTTTTTTATATGGGTATGATGACTTGGAAATTTGCAGTGTAAAGGACAATTCGAAAGTAAATACATTTATAATTAGGATGACTTTTTTTCTTCATCTCAACCACAAAAAACCTACTTAAAAGCAGTCTTAAAAAAAAAAAAAAGAGAAGAGAGAGACCCTAGATGACACCGATAAAGTTTAAAAGCTTGCAGCATTTGTGAAGTGTGTACAACTGGATAATTGTTGGGGGAGAGTAACTCTCTTGCTGCAGTTTGGTAGATTACTTTATTGTAATTAAAATATTCTGTTGCTAGCCTCTCTAGCATGAATTTTCATTATAATACAAAATTGTACTTGAAATTAATTACTGTATGTCTCAACTCATCAGCAACTGACTTTTCTGACACTTGGAATGTCAGTTCTAATGACAACAAAGCTGAAAGCAGGCATTGTTCTTCCTCAGGTTTTCTCTCTTGCTGCTCAGACACCGCTGTAGTGAAATGACCTGGACCACTGATGAAACTGAGTGTCTTGTTTATTCAAAAATACCACGAAAAACTCCTCGCTCCCACGACAGTGAAGACCTGTGATGGTAGAGTTACTTGTTTGTGAGCACCAGCTCCCAGTGACTCAACCAATGCTCTCTCTAGTGCATCGTGTTTCCAAGCTTCGTGTAAATTCCCCCAAAAGTAGAGTCCAGAAATGGCCTCTTCCAAAAGTGTGGTCATCAAGCAACTGCAGCACATAAACTTTCCTAAGTAATTCACCTGCAGTCATAACTCACCAGCAATAATGCAACCACACTCAGTTTTTGCTACTTGGCTGCCAGCTGAATAATGTAACTCCTTAAAGAATACAGAACTTTAAGAAAACAAGAGAAAAAAGACATTAGAATTGCAAAGCTCCTTACAAAACGGAGCCTTAGTGTGAGGAACGGACCTTCCTGGAAGTCTAGATGTGACTTCAGGCACAGCACAGGGAAGATGTAGATGCAACATCTCCATGCTGACTACTCTCAGATCCACTTCTGACTCTTGGCTTCTTCAGTATCTTTGTGTCTAATAATTTAATCTGCTTTACACCAGTGGCAGCTTCCAGTACTGTTGACTCTGCAGTCTTGGACAGTGGAGCTAAAGCTCCTTATAACATTGGTAAACACATATTTTCATATGTGAAACCATATGTGGACCATTTCTGATGGTCCATACTGCCTGAAGTGAGACTATTACTGACATCCAACAAAGTCAGCCATGGATTTGTCCAGACTTGTCTTGAAAATCTCCAAAACCAGGGACTGAACAACCTCTCCAGGCCCTTGTTCAGGGCCTACACTGCCCTTGTAGTGACAGGTTTTTAACATGCGGAGTTTCCTCAGCTTGTCCTTCAAGATTATGGGTCCTAGCATCCTAGCCATTTTGGTTGCCCTCCACTGGCTGCTTTCCAGTTTCTCAACATCTTTGAGCTGGGGTGCCCAGAATTTCACTTCTGTCCCTATGAGGACCTATGTCAATTTTCTAAGTAGTCCCTTACCTGTTTCTTCGTAGGGTTCCTTCAAAGCATAGGGCTCTTCAGCCTCTTAGATACCATCTGTTGGTAGGTTATCTCCCTCGCACTAGTGTGAGACTCAGCCCTGAGGAGCCCTGCCCAGGGAGGTGGTGGAGTCACCATCTCTGGAGGTGTTTAAGAAAAGCCTGGACATGGCACTTAGTGCCCTGGTCTAGTTGCCATGGTGGTGTCAGGGCAATGGTTGGACTCGATGATCCCAGAGGGCTCTTCCAGCCTGATTGATTCTGTGATTCTGTGACAGGACAGCAAGGAAGTAGGATATTTCCTGAGGTAACAAAAAGAGCCAGGTTTGCTGCCTTACTGCAGCAGCAGAGGACTCACCACCCCAGAGCTCAGCAGCAGAGCACTGGGCCCCCTGTGCAGTGCAAAGTGTGGGGTCAAGACTCTTGTTCAAAACATGCTGAAAAAAAGTCATTGACCCCACATAATGGACACTGCTGCATGTTCCCGAGTGCCATCTGCTGGTACTTCATCTGCCTCTTTTGTATGCAACCATCGTCCAATGTGGATGTTACTCAGCGATCTGACAGCTGCAGCTTATCTCATGGCTTGCAGTTTCCTTCTCCGTACCCTCAGGCATGATCTAATGTATCAGTTAATTCTAGACAGCACTTTCATTTTGTCATGTTTTGAGGTTTCAAAATTTGGTCGTGTTCAGCACTGGATAGAAATGTGCACAAAGGGTCAGATTCTGCTTGTCTTCCCTTTTCCCCATCCTTGCACATGCACCTATACATTCACAGCTATGGAGGAAGCCTCCAAGTCACCCAGTAGTAATTGCCCTCCTGTCTTTCCCTTTCCTTCCCCCTCAAGGTAGGGCCCCAGCTCAGGCTGCATCTGGCTTAGCAATGCCCTTAATAATATGCTTTAACTTTTTATCAGCCCTGAAGTGATCAGCAGTTGGACTAGATGGTCATTGTAGGTCCCTTCCAACTGAACTACAACAAAAAAAATAAAACAAAAAACACTTCTGTTGACTTTGTAAGACCTAGTTACAGGTTACAGGCATTAGATGGATATGAAGTCAGTCTGGACTTCCCATCAAAAATACCACAGAAATCAGTAAGTCTTCACAAAACAGTCTGGCTTCAACAAAACATCATGGTCTGATGAAAACAGTCCTGCAAGCTTCTGTGTTAATCTTTGTGAGTGAGGACATCAGACTGCCACAATTATTTCTTCTTTTTGATAGCTGGAGATTGCCACTGCTCCTACACCTCAGCTGGTGTCAGCTGGAGCTGGGGTGGCTACCCTTATCCAGAGCAGCCCTTGAGCACAGGGTCAGCCCTTGCACCAGCCGCAATCTGAGCAGTGCAGGTGACATCAGGTCCAGGAGAAACCCTCAGTGAACTCCTCCAAAAGCAGCACTTGGGGGGCAATGGCTGGTTCTGCTGAAGTGTCTTCAAGGCCAGAGTGTGGAGCAGTGAAGGTAGCAAAGAGCAGGGGTGAGAGAAGAAAGGCAATGTCAAAGAGACCAACCTTTTCCTACCAGAGCCTTTTGCCATATTCACTGAAGCCCATGGCCAAGCTCCCACCAACTTCAGAGACAGCAGGGACAGGCTCGGGGCTTCACATCGCCCTCATTGCCCCTCAAAGTGTAGGTGCCCAGAGCATTTATCCATGGTACCAACCCCCACATCTCCTGGCACCAGGCCTGGGCACTCAATAGCCAACAGGAAATCTAAGAAATAACATGAGAGCAACCACCATTGAGTGTGGGCAGGGGGAAACCAGAGCACACATTTGCAAGAAGATAGTGTTCAAGCTGCAGAGGTGTTCAAGAGGTAGGGGGGTGCGTGTGAAATGGGAGCACTGGGCAGTATCCAGACAGATGAAATGGGCAGGTCAGCTACTGAGATAGCGAGCTGGTATATGGTGGTAGAAAGAGAGTAGAATAAAGCTTCAAGGAAGCTATAAAATATTTAATTACTCCAGATTCTCATTTGAGTCAGTGGAGAGTTACGTTTTCAAGTTCATCTGCCCACATTTCCATTGATAAAATAATTCAAAAAGTCATTTGAGAGAGAAAACTCCAGCGCAAAGCCAAAACCAAATAACGTGTCAGCGGTGACCCAGTAATTAATTTCTTTCCTCCCACTTCCCCTTAAATAAACTCTAGCTAAAAATCAACATGCATCTGGCTCAGCCTTGGCATTGTGAGCAAGGGCTGCAGCAGATAAACGGATGTGCTGTTCAGAAGCACCTTTAGAAAATGCCACCCTTCAGGTGTCCACGCAAATACCAGAAGGTAATGAACAGTTATTTTACCCCAAGCGGTTGGGACCTAGTGACTACTTCCTTTTCTGGAACTGAAATGAAAAAAAAAATTGAACCCAAATGGCTTCTGATTCACAAAATGCTCTTCCAACCTGATTGATTCTGTGATTCTGTAAGTCTATATTTTGTTGTATTGGGAGAGCTGCAGATTGGGACAAACTGATCATGTTCTCACACCCCTTTCCAAGACACTGTGAAGGGGAATGTAATCAAGGATGTGGTCTCTAATCCAAGGCTGGACCTGTTTACTCCAGCAAGCAAAGACCGTGGTAGTCTTCTGTGCCCCAAGGAGTACAGGCTATGGCATAGCACGTGGCAACCATTAGAGGAGGAGCATCCAGCTCACGAGCAGTCTTCAGTGCCAGCAGTGGTGCTGATGAGGTGTTGTCAGACCGTACATTAATCAAAGCTCCTGATATTATTCAACAAAATCAGAATCCTACACCTCAAGAAAGATCTCCTGTTAACTTGTGTTGAGTGATTCTCGCTCACCTCAAGGTGATGCGGTGTGCCAGAGTACTTCTCAGAGAGTCCAAAATAGTGATTGCATTTGTGGATGAAACTAGTCCAAGTCAAACTTAGACAAGGCGAAATGTGTTTCAGAGAAATCATGGAGTTGTTCATTTTTTTAAGACCTTACATGTAAAGAGTCAAGCTGTCAGCTGCCAGAACTCGAGTTGGCTTGAGCAGAACTGTGCTGATTTCTGACTGCTGAAGTCGTTTTGTTACATGGTGTATATACATATTCACCAATGTATCTGATCATGTTTTCAAGGCACAGTAAATTGTACATGTTAAAATAAATTACAGTGTTAAAGATAATGACAATAGCAATAATAATAATAATGATAATAATAATAATGGAATGTCTGGGCTGGATTGATTCTTGACTTCCCCCCCCCCAAAAAAAGAGAGAGTTTTTAAATAAACAATTTTTTTTTTCCAGATCTCTTAGAAAAGGGCACATGGGTTTCTAAGCTCTACTCCAAATAGACAGTTTTGTAACTCTCAGCAGGTGGTGTGATAGATCTGCTCCGTGGCAGGCTGACGCCTGTGAAAGCCGCTTGGTTCAAGCAAAGGGATCACAGAAGACCTGGTTGCAATGTATTACATTATTGCTTATAAAGACTTTTCCACAAAGATCCAGGTCTCTCTCTCTGAAGCTTTAGAGCTGTTGCTTTCTCTTCCATAACCTCAGCCCCCTGCTCTGTTCCTCATCACTTGGCATGCAAAACAGCTCTCCTTAGCTTTCCTTGCTCTTCCTGCCTGTCTGTCCTGCTGAGTTCAACCCCATTATTTTTGTCCCCTCTGTTATGCCTTTTTCTGTCATCTCTGCTCCCTCCTCTCTCTATTTCTCAGGTCTTTCATCACGATCTCGGCAGGTGATGCCTCTCCTATTGACTTCAATGGGCAGTAGACGTGTCCTTCCTCCTGCAAAGCCTCTTCTCATGGTAGGGCCACAATTATAGCTTTTTGCAAAAGCACTTATGCAAAGGACAAACTGGTATTTCAGGTGGCCCATTTTTATGAATAAACATTAAACCCAGAAAATAAAGATTGATTCAAAACTGTCTCGTTGTGCCGGTTGTAGGAAAAATCTGATATGCTGAGGTATCTGTTAATGCTGCATAATTGCAGTCCTCTTCCATTAAAAGTAATTGATTAAATGTCTAATTAAAAGCTGCCCAAATATATGTGGTGTTTAAATATAGTGGAGGGTTGGGATTTTGATGAACTCATTAATACAAATCTTATTTATGAACAATTACAATGGCTTTGCTGATGAAAGCCAGGTTTCCTCTTCTGCTTTTCTCTGTAGTTTCCTGTGGGGACAAAAAAAAAAGATCAAAATTATCTTTCCTTTTGTATGGGTTTTTTTCATATTTCAAGTAGTTTGGATAGTTACCTAATTTGCTTTCAGTATCACACATTCTCTTTTGACATCAGAGGATACATTTTCTGAGCTTCACAGAAGTTTTAGCTGCTCAACTGCCATTAAAGTCAATTGGATCATGTGGCTAAAGCAAGGTATAACAATTGGAGAATGCACTCCAGGGTTAAACTGCTGTACTTGAGCTGTTAGATTGAAAGAGTTCTCCATCTTCCAAAACACAACCCGCATTGCCACAGCATGGTGTCCCCTATTCATCACCTCCAGACAATTACAGCTGTATTCAGCCCTGGTGTAAATGAACTTGCTGTATCATTTGAATCATGCAGCTTAAGCCAGAGCTGGATCTGTCCCACACAGAGCTGCTGAGATTTCAGTGCAAAAGAGGCCCAGGGATGGAGGTGATTGGCACTGGTTTGTGAGAATCACAAGAGAGAGGGAAAAGGAGCTATAAAAAAAAAAGATACTCCCATTTGGATATGGCTTTTGCTCAGTGAGATGCAAAAATTACATGCAGCTTGACCCAAGGAAGAACTGAGTTTGTGGTCCTTCCCCACACCTCAGCTTTCAGACCATCCTCTTCTTCACAGTGCCTGCTGGCGTCAAGAGCGTCAAGGTTGAAGTTTTCACAAAGTCATCACTGCTGTGGGTGACACAGCTGGTCCTCTCTGCCCTCTGGGCTGGGCATCAGACAACTCTTAAAGACTTAGGATGGACTTAGTTCACCTTCAGAGCAGGAAAAAATCTCATTGATTTGTTAAATCATATTTAACAAATATGTTTTTGAAGAAGCTGGCATGTGAGATAGTAAGACAGTTTTCTTCTTGGATTTTTGTGGTTGAACAAATGATCACGACAATACACTGTATTTTTATAGAGTGCACTTAATTGCACAGCAACAGCAGGATGGTATTGCTTTCTGAAACCTTCTCCCACCTGAATGATATCCACATAGGCCTCCCAGAGAAGCCACAAGCAGATTGTGTCTCACTTTCCTAAAATGAGAGAGGCAGAACTAATCAAGGAATAATCTGCAGTAGGCCACAGTAACCAATTAACTAACTCCTAGCAGTTGGTAAAACAACCCTTGTGAGAGAACGAAGGTAATGAGGCTATCATGTCAACTTTACAGTGTGATCCCATGGTATCTCAAAATATACAACAGTTTTATTCTCATTTTCTCTACATTTTCCAGCCCATTTCCTACCATAAAATCAAATAATGTGCCAATAAATACACTATTTAAAATTTCATTGCTTAATATGCTAACGTTCAGGCTGGAGATGCCATGGGCAAGCCAAAGAGTAACGCACTGCCATACCTGGAAGGAACCAAATTATTTTGCTTCTCACAGGGATAATTGCTCAGGTGGTAACGAGCGTTGTCCCTGTCATGACCTGTGCTCTTCCACTCCGTTGTGTTCACGTGCAATGTCTTATTTTTGGTTTAGCCTGAGTGTCTCTAAAGGCAAGGTCATCCTTTAGTCATTTCTATAATATTACTTCTCCTTGAAGCTGGTGATGCCACAGTACAGATATTAGTAATGAGCCAGGCACTCCTCCCTTGGGAAAGACCCCGGTGATAGGGATGGAGGAAGCAGACCAGGCTAGCAAGTATCTTGGTATTAATAACTCTGGAATATCTGATATGAAATTCAATATCTTTTCATGCATTTTTCACCGTGGCCCATGGAATTGCTCAGTTGAAATCTCATTGCCAGCTTAAATGCTAAGGACAGGATCTCTCCCAGCCTTAAAACGCCCTCTAAATGACCTGTGCAATATTGGATTTTGGAAATGACTGTAGACAGCGTGTCATTTCAAGGCAAACACTGTCGTGATTTCCATGAGAACAGTGAGCATGGGCTTTAAGTGCGGGTCTTTTCAGCATATGCATGGTAGCAACCTTTTGTGAATCAGTTGAACTGCTCTGCTGTTACCTGCTGGACCATAAATGCATAGCAGGAAGGCTGAAAACCTCAAAACCTACTCCTCTGAGTAACCTCATGTCTGACACCACACTGAAATGAATGATGGCTCCCCTCCACACACTCCAGTATATGTTTAAACAGGGTTTGGGGACCAGATCAGCAGTTTCTAGCTGTGAAAACGAAGGAAAGGAAAACATTGGCTTGATCTAGTTCAGGTTACAAATCCCCCAAACATCAGATTAATTATTTTAGAAGCTTTGATAATGTGGCTTAATCCTGTTCACCTTTAGTTCTACATCTTTTTTTTACTACTAAACAAGAAAATTACAAAAAAGCTTTTTGTCCCCACCATAATTGCCTTCTCAAAAAAAAATTTGCAGTCAAAATGATTTCAGATTTCTCAGCCGCAAGCTACAGATGGCCAAGGTGTGAGATGTAGCTTCACATCATTACAACAACAGATCAATAGATGATTAAAATGCTAGTTTAATTTCAAAGCTATTGTCTGCAATTCCTTCATGTCAGAAAGCTTCTCGTATGTGAAGGTAAGCCTTAGCTGGAGGGTGTGTGTGGAGTCTGATGTGCAGAATGACATGTTGATTATAGAGACGGTAATTAGAAGAGCGTTTAATGAAGCTTGAGAGCCAGAGCTCAAACGCCTTGGATCACAGCTTTTATAACCTCGTGATAAAGGCTTTTTACCACAATTGCCTGTTCTTCTGGTGGTTCAATCCAATTTTAAAATCATGCAAGAAACATGTCAAAACTATTTGCTTGTCAGCACCAGAATGAGCTCAGCACTGGGACAGTTTTTCTTGCATCTCCATTCTGGCAAAGGTGTAGATAACACAAGGGAAACATCAGAACTTGTTGAGATCAACCCTCTTCGGGGCTTGAAGGCTTTATTTTATAATTCCTTACAAATCCAAACAATAAATACGCCATAAAAAGGAATTATAATAAAATGGGTTACTTTAATTCTGTATCAGCTTCTCAATAGCATATTGATTCAAATGATAGATGTTATATGACACAACTTATGGAACTGGGCATAGGACAAGAGTATCTTATTTGTAAAAAAAAATTAATATAGTCCAGGTCAGATCTAATTTGATCTGCAGCTGCGACTTTGCCATGATTCACCGTGAAAAGGAGCCCACCTGTCTGATCATCTCACCAGCACACTGAATTTTGGAGGCTGTCTTTCTTTTCCTAGGCAAACGGTTTGGTGTCTCTGACTGCCAGCACTTCACGTGCACCAGCCTCATTCTGCACACCACAAGGAACATTCTGCAGCTCCTTGTTTGCCGTTATGCTCTTCAGCTCTCTGGAAATGTTACCCAGTTTAACAGTCTCTGCACCCAGGAAGGGCATTTTAGGCCTTTTAATGTGCTGCTGTCCCTGAAGGGTGGAATTTCACTCCTTGGCAGTGTGGTCTGCAGGTTCTCCATAGAAGAAGGTTTTGGAAGACTCTAGTTTCATTTTTTAACAGAATTTATTGGATAGCTGCTCCTTATCGAGTCTTCCATACTCACAGAATCACAGAATCAACGAGGCTGGAAGAGATCTCTGGGATCATCGAGTCCAACCATTGCCCTGACACCACCATGGCAACTAGACCAGGGCACTAAGTGCCATGTCCACTCCCAGGTGCTGGTTTAAGAGAAGACTGTGCAAGAGGTCAGACCATGATGAATTTTTAGTATACCACTGGAAGCACCAGAGAAAACAGCTTTGCCTGGAGGGTTAAGGTCTGCACGTCTCCACCACGCTGCGAAGAGCAGCTAGGGACTGCAAACTGTAGTTCCTGCATGCCCAGTGTGAGACCAGGTATGCAAACCCACATCTTCCAGCAGCTCCTGGCGAACATGCACTACAGCTGGCTCCAGTGTTTGAAGCACAAGGATATTACAGAGCCTAAAAAAACACAGCTGGGAGGGTCTGAAACTGCTGGATGAGAGGATCTATCACTGAAGCTGTATTTCATAGGAGAGGGATTTTTGCTCTCTCATGTACTGGAGACGTGCATATGCTTTTCTATTTAGCAATGGTGACAGAAAGTATTCACTCTCTTTAAAGGGAAAAATAAAAATTGATAAATTGCCCCATGATTTACAACTGAATCAAATCACTGGTGTATAATTTTCACAGTTTGTGCGTTAAGTACTGTCAGGAAGGGAGAAATTGGCTTTACCGCTATCATTAAAATCTTATGTAATGAATCAGATGAGATATCAGGAAACGGTATAACATACTTTATTTATTATCAGCTTAGATGAATAGATTTCTTGGTGTAACTACAGAAAACTTAAGCAGGACTCAGTCACTGTGAAATCTTATTCCTCCAGACTTTGAAGGTCCATTTGGGCGCGCTCGGGCTACACAATACAAGAGGAAAGCCTTACAAACTGCCCTTCTTGCCTTACAAAGTGCCTTCTTCCTCTGTAGGGTTTCAGGACAGATGCTGAAGCTCCATTTCAAAATTTGCCCTAAACAGTGTCTGTAAGTCAACCCAGACTGTGGCTTTCCACTAACCAGAAAAAAAAACCCCAACCCTCAGAGGAATTGAGACCATTCCTAAGCAACAGGTAAAGGGCTATGAAACACCTTAAACCACTAAGTGACAGGTGTCAATTATTCATTACATGACCCACATGTAAAATACTGAGAAACCAGAGCTGGAGTTGCTTCGAAGGGATTTAAAACATTTGCTTATGAGAAGCAAGTGCACAGGTAGCCTGGAGGGAATAAGGTCTTTTGTTGCCAGAATCCCCATTGAAATGAGGGGATTGGAGTTTTTGAGGATCTTTCTCCCTCTGAGCAGCTGTCGAAGCCCATTTCTCTTTGCTGCTGGCATCACTCAGGAATACACGGCTTCATAAACAACCTTCAAGGTCTGAAGTACTTGGCACTGTTGGAAAACATTTTGAATGGGTTGTATTGCTTACCTTTGACATCAGTAATGCATTCTTTATTATAAACCACACAAATCGTCAACCAAATCATGTTTTATGTGTGTCTAGAAGTCAAAGCTTTCACCTTGCTAGTACGAGTATATTTTTATACTTATGAATAAGAATGTTCATTGATGAGTTACTTCAAATACCCACCAAACGTTGACACATACAGTAAATTAAAAGTGATTTATAAAACAGAATCACAGAATCCATCAGGTTGGAAGAGACCTCTGGGATCATCGAGTCCAACCATTGCCCTGACACCACCATGGCAACTAGACCATGGCACTAAGTGCCATGTCCAGGCTTTTCTTAAACACCTCCAGAGATGGTGACTCCACCACCTCCCTGGGCAGCCCCTTCCAATGGCTAATGACCCTTGCTGAGAAGAAATGCTTCCTAATGTCCAACCTGAACCTCCGCTGGTGAAGCTTGAGGCTTCACAACCAGGTTGTGGTTCATCTCCCATAACTTTGGCTGAAAAAAGTTAAATACCTTTCTCCAGCTAATCATCTGACCTCCCTTGATAACGTCCAGGAAAGTCAGGGACCTCTGGAGAAGGAGTCACCGTGCTCCACAGGTGGCTTATCCAGCTTTTAGACAGCAATCTTGGAACAGCACAAATTGCCCTGTGACAAAACCCCTCTCCCTAGACTCCCTACGAAGATAGATGCAGATATGGCACAACTCACATGCACACCACTGCCCCTAAACTTCATAGAATCACAGAATCACAGAATGTTTTGGGTTGGAAGGGACCTTAAAGACCATCCAGTTCCAACCCCCCTGCCACAGGCAGGGACACCTTCCACCAGACCAGGTTGCTCAAAGCCTCATCCAATCTGGCCTTAAACACTTAAAGCTGCAAAATAGAGCCCTTCATGTTAAGGCTGGAAAAAAATCCTGGCTCAGGCCCCTTGGGACAGTCTTCATCTGACCATCTCAACGTGTGTCCTCATAAAATCCTGCGTTTTTCCCCATTTCAGTCACAGGATGGACTGCTCTTCACTGGCTGAGCAGATATTCTCTATTTTGTTTTCTCTTGTTTCTCAGTGTGTCAGGCAGGCTTGATTTGCTCCACGCATTTCAAACCTTGCTCTGAAGACAGAATTATTAATTTCCTGTAGTCTTTTTTCTCTGATGCGTCTTGCTACCGCGGCTGAACAGTTCACAAATTCAATCTGGCTGTTTTCTTGCCACCTCAGTGAGATAAGAGGCAATTATTAACCCTTGTTTTCAGACAGGGAAGTGAGGCACAACAAGATTACATTTGCAGTTATTCACTGCTTTTGAATACCCAGGCTAGGACACCTTGGATCTGATATTTCTGGGTGCTTAGCTGGATTTAGCACATTTTATTTAAAGTGCAATTCCCTCCACTTCAGCTGCAGCTGCGAATACTCGGCGTATTTGCAAACCGATCCTCAGGATCTCACTGTGGTACCTGGAAAATGAGGACTGCATAAACAGTGACCACCTGCAGAATGTGTGGGAACAGAGCTAATTTGATGAAAAAGCCTAGATTCCCAAGTGCAGAGCCTAATTTTAGGTACCTGCTGTGAGGAGAGAAAGCTAAACCAGAAAACTACGTACCTACATCTTCTCTTCAGTACCTTAAGTCTCAGCAGCCCTTATTCACAGCACGGCCAAGAGAAAAAATGTGTGATCAAGGCTGATCTCCTGAATCCCACCTCTCTTTGGGCTTACTCATCAATTCAGCAATTTGAATCTATCTATGCTCCGAATTAACTGTTTTCTGTCTAAATGTGCCCTGAGACCATGTGCCAGCATGTTCAGGAGAGGAGGAGGCAATGGGAGCACCAGTGACATGTTCGAGGCTCTTGGCAGCCTGACAGGATTGAAATGCACGCTCCCTCGCTCCATTTGGTTTTAACAACCAAGCTTATCAACAGCTGGATTTAAATTAATCCAAAAATGAGTTAAATCCAAATTCTTTAACCGGATTCATCCTTTCGACAGCCTCACAGAAATATCAACATTATAGAAAATGCTGTATATTGGCAGAATACCTGTTCAGAATCCTTTATTAGGGATCATGGATTATATTTTCCAACAAAAGCCAAATCCTATGCGGTTCCTTTATTTACAGCTGATCTTTCTGGCTTTGTAAACAAGATAAAGCACAGATGTCAAGGATCTCTTATCCTTTTCTCTGCGAACGTGATATTTTAATCCATAAACTACATGATATATATGTGCATTTCAAGCAATGGTAATTGATTAGTAACTTCATGATATGCTTACTATATGACTTGTTCTATTGATTAATGTTGCAGTGGCAGAATAACATCACCAGAATCACAATGATGCTAAAGGTAACTTTGAAAAGATCACAATCTGGTGTTGCTAACGTCTTATAAACAGAGATGATGCTGGAAAGATGCTCCATTACCTAATTTACAAGTATTTCAGACAAATATATATGTGTTCTGCAAAACTGATTGGCCTAATTAGTCTGTTAGAAGTTATAACATAAACTTTGTTCCTTTAAACTGGTCCAAACTACTTGAATGAGTCTGGGACATGGGTTTTTCTTATCATTACCTCTTTCCTTCCCCTTCTTTTACTCTGCTCCTCTTCATACCATGTGGTGGTGTGGACTGGCAGTAGAAACATTCTTCTTTCAATCTTCTCATTAAAAAAAAAAAAAGAGAAAACCATAAATAATTCAAATAAATGCTTGCCTGTGAAGTGCCAGACAGCCAGCGAGAGGTGGTACTGCCATTTCCATGCATCCAGAGAGCGAGAAGCCTTGACGTTGGCTGGGCTGAGCAGCAGAGGAGTGGGTCTGGGAAGGATCTTAAGGAGTGCAGGTGGAGTTAAAAAATTGGTGCTTTATGGGAGATCTGAGCACCTGCAGCTACAGCTTTAAACACGCTGATATCCCACTGGAGTTGTTGGTTTCTCAGCCTGGTCCTTGGGTTGAGCAACCTGCCTGACAAAATGCACCCCAGCAAAAGCTTACAGGGGAGCCCAACATGAGATTGCTTCTTGTCCCAAAGGAACGATGTGGAATTTCTAAGCTTTGCAACTCTTGGCAAGGGGGATTGCCCACTCCTAGAAGCAGCACTCTGAAGGGCTGAGTAGTCACTGGGTCAAAGTATGTGTAAAAGAAAATATTCTTTGGGCTTCTGTTGGGCTCTTTTTCTAGAAACTTTTCCATTAGCAACCTGGTTTTAGAAGGCTTTAAGAAAATATGAAACTGAGAAGAGTTTTTATCACTCTGTCACCAGGGTGCTTTGTGAAGGTTCTTATACAAGCACAGGCAACACATGACCTTCTGCATATTATTTTCCAGTGAAAAGCAAAATGGCTTTATGGATCTTTTTTCAGGGTGGGTGGAGGGATGGAAAAAGGAACAGTTGTAGCCACTGACATGTGAAGATGGGCTGTAAAAAGTGGTAGAAATCTTCTCTGAAGGGGTTTAAGCAATAAGAGACCCTACAGGGAACCATCAGGATGGACAGAAACTAATTGCTGACAAGTAGGCTCTGGAAAAGATGCAGAAGAGAAATGGTGAGAAGATGCCCAAGATAAGTGGGAAAAAAAGACATGACAGCTCTGCCTAGTCAATGTATCGTGCAGAATACATAAGGAATAATTATGCATTGGCATGGAGATGAACTATGGGACAATTTATTCTGTTTTTTTTTTTTTCCATGGCTTTTACAAACTCTAAATTCAAAGTCTGAGTTCTTCAAATCAGCCAGGGTCTCAGAGCACAGTTTCATCAACCAGTGATGCTGTGAGACAGAGATGAGGCTGTTATACTCTGCTATGAACTTTGTGGTCAGGTTACTGGATTAAATTTGAATGGAGAATTAGGAAAGGGTCACGTCGGCTCCCTCTGGGCTATGTTAAATACAAGAGACAATCACATCGGTACCAGGCCTGTACCTGCACGTGGGCAACACCACAATTTCCATCTCTTATCTAATAAATTATTAGAAGCATGAGCTTCCTTCCAAAAGGCTGGAAGAAGCAGACTTTGGTTTTAGGTTGTTGGTTTTAGGTTCCCTCAGTCCTGCATGTTAGTATTTTAGACCCAATTGCTCCTCAACATGGTCAGTGGTGGTTCTTGATTATTTCTGATTAAATAAGACAAGAATTTCACTGCTCATTACTGTAAAGTTTACCCTCACAGCACCCACAAGCAAAGGAACACAACAATCAAAAACTGAGCCATTGTGCCTCTGGGTTGAATATTTTAAGACATGTGAAAAGAGCTCACTGGGAATTTCATACGCACTCAACCTGTCAAAACTCTGCCTAAATACAGTTACACACATCTCAGTCATGTCAAAAAAGAGTCTTCCATAGCGCAGCGACTAATATTATTAATAATTGTACACACAGAGAATTCAGTCAACAATTAGGGTCATCCTGCACTGGATTAAGATTCTGGAAAACAGCTGAAGCAGCATGTGGAAAACAAAAATCCTGTTATATTGTGACTATTATAGGACTCTATATTGTCCTAGAAGGACCATCCAGTGCAGGATGACCCTAATTGTAATTGAAAAGTAAGTGGATTTTTGGTTTTGTTGTTATATTTTAATTGAATATATTGTGTTAGAATAGTCCTTCAAGGCATAAACAAGAGGACTTATTTTTACCCTGGTCTGGGTACAAACCTGCCCTTAGCATGTTCCACCTTTCCCATAACATCCTGCTTTCCAGCACAGTAACTGGGCTGTTCTATATAATTTTTTCCCTAATTGAACTGAACAGCAATGACAAAACCAGGGACTGCAGTTTGGTTCCTTGATGAACCCATTTTCAAGCTCAAATATTGGTTCCAATTCAGCTTAATTCTTCTTTAAAGCCAAAAGTGTTCTTTCAAGCATGAGCTACGTTGAGATTTATCACAGCACTGCTGCACAGAGGCTGATACTTCATGTCTAAGAGAGGATGCAGGATGGACTGAGGTTTTGAATCAGCAAACATAGTCCTATCTCATGCCACTTTGTTGTGGGTTGGGGTTTTTTTGGGGGGGTGCTTGTAGTTTGTTTGTTTGTTTGTTTTTAATGTTTTTTTTTCCCCACATAAAGCTTTAGGGAAAAGAGTGAACACTTTCAGCCTCCCAACCTCACCCCTCTACTTGGGACAGGTTCTGCTACCAGGAGGGAGAAAGTGGGACTTGTACTCACCTGATTTACCATCTAGATGGTCAGGTCAGATGCGATCTTCCTCCAAACACCATCACAAATAACTGTTCTTTCAGTAAATGACATGCTTAACTTTAAACACATGAATTATCCCACCTCTGCTCAGGGAAATCTCATGAGCAGGTGCTCAGATCCTGGAGAAGTTGAGTCTTTGCCTGAATCGAGCATGAATATGCATAATGGTTGAACAATTTGGCTTTCAGTGTAGGATTATGCAAACTGCAGATTACACGCACAAATGAATTGCCGCTTCTTGATTCACAATTAATCACTTCAACCGTTTCTCCATCTGCTTTTGTTCCACTTTTATTGTTCCTTTCATTTCTCTAGTATATCAATCTGCACTTTTCTGCAGGGAAATGGCTGCGTTAACTCAGCCTTGCAAATAGAAAGCATCTCTTTTCCACTACAAATTCCAAACTTTTTGAGATGTGAGATCCTATTTCTCAAGGAAAAACCTTTTCTCTAAAATTAGCAGAGAAATTTCTCTCCTCTCTAGGTCAGGGAACTTCTCAAAGGAGGCTGATGCAGCAGCAGAGATGATCAAGCAGAGGTGCTTCAGCCCAGGCAACAGAAGAGGCTCCACGCCAAATGCAACATGCGATCAGCATTCCGAGTCAGAAAAGCTGGCTGCGTCAGCAAAGTGTCACTGAAACATCAGCATGCACCTCTCAGGCCAACAGTACCGCTCTGAGATTTATGATCTGCAAACTACCCAGAAAATTAGTTGATCTGTACTTCAAATCGCAGCACATTGAAACCCTCTCTCTCATCTTTTTCTCCTTACTTATCTTTGGCTGGCTTCACCTCTGTGATATTTCTAATCTGCCTTGAGTTCTTGTGCTTAAGTTCACTTGGCCCTTGCAGCTGAGGCCCTCAACACCAGCCAGGAAGGTTCAGTCTTTATTAGGATGAGTCATTAATAATAATGGTTGTAGGAGGGAGAGAAGAGTGGGATCCTGGCTGGAAAACAGAATCACAAAATCAACCAGGTTGGAAGAGCCCTCTGGGATCATCGAGTCCAACCGTTGCCCTGACACCACCATGGCAACTAGACCAGGGCACTAAGTGCCATGTCCAGTCTTTTCTTAAACACCTCCAGAGATGGTGACTCCACCACCTCCCTGGGCAGCCCCTTCCAACGGCTAATGACCCTTGCTGAGAAGAAATGCTTCCTAATGGCCAACCTGAACTTCCCCTGGCGAAGCTTGAGGCTGTGTCCTCTTGTCCTATCGCTAGTTGCCTGGGAGAAGAGGCCGACTCCCACTTCACTACAACCTCCCTTCAGGTAGTTGTAGACTGCAATAAGGTCACCTCTGAGTTTGGGGACAATAATTGAGTGCAGTTAAGGCTCAAGTGGTTCAGCAGCTGGCTCAGCACACCCATTATGGCAACGAGGCTGCTGCTATGCTGGAACTAGCACAGTAATTTGTCAGTAGGTGCCTGGTATTCAGTGCACATCTCTTCATCCATATGGAATAACTGTGCAGTGGTTCAGGAGTTGTTTCCTTAAAGTATGGGCTGCTTTCAGTTAGCAAAGTGTATAATGCTTTGAGTTGTTCAAGTGTGGGTCTTCCTGGCTGCTGTGGACGGCGTGAGCAGTTTCTTTTGCATTTGGTCAAAGAAAGAGCAGCTATGGCAGCACCGAAACTTCACAGGTAGCATTCAAGGGCTTGCACTTGGGCAGTGCCAGAGCACTGCTGTCCCCTAGGATTGACACAGGGCACTTGAAGGATTGGTCCACATAGACCACCAGCTCTGCCAGCTTGTCACATGCTCAAATGCAGTGCAAGCGTCTACCAGAAAGAGCTGCATCTTGAACGCTCAGAAAGGTCCATTTGAGGTGCTAATTTTTGCCTAAGGCCTTATTCCCCCAAATCCTGAGCCACGTGGCACCTGAGATGGGCACCTGTCCTACCACAGGAACTGTTAGACTGCTGCCAGGTGGGTGTCTCTACTATACAGAGGTTTGTGACACCCAAGGCCATGCATTGCAAAGCAATGTTGGAAAATCACAAGTAAGGATTATTTATTTTCTACTTAGGGGAATGTTAAATGGCTTCTCTGCTTCCAGATGGTGAGTAAGTTTTCAGTAGTTTTCCATAAGAGCTTTCACCTGCTTTTGAATTAAAAAAAGAAATCAATAAATCTTTCTGGTTACTGTCTGTATTAATGGTGGGAAAAATTGTACATATTGGTGTATCAATTACCACAATTAACTGGCTAATGGCTTGACATACCCTTCTGTGCTCAGGAGATCTGGCTGTTGGCTACATCCATTAGATTTTCTGAAACATGTGAGGTGGCCTTTCCTATAAATGGAGGAGTTAGGATTCCACATGGACATCCCCTCTGGTTCTTTTTGTTACCCCAAGGAGCACAGCGTATCTAGTGAAGGTCATTACTGCTGTCTTGGCTAGACTTTTGTTATTAAGAGGATAAATATGTGCGGGGTTATCTCCTCTGAAGTAATCGAGCTGGTCAAGAGCGCTGAATAAAAAATAAGAAATATTCTTCCATTTTTTTAAGTGCTTTTGCATTACTACAGCAAGTGCCTCAGAGAGTTATGGCTTAACTGCCCTCCATGATAAAGAAGTGTTTCTATGTCAGACTTGCAGATGTCAAAAGTCTTTGGAGTATCTCTTGGTGCGAAGTTGCTGCAGCCCGTTCTCCCCCTCTGCAACCAGGAGGCGGTCAGCCTGTTCCTGTCTCCATGACAACCAGGATTTTAGAAATCACCTCAGTGCCTGTTTCAGATGATGCTTCATCCTAAACAAGATAGAGATAATGGCAGAAAATGTGTGTATCCCAACTCAAGAGGTACGTTGACTAAAGAGACTTAAGCAAGCTGTTTTGAAAACTCTATTTCTTGAGAGTGACGTCCAAATAACTCAGACTGGGATGCTCATGACTTGCACTTGGATAGATATCCTTGAAGGGAATTAGGGGTTGCAGATGTGGGATTGCATTGCTGTTTTAATATGTCATAATTCCAGAGTGGAATGTTCCGTAGGATCTACAAAATCTAGATTTGCTAGGTTTTCCCCATTTTCCCATCCTATAGGCACTTCACTTTCAGAATTGAAGACTCTAATTGCTCGTAGGTAAATAGTACTTCTTATATGCCTAAAAAATTACCTTTTCAAGATAATGCCTCTGTTCTGTTCTGAGCCCTAACAGTGTGGTGGCTGACCTTCCATATGGCTGTAGCAATCTTACAGGAGGTCATAAAAATCAGTTGAAGATCTGAGAAATAAGGTCACAGATTTAGAAGTGAAGGCAGATAGATCAAAAAATCCACAAATGATGATATTGATGGCATCCCTTGGCCTGGGGCATTAGATGACTGCAGAATCAAGGAGCACCTGGAGTAGTTCCTCCAAACTTGCAAGAGCAGTAAGAGGTTGGCTGTGGCTCTCAACGTGAAATGAATTGTACGGCTTGAGAAGCAAAAGAGAATACTGAAAGATAAATGAACTCGAATGCAGCCATGACTTTGAAATATGAAAATAAATTCGTTTAAAAGGGGGAATGTTAAAATGAATGAAACATAAACCCCCGCCAATTCATGGAAGAATTAACAAAATGTTTTATATCCTGTCGCCATCTACTGGAGTTGAGCCGCAGCAGGAGAACACGGGAGGGAGCAGATGGTGGAGGCTCTGGGGGCCCTCGGGGGAATGCAAGGACAGCTACAGAGCGTGGAAACCCTCAGACCACCAAGCCCAAGGTCATGGTCACACGTGCTTCAGTTTGACAAAGAGCTGTGGACCCACCGTCATCCCAGGACACAGGGAGGTGGCTGCTGCACAAAAAGAACGTGTGTGGCTGAATTTCTCTAATGGAGGGAGACTGTCACCAGTGAGGTCTCTCCACCCAAGGAGGTCTGGAGGGAGGATGAGTTTTCGTGTCAGAAGCTGGCATCTCTGCACTCATGGCTCCCAGAGGTCCATGGGCACGCTGAGTGGGACATCACTGCTGTCCCTACTGCATGTGCTTCTACTTCTAGCAGTGAAACCAAGAAACAGGAATCAGGCTTTTTGGAACAAATAATAGATTTTTCTCCTTTATTTTTTTGAAGTGGAATCTAAAAACTTTGTGCTTTATTTGCCCCAAAGCACAAGAAGAGAAGAAATACAGAGCCATGCTTAGAAAGGAGTTGGTGGTGAGGCATCGGCTTCACTCACAGCCCAGTACTGGAGATCCTGGATGGTTCTTCTCCTGTCTATCAGAAACTGACCCTATATTTCCCAGGAAAGCACATCAGTCATCCTTCTACATGGTATTTGTGAGAGCAGGAATACTCTCAGTCAACATTAAATCCTTCTAACCCATTAAAATAAGCAAACAAGCACTGGAAGTCCCTTCATGGAGCAACACTTAATCCCTCAGCTTGGAGAGCGGTCTTGCTCACTTTCTTTGTCTCAGTGAGCACTTATTAAATATTTCACACAATCTGAAGCAATCTCAAGCAAGCTAAGCTCATTTTCAAATCTAGTCTGTACTTACTATAAGGCAGGAATTTGCACCAAGATCTCCCAGGCTCTGGGACATCCTAAGGATTTTTTTTCCCCACAAAAATTAAACTTTTTTCCCCCAAATAAATTATTGTGATAATTTTGGTCTTATTTAAGATCAGATAAAACAAAACAAACCAAAAAACAACAACAAAAAAGATGCATCTCATGCAATTTTAGCTGCCTCCAAGCTAGACATCTATTTTAAATTATCATTTATTTTCCTTCATAAAGAATGGTCATCCCACCTATTTAAGGCATTTATCCTAAACTGGAATAAACTGCCCCATGTGGATGCTGATCTCTTTGTGTTAACTTCAGAAGAAGCTGTTGGTTAAATCAGACCAGAACTTCTGGAAACAGACATCAGGTTTGAAGAAGCCTACAGAGAAATGGTTTTTTTTTTCAGTTTTAGTATTCACTGAAAATATTTCAGAGTGTGATTGTATCCTGATGAAAGGTTGATTATATATGCGTGTAGTTCTAGAGGAATGAATAAACTGTTGATTGGTTAAGAGCAACAGTGTCCTGGTATGAGGAAAGATGATTGAAAGTAGATCTGAAATCAACCTCATCTTCAAATTAGTAAACTAGTACTGTATAGACTCAAAAAAATAAAATTACTTAAATTGCATTCCATCTTGATACTGTCTCTAAAATGTAGCAGATTGGAATGTCTAGGTTTTAGACAAAGTCTCAGATTTTTAAAATCTAAATAAAACCCTGTCTGATCTGTAACATTTCCTGTTCCCCATACATTTTTCTCTCCGGGGCCAGATTCCCTGTCTATGCTCCCTCCTACCTGTGTAATTCTCTGAATTAATCCTGAGAAAAAATAAATCTTAATATATATCCATTTACCAAGAATTCACTTTACTGAGAATCCATCCTTTTTTCCTAAGAATATAGTTTTCTACCGCTGGTGGGTAAAGGATTATCACTATATTAATTGTCTGTATGTGTGACCAGACCATCTGTCTGGTCATTTCTCTTCTGATGGGTTGGGTCAAATATTCAGTTTATTTGTGAATAGCAGAATGACTACACAGACCCTTTATATCAGCTTACCCTTCAGATACGTGCTGGCTGTCTCTTCTGTTGCCAGGCCAACCTGTGGGGCAGGAGGACACCATCCTGCCAAGGCTTTGCTGCAAGGCAGTGCTACGATAGCACAGGATCAATGAGGTTGGAAGAGCCCTCTGGGATCATCGAGTCCAACCATTGCCCTGACACCACCATGGCAACTAGACCATGGCACTAAGTGCCATGGCCAGTCTATTCTTGGTCTCCTTCTACCTCCCAAGCATCACTGCAGGCTGAGAATGACATTCAGAGGTGCAGGCTATTCCAAGTGACAGCACTAGGGAAGAGAATCTAAAAACAACAGGTTCATTCAGCCTAAATATATAATTAAGCCCTCAAGGGATATTCTGATTTTGATTGATTAAAGGCATTGTCACTTTTATGGGTCTCCATCTCAGGAAAGCTATGGAAACATTTGAAAAAAAGGGTCCTGGTGAATGGGTGGGCTCCATAACATAATTTTCTGCATAAAGCACAGATTGCCTCACTTTCAGGGATCTGTCTTTTTTGTGGGATGGTTTGATGTACTCAGGAATAAGGGAGTAAACCCTCATGGATTAAGAGGTGAGCTGGATGCTGGTTTGGGGGATCCTGAGTCCTTTTGCTGTATCAGCACCAGCATTGGGTGAGACAGCAGAAGTTTGTCCCTCTGCTGTTCTGCCCTCCCTAAAGGAGACTGCAAGAAAAAAATAATGTAAATATTGCAATTTATTTAGGGTTTTGAGGCACAAAACAGGTATCATGGTGGTGTCATGGGCAATGGTTGGACTCGATGATCCCTGATTGATTCTGTGATCATGTACCAGCTGTTTGGCAGTATCTGTCCATGCAGATTTCATGTGAATGAGAGTGCAATAGCTTATCCCTGAGTGAAAACGCTCCTATATGAAAAGGGGGAAATGTGGGACTACACACACCATACAAAGCCTGGGTTAAAGTCCCTGATGTAACTTTCTCCTTAATACTCTGTCTGAAATGCTGGCCTGCCCCTTGGATGTCTTTTTACCTTGTTAAGTGTTTGCAAGCCTTTCCCTCCAGGGGCTCAGAGGTCAGGGCCCATGTCCATGCCCCTGTAATAACTGTGCTACCATGACGAGTGGGGAGTATAAGAAAGGTAGACACGAACATTCTCCTACTAATACAATATTTCTTGAAAAGGTCATTCAAACACTCACCCTGAAATTGTAGCCATCCCCAGATCTCAGAAGGAGCCATTTACAGAAGAGGAATAAACCCTGAAGACGAGGGGTTTCCATCATTTAATATCAGATGTGGTCTCCCTTCTGACCCCAGAAAGTATCAGACATGTTTTGTGACCCCAAAGCAAAAAAGTTGGTTGAAAAATAGGTATTAGAAAAAGGCAAATAGTCACAGCCGCATGTATTCATACAAAATTAAGGCTGTTGAGGTGAGAAGCAGTTTTGCCTTCGTTTTTTATTTCATCAGAAGAAGGTCCCATAATGATTATCCCATAACCGTCTAAATTATACTGCGTAATAGGGCAGTGGGAGAGCGAAGGCAAGCAGAACATCTACACTTACCCTGGAAAAGGTTATCACTCTCACTCTTCTGCCTTTATGACTCTTTTGATATTTGCAATTAGAAGCTCAGCACTGATTATGTCCTATGCACCAGCTAGTAAATGTCAAGGTCTGATCTGGGAATTGAACATGTACTTAAGTACTTTAATTTTTTAAAAATTTAGTTTTACACTGGGGCCTAAATCTTTTCTTTTGTAAACAAGCACAGCCCTGAGCTAACTAAACACTTAAGCTTCTGCCTTTGTTTAAGTACAGAAAGAGTCCCACTGAAGTCCTTTCAGGTTAAGCACAGATTGAATCAAGACATAGATCATTTAATTAATGGCACACCCCACCAGCTGTTAATGTTGGAGCACTCAGCATTTGCTTCTGCTTTCAGGCTCTTTGCAAGGCTAGCTCCAATTATACTTTCACATCGATGGGCTTGCTGGTCCACCCAACGAGGCTGCCTGCCTGAAGTCAAGGCTGCTGTCACCATACCTAGTCCAGTTGAGAACAATAGCTCTCAACCTGCATTTAGCTTTGAAAATTATGCTTCTAGTTCAGGCATGAAGAAGGGCTTGCACGCCTCAAAGCTGCTCTTTTTTTCACAGAATCACAGAATCAATGAGGTTGGAAGAGCCCTCTGGGATCATCGAGTCCAACCATTGCCCTGACACCACCATGTCCATGTTCCATCCTTATCAAAAGGTTTATTAAAGAAAAAATAACAACTCAACTTTATTCTTCCCACAAACCTTGACTTGTTACTGTCATTATTGAGATGAATCCTAGTGGAAACCACAATTAACTCTTTAATTGTTGAATGTGGAATATGAAAGGAGATTTTGGAAGACCTTAATGAAATCCAGGGGGGCTGGGTCACCAATCTACACCTGGCCCCACAGCTGTGGTGGGACCTCACAGACACTGTTTGCTGTGAGTCCCTCCCATGGCCTCCCAAGGACCGGGATACACGTTCCCTGCAACCTCTGCTCAGTGGCTGGGGTGGTGTTAGACACTTCTTTGGCACGCCTTGCCCCAGAGGCCAGCAGAAGTGAGGGGCCCTGGCAAGGAACCAGCTGGGTGGCTGTTGGCAGTGGATGAAGCATTGTAGACAGTCCTTCTCCTTTCTCATGGCAGTCCAGCAGATCCCAAGTCCTGGAGGGCCCCATGGCCTGCCATGCAGCTATTGAGACACCGAGGATGGATGGGATGGGATGGGATGGAATGGGACAGGAGGGTATGGGATGGGATGGGATGGGATGGGACAGGAGGGGATGGGATGGGATGGGATGGGATGGGATGGGATGGGATAGGACAGGAGGGGATGGGACAACATGGCATGGCATGACATGGCTGTGTGGGATGTTGGTGAAGGCTACCTGCAGGAGAAGCACATGTTTATGGAGAGGAGGAAGAGGAAGGGGGTGCTGACAACCTCATGTCTGTTTCACAAGGGGAGAGAGGATTTGTAGGTATTCCCTCACTTTCGTTATTTAGGACTTTCTTCACTTGGCTGTGAGCAGTGTGAAATGCTCTGGCATTACCCTGATAGAGAAATTTCCTGCATATGTGTGCAGGCACATAGATGTTTGTGCATGTGGGATTTTTGAAGAAAGAACCACTCTTTGGCTCATTATGTTTCTTTCTATTTCCTCTCCTTCCTCCCCACTCACCTGAACTGGACTGTTTTAGAGTCAAACTTGGTGCTCTGCACCACGCTGCAGCAAGAGGAATATCAAATATTTAACAGAGGTTCAGGTGTTTCTCCCACGTTATCAGGCATGGAAAGATGTTCTCTCACTTAAAAAAACGCCAGCAGTGTGAGATGTCCTTCCTGCTTGAAGGCTCCTCTGGCAAGGGAGTTGCCTCTTGTAACAAGGGGCACGAGGCTGCCTGGAAAGGTCATATCATATATTAGTTATTTATTAGCTCTCAAAAGATATGTTTTAAATAATGTACAAATAATGTTAACATTATTAACACTTTATTAATCTTTTATTCACATTAAATAATGTTATGCAGGTCTGATAACATATGCATAAGCTCTCAAAAAGATATTTAAAAATGTTTTGGACCCCCAACAGTAATTAACAAACAATTGTTAAGTATTCCTGGCATGACTTTCATTAATCAGATGTAGTCGTAAAGAATTAAGACACTTCTCCAATGAACCATAATCATCATATGTAGCTTTGCCTGTTCTCTGTCTATCTTTGCCATCTCTGTGTAATGGTTGGTCTGAAAGGCAAGTGTTTTACACAGAGCTTCAATAGGAAGAGGGGATTCTGTTGAGACTAAGGACTCTAATCCCTGGCACTCTTTCTTTCCCCACTTGTCTAAAACAGGAGAAATTATCATCTGTTGAAATCAGAGGACGGTCACATTTCCTCACTCAGTCCAGCATTTAATTCCAGAGCAAATAAACTGAGTATTCGTACCTTGAATCCTGTGTCCAGTTCTGGGCCCCGCACTTCAAGAAAGATGTTGAGGTGTTGGAGCGAGTGCAGAGGAGGGCGACCAAGCTGATGAAGGGTCTGGAGGGTCTGACCTATGAGGAACGGCTGAGGGAGCTGGGGGTGTTTAGCCTGGAGAAGAGGAGGCTCAGAGGTGACTTTAGTGCACTCTACAACTACCTGAAGGGAGGTTGTAGCAGAGTGGGAGTCGGCCTCTTCTCCCAGGCAACCAGCGATAGGACAAGTGGACACAGCCTCAAGCTTGGCCAGGGGAGGTTCAGGTTGGACATTAGGAAGCATTTCTTGTCAGCAAGGGTCGTTAGCCATTGGAAGGGGCTGCCCAGGGAGGTGGTGGAGTCACCATCTCTGGAGGGGTTTAAGAAAAGCCTGGACATGGCACTTAGTGCCCTGGTCTAGTTGCCATGGTGGTGTCAGGGCACTGGTTGGACTCGATGATCCCGGAGGGCTCTTCCAACCTGATTGATTCTGTGATTCTGAGTTACACAGAGGGAAAACTGCAAATAAAAAATGAATAAAAAATATCAAATCATGGTGTCAGCAGAACATGTCTGGAAATACAAGCGTGCAGCAGGAGAGGCTTTTCCGGATTGCTGCATCCTGCTCTACAGTCTGCAAATTCACAACATCGATAAATGGGAAAGAGCCCTACAGAGGCTTGAATATGTATCTCCGGCTGAAAACTGACAGAGTTAAAGCTGTTTCAGTGAAAAATAGCACAAGAAATGGGTCCTCTACAAGTGGAACAAAAGGTACCAATGGGCTACTCAATCCAAAAACTAAAGGTGTGAGGCACTCCAGTGGATACAGCTCAGAGCCAGAGAAAATATCAGGCTTGAAATAAGGTGAATATTGTTAATAATGAAGGTAATTAACCACTAGAACAGCCCCTCAGAGGATGTTGTGGTTCCTCTGTCATCAGCAATTTAAAATCAGGGCTGGATAATTATTTTGCGAATGCTGTGCTTTAATTCAAAATGGAATTACTTCAGGGAAGTCCTGCAGCCTGTGTTAGACAAAAGCTGAAACTCTACGGTCCTGATGGCCCCTTTGGCTCCACGTCAGTGATCTGTGGGAAGCTAAACACGGAGGCAGGGTGACATCTCACATCTTTCTGTTTGTCCCAGCGCTACACCTTGTGGCCTTATTTAGCAGGGCCACTTCTTCCCCGTGCTTCTGCAAAAAAAATTATTCTTGTGCTAAAGAATATTTGACCAGCTGCATAATTTCTTTATTTTTCATCACATTCAGGGCTTCTGTAACAACACAACTTTTATTCCAAAGGAACAGAATTAGACACCTAATGATAGGGAATTGCTGCATAATGCTGCATAACTTAATTTAATTTCAGGTCTGGCTTTTCTCCCTGTAAATGACAAGAAGAAATCAAAGACTGTTCTGTCAGTCAGACTGTCATATCTGCGAAAGGATGAGAGCAACATCCTTTCTTAGAAATGTTGAGGGAATAATAGAAAAAGGGATTGGAAAGGACGTCAAGAAATCACGTGGACACTCCCTCTAGACCTTACTGCCTGGGTAGACCCTGGCAGGGGGAAGTATGGCTCTTAGTACCTACAGTTCTGGTCTCAAACTGGAAGGAGCTGATGATGGCAACTTCATTGTACCATAACTCTTCATTGTACCTAACTCCATCAGCCCCAGCAAGCTGCTCTGGCCGATAGAGAAATGCTGCAAGAAAAGCTTGGCTGAACTCATTTGCCTGTAGACAAATGCAAAGGAAAGTTTCAGGCCAAAAACTTTCACCCGATCCATTTAAAGCAGCAGCCTCGTTTTGTAAAGTCCAAATCTCCCAGGAAGTCCTGATGATCAGCCCTCCTAATTAAATTTTGTGGGTTAAAAGACTAACCAAGAAGCTGCTGGCCTTAGACCAAAAATGTATGTAGAAAATAATGAGTATAAGGAAGAGCAAACACAAATAAAGCTTTTTGCGTATGGAGTGTGGCAAGTTCACACCCAAACATCTGGTTTTGGGCTATGCATTTAAAGCTTATTTTGCTCCCCCACTTCCCCTCTTGCTCCACCCCAGGAGGCAGGAGGCAATGTCAAAGCTTTGCTATAACTGTCGCTGTAAAGCAACAGTGGCTGTGATGGAGGACTGTGCATCACTGTCCTTGTACAGGGGCTGCTTCCAATAAGACCCTCATGAATCATGACCGAGACCAGACCAAGGGTCACAGTTTCCCAAACAATGATTTAAGTTGATTTTTATTTCTTAACTCAAGCATACAGCCAAAAAAAGCCCTATGCATCTTAAATTCACCTGGGATTCTTCTTCTCATTTGGAAAACTCTCCAGCTACAGCAAATCTGCCTCAGTGCAATACCCAGATGGCCCCAGCCTGAGCCTGCAAGAACCAGATGTGGGTATGATTTCTATTGAATCTGAATTCTACAGAAACCAGTGTTAAATTTTCATTTAATTTACGGACCAAATTAGCCTCATTCACTTGGTTTGGTTCTCCATCCTGCCATGACCTTTCTGGATAAGTTGGAAGAAAGATGGGAAAAACAAAAGGTCAACGTAATTTGAAAAGACCTTACGAAATACAAAGGGTCTGGCAGGATTGTTAGCCTTTGCTATATATCTTTGTTCCTTCTTTTGGGGTTAGTTTTAGACTGCATATTTTGTATTACAGAGGGATGTTTTCCTTGGCTGGGGATACTTTTGCAAATCCCATGCATTTTATACATACAATAAATTATCTCTGTGACTAGAAAGAGAAATACTACAAGACATCGCCAATACACGTGCAGAATCAAAAAAAACATTAGTTTTAATTTGTTACTCCATGATTGAGAGAATCTAGGTTTGGAAGGGAAATGAGTCCTAGAGTGGAGGCATCTCCAACAAGAAATGTAAAAACAGTTTGATAAATAGAAGATGATGCAATGTCTCAGTGAGATGGTGAGAGTGGTCACAAGCAGTCAATCATAAAGACTCTGAGAGGGATACCTGTCCAACCAGAATCATGAAAAAGAAAACATAACCAGATTTGGGATCTGATACCAGATCTGGGAGGAAAAAATTGTGGCTCTTCAGTCTAATCAAAACAAAAAACTTGCGATGACTGTAGGTTGTGTATTTAGGGATTAGCTGCTGTGTGTGGAATCCCCAATTCTCTCCCTATTATGGTAGTGCAAGATAAGGCCCAGATTTTGCACCTTTGCTGATTTCTTTTCACTTACCATACCCATGAAAAAGAGATAACCTTTATTCTGTTATTAGGTATCAGCTGCTATATCACATAATTGCAATCCTCTCAATTAACATGTACCATAGCAAAAAGAACCAGGGATCATATCCTCATCTAGAAAAGTAAAGAGAGCATTTCTGAGACCATGCAGCAGGAGGAGAGGAATTTAAATGGTGAGAATGCAGTCACTGTGTTAAGGAATGGCCAGCCTGACTATGATCTGTCTACTGGATCTAAGGTTCATACATGCTTTGTTTTACAGTGGAAAGAAAATTACAGAATCACAGAATCACAGAATCAATGAGATTGGAAGAGCCCTCTGGGATCATCGAGTCCAACCGTTGCCCTGACACCACCATGGCAACTAGACCAGGGCACTAAGTGCCATGTCCAGGCTTTTCTTAAACACCTCCAGAGATGGTGACTCCACCAACCTCCCTGGGCAGCCATTTCCAATGGCTAATGACCCTTGCTGAGAAGAAAAAAATAATGCAGCTATAAGGCAACGCAGCCTGGGAACCTGCAGGACAGAAACCAGCATCCCTGTGCGCTGCATAAAAACTTAGGAGCTGTCACGACTTGAGCTGTGGTGAGATTATTCACACAGACCGGTGCATTGATGTCCACCACAGAGGTGCCTTTGACTGCAATGAAAACTTGCACTGGGAGCCTTCAGTGGTGCCAAGATAAGGTAAAGAATTGTGGCCAGCAGGTCGAGGGAGGTGATTCTGCCCGTTTAATCTGCTCTTGTGAGACCCCCCCTGCAGTGCTGCATCCAGCTCTGGGGCCCCCAACAGAAGAAGGACACGGAGCTGTTGGAGCAAGTCCAGAGGAGGCCACGAAGATGCTCAGAGGGCTGGAGCACCTCTGCTATGGAGACAGGCTGAGAGAGTTGGGGCTGTTCAGCCTGGAGAAGAGAAGGCTCCCAGGAGACCTTCTAGCACCTTCCAGTACCTGAAGGGGCTACAGGAAAGCTGGAGAGGGGCTTTTTACAAGAGCATGGAGTGACAGGATGAGGGGGAACGGTTTTAAACTGAAAGAGGGGAGATTGAGATGAGATATGAGGAAGAAATTCTTTGCTGTGAGGGTGGTGAGACACTGGCCCAGGTTGCCCAGAGAAGCTGTGGCTGCCCCCTCCCTGGCAGTGTTCAAGGCCAGGTTGGATGGGGCTTGGAGCAACCTGGTCTGGTGGAAGGTGTCCCTGCCTGTGGCAGGGGGTTGGAACTAGATGGTCTTTAAGGTTCCTTCCAACCCAAACCATTCTGTGATTCTACGATTTCCCCAGCAGCAATTTTCACCCTTTTTCTTACTGTGTTGAATGACCGAGAAGCTCCCGGTGGAGGCACAGGTCCTTTTAGAAACTGCACTTGTACAGATTGTGCAGAAACATGTCCGTGCTGCCTTCCCTTAACTGTTTCTCCCAAAGCGCTCTGGAGCAGGTATTCTTGGAGAAGAGGTTGAGACCAGTGCTTGAGGTTCAGCAATTTGTTACCAACTCCTGCCCCATAAAGGTAACAAAAGCTGGCACAAAAGACACAACAACAGTTGCTAAATGACAAGATGGAGCAGCCCACACGGAGCATGGAGGGAGGAGAACAGATGGCAGAGAAGGGCTTGCAGGAGACTGTGGGAATGCGGTCAGAATGCAAATCCCATCGAAGCATTTCGGTAAATGATTTGCCTAATAAAAAAGCAGTTTAGTTTTAGAGTCCTGGAAGTCTTTTCATGTTACTACCCCACACGCTGAACACAAAACTGGGAGAGATTACAGCTGTGTCCTGCAGGGTAACAATAAACAAAGGATTTAAAAATAAATCCTTATTATAATCTGAGAGATAAAGCCGGCTCTTCAGGAGGAAGAGCCAGGTGGAATAAATAGTTTCTTCATAATTCACAGAGAAGCAGGAACATTTGCTGCTTTGTGAATGAAGCGAATGCTGCTCTGTTTCTGCCATGGGTTTTACTGCTAGAAAGCAGGAGAGAAGGAAGGAAGGGAGGGAGGGAGGGAGGAAGGGAGGAAGGAAGGGAGGAAGGGAAGAAGGAATCATGGAATCATAGAATGGTTTGGGTTGGAAGGGACCTTAAAGACCATCCAGTTCCAACCCCCCTGCCATGGGCAGGGACACCTTCCACCAGACCAGGTTGCTCAAATCCTCATCCAAAGCCCTACTGCAGCAGGGTGGGTTTGCACACAAGGTCAGAGGGATTTTAAAAACCAGGTTGCTTTATTTATTGGAGTGACAGTGAAATGCCTAAAATTTATAGCGTGACACACAAGCTGAGGAAATAGGACACTGTCAGGAAGACGAGATGAAAATGAACGGGAAGGGCTCTCACAGAATCACAGAATCAACCAGGTTGGAAGAGCCCTCTGGGATCATCGAGTCCAACCATTGCCCTCACACCACCATGGCAACTAGACCATGGCACTAAGTGCCATGTCCAGGCTTTTCTTAAACCCCTCCAGAGATGGTGACTCCACCACCTCCCTGGGCAGCCCCTTCCAATGGCTAATGACCCTTGCTGAGAAGAAATGCTTCCTTATGTCCAACTTGAACCTCCCCTGGTGAAGCTTGAGCATGATAAGAGCATCCCACATCCATCTGCACTCCGCAAAATGATTCAGAGGCTCTTTAAGTGTTAGGGCAGGAGTCACAGAGAAACGTTTTGCACATCCTGGCCACTGGTGCCCATCCGTACTGGGAGGAGCGTTCCGTGCAGGACACGTGCAGGGAGAGAGCCCTTAGGTGAGAACTTAGCAAACTGGTTTGTCTCTAAACACACAGCAGGGCCATAATGCCACACAGCACAGACCTTCAGACATCTTTGAATGACATTTCCCTCAGAAAGCCAGAGAAGAGGGGTCTCACAGGTCTGAGAATAGGCATGGTGAGAGAAGAGAAGGTGCTTCCCAATCTTGACGTCAGCAATGACAGTCTGGGCATGCTCCTTCCAACAGGCTGTTATAATTCAACAAGCTCTGCCCTGCTGACATCCAGAGAGCTGTGCCAGTCCACACTGGTGGGGAATGTGACCTGAGGGTCTCAATATAAATGTATTGATCATCATATGCTATGGATAGGTATCGCAAATGACATCTAATAATGGTGTTGACCTTCTTACATCTAGGAAGGCAAGTTTTTTAGAAGCTCTCAATACTGTGTTGGCTGCAGAGTTGACTTAAGTTACTCTTAAATTATACTTGAAAAATCCACTATAGAATTTAAAAACAGAAATGTTTTGCAAGAACCCAACTGAAAACATGCCTCAACTGCATTAACAAGACTCCTGCAAAGGACTCTGGCTTCTGCTCAGACCAGCATCTGATTGGCAATTCTGCACAAGCAATGACCTCCTTCTTGTCCTATGATCTAAATAGAGCATCTTCTCCACGGAATGAATGCTAAATATTTACCTTCCTAAAATAGTGACTGCATAAAAGGAAAGGCCCAGGCTTGGTACCAAAATGCTCAGCGTGGTTCAGTGTAAGCAATCAGCTGAGAGGTGTAACAAATCTGTGGTGCTCTGCAGCGAGCCACGTTTAACACACATGCAGGAATCCTGCTGGGGCATAACGTGCAAATCCTGATCTTCACATCTGCAATTAAGTGGAAGAGAAAATACAATAGTTGTTATGGATTACAGGTGAGACTTTTATGGACAGTGACAGCTTTGGTCGGTCACTCAGCTGCTAGCAATAACTGCTCTGAGATAGTGACTAGGAAAATAATTGCTAAATCTAAGGGCTGAATTTATTTATTCCTGCACTAGACTTACATTTTTTTATTCTGAGATGATGAAGAGTAAAACGCAGCAAATTTGACACTGAGTGAGCATTCACGCTTATAACTCATTTAAAGGAGAGAGGAAAGGTGGGAGAGTCCTTACTCTTAAACTCCACACATGATTTTGTGTATTTGCTGTATATTTATCTTTCTGCATCTCTCAAAGGTGCTCAGGCTGCCTCTGCCAGAGGTTATCTGCAATTTCGGAGAGGCAGAGTGAGGACAGAGCATCCTCATCCCCTGCATGTTGTCTTGTACTCCCCTTCTCTCCCAGCAACACCACAGCTATCACCCTGTGTCTCGGACCCCCCTGCTCCCCTTTGCTGCAGTTCCTGACCAGCTGCATTTTTAGGAGGCTTTGAAAATGATCACTGGGTTTGGGGGGCAGAAGGAAATTTTTCCTTTGGAGCCTACACCTTTTTCACGCCGCTCTTGCATCAGCAGGAGCTCATAATTAAAATAAACCTATTATTTACTAGTTTGCAGGAACAGTGAGCCCTCACTGCTTACACTTGGCCCACAGGGTCCAGGACTGCATTGCGTACTGGAAGGAGTCAGACCTCCAAGATTTTCAAGGAGGAGCCATCATCCCTCAGAGGAGGGGAGAGGAGAAGATTCAGAGGCTGAGTAAACTCCTACGAGTGGGCTGCGGAGACTCTAGCTGAGGGTTAGTTGGTAAGAGCCCTTTTGCCATTGATTAATCATTTCAACAAAGTGGCATCCTATCATCAGCTACAAGTGGAATGAGAGCTTGGGAGCTGCGCCAAAGCATCCTGGATATGTTTCAATTTTAGTTTGCTTTTTCTTTTTTTTTTTTAGTAGAAGGATGCTTCTGAATTAATAACCTAACAGGTTTTTTTTCTTCCTTCAGCAGATGTCTAGAAAGGAAGAAGACATACAGGAGAGCAGGGAGTGCATGCATATAAAAGGGAGAGACTGATTTTATTCGATAATTTCCCAAACATCCATTTCTCTTCATGAAATTTTTATAAAGTATTGCATATATTGATTAGCACCAACCCTGGCAAGGCCTTGGTTTGGTAAGCTGGCAAACAAACAAGACATTTGGCTTGCCAAATGATTTGCTGAAACAAAACGAATTGTCAGTTTTGTTTGTCTTTGCGTGGTGATTCTTTTTGCATGAACCAATGGCACGCTCCTTTCTTCAAGCATCCACATTTTCCTGCCTCGCTCCTGTGATGCGGTTTCTCTCGTGGCGCAGCTGTAGACACAGACTCCCGAAGGGGAAGCCTGTGTTAACATTTATCTCAGTGACCCATTTTCAGCAGCATGGGAGCTGCAGGGCTCGTGTCTCGACAGTGCTCCCCCCCGGATCACTCGTAGTCTCTCAAAATTTCCCCTGTAAAGTCCCCAAGAAGCCAAAAAGGAATCACGGTTCGCAAAGCTCACTGTTCGTGTAACTGGCAGAAACATTTCACTAAAACCCAGTTTGCTGCAAGGGGTTTTCTACAGAGAAGCAGCAGCTCTCTCCCAGAAGGATTTTTCTCTTGCAAGGCTTTTACCTAAACACTTGCTTCCCACAGGCATTTTATCTTAGAATAGAGACACATCAGAAACGCTGTTACAGCATTTGTGAGATTTAAGAGTGCTTTTATTGAATTTATTTCATGCACCAGACAATTACTCCACATAGGATAATCTACCGAATTATACAATGGACTACATATATAGGCTATATGTAAGATATTTTTTCCTCCTCTTTATCTATTTTTTTTGGAAGCCAAATTATTTGTAAGAATAAACTATCTTAAGTTTATAGATAACAGCATCAGGCCATGACACAGGGCTTGGTGTTCAGGGTAATTTTGTGGTGGCTGTTTCTTTGTCTGTGCTTGTCAGCCTGGGTTTCTCTTCCAAACCAAGGCACAAAGCCTGCCCTGTTCCTCTCCTTCTCGTTCAGGAGGTCACTGTGTTTCAGCTCGTTGTCCTCAGCATGAGAAGGTGGGAGATCAGAGACCATCTCCTCTGCTGGAAGCTCCTGGCACTCTGCTTCTGCATCCCAGAGGGGAAAGAGATGTAGAGCTGTAGCTGACACCCACCAAATGCTGCTCCATCTCTTGTCCTTGAGCTGCAAGAAACAAGCTTTTCAGCAAGGCTTCGTGGGTCCCTCCGTGGTACAGCAGCACTGTGGAGAACAAGCCTTCCTGCATGCAGACGACATATGGACGAGGTCTGCTCTCACAGATCTCAGAACAAAGATGAGGCCCAATTTGTACTATTTGTAAAGGATTACATAATGATGTAAGCATAAGAAGTGCATTGAATATGTCTTATTTATCCAAGTGCCTTTACTGCAGAGAAATATAAGAACCAACCTCAGAGGTATCCTATCTGCTTCTGCTTCCAAAAGTACCAGTCAGGTGACAGTTGCAGGTAAAATATTGGGGCCTGGAAGAGCTGTGATTACACAATACACTTAGTCCTTAGTCCTTGCTTATGCACTTAGACATACCTCAAGGTCCCCACATCTCCTGATAACTCAATCCTAATTAACTTCCCTATTGAGGTAGCAACCTCAGGAGTTTGCTGAGTGAAGAATACCCAAGATCATTGGTTTTGTGACACACAGTTGTCTACAAAAGAGTCAACAGAAAATGCATTCAACAAAATGGAGCTTGTGCATAACTGAAGTTTGAACTGAAGTCTTAAAAAAGCCAGAAGATGAACAGCTTAAATCTGTGCTCACCTTGTTTCTCAACACATGGCCTCTCCAGTGACTTTCCTGTCCTTTCACCTCTTCTTATGACAACTTTCAGGTCCAGACAGTAGTCTGACCTGTAGCAGAATGAAATTATTATGGCTTTTTATTACTTTATAATGTTATAATCATTTGCAGGAAGTCCAAACTGGGAATAGAATCACAGAATCACAGAATCAACCAGGTTGGAAGAGACCTCAGGGATCATCGAGTCCAACCGTTGCCCTGACACCACCCTGTCAAGAGGCATATCACAAATTAGTCTGGCATCATATGGATTTAGATTCCATGAGCCTTAACTATACAAACAGGGACTGAGCAACAGAAATACGAGCTCTGAACTCACAGTTTTATATTCTTCATTCCTTGTGCTAGCAGAATTTTTTCAAAAACCCTTTCAGCAACCCTACAAGCAAGTGGCTGTGATACAGCCCAGTGATGTTCCATCATTAATTCCCAGCCCAGGGGAATATTGGCTTACCTACTAAATATTACCCATCACATGCATCAGGTAAGATATTAGGTTCATAGTATTAGAGATAAGCTGGACAAATTTTATGACAATATATCCAGACATACATCTAAATGAATATTATTCATGAACAGGATTCAGCTTAGTCCTTGAGGTCATATTCCAGAGGCATCCTACCAAGGAGGTTTACCTGTAGAAAACCTATGGAAATAACAAATAGAGAAGAGAAGTTGTTTCCATGGAAGTTCAATGTGATATCAAGGGGCTTAGCAGCCCCTGAGTCTTCTCAATACTACGTGCAGAGAGTGAATTTTGGCACTGTCCGTGCAAACCCTCACAACAACAACTGGATTTAAGGCATTGTGACAGAGGTGGCAAATCAGAAACATTCAACTCAACTCATGTATCACTTTTGGAGAGAAAAGAGTTATGCTGAGTGACTTATAAAGTAGCTAATGACAAGGCACAGTGACAAAAGTAACTTTTGTGTTATTATTGAAGAAGAAAATGATATAGAAACACTCCATAAGACTAAGAATTTAGGGAGGATTTGGAAGCACAAATATGGTAAGAAGATTTTGACTGCACTGTAGGTTTGGGGTTTTGGCTTCATCCATTCAGAGGGATGTTGAAAAAGAGCAAGGAGCTGGAGCACAAGAGGCCTGAATTATTTTGCTGGGCTTTGCTGGCTTTTTTAGGTGATATTTGGTATTTCTCCACTGACTGCAGAAGGAGTGTAGATATGTACTTTAGAGTAGACTGTTGCCTGTCAGCTGGCTAAAATCATAGGAGCTGAACCCCTTCCTAGGTCACTAGTGTAATTAATGAGAAGAATAAATTTTCAGAGGTGAGGTAGACTTAGGAGTGGATTTTAGTGCCGCACTAAGTGAGAAGAAGCCTTTGATTTATTGCAATAAGAGACATGTCCCTTTCAGCACAATTCATTCGATCCAGAGAGGATCAAAATTCCAGATAGGCATCAAAGTCCTCACAGCTCCGCATTACAGCAGCAGCACCGAGCTCTGGCGATGATCTTGCCAAGATCCTTGCATCTTCAGAGTCTTAAGGGACAGATTTTGGTCTTTGCATCAAGGCTCTGCCATGAGCAAACCACCAGTTTGTGATTGTCTCCATTTAGCCCACACCCAGGGCTAAACAATAACCAGTTGTTCTATCACCCAATGTCCCCTCCCCAACTGAGAAAGGGAATTGGGAAAAGGAGGGAGACTCATGGGTTGAAATTTAAACAGATTTCATAAAATAAGGAAATCAATATCAGTAGTAATACAAAAACCACAAAGTTATACTTAGCCCATAGGGTGGTGGCAAGTCCCTCTAGGGATAGTAACTGTTGAGAAGAGAGGAGAAGGAGAAAGAGGGAGAGGACAAGAGAGCAAAGAGCCCCCCATCCCCACAACCTTTCCCATTTATAGTGAACATGACATTAATGTCCCAGCACACACCTGTGGGCCAGCCTGGGGCAGCTGCCCTGGGTTTAACTGGCCTGGATCACCAGCCCACAGCTGGCCCCAGACTGGAACAACATGGAACAGAAAAGGGATTCTATAAATTTTATCTCCATGACACCAGGACAGTGATTTTTTGCTAAGAGGATGCAGAATCAGCCCCTGGTTCTGCTGTGTCACCTGCTGGGTGTAGATACTGGGTGGGAAAGGCTGTTTTTTTTGCAGTGAAAAAGAAAGGAGTACGACAGGGAATATGCAGACAGATCAGCAGTAGGAATGACTTGTTTAGGATTCATTTTCTAACTCCTTTCACCAAGGCTGCTCAAAATCGTGTGGTCTCCTTGGAGTGAAATTGTGAGAGGGAAGGCAGGATGAAGAAGAGGTGTTGTCATCTCTGCACCTAACCTGCAGTTTCTCTAGAGCTGCAGGAATTTTGCAGGTGAGGAAATCACGGGAGTTTCTGGATCCTCTAATGAAAGTGTCCGTCATCCAGGGGAAGATGAGCAAGAAACCAAGCAATATCCCTGTTGAGGTATACTATATGACTCAAGTATATGTGCTGCAGTTATTTTTAACGTGTCTCCCATCTGAAATACTTTATTGCATTTTTAGAGGCTCTTTTAAAAGCAGAGAAGGCAGTGCTACTAGAGAGTGCTTTTACATTTTAGGTTGTCTAAAATAATATATGTCTATATATGTAATATATGTTTAGGTTGTTATTTTACCTGGCGTTTTTACTGGGTGATGACAATTTCTGTGTTCTGCTAAAGTGCAAACCAGCTTCCCATAATGCCCAAACGCTCGTATTAAGAGGCTTAGCCAAACAGGACATAACAGTAGATTTGCAAAGTATATTTTAAATGTTCTCACGAAGGGTTATTTCTTTTGTGCTAGCAGAGGTGCTTAGTTTGCCCTTGTACATTTTTCCTCCACTTTCCAAAGCTACCAGGTGGCTTTGGCAATATTCATGCAGGAAATTTTACTATTTTTTTATATTTGCTTAAAAATAAGCAGACAAAAACTAGCTTGGCCTATAGAGTAATCGTAGAATCATAGAACAGTTTAGGTTGGAAGGGACCTTAAAGACCATCTAGTTCCAACCCCCCTGCCACAGGCAGGGACACCTTCCACTAGACCAGGTTGCTCAAAGCCCCATCCAACCTGGCCTTAAACTGAGTTAAAAAACAAAAAGTGGGATATAAGTAGGACTATGTGAGTTATATGCTCTTTGCTTCGTTTTGCTTCCTTCAGCACCATAAAAATTGGTAAACTATTCTTTTAAATCAAGGCTGGGTTATGACTTTTATGTCTTTATCAATTAAGTAATTAACTTCTGCTGAACTGGCCTCTCAGACCTCGCTTCCTGCTCAAAGCATTGACAGTTGATTGTGCTTCTGTACATCTACGCTTGCATGTGTAAATCAGACAATTATTAATTCAAATAGCCAAGTGGCGTTCTTGAGAGGCCAAGTAACCTTATTCTTACCAGCAACTGCAAACAGAAAATATCGTGTGTTAAAATACAGACACATAAATTAATTTGGTCTTTAGGCTTCTGCCTTTTCTACACTCAGTCCTGTGAAGAGCTTGCGAGCAAGATTTACAGGCTTAAATCAGTCCACCTATTAGAAATATTTTTCATGAGAACGTGAGCTGGACAAGCATATTAACTTCAAAATGAGCAGGCACTTAATTAAAATCTGACCATAAACCACAGAATTTCAAACACATTTCTGCTGCTGCTGTTTCTGAAGCACAGGATCCAGTAGCAGATTGCTGCTTCACAAGTTTGTTTATTTTTAGGCAGGGGTATTTAGGCAAGAAAGCAACCCCTTCATCAGTGCATGGGGAAGGACACAAATTGCACAGGTTGGGGAAAAAAATGTGTGGTTATTCCAGCAGGAATTTTTCCCACACTTCTTTTTCTTTCACAGAAACAGAAACAGAATCAATCAGGTTGGAAGAGCCCTCTGGGATCATTGAGTCCAACCATTGCCCTGACACCACCATGGCAACTAGACCATGGCACTAAGTGCCATGTCCAGGCTTTTCTTAAACACCTCCAGAGATGGTGACTCCACCACCTCCCTGGGCAGCCCCTTCCAATGGCTAATGACCCTTGCTGAGAAGAAATGCTTCCTAATGTCCAACCTGAACCTCCCCTGGTGAAGCTTGAGGCTGTGTCCTCTTGTCCTATCACTAGTTGCCTGGGAGAAGAGGCCAACTCCCACTGTGCTACAACCTCCCTTCAGGTAGTTGTAGACTTCAATAAGGTCACTTAAGATGGATGGAAACAGGCAAGATATTTTTCATGGGATATGGGATATTTGGGAGCCTGGGTCCATCCCCCAGTAAAAGCCTTTCCATTATCTTCAGTAGATATTAGATCACATGCATAATTATCTCCAAGGCAAAATAAAGAAAAAGGAGTTTTGAAATGAGGCTTCTTTTGCTTTAAGAAAAAAGGGAGAGTAGGAGGACCAGGCTGTGAGTACCGTTCAAAGAGCATTAAGGAGATCTGGAGCATGTTGACCTCGTACAGAATCCACATACAGAGCTCCTCTGGACATCAGTGGGAGGCCAGTGTGCAGAAGGAGTATCCATCCTGGAGTAAGCCCCAGAAGAGCATTAAATGTATTCTTTTTTTCCCTTGAAGGCTGTTCGGAAACCTTTGCAAGAGCAGCCTGTGTTTTGAACTCAGGGCTTATAAAAAAAAGTATAACACTTACGAATAAAATCTTTTCCTTGTTTGCTTTAAACCTGTTTAGGTTTACTGAGTTATGTTGCTATACACCAACCAAGCCTCACTCCTGAAACAGGGGTAGCCTGGATTTAGGATGTATTTGCATTTTTTTGATCTGTAGGCAGTCACGGGAGAGAGGCATCGTCTCATATATGGATGTGCCCAAACAGTACTGAAACAGCAAATTCATGGGCTTTTTTTTTTTTCTCTTGTACTGAATTTGTTGCAAACAAATCAAAACTTCTTTAATCACCAGATAGTCCTAGAAAGACATAATATGGAGGAACAAGGATGTGCAAAGAAGGTGGAGCTCATCAGAATAACTGCATTTGAAGAATCTCAGTATTTTTACTTTTGGTTGAATTTAGAGTTGGAAGAACCTAGAAACAAAACTGCATATTTAGAGACTCGTAGATAATGTAGTTTCTGGCAGGATTTTGCTATTTGAGGAGATAACAATTATCCCCAAACTTTTGATAACCCAGTTCAAATCAATCTTTAACATATAAAGGAGGTGTTTAAATTACACTAAGTCCAAGTAAAGCCCTGGATCCATCTGTCAAGGGCTTTGGAAATTCAGTTCCCAGATCTCGGTTTTATGACTTGGATCCACCTTCTACAGCAGAAATTATGGATATGATTATTGCTGTAATGCAATGTAATATATCGCCCTAATACAGTCAGCATCCAGGTTTTCTATTAGATGTGAGTGAATAAGCAATGATAAATACGTAGCTGAATGATTATTAATAACACCGAATATGAAGCCACACTATCAAGATTTTAATGCAATACTGTGCGAGAATGGATATGATTCTCATGGGAATAATTGTAATGAGAGAAATAAAGGGATTAAAAACTGCATAGCATGGATTTATGATGGTTATTTTATTCCTTTTGCTAAACTCTGCTATTTTTTTGCAATTTCTTGTGGTTTTGTGCACACAGAATGAAGTATATTGTTAACTGCAGCACTGCCCAACTAATTATGCTTATTTTTGGCACTATATTGCACTTTAATTAAGAACTGTTTGCATTTTCAGAGCATGCAGATGCCAAAAGTTTGCCTTTTTAATTGAAAGTAAAAAGCAAACTAAGCTGTTCTGGGAGGAATGTGAATGAAGCTCTAATGAACAGGGAAGGGCAGAGAAGAAGTTCAGACCTGGTGAACTTTAATGCCAATGGTGCAAAATGCAACTAATTATACAACAATTGATTGTTTGCCGTGTACAAGCAGCTACAACCTTATTTGCCAAATAGACTGACAAGACAGAGTAATCTCTGCTCTCATTCATCGCAATCACTGGAATTCTGTATCTCAGCGAGACACGAAGAAAGGCTGTGCCTTTGTGATGCAAATCAGCAATGGAAAATTTGCATGATCTCTTTTCATAACTGGAAAATTGAATTACACAGGATGTTCTCTAGGAGCAAACACTCCTTCCAAGTCAATTGGATGTCCCCAAAACATATTAAAGATGTTGACGTGAGGCCGTAGTTTGTGCTCGTTGCACTTAATGAAAAGGTTTGTGCTGGTGTAGTGGCCATTGCAGTATGTTTTTGCAGCTAACCTGTGTCATATGATGACTATAATATTTCTCCCCAAAAATATTTGGTAATTTTTTAACAGAGAATCTTGCAGAGACATGAAATGGATGAATCCAAGAGTACAGATCACTGACTTACCCTAAATTTGTTTATCCAGTGTGGTGAACAGCCCAGGAAAAAAGGCTCTGGGATGCAGTAAACATCTTTTTGAGAAAAATAATCATGGCCAGCACATAGCAACCATTGTCTGTTATTACTGTATGTCTTCCATTCAGGAAATGAGATTGAATTATGTCAGCAAACTCATGGGATAGCTCTGCTTACATGCCTCAGCGTTCCTCAGTGAATTTATTCCCCATTCCTCAGTAATGCTTCAGTGTAAGTTATTGCCAGTCATCTTTTTTGGCTGCAGCTAGCAATGCCATGAAAAAACTGCCGGTGATGGAATGCCATCAAGTCTACTAAACAGAGCACGGAAAAGCAGGGCTTTTATGAGGAAGGGTTGACTGGTTAGATGAATATTAAATACTTGTCTAAGTCTTCACTTGCATATCCAGTTAAATGTATCTATCCAGTTAAATGTCTCTGAGGGATGTGTGTAGCCTATTGGTACCTTCCAGAAACATTTTCAAAAAATTCAGAGTGGGAGAATGGAGGAGAAAGTGTAAAAATCCATTATTGTTCCATAGTTTGGGAAATTCTCTTGACATTAATAAACATCCAAGGAATTTCATCTTGGATGAAGCTCACTCCTCTGGAGCGAGTCCAGAGGAGGGCGACCAAGCTGGTGAAGGGTCTGGAGGGTCTGACCTACGAGGAACGGCTGAGGGAGCTGGGGGTGTTTAGCCTGGAGAAGAGGAGGCTCACAGGTGACCTTATTGCAGTCTACAACTACCTGAAGGGAGGTTGTAGTGAAGTGAGAGTTGGCCTCTTCTCCCAGGCAACTAGCGATAGGACAAGAGGACACAGCCTCAAGCTTCGCCAGGGGAGGGTCAGGTTGGACATCAGGAAGAATTTCTTTACAGAAAGGGTTATTAGCCATTGGAAGGGGCTGCCCAGGGAGGTGGTGGAGTCACCATCTCTGAAGGTGTTTAAGAAAAGATTGGACATGGCATTTAGTGCCATGGTCTAGTTGCCATGGTGGTGTCAGGACAATGGTTGGACTCGATGATCCCAGAGGGCTCTTCCAACCTCATTGATTCTGCGATTCTGTGATCTTTAATTGTTCCAGGAATAACCTAATCACAGTAGCTGGGCTGAATGTCTTAAAATATGAATCTCTGAGGGCAGCTAAAAAATAACACCAGTGGCATGAGTTGACATCAATTCATCATGGCCATGGGAAGAGCTGAGCTTCATCCGTCTCAATTCATGCACATCTGCATGAGCTGTGGTGTCTCTGTAATCCAGTACTCACTGTACTGGGATGATCATGGACCTGGTGAAACTAAATATTCACAAGTGGAGATACATGAAGGGGTTGGGAAGAGCCAGGTTTTGGAAGGATTTTTTTTGGCAGCCCTTCAAACCCAAACCAGCTGCCCATGCCTGCAAGCTTCTCCTAACATTGTTCCGTGGTTTCAAACTCTGATCTCCAAAGCTGGGTTACTGTTTGCTAGAGATACATGTTCATAGCACAAAACATGAAAATAGCAATGCCAGATTTATTGCCAACTTTCAGAGTCAGAAATGAACAGGTTGAAATGAGAAATATTGGGTAATAAATCCTTACTAAGTGTGAAGGGCTGAAATTATATATAATACAGTACCACATGGCTTTCTGGATATGGTCCACTAAACTCGTTTCCTCTCTAGCAACTAATTTTTCCCTTTATGCTTTTATGTGGACTCTCCACAATATAACAGGTTTTCCTCGTACAGCTTATGGAAAAAGATACTGCAGGTCAGAGCATCATGTCAAAACACCATCACTTTGACTCTGTGCTGTCATAGTTACAATAACATACTTACACTAGAAATAGGAACAGCAGAAACTTCAGCCTCTAACATCTTAGTATCCACAGTCTTAGAAAATGAAGTCAGAAGGGACACGAGCAGATCATCCTGCCCTTAATTAGATATATTCACTATCTCCTCCCACAACAAACCCTGCTTCCACCTGTGCATTACTTTGATCTTAATTTATTATCTTTTAAAACCCATTTTCTACTTGCATTTCCAGGTTGCATCCATCGATAAGTCCTCAGTCCTCCCCTGAGGTAGCTGACATCTGTCCATGTACCTTTCTGTAATGTCTCTACTGCTTGTATTTAGCAACAAAAGCCAAACGCAAATATTAAAGCGTTTGCAAATATTTGCTGGGTTTGAGTCCATAAACACTCGGACCAGATACCCTTTGGATGACTGGGAAGTTCTGAATATTATAGATATTGGCAGAAAAGAAAAATATTTCCACACATTGGACATGAAAGATCCCTGTGGGTAAAGGAGACATTGTGATAACCACAGAAACATTCTCATGCATCCATAGTGACCTGCCTTCATACACCAGGTATGTCCACACCTGTGATTGCAAAAGCTCCTTCTGGTTTATGCAAACATAGAAATGTTATCAAGGAATTGAGGTGGCCAACTGTTTAGCACCTGTATTGGTTTAAAGATTATGAATATAGGAACTGCATGAATATAAGTAACTGCATCCAGTAATCATCTGCAGGAGGCCAACGGGCAGAATTTTACTTTCACGTATGAATCTGTTTATTCTTAATGATAGAAAGTAATTTGTGAAACACAGATAAATTCTGGAAAGAAGCATAGTCTTAATTTATTGAAAAAAAAGGTCTCTTGTCTCTTGGGCCTGGTGGGTATGACCTATGAGGAACAGCTGAGGGAGCTGGGATTGTTTAGCCTGGAGAAGAGGAGGCTCAGAGGTGACCTTAGTGCAGTCTACAACTACCTGAAGGGAGGTTGTAGCGCAGTGGGAGTCGGCCTCTTCTTCCAGGCAACTAGTGGTAGGACAAGAGGACACAGCCTCAAGCTTGGCCAGGGGAGGTTCAGGTTGGACATTAGGAAGCATTTCTTCTCAGCAAGGGTCATTAGCCATTGGAAGGGGCTGCCCAGGGAGGTGGTGGAGTCACCATCTCTGGAGGGGTTTAAGAAAAGCCTGGACATGGCACTTAGTGCCATGGTCTAGTTGCCATGATGGTGTCAGGGCAATGGTTGGACTCAATGATCCCAGAGGGCTCTTCCAACCTCATTGATTCTGTGATTCTGTGATTCTGTGTGATTCTGTGATTTGACTGAATCAGGGCTGCAGTTCAACGCCCTTTCTCCAACAGCAGCCAGCACCAGCAATTGAAGAGGAAGATACAACACGTGTAAAAATCAGCAGTAGGAATTAATTTAAGAAAGATGAACTATGCTTCAGTAAAAAGGTGATTCCTCACACTTCCAGTTATATATCATTCCTGCTATTTACCCACGACCCCCCCCAAAATATCTCATGAGAGCAATTGCTCAGAATAACGGATCACAAAGGATAAAGGTTTTGGTTCTTCTGTGTTGTTTTTTATCTTGGAAAATCATTAATTTGGCAACATGTTAAAAAGGGGATAGTGGCACTTGTCTGCAGTGCAGCTCATGGAGATCATGACAATGAAGTGCCCTGGAGATGGGGAATGGGATGGCAAGAGGGCTTTTGTAAAACCTCCCTTTCTCTTCCAGACACTGGAGAGCAAAAGAGAACTTAGAGCAGGGCAGCTCAGCCTTGCTACCTGGAAAAGCCAGAAGACACCAGCTCTGTCTGTCAGTTTTAGGATCTTTTCCATATGGATCCTGTAGTTTGCAGTGATAAGAGGAACCACCAGCAGCACTTGCATCTATTCTGGGCAGCAAATTCTTGTGCAAGACGAGGCATATATCACATCTACTTATTTTTCCAGCATTTTTAGATGGTTCAGCAGATTTACAGATTTATCATCTTCATAACACTCTTATACTACTTCCCAAAGCTACAGAAACCAATAGCAACGTTTGATGGCCGTGAAATCATATTTATGGGATCCATTAAAAACCCCATATTGGTAGTCAAATCTGGAATCTGGCACAAGTGATACCAGCATATTGGAGAAGTCCCTGAGGAGCAGCATATGTGGGCTCATGTCCATAGCATCAGTAGGCATCTGTCACAAATTTCATCCCTCCCAAGCAGATCTAACCTGGCATTAGTGTTCAGGAAGCAAGGCAAGTCCAGGCAGGACACTTACTCCTCGTGTGTGACTCTCCAGGGCGTGAAAAGCGCTTACAGGCTCCTACAGATCCCACCTATCGCTGTGCAAAATGAGTTGTCCTTCTAAGGGGGATTTCACAACAAAACTGCCTCCCAGCATCAAAGTGGCATCCACATGGCAAATAAGGGGCATTTTTGATGCTCCACGTTGTAGGGTGATGAATGTACCCTAAACTTCTGTTTTAGCAATGCTTTAGCTAATCAGAAAACTGATGACACTGAGATAAGGGTTCACTACCTTATTTGCTGCTTCCTGGGAGTCAGAGGCCCCCACCAAAGGAATTTAATCTTCCTAATCACAGACGTGCCCTCCACAACGATCTTTCATTGCCTCTTAGGGGCAATTCTTGGACCACTGCATTCAGAAAATCTTGGCAAGCTGAAGAACGAGTGAGTCCTTCAAAACCTTGGAGCTCAAGCTCTTCACTGGCCATGATGCAAGGATGCCTTTTCGTCAGAGAACTCCTTGCTGCAGTGAAGGTGCCACCAAGTAAGGAGATCTTCTGACGCTCCTCTCAGGCTCACAGCACGTCCTCTCGTGAAGGGCTCCCGTCCTCCCTGATGGCACAACGCAAATGGCACTATGACCTGATTCCTTTCACCATTTTGCTGAGGAGACGCAGCAGGGAGAAGTTTCTGTTTTATTTTAATTACTGCTCTTATGCCCCCTCTGTCTAGCTGGGAAGTTGCTGGCTTTCTGAACTATCCGACCCTAGGCAGCAATTTCCTGAGCAATTAGGTCTGGTAGCAAACATCTTACCTGTTTTCCTGGGGTCAAGTCAGAACAGGCATTTAAAGCACTTGCCAGTAATTTTAGTGGCACCAGGTACAAAATTGGTCCCCAGTCTGCAGACACCAGGCAAAAGGCTGCTCGTGGCCACCACGCATCTTCACCTTTGGCCACAGGACACCAATGCTGCTACTACATAGGCCTCCTGAGGCTTGGTGAACCTGATTCTCGTCTGCAACCCCAGGCCCCTGGTCAGGTCCATCCTTCTGCAGCACCAGGGGTGGGTTTGTGGGCTGTTTTGTTCATAGGAGGAACATGTGAAATGCTGAAAATCAATTAATAGGATCAATCAAGCCCTTTGAGCAGGTCCTTCACTCATCCTTGACTAGGCACTTCATTAATCAGAGAGGGGTGAGGTAATGGCACCCACCTCCTCTTCTTTCTGAATCCATTTCTTACCAAAGAGCTGTTTGAAGTGGGTGTTTTCTTTATGTAGTTGTCTAAACCTACAGGACAAATCCTTCTAGCATATTCAACGGCATTAGCAAGGGACTTAACACCAATATGTTTGCTTTCCCCTTATCTCTGTGTTTCTGCTTCCTTTACATTGCTAATATGCTTTTAATTTATTTTCCTTGCTTTGTCTGGCTGCGGCTCATCCTTTTGTTCTCTGACAGTAACGCCGGTTCAAAATCCAAATGCCTGCCTTGGCCTCAGCGAGATATTGACGTTTTTCCTTAGCTCTTCAATTATTAACCACGTTGCTGTTTCACTGAATCAAGGTCTCAGACCTTTCGTGAGATGCCCTGACAAGAGCCGTCTGCTTAATTCTAGCCTGAAAAGCAGCTCAAGTTGAGCTTGGCAGTGCCACCCATCCATGCACGAAAGCTGAAGCATCTACAGGCTGGAGAAATCTTTATTGCTGTGTATCAGCCTCCAAGCACAATTTGAGCACCAAAGCTCCCACGTTTTATGATACTGCATATTGTCTCTACTAAAATCTCATTATATCTTTGTAGTTACCTCATCCCACTGTGGAATAATGTGTGGTGTTAATGACGCAGCAATGGTAATAAAGTGTCCCTAGGATGATTTAAAGCAAAAACAGTTCTCCCCCCTAAAAAAGCCTTATGACTAGCACTTATTTTTATGATGGACTGCTCATTCACTTATTAAACATTTATTGTTTCCTCAATAAAAGTAATCTTAGACGTATTAAATTATTAATATAAATAACGCACAAAATGTGAAACAGCAGCAATCTCATTTTCTTTTTTGCATTAATCTTCTTTCTTATTCAACCATCACAAGAGGAGAGGAAAAAAAAAACATTCAGACTTACTGAAAAACAAATACAGTTGGCGTGAGAAGAATGAAATTCTTATCTATATCTGTGTCAGGAAAAAAAATAAATTAAAACTCCTTGGAAACCCATAATGTTTCTGAATATGTGGTGGAGTATTGCTAGTTTGGTGCCCCTAGCCTGAAAATAACTCGTGAAAACTGAGAGTGCCACAAGTGTTCAGCAAGGATTGCACTGGAGCAAGGCAAAACAGGACTGAGCTCTGTAGCACAAATACAAACACACACCCCTATGTGGGTTTTTATATATATCACAGAATCAATGAGGTTGGAAGAGCCCTCTGGGATCATTGAGTTCAACCACTGCCCTGACACCACCATGGCAACTAGACCACAGCACTAAGTGCCATGTCCAGTCTTTTCTTCAACACCTCCAGAGATGGTGACTCCACCACCTCCCTGGGCAGCCCCTTCCAATGGCTAATGACCCTTGCTCAGAAGAAATGCTTCCTAATGTCCAACCTGACCCTCCCCTGGCGCAGCTTGAGGCTGTGTCCTCTTGTCCTATCGCTGGTTGCCTGGGAGAAGAGGCCGACTTCCACTGCGCTACAACCTCCCTTCAGGTAGTTGTAGACCGCAATAAGGTCACCCCTGAGCCTCCTCTTCTCCAGCCTAAAGAAGATATACACATCCTCATACACACATGCCCGTATTTGGGTGTTAACATAGCATTACCTTTAGGTGGTTATTTCTTACACAGAGCTCAGATCTGTAAAAACTAGGCCTTCTACAAATCCCTTTGGATCAACATTTGTGGGATCATAGCAAGAGTTTTGGGGTTCGTACCTATCAAGTAGCCACAGATTAGCACATCACGGGCACTTTGGGTCGGTTTGGCCCATGATGATCTGGAAGGAGTTAAGTTCCCATTGCCAGTTGACTGGTGTATTTGAAATTAATTTACACACAGCTGCTCCTGTGAACATCTATTTTTTGTTATAAGTGTTTTCACTCCATGTTATAGGTGACACCCTCAAAGGCTATAGCTATGTCCTCCTGGTGCAACATGAACTGAACCCAAGTTATAAGCTCTGAGTCTCACACTAGGCAAATGTTTAAGTTTTATTTGAATCTTTTCAGACTGTTTGCCTAGATTTACCTGTGAGTTGGTAGTTTGCAGTGATCTTTTACTCCAAAAATGGCTAGGATGATAAAATCGTTTTACATTTAAGTAGAAAAAGTTATTTGTTCATGATTTGCCCTCTCCATTCTTCCTCCCATATTGCAGATGTATCTTAGAGAGGAAGATGCTTGGAGGATAGGAAGAATGTCTTCCAGCTCTAACATTTCTGAAGTGCTCAAACTGAAAAGAAAATGTGCAATATGAGAAGTGAAGAGTGAGAGGTCTTGGACTGTTTATTCTAGTCACCTCAGTGCCAGACGATGCTGGCAGCATGTGCAAGCCTCTGAATTAAATGAAAAATTGTCCTTTAGTTGGCAACTGAAGCAAGAAAAGAGATAAACATAGAAACCCAGTGACTTGTACTACTCTAGAAATCTTGTAAATCTATCATCATTTGTTTATGAGGTAAAAAAAGTAATTATGAAACAAGTATGCAGATGATTAAACTTCTGAACAAGGGGGCAGAGAAAAGAATAGATCATCTGAAACCAGGAGCCATCAAAATTTGAAGAAAAATTGGTAAACTGGTTTCAGATTTCATGGATATTTTGAAATTTGAAACTGCAACTGTATTTCTGAAGGTTTTGCTTGTGTGATTCTATTCAACAGCAGTTAGAAAATAGCTTTAAAAGATAGGGGAGTTGTGAAAACTCTCTTTTTTTTTTTTTTCCTGCATGTTTAAGCTGCCAACCATCAAATTCTGATGTTGAAGCAATGTTCGCGACCATACTTGTTTAGCACCTGCACAAAGAGCCAGAACTAGCAATTTATTTCACTAACATTACATTAATTATGGAGTAAGGTCTTCTTACTTCCAAATTAGATAGCAGTTCACCAGGATCTAGCCATTTATTTAGTTTTACACATCGTGGATAAACCCATAAGTCAATGGAATTACTTGACAGCCATGAAATACGAATATAGAGTTTTGGATGAACCTGAGCCATATTTACTGTTGTAGGCCAAAATACAAACAACGCGAATTCTTCAAAAAAGATCTGAAATATCATTCTGAGATAAAACTGGAAATTTTGCTTATCACAAATAAAAAAATTAGTTGATTCCAAAATTACCCAAACCACTAAAATTGTGCCCCTGTGTGCTCATGCTCTATTAATGGTCAAAAGATAGAAGCACCCAGTCATGGAAATTGTACTACTGAGGATGCCCTTATAGCCTGCAGTCATTTACTCACTGCTAGTAGCACATATAGTATAGATTCATAGAATCATAGAATATTAGGGGTTGGAAGGGACCTCTGGAGATCATCGAGTCCAACCCCCCTGCCAGAGCAGGACCAGTCTAGGGCAGGTTACACAGGAACACATCCAGATGGGTCTTGAAGGTCTCCAGAGAAGGAGACTCCACAACCTCTCTGGGGAGCCTGTTCCAGTGCTCTGTAACACTTACAGTAAAGTTGTTCTTCCTCATGTTGAGGTTGAACTTCCTGGGCTCCAGCTTGCATCCATTGCCCCTTGTCCTGTCGCAGGGCACAAGTGAGAAGAGGTTGTCCCTTTCCTCTTGACACCCAGCCCTCATCTATTTATACATGGCTGACTATTATAATTCTTATTTTGCTGCTTTTTTATCAGTGTTTGAGTATCATGATATCACCTTAGTTGACAACTGCATTCCCAAATTTCAAAATCATGTGTTTGGATGCCGAGATGGGCAAAAAGAAGCAGGTCATTTAAAAAGGAAAGTGATTCAGTTATGAACAGCAATATTTTGAACAGTATAAAATGATTATCAATGGACTGATTTTTTTTTCTTCAGAGCTATTGGACGAGGAGACAATCCATCAGGAATCACAATGCGTTTTGCCTGTGAAATCTACAGTTTGCATGTGAAATCTGGAGTCACTTCTCAGATAACCCATCCCTTGAAACAACCAAAGAATGTGTACAGAGAGATGGGCAATTCTCACCTCAAAAGAATTTATTATCCAAAGAGGAGGGAATATTTCGCCTTAACCAAGAAGTACTGTTCACTTTGAGTGTTCGAGCATTGTTCTTCTTGTACAGGCTCCATACAAGATACACATCATCTTTATCACCTGAATTTCAGTTTGGAATAGATAATTAATTAAAATACCAATGGAGGGTTGTGGTTTTTGTGGTTTTTTTTTTTTTTTTGGAGTTGAATATGATTTGAAGTGGTGGTAAAATTCTTGTAAAAGGAAAATCTATATGAGATCAATTGGATTACCCTCTCATCAAACGTGTTAGGACACCTGACAAGTCTGAAGGCACAGCACATACTGCGTGGTTTTGAATGGAATATTTTCCAGGGAGCATAAGCTCCACGGGGTGCAGTATTTTGACTGTGAAAACATTTTATAAAGCTTTTCTTTAGTCTTCTTATGCCAGAATGTGCTGGTTTCCTTTCTTTGCATGAGTCACGTATTTGTGAAGCTGTTTCTAACAGCTGATGGCTGGCTCATGCTGAGTTATGAAATGATTAAAGCAGGCTTGATTCTTTGGACAATGATCAACTTCGGCAAAAAACCCACACAGCTAATGGAGCTGGCATTAAATTGCAGCTGAACAATAAAAAGAGAAGATATTAATCAGTATTTTAAAGTATTCTTTGGAATAAAATACTGATCTATTATAATGAAAAGACAGGACCATTTGAACACGATGTGGACCTGTATGTTCTCGTTAACACCATGATCAAGTCTTTCAAATCATATGCACAAGCCTTGAGAGACCAGTTCAGTGTAACTGGATTCAAGGCAAAGCCTAGACTGAAGAGGCTGATTACAGACACAGCAATACAAGTGTGAAACTATTTGTCTAATGACTTTTTGAGGAATTGCTGGTGAAGCTGTTCTTCAAGGATGGCAGAGGACCGGAGGCAAAATATCCGTGCCCATTATTGACTCGATGACTGATAGCTCAGCGCAGAGCAGCAAAGCACATTAAAACAGCTACAAAACTGCACGATACGTGCGTTAGGGAAATAACAGAGTGTGAGACGTTTCTTTATCACACCTGAGGAAAACTGTGTCATGTTTCTGAGTGTAATTAGCCCAACACATTATGTCTTAGTAACAAAGCGTCCAAGTCTAGTCCTCATTTAGACAGAAAACAGAGAAGCTGGAGTCTTTCCTAAATACCAATATTGTTTTACAGATTTTCTTGTCTATGACTCTCTGCAGTAGCAAACACTTTTGAAATAAAAACCGTTGTGAAATAAGCAGCACAGCCTTACCCTACCAGCTGATGCTGAATTCCCACTGAAGAGTATTTAATCCAATTTTTAAAGAAAAGTGCATTTTTTCAGCGTTCCTTTGTGATATTCTCAGCAAAAAAATCTCAGAAATTGTCTTCTGAATTTTTCTCTCTATATTTTAATCTTCAAATATAAAGAATTTCTCACCTGTCAAATAAAGAAGTATGTTGCTATAATTTACTAAATAGACACTTAAGCCACTAATCTGTGTTTTTAGTAATTTAAGCACCACAAAAGTGTCTTAACAGTTTGTTTGGCTGACTCGACAGGAAGATACAGCCAGTACATCCATCAAGAGGATCATCCTGGAGGTCACTGGTGGGTGACTGGTCTCCATCCCTCAGATGAAGTCCCTGGACAGGGAGGTTAGTTTGTCCCTAAGGCTCAGGCCCATGTGTTGACCTTCAGGATCTTTCTTTCCTTCTCCAAGGTGGAGCCTCTAGGCCCACTGGGAACCCTCATAAGGTACTTCACAAACATCTTCATTTCAAGTGCATCAGGCATCCTTGTTGTCAGGGATGTTGATGAAGTTTTGCTGGTTTAATCAGCTGAGGATCTGGCACAGATCCTGTAAAATTTGGAATCAAGTCACATTTCTTTGCCTGTCTTTGGGTTTACAGCAGAGTGGTGGCTTTTCTCGTAGCTGTCCTTCCCTTACTGCTGGCAGCCTAATGCAACAGGTCAAATGTGATCAGATTGAATGATTTCAGCCATGCAATATGACTTACTGCTCTAATTCTCCAGCAGGCTGGAGATTTTCTGTTCTTTTTGGAAAAAGAATAATTCCATTTTTTTCCAATAAGAAATGTAATGGAAGGGCTGTAGTTCTAGCTGAAAACTTATAGGGACTACCAGTGTGAGTCTGCACTGTACAAAGTGGATGCAAAACACCATCAGGAGAATTTGTAGCTCCAAAGACTTGAAACTTTTCTATCATACAACACACTCTGAGAAATACTCTCCAGCTGACCCATCCCTTCGAACTGGGCTGTATAATCATGACCATACAAGGCTGCACTGCTGTGTTTTCATTGCCATCCCCATGTGTCTGTGACTCCTCACACAAATTGGCATCCGTAGCTTTACTTATTGTAAGGAAAATAAATGGGTGGTTTCCACTAGAAGTAGTGTAGAGAATAACCAGCTCTCTACAGGCTGGCTTCTCACAGCCCTGAGAGGTGAGGCACCAGGACTGCAAAACACCTGGGAGTCCTGGGCACTCGCAGTCCACTATAAGTAAATTACCTACGTACAGATCATCAATGATAAGTAACTGAGTAGTTAAGGATTTTTTTCAGTGGTAATAGCTTAATCCCATTACATGCTTTTTTTTTTTCAGTTATGAAGGGCTTTTGGTGAAGAACAAGCTACTATGGAAACTAAAACTACCCAGAGAGCAGCCAGAGCCCCAGCCCCCAAGTTTGAGCCCTGCCCTGGTGCTGCTGGGAGCTGCTCTGTCCTCGGCCATCAGTCCCAGGCACATTCGTGGCACGTGGCTGCTCTCCAGGGCACAGTTAAGCTTTTCAAAGTGGTCTTTGCCTTCAGACCCATTAATGAAATTTTTTATGCTGAGGGTGGTGAGACACTGGCCCAGTTGGCCCAGAGAGGTGGTAGATGCCCCATACCTGGAAACATTCAAGGTCAGGTTGGATGGGGCTCTGAGCAACCTGATCTGGTGGAAGATGTCCCTGCTCACTGCAGGGAAGTGGGACTAGATGACCTTTAAATGTCCCTTCCAACCCAAGCCATTCTATGATTTTATGATTCTATAACAAAAAATAACCTCATTTTTATTATAGTGAATCAGTAATACGGATTAAATACAAAAGAGACACTCTTGGTGGGCAGCATTTCCTTGGTAAACAGCAGTATCAAACTTCCCAAGAACTTCCCCAGCTGATTATCTGATCTCTTACTGCAATAATGCCAGCAGCTGTCAAAATCAAACATAAAGGGGCTTTAAACCACCTTTTTAAAGACTGAAAAGCATTTTCATAGATTTAAGAGTCCTTCAAACCCAATTATCGAATCAAAATGCAGTTGCAGCCACTCTGTCTAACATCTCTTCAGAAGTATAAAAACACCCATGTATAACTAATCACTCATCAGCTTGCATAGTAAATGCCTTCCCGGCGTGCGCTTTATGACACCGTGTACGAATTAAAAGCGAAATGTGGTTCTTAGCATTCACCTATAGCCACAAAGGCGTCTATAATGTTCCCCCAGCTGCAAAAACATGATCCCACAAGCCACGTGGGAAGCTCTTAGCAGATGAAGCCAAGTGGGAGCTTTTCAGGGTGCCCATTGGCTAAGGCCCCCATCAGCAGGTTGAGAGAGAGAGATTAATGTGTATGTGTATAAATAGGTGTATGTATATTTATATATGTATGTGTGTACGTGTATATCTCAGAATATCAGAATCAATCAGGTTGGAAGAGCCCTCTGGGATCATCAAGTCCAACCATTGCCCTGACACCACCATGGCAACTAGACCATGGCACTAAGTGCCATGTCCAGGCTTTTCTTAAACACCTCCAGAGATGGGGACTCCACCACCTCCCTGGGCAGCCCCTTCCAATGGCTAATGACCCTTGCTGAGAAGAAATGCTTCCTAATGTCCAACGTGAACCTCCCCTGGCGAAGCTTGAGGCTGTGTCCTCTTGTCCTATCGCTGGTTGCCTGGGAGAAGAGGCCAACTCCCACTGCGCTACAACCTCCCTTCAGGTAGTTGTAGACTGCAATAAGGTCACCTCTGAGCCTCCTCTTCTCCAGGCTAAACACCCCCAGCTCCCTCAGCCGTTCCTCGTAGGTCAGACCCTCCAGACCCTTCACCAGCTTGGTCGTCCTCCTCTGGACTCGCTCCAACACCTCAACATCTTTCTTGAAGTGCGGGGCCCAGAACTGGACACAGGATTCAAGGTGCGGCCTCACCAGTGCCCAGTACAGAGGGAAAAATCAGGGGATAGAAATCAGTGGGTAGTTAAGTAACACTACAATGTGACTAGCAAACATGCGAGTACATATTAAGAAAGCTTATGGTTTTTCAAAGCTTGGGGAGCCCAGATATGTCCCACCTCACAGGCTTGGAAACCTGGTTTAAAAGCTTGAATAAGCTGCAACTAATATCAGTTTTTAATAGCCAGCTTCCCTGCTGTCAGCACAGCTCTGTGGATTTACACTGTCTGATGCTGCTGTCCCCTAAATGCTTACTCTAGGGAAAAGCCTTTGCATATTTCACGTGTTTATTGCTGTCATATATTACTACAAGCAGATTCACAGCTGGTGTGAATTGTTGTGACTCTGTGAAGTTGACATCCAGGTCTTTCCATAAATGCATATACATGGCATTATACATCACCTCTGTCCTCATGTGTACATATTTATATATAGCATATAGGAATAATGATCCAAGCACCAAATCCTCAGCTAATATCACTTGGTGTACTTTGCTTAATCCATATCATTCAATATATCTCACCCTACTGTCATTTTCCTCGTGTTTATATATTAGTGTTGACAGAAGTAAAAATATTGCAGCACATAAAGGGCCAGATGCCTGAAATACAAAGTGTTAGTGGATCAAAAATTAAACTATGGCATCATTCCCTAAATTATAAAATAATTTGATTAATTTCTCAACAGGGTACTTTGTGATTTCTTCTTTTTGTTACTACATTTGGGTCTTCCCTCCAACCTTATATTAAAGTCAAATAAAAAAGAAATGTCTTCACTTATTCCTGCTTTTAATGTGCTTGCAAATAACGATTTAGGCTCCCACATATATTTCTGGGCAGTACCATTATTTATTTCATTTCCTTCCTTCACTTTGCCTCACTTTTAAGTTTGTTGTTTTGCATTTTTTATGCCTTTCTCTTTTTCCCCAGAAGTCAGCAAAACGTTTCTTGTAGAATCTTTTCTATTCTTGGACAACCATCATGGCAAGAAAATAAAATTCTTATTAAAAACCATGCAACTTACTTTTGCTTACTGACATAACCTACTTGAAAATCAATAAGAATTAAATTCTGCACATAAAAATATTATTAGAGTTTTATAGGGTTTCTTTAAGGCCATATTTAATTAATAATGCTAGACTGCTTTTTTGTGGTTTTTTTTGCCATCCCATAAAAATGAAAGGAAAAAAAAAAAGGAGTTTAATGAAGTAATTATTAGAAGAGCAAACAGTATCAGAGGGGACATTTGTTTTGCTGTATAAGGTATTTTTGCCCAAGGAAAGAAATCATAAGGTTAATTGAGGAGGGAAAAAAGAGCTGCTGGGCAATACATAGGCCTGGAAAGGTGAGGAAGAAAGAAAGCAGAGTAAAAATTGATTGAATTCAGCGCAAAGGGCTGCATGCAAAGTAGGCTCCAGCAGCTGGGTACCAAACACGATCCACAGGTTCAGAAATTATGCTGAGAGGGGCTGCAATAAGGACAAGGTCAGAGCAAGCGAACAAGAGACTTATTCGGAAATTAGTGATTTTTGTTTGCCGAGTCACACGTCCCTGGAATGCTTTGCTATTTTTTTTTTAAATAGCAATATTTTTATAATTGTTTGGAAAAATCCAACAAATCCCTGAGCACTTCACGCTTAGGGCCAGGAGGGCATTTGCCATCATGACAGAGATGAGGAGAGAGAAACCAAAGGGATGTCCAGGACAGAGGTTGTTCATCATTGACACGGAGGGACCAGAGGACATTCTGCCTCTTCTCTTTAGGGACAGACTGACCTGCAGGAAAAAGGAAACACTGAAGGAAAAAGAATTGTATCATTCTCCATAAAACACTGCTTTTCAGGTCTCTCAATCAATTAATTAATCTGGAAATATGGAGGATTTGGATCATTTCCTCAGCCTTTGCTGGATTTTTCTCTTGCTAACACCAGCCCTGCCCTGGTCTGGCTCCAGTGACTTTGGTAGAAATACTGCTGATCTTCATAAAAGTCAGGGCCTGTATGTACACGCACGGATTTCCTCCCAGGAAAGAGCTCTTTAGTTAACGTGCTACAAAGACCAGAAATTGAAAATCAAATTGCTTTCTGCTCCAGGTAGCGCAGGAGCTGATACTGGGTTTGCAGTTTCAAAATGCCTAAAAGCTTAAAACCATCACTCTGTGCACTTCCTCCAAGGGATATTGGTTGAACCAAGACCAGACCTCATCCCAGGCTGTTATTAACGTTGGGTGGACAGCTCTTTGGCTAAGGGAAAACAACAACAGAAGAAAGTGAGCTTGGGTATTTTTTGGTTTTGTTTTTTGTCTTGTGGGGTCTTTTTAAATGAAATAAAAGTTTGCAGAGAAATGATGGAAAGAAGTTGCATCTGATTTCCATGCCCCATTCTGGTTTAGGCTAGGTGGTGAAATCTAATGCCTTTGATCAATGACACCAGTAGCCACCATCCCATTAGGACAACCTCTCACTCCGTGGTCCCTTCAGCCAGAGGGATGCTGTACATGGGCATGTTTGGACCTCACAGCCTTACGTGTTTGGTAAATAATTTGCCAACTTGCTAGGTTACTAATGTTTCAGCTACACTTACTCTGAGCTTGTGTTTGAATATGTCTTTACCCACAAAACACTGATGCAACAGCATGATAGACCAGCTCCTGACATTTCTGCAAACCACTCCAAGCCTGGATATAACAGGAAAGACTAATTTTGATTTTTCAAATAGCTTAATTTAGAGCACAACAAGCATGACTGTGGCACATCAGTTACAATGTCATCCCGTTGGTTACAGGGCCCATAACGTGTCGTCTGAGAAGGATGAGGCTGGGTATATTGGCCTTGGCAGGGTTCTCCTTTAATGTGCTGTTGCTCCAGGGTCCAAGTAAGCTCATGGAGAGCTGAGTGCGCTGTTGTGACATCCTCTGTATTGTATATCTGCAAGTACGCAGGGACTGAGTTTGTGCGTGTGAGATTCTTGTAACTACAGGTCCATTAGGATTTGACAATTTAATGAATGGGAAAGCCATTTTTCATTAGAAATATCTGAATGAAATATACCTAGTCATTATCTTTGTAATGAAGCTAAATCAATGAGTGGCTTTTCAATCCTAATGTTAATGGGAAACCCAATACCTTGCCTGAACATTACGTAAGGTGAGTACTTTGCTACAGCAACTCTAGTATTTGGCTGTAAGCTGAAACTAGGGGGAAGTGAAAACGAGTAGAAGGGTAGAATGTAAATGTGTAGTTCTCATCTAGAATTTTAAAACATGTTTAACATGTTTGTACATGTAGGCTAATCTTAAATGACATATCAGTCATTTGTGCTCTAAGTGAATGTATTTCATGTATCTTCTTCTGGATCTCTTTTTAAAAACCTCTCATGGTAAAAGTAATGAGTCTCAGACTTCAGCTAAAGTCAATAACAAACTGATGAAGACAGAAGATAATCAGTCACAATTTGGAGGTATCCTGTATAGCACCCATATCAGACTTCTTTGCCTCAGGAAAGCTGTCACCAGCACTGCTGTACTTGAATCTATACAAACACCAACTAGAGCCAGTTTATGTCTTGAGGCAATTACAGTCTATGCAGACAAAGCACTAAAGAAAGAAGAAAGCAAGCTGTGGAAGAACAGAGACACAGGGTGGTGGTTGGAAAACCAAGCAGAGACAGGTATGGTTTTCCTTTGCTTTGTTTTAAGACAGGAGAAAGGAAATCTTGTTTGTATTGTCAAGGGAAGAGCCAGAGACCTTGGAGTTGTACAAGAAGGAGGGAGAGGAAGAGAATAGAATGCACAAAAGAATGAGAAGTGTTTGAAAAGCAGTGACTGAAGAAAAGAAAACAAAACATGAACCTGAATCTTCCTTTTGTTGTTTTGCTCTTAGAAGAAACCAGCATAATCCTGCACTGAGAAGCACTGAGAGAAGGCTCCAAGGAGAAAGTCACACGTGGCCAAAAGGTAGGAAGGACCATAGACACCATACTAGCCTGGGGAAGGCTGGAGTTGGTTAGCCCACAAGAAGGCAGAACTGGAGGGTGAGGAAGAAGTGAGCCTGACCATCACCAGTGGCTCTGCCAACAGAGGTCAAGACTGAAGGGAAGGCAAGCTGCTACAGATATGGTGTCCATCCAATCATATGGCCATTTCTATGGCAAAAAGTTCCCCAGGCTGCCTTTTTTTTAAATCTGTGCTGGAAAACTGTTTTCTAAAAGTCCATTTTCTTCCTAGAGTATCAGAGCTGGCTCAGATTGGCAGGCATAAACACAGCATAGCCTACAGTTTGCTCACCTGGACATCATGGTTCACTGGCTTGTGTGCTACAGGAAAAAAATCCTTTTGGCATGGTTTTTATAGCTTTCGGATGACTCAGCTTCCATTCAGCTGTAATTGATCACGGAGCACTTGAACGCTGTGCCTGTCATCAGCTGTGGGTGCATGTGCGTTCTCCATTCATGGGGAAAACAGCATGGCCTTCTTGTCTTTGCACTAAGAGAATATTTAAAATATTCTGAAATTCATGGGTATAAACTTGGCGTCACTCAGCTGTTAAAACCTGCTATTTTAAAAAGTGTATTTATATATAAAAGGTAGTTCTCACATGGGTTTTCAATTGCCCACCTACTATAAAGCCACTTGTGAAGAAAAGGGAGGGAGTGCTTAATACTTTTGGAAAAAATCCATAGTCCTTTTAATCATGATGATTGTCACTGCTTACTCACATCGAACTGACACAGAAAGATTGCAGCCTTGCTGTGCATAAGAACAACACTTCTCGAGGCAAAGATCATCTATTCCAGCCACAGTGTTGCTCCGTGGTGTAATTACACAGCGGTGCCTTGTGCTTGAGGACTCTCTCTTCAGATCAGCTGAGACCCAGACAAAGCAAGGCTGTCTGCGGGGGTGAAAGCACAAGATGCAGGCATCAAGGAGGGATTTCTCACTAAGCATCCTCGTGTTGATACAAAGAGCAGAAGAGGGCTGCGCAAAGCTGGGACAACTCCCAAAGAAGTCAGCGTTCAGCAGAGCCTGAATGGAAATCTTCCAGTCTCTAGAGAAGGAAGATGAAGGGGCAGGAGGAGAAGTAATCTAATCACACAGTTAAACCACATGGAAATTGTGAGATATTTTAATAACAAGTGATAATAACAGGCTGCCCAGGGTTGAGTCCCCATCCCTGCAAGTATTTAAAGTGGTGATTAGGGACATGGTTTAGTGGTGGACTTGGTAGTGCTGGATTAACAGTTGGACTTGATGATCTTAAGGGTCTTTTCCAACCTAAATTAATCTATGATTCTATACTCACATTTGAGAAGATAATAGATGTTCTCTAGGCTTACTGCTACGTATGCAGGTTGTCCTGGTTTCAGTGGGATTTGGTTTCAGTTGTGGCCAGCCATGGTGATCAGGGCCATCAGCAGGTAAATGCAGGGCAGCTGCCCCAGGCTGGCCCACAGCTGTGTTCTATCTCATTAACAATCAAGTTCACTATAAAAGGGAGGGCTTGTGGGGAGAGGTGGGGCTGTTTTTGCTCTTCTCTCCTGGGGCCTTCCTTTTTCCTCATGGTTGATGATTAGTATTCCTGGACAACCTGCTTCAACTCTCTAGCTAAGTATAATTTTATGTGTTTTGTGCTAGCATTTATATTGGTTTCTTTATTTTATTAAATGTGTTTAATTTTAACCAAGGAGTCTCCTTCCTTTTCCTGATTTCCTTCCTCAGCTGGGGAAGGGACACTGGGTGAGAGAAAAACTGTTATTGTTTAGCCCTGGGTGTGGGATAAATGAAGACACTGATGGTGCACATGCAAGACACGGTGATGGGTAAAGACACAGCAGCAAGACACTGGAGCTGCAGCTTGTCAATACTGGGAGCAGTAGCTGGGTGGGAAATGCTGAAGCAAGACTGGCATAATCTTGCTCATGAGCCAGATGTGGTGGCTGGAAAGGTCAGAAATGCTTGTGTGTACTGCCTGGGGCCTGATGGTGAAAAAGTAGGAGGTTGTGCTGATCCTCTAGAATTAGAACCAGGTTTTACATACAGAAAAGTGACTGAAGATCTTGTACAGACAAGCCCTGCTTATCCCATGTGCACATTTAGCTCTCCAGCCTGGATGCTTTGTGAAAGGAAGGAAAAAGACAGTTAGCAGGTCCTGTCCTCTCATTCCAAACATTAGCAGCCCAGGTAGAGGTTTGCTTTCTTTTTTCTTTTATTCCTTTGAGTTTGTGATTCGTAGCTGACCCTTAACTATAGACAAGTAGAGGGGATGTTGCAATATGGACAGTCTCTCTAAGATAGTTATTTCCTAACTTTTCACAACACGTTCCTTTAGAAGTCTCACCTTGAGGAACAGCAAGGAAAGCCTTAGTGCACCCTGGAAATCTACCCATCTGGTGAAGGTCAAAGTTGAGTGACCATCAGTTGTCAGACACAGATGTGACATCTATGCACTGGGTTTTGTTTTTCTTATTTCTTGAGGCACTCCTCCTTGCTGCCCCAGCTCTCCAGCACACACAGCCTGTGTCTGAAGTCAGTCCTGCAGGCTGCTGGGACATCTTCCTGGTGACTCCTTGGCTGGCTAGGGACATCTGCGCTGCTCCAGTGGCAGCACAGCTCTCTCACGCACTGCAGACTTCTCATTACTGGTGTTGCAATCAGCAATTACTGAACCAGTTTTTGCAGAGTCACCAGGGAGGTTGTTCATCTGCATGTATAAACTGAAGGGCAATCCAGCATACTGGGGAATCAGACTTTCCCCAGCAAAGCTGTGTAAATATAACTCCAAAGGATTCACAGACACGCTGGGAAGTTTCCTCTGGGCCAAATAATGTTTTAAATTCATTGATAGCATTTTAATTTTCTCATGATGAAGAACCTCTAAATGCAACCACGTTGGAGAGTAAGAAAGGGTCAAGAGGCAATTAAGAAAGGAAGATCTTGCTTTTCACTGCTAGGAAAAACAGTTAATTAAATGAAACAAGTGAAAAAGAGAGAAGAGCTGATCTGTAATTTGGAAAATTTAAAAAGCTTTCTATCAAATAAATTGATTAGCAGACTAGTCATAATCAGGACTCTTGGATTAGCAGCTAATTTGTGGAATCAATTAATAGTGGTATTTTTTAAATCAGAGTTTTCTCCAGAGCACAGCGAATTCATTGCAGCCTGTTTTTAGAGATAACAGATGCTGGATTAGGGCTGTGAAATGATTCCCTGTCAATATAACAGCTCTGTTGTACCCTGCTTTCAGGATTTTTATTTTTAGGATTTTTTTTTTTGTGTGTGAATGGGTGTTGGCTACGTTGTTTTAATTCCTTTCTTGTTGCCTCTGCACCTTCTCAATTGTTTATATTAAAGAACAAATTATTCTTCCAACAAATTTTTAGTGCTCCCTGCTTGATTTGAGGGTCGAACAGCAATTCCCTGCGCCATGAAATAACTGAAAACTTAAAGAAAACTTAGTGGGACTTTGCTATCCTTGTGCTTTAAGACAGCTGGGGCTGAGGGTGCCACAGGAGCTGAACGCTGGGAATCTGGAACTTCCCACTGACTTCAGCTGTCCCTGAGGCTGCCCCTGTCCTAGTCATTGTGCTGGATTTCATAAGAAGATAAAAAAAATGTGGTCACATCCAGGGGCCATAGGTAGTTTGCTCCGTGCAGAATACCTGCATTTTACTACCTATTAATTAACAGCATGCATCATACTACATAATGACATGAAGTTAAACTAAACCTAAACCATATTTTGGCAATAAATCTGTGACAGTTTGACAGTTGCTGCCACAGCTAAAACAAACTGAAGTTATCTCAGGCCATGGCAGGACCAGACAGTTCTTGAGACCAGAGGCTGGTGCATTAATACAATATCTGTGGTAGCTACTGCAACGTCAATGGCCCATATTTTGGGGTGAAAGTTCATAAACTGCTTATCTGAGGGCTGTGAGTCTTGGATCCCATCTATGTAAAACTCGAAATTCAATCATTTAGCAAAAAAAAAAGGAAAGGCAGCAGACACAGATGGATCCAAGTTAAATCCCACTTTGAAACTGTTGCTTAATGAGTTCCCCAGCGTGGCAGTTCTCACCATACTTCAATCCTGACAAAGAGAAAATGCAGCAACAAGATGTTTTAGGAAGTTCCAGACTAAAACAAAACTGAAGATGGTTGTTTCTCAAAACACTGTCTCACAACTCTCGTTTTATAATTCTCTAGTTCAAACCGCTTTTTCCATCCATGGTGCATAAGGAATTTTACTGTGCAAGCTGTTCAATCTCATATGCCTTTATTTTCTAGTGATAAACCATCCCTACTGGAGTATCTGGGATAGAGAAAGCCATCGCAGAATATTTGTTGAAGTAAAGATGGATGATGGTTTATCTAGCATCTGTATAATTATTTAGAGAAAATGTGTGTCTCATTTCACATCTGCCAACTCCTGTTACTAACCCTTTCTTACCTCATGAGTGCACTAGAAATGCTTTGAAAATGTTCATTGAAATTGATTTCTCTGTCCAATTTTATAAACAATGAAAATATATGAATTATCTCTCTCCTTTGAGCAGCCTTTTGTTTCCCCCCCAGCAGAATGCCTGTATAGTATGACCTGTAATAAAAGCAGCACACTAAAATGAAAACCAATAGCAACCTACTGTGTACAGCACTGAAAATCAGGGGATGGAGGGCGTCATACATAGGATGTTCGTGAGAGTTATGACATTTATATATCAGCTTCCAAAGTTGTGGTTTATGATTTTACATCATGAAATTATAGGAGATAAGACAGATATGAAAGAAGAGGTGATAGGATACATTTTGGTCTATAACTCCACTGATGTGAGAGGCAGTGGAGGTGCTAAGGAAGAGGCAGAATCATTTATAATTAACCTTGCATGCATGTTTCCATACACATGCACTTTGTAGGGCTACTGACATCTGTAGAAATTCCAACTTCTGAGACAAACTTCCTAAACATGGTGTTCTGCACATCTTGGGATGGATGCAAATATCTACTTTAAAATGTTTTGTTGAAAAGGTGACCCCACTCCCTCCCAGATTTGTGAGTAGCTGTGCTATTGATGTGCTGGGTGGGACAGACTGCCTGGAGCTCTAACTGCTTTCTCCTTCCCAAAGGATGCTCTGCCCACCTTACCACTAAAATAAATAAGTACAGGTGGCTTGAGAGCATCTGGGCAAAGACTCCTGTTGACATGAGTGATTTTGGCTCACTCCATAACCCAGTTTAGTTGACACGGGCTCATATATTACCACTCACTTTAGTCTAGATTATGAATACTCCAGGAATTAATTATGCCACCATACTCATTTAAGATATTCTTAAATTAATGATGCATTTGACTAGAGGACTTAAAAAATTGGGACAGCAGAGGGATTACAAACCTCATTTTGGTGGGAGAAAAGGCTTCACCTGAGTCATTGAGAGTCAGCAGCTGGTTACTAGCTGCCCACACCAACAAGCCAGGTTCTTTACTTAATCTGTGTACAATGGGAGACTCTTCTCCTAATTAAGTAGCTCCTGTTTCTCTTTAGATTTATCTTAATGGCTTGTTTAAACCAAACACAAACAACGTGCCATTACACTGTGATGTATTGTTCTTCATGGAATCATAGAATGGTTTGGGTTGGAAGGGACCTTAAAGCCCATCCAGTTCCAGCCCCCCTGCCACGGGCAGGGACACCTTCCACCAGACCAGGTTGCTCCCAGCCCCATCCAACCTGGCCTTGAACACTGCCAGGGAGGGGGCAGCCACAGCTTCTCTGGGCAACCTGGGCCAGGGTCTCACCACCCTCACAGGGAAGAATTTCCTACTAATATCTCATCTAAATCTCCCCTCTTTCAGTTTAAAACTGTTCCCCCTCATCCTGTCACTACTCTCCCACGTTCCTGTAGCCCCTTCAGGCACTGGAAGGTGCTAGAAGGTCTCCCCGGAGCCTTTACTTCTCCAGGCTGAGCAGCCCCAACTCTCTCAGCCTGTCTCCATAGCAGAGGTGCTCCAGCCCTCTGATCATCTTCATGGCCTCCTCTGGACTCGCTCCAACAGCTCTGTGTCCTTCTTATGTTGGGGGCCCCAGATCTTGATAAATGATATCATGTTATTAATTCAGAAGATGCCAGCTGGTCACAGAGCCCCGATTCCTGCATGAGAGGTGATCAGCATCCCTCTTGCAGTTTCTCAATGAACCCGAATATTTTTGAGGTGAACCAAGAATATTTTGATATCGCTAATGCTTTCTTGATTTAAAGCTACTGACCATTACAGCACACCACATTTGTTCTAAAAAGTGATTATTCACATGATCAAAAATCTGTATGTTAGATCTGACGGCTGTGTAAGCACCGTGCAACCGAGCCAAGGTGAACATCCTTGACACCAAATGCCTCTCCAGGCCACCATGTTTACCTCCACATCTCCAGGTTGACCAATATCATATCTGAAAGTTTGGTGTTTGCATGTGAGTTGGACTGGGGCTTTGTGCTCCTTTAGTCCTACAGGTTTTTCAGTCCATTTGTACCCAACCTGTGCTCAATGTGACCTTTTTTTTTTTTCCTACTGCTACTAGTGTAATAAATGAGGCCATGCACACGTTATTAGTAATTATTATTATATTATAGTAATTATATTATTGTATTATATAAATAATAATGAACTTAATAGTGTTAACAGTAGTGTTAATAATGAAAATAGCGATCACAATAACAATAGCAATAAGAACAAATCTTGAAAAAACATTGAAATGTGGCAAATTAACACCTTTATGTTTTATGGCTGCTTTCACCTAGCTGGCTAGTTCCCAACACTTTTTTGTGGTGCTGAATTACATGGTGACTTCCTTACTGGTTCTCCCAAAGGGCTGTCTATGTGGGACTTAAATAAAAAACCCCTAATTATTAATGCTTGTCCTCCATCACATTGTCTGGACTTGGTCTTGTCTTTTAAATTTCACTTTAGTTGTTGATTCAGTGAGGTACTCAGGAGTGTATTGTAACAGTATGAATGTGAATTCACTGCATAGAAATGGACTCTTAAAGTGGTGGAGAAAACCTGGGCTTTTGTTTTTTGACCTGTGTGGGAACATGTAATGTATTCAGCTCCCTCCACTTAAACATTATTTATGAATTTTGCCCCAAGCTGAATTAATTTCCAAATAGAATATTCTTCAAAGTTTCCCATGTCGTGTCAGCAGCTCTTTAAATGCACATATTTTAGATATATGCATTGGTTTCTTGATTATGAAAAAGTGTTATTAAATATGTGATAAAATATTTATGCAGTATGACTTTAAAGCTAAGAATATTAGATCACAAGAGGTTTCTCTAATTGAAATAGTCTTTGTGTGTAGCTGGAGTCTAATTTAAACTCTGCCTAGCCTACTTAAAGCAATAACGTACAGATGACATCTGACTGTATTGCTTTTCAAATACAAGTGATTTTAATATTATTGATTATTATATTTATTATGTCTTTATTATATAGCAAATAAAATAAGCCATTTCCATCCAATGAATATTGCTATCTGACTTAATTATCATTGGTGTCATCGGTTTGGCCAGGAGAACGAGTACTTAAAATCTTCCAGAAGATTTGATGGATGAGGTTTCCTGTCCTGTTTCTTTACACACATAGGACCAGTTCCTCCATTGACATAAATCAGAGTGGATCCACTAACTGCAAAGAAGTGACACTGATTTACACTAGAACTGAAGCTGCCCAAAATGCCTTGGACACATCAACCAAAGAAAACCATCACTAGGATTAAAAGCAACCCACTGGCTCTATCCCCTTCCTCCACCTGCCCATCACCAGCTACTTTACATCGCTCTGTGCACTGGGGTGGTGCAGTTTGGTGTCATTTAACAGCTACTCATATTAGTAAGATGGATGCTTAGGGTGGGATTCACTTACAAGAACTGTGGTTGCTGGCATCCTGAGCTAATTATCAAGGCTCCCTTCACAATCTACAGAGAGAAACAGGCTTATTTGTTGGAGTCCCTTCATCCAAAAGCATGGTGAATTGACCCCAGGGCACCTCTTTCATCTGCTTGGGATCCCTCTGCTTAAATACAAGTTGCAACAGCTATTTCAGCTCCTGAGTAATATATTCTGACAGATGTTTGGGAATGAATACCTGCTCCAGCTGGCATCAAAAACTGTAAGGCAACGGAGCCTTTGAGCCAAAAAAGGGACAAAGTTTTCAGGAAAAACAAAAGATACAAGGATGAGCGCTCCCATAAAGATGAGTTATGGTCTCCCGTGACACCCAAAATGGATGAGCAGAGTGATAGCATTGTTCAAACATGAGCATGCAAAACAAAATCGCTGCGATCAGAAATACAGTTCTGTATTTCCATGGCTGAGCACAATGAAGGGAGCCCGGTGACACTGTTTCTGTTAATGGGAGAGGACTTGTAAGCAGCAGTCGGGGAGTTTTATCAGCTCATTGTCAAAGCAAAAAGAAATTGGAATATGTACCCCAAGGGCTCGAACCACAGGGTCGGTGTTAGTGCGTGCAAAGTCTTGGGTGGAATAGTTATATGCACTGAGAGGTGTTTTGAAAATGTGCCTTTAAGGTCTCCAAGCTTTTCAGCTCCTTCTAGAGAAAATATGTGGTGACAGTTTTGGTGTAAGAAATAAGAATAATGAAATCTCTCTCTGTTTTGATCAAAGGGAGACTATTTGGTTTTCATCTCAGACAGACATTGTGCTTTCAAAAGTCTTTGAAATCTCAAATTACACTTAAAGGCTCAAGATTTAAGAAAAACCTCCAGATGAATCAGCAAAGGAGAACCCAGAGTCCCATGATGCTGTGATTTTATCCTGTATCACAAAGCTGAATAGAAGCTGTGTAATCTGCCCCTTTAGTTCAAGAAAGGATCATAGACCATCCTTTTCTGACAGATACACATCCAACCTATGTTCCAAGACCTCCAACATAGAGATGCAACGACCTCCACCCATCTCTTCCACACTCTATTACCCTTCACACTATAAAGTTTTTCCCAACGTCTAGCCCAAATCTTTTCAGCAACAGAAAACTATTTATTCTTGCTAGAGCCTTCTTGGAAATAGAGAAATGCTTACTCCTTTCTTCTTTCCAGTTGTTTTTTTTTAATCTTTTTGAGAAGTTCCTCTGAACTCAACAACCACTAGCCACCATCCATCCACTTTTGCGAACTACTAGGGATTAATTTCTTAATGATTGATTGTTTTAAGTGTTCATTGTCCTTCATCCATGTGGTGAGTCATCACATCATTATTTTGAGGAATCATAGCTGAGGGCTGAAACCTCCACTGGCACCAGAACAGACTGCTGGAAATAAAGTTTGCTACTCCAGACTTGATTGCTTCTTGTTAAATATTTCCAAGATATATAGGCTTCTGGAGCTTAACCAGATCACCTATCAACTAAAAATAGCAACAATGAAAAGACAGGAGCATTTCACAGCTCTCTCTAACAAAACCTTTTAAATGACTCAGTATTTAAAGCCTCTTAGGAGGCAGTCTCAGGGGTTTTGCTCTGCTGCTGATCACTCATTAACAAAACTGTGTTCAACAGCAACTGAGCCAGTGCCAAGTTCTGCATTTTTAATCTGGGTGAAGCATTGGTGAACCAAATCTCCCAGTTACAGTTTTGCAGAACCAGAGGCATGGATGGTTTAACCAGAAGACAGGGGAGCAGGGGCTCAGCTGACTGTAATGGAGATATACCAATATTTAATCAGCTTGAGCCCCGGCCCAAGGAGCTCTGGTAACTCTGTGTGTTGGAGTTATACGGACACAAGAGTGGTCACCACTGTGCCCTCCTCTGCAGACAGATGATTGCCCGGCACATCAGTAAATTGACTTTCATCAGAATAGCAAGGGATGGTGCAACAATTCGCAGGGAGGAGGATTTGGCAATTATGAGCTCTGCCTGCTCCTGAGCAAGTCCCTCTGATGGCATTTCACTTATCAAGACACAGCTTTGCACTTGATTTTGCAATTCAGGAAATGAACGGTAGCAATATCTAAATTATCTTTGACTAAATAAGGACTTCGGACAGAAGAAAATAATCCAACATCAAAAGGAAGCAAAAAAAGAAAAAAAAATCCCTGCATTTAAAAAAACCCCACCCACCAAAAGCAAGTAGATTGAGAATGTTTCCTTGCTTTTGATCTTTTTTTATTCAAATAGCCCATATTAGGAGCATCAATATTGTCTTATAAATGACCCTTATTCACGTCTTTGTGACTTCATTCTTAAGAAAATTCCTGAGGTGAAATATGTCCTATGCATTATATGGTTCAGTTGCCAAACTTTGTGATCAATTTACAGCTCAGAGAAGCAGAGTAAAAGTGCTTAGTGTTGTTTACAAACATCTGTTATTTAAGTAAGTGATTTCAGCTCATTTTCCAAAGTGGGATTTGCTGTTTCTCAAAGATCAAGGAACCAGCGTGGCAGATGGGAACTGTAAATTCAGGAGTTTCCAAAGGTATTCTGGTCACTAAGGAACTGTGTTGGAAGGAAAATGTAAAAATTGTACTTCTCAGAAACCTAATTTTACATTTTTTTCCTTTAGAAGCTGTCGCCAATATACTTCATGAAACACACATCTTTCACATTGATTAGGATGAAACATGTATCCTTAAAATCATCACCTGTTGAAAGCAGAGCTAGGATTTTCCTGGCATAAGTTTCAGCAGCGATGTGTAGGATTTTTTCCTGACTGCCAATGCGATTGAGATGACCAGCATAAGAAATCTCCCTTTTACTCATACTCCATCTGACCATTGTAATAACTTACAGTGACTTGGAAGATACTGAGAAATAAGGTGGTGACAGGAGTATCAGATGTGCGAGCTTCTTTTCGTGCTGCCAGGGGAGACAGAGGCCCTGTGGGAAAGACCCTGGATCAGCTACCCCCAATTACTCTCCAGGCAGTTGAAAACATACAGTACAGACTTCTTTCTTTTAATTTTTTTTTGAGAACATAAAGAAGAGGAATTTTGGTCTTTGCTTTTGATACCAGACTGTTTAGCAATGGTTTAGCAAGAGTAGGCCTCAGAGTAGGCCCTAAAAGGCCTGCTCTGTGTTACCTTTACACAGAATCAACTTTCCTGTCAGTAATTTTCCTTTCAGCTGGAATAACAGAGAATAACAGTATGTTCTGAAGCAAACTGCATGTTTTGTAGATAGAGTCTGCTTATGGGACTGATAACAGAGTTGTAGTTGTCAATGATTCTTGCTTGCACTTCGTCTTAGAAAATCCCAGGTCTCTATTAAATTCCTTGCTAATTATAAAGGGCCAAAGACAAACAGGACTGTGAAAAACAACTTTGTGATGTCTAAATTAACTTGATTCACAAACTCTGGCGCTGGAGGAGAGATAAGTCCAGTGAGAACCAGAACAACACCTGCACTTGTCAACAAGAAGGCCTCGACCATGCTTGCACAGAAGCACAATTATGGGGGGATTGAGACCACTAAAGACCCCCAGAGACCACCCCAGACCCCTTCCCCAATTTAGTACACATGTGCAAAGACAATTACATAATGTATTAGCATATGCATAAGTTTCTTGGAGTAGGTGGGCTTTTCTTGGAATTATATGAATATTCATTTTTCTGTAATGTATATAATGAGTATGCTTTTGTTCCTAGGTGTGCATGCTGGGAGGAGGGATCCCCCATGCACCCAGCGCTGCAATAAACCAATGTCGGCTTTCAAACTATCATTTAGTTTAGAGAGTTTTCTTGGTTACTATTTTCTGGTAACACTTTAGTATAAATATGAGTTTCTAAATATAACCCCTACAAAGATTTTTGTTCAGCATTTAGCAGTTAAATCGGGTTTTATGAAGCTCTCTCTTAAATTGGTAAATAAAAAAATTCATAGCTATTTTTATAGGCTTAGAGAATACAAATCAGGGATGTGGGATATATGCATACCATATTAGTGTGCTTTGATATTCTTATCTTCCTGCTTTTTAAATATTTAGGTATTGTTTGCTCTTACACTTGCTGTAGGATATTGAATCATCTATTCCACATTAACATTTATGTAGCAATATTCCTGAAAAACAGAAGGCTTTCATCTACTGAAAAAAAAATTAATTCGATAACTAAGCTTCTTTTCATAAGTTATATTAAATCAAGGCATTGGGTGATAGCACTAATGATTGTTCATAGCCCAGATTAGGTGAGAATTACAGCAAATCCCGTTATTCCTATTGTCAAACGTGAAAATTTACTTGCCCTCCTTAAAGGCTCCTTCTTAAAAACAACAAAGGAAAACAATGATCCCCAAGCCTGTAAACTCCACCTCTATAAAAAAGTTAAAAACTACTTTGCAGCAGGTTTGTCATGGACCAAGGGGTTGCCTGAAGACAGCTGATGGGCAGCTCCAAAGCTTCAAATGGTGACACACTGATTTAAGACCTGGAAAGAGGAGGATCTATAGCCTTCCTAGCAAATTTGCTTGTTTTCAGACTAGAGTATCATCTTAACTACCCATGTGCATACCAATCGGTTTAAGGCCAGATTGAATGTGTTTTATTCAAACACCATAGCACCGTATTTTGTTTTTGAGGGGATTAGTTATGAAGCAACGTATTTTTCAGTGTAGGAAAATAATTTACTTGGTTAAAAACCCTGCGTTTCTGACTTGGCATTTTGGGTTTGGTTTGCTTCTTGCTTTTTTGGGGCTATTTGGGGGGGAACTACACATCCAAATTAATAAATAGCAATAATAATAACAACAATAAAGATTTACATTTTAAAACGTGGTGGTTTTTATGTTGTCCTTGTGTGGCCTGTGATTGCATTAATGTATCACGCTGATGGCCTCAAAGGGAGCCTGCCACGACATTTCACCCTACTCCTTTGTGGGACTGCAGATGAGCTTTTTATCATATGACCTAACAAAATATGTCTTCCTAATTTTTTATGACTAGCTGATTTTTTTTTTCTGAATACTGCCTGTTTGACACCTAACTTATGGAAGTCAAACTAGCACAGAATAAATTACAGGGAAAGACATATTCTACCCCAAAGTGTTTATAGTCTAGGAAATCTACTTTCTTTTGCTAGAAGAGGGTCATGATGAGGTGTTAAATTCAATGTGCCAATTTGATCAAGGAAGGGTAAGCTGCACTAGCAAAGGGTTGCCAGTGTGAAGGGAGTGAACATTTTCCTTGGTGAAACATTTTTCTTGAAGAATTTTCTCCGTCATGTCATTGCTTGAGCAGCTCTGATCACAGTAGCACAGAACTGTCTAAGTGCAGCCCAGGGGGTTGCTACACAAGCCAGTCAGGTTTGTCTAATTAGCCACCTATGGTACATTTCTGCCCAGCAAAGAATCCCCCACTGCTGCAGTGCCTGTCTTCAAAGCCATTGCTCTTCCACCTGAGTGCTCACCAGCCCTGTGGAGGTCATGCTGTGGGCTTCCCTCTCTAGCAAGAGCACGAGGCGGGGAAAGCAAGGCTGCTCACCTCTCTGTTGGTCATAGCAGGGAGGGGGACTTCATTTTGATGGTGTTAGTGGGTGATGGAAGAGTGGAACAGAAACACCTTGTCCTGGGCACCTGCAGTCTTCGTTTTTATCTGGCTGGGGCGTATTCTGTTGCTGGTGCTGCTGAAAACCACAAAAGACATTTATCTCCTTGACCCTCTCCCACTGGGCACTCGCTGCTGGTCCCCAGCAGACGGGTTGCTCACTGTGGTGATTCACATGGGTGCAGGCTCATGAGCAGACTGGAACTGGACTGGGAAGAGCAGACTGGGTGCAAGGACCCTTCAAGGACCACATAAGGTCCCTTGAAGTCCCAGGTGGTAAGCCATTGAGATCCTAAATTGGTCATATTACATTTCAAAGGTGCTTCAGTTTTGCTCTCACTGGTGGTGTTGTGGGGAAGTTGTTCAAGAGCTTCGCTACTCCTGGTGTTACAAACCTCTTTGCAATCTGCAGCCTGAGTTTATTCATAGCCTCTTTAAGCCATCAGGAAGTCATGCTGTGACATTGCAGACAGTTTGGTAACCACTGTCAACCTGAGACCTTTTAAAGGAAAACAGAGTGCTCTGCAAATGATTTCATCTCATCAGCTATCTCTGCTGGGACATATCTCTGCAGATTCAGTGTGCATATTGCCATGTTTGATCTCATTTGGGTTTGGATGCCCATCTGTCTGCCTCTATGTGTTCCTCAGTGTCACTTATGCATGGCAAAAACTCCCTGCCTCCTTCAGACCTTCCTACAGGAGCCGTCTCTGCCCTGAAAACCAGAGCCCTCCCCACCAGGCACCAGCGGGTGTCCTGGGCTGCTGACGCAGACCCCAATGAGTCACCTGGGGAATTATGTGGACGCGTCTATCACAGCTCCCCTGCAGCTGGTATTTTGAAGACTTTATGCATAGTGTGAAAAAGCCTCAACAGTAGAGGCTGTGGTTAGTCCTGGCTTCACAGTGAGAGTGTCAATGCAGAGATGGAAGCAGCAGCCTGTGCAATGAGGTCATGATACAGGATCATGAAATACTACCAGTATAGCATGGAGATCACAGTCCTTCTGGGCTACCCAATTTCATTCACACTACAGAAAAGCCCTCCCTCCACCGAAGGCCAAATCTATGGAGAATGCAGAAGTCATCAAACAGAAAAGGAGCACATGATGTTTTTTTTAATAGGTAAGAGACCTCAACATGCTTGGCTGAGCTATCAAGAAGCCACCAGAAGCAGCTGCTTTCAAACATCAGTATTTTTCCTCTGATATCTCCAGTATTCAGGAAACAGCTCCCTGACAGTTTCCCTCTTCTCCTTCAGCTCTACTGCAATACTGGTGTTGCAAAAAAGAAAACATAAGCACTGCTCGGCTCTCTGTGGGTCATCAGGGCAGCTGTGACAGAGAAATCCTTACAGCAGCAGTTTTGGGTCCCTGTCCTGGTAATGCTTCTGTCCATGCTGGAGGAGGGCTAGCCCCTGTAGTAGGCTTAAGAACTTAATATTTTGCAGGGACTGGAGCCTAAGTCCAATGCTCTCTTGTTCTTTCTCTGTTATTATTTCTCATTTATCAATCCAGATAACCTTATCCTTGGCAAGGACCACTAAGGCTCCTACAGTGTATTTCAGTGTAGGTAGTACCAAGCTTCATCTCTGGCAACGGAATGAGATAAGCATCCACCCCTAATGACCTTCATTACATATTAATTCTCTCTATATTTGAAACAGATACAGCATTTAAACCTGTCACTCACTTTTGACTCCGTCACCTCTTGCAACTCCACCGATTCTCTTTCAGCATGAAGGTGCTTTCTGTGGCAGTAACAACTCCTTTCCCTTCTTTGTCCTGGCCCCCCAACCCCCAATGTCTGGAAATGCAGCTTTAAGACTTTTAACCTCCTCGCCTGAATATACTCTTGAACTTATTTAAGAAAATTAATCAGAAAGGAGACTTTCCCCATTGTGGAAAATTTCCTGATCAGAAAGTCAAATGAATACGTATTTATTCATTCAGATACTCAGGCATGGAAATCTCAGTACTTCGAGTACAAACACAAAGATGTTTTTATTTTAATCTCATTTCTGCAAATTAACATAGTCATATAGTTTTCAAAATTAAAAACTCAGAGGATTAAACCCAGCTGCCAAACATGGCTTGGAAATCATTTTATGTCCCAAATATTAAGATTACTAAATGTAGATGAAAGAGGCAATTCCAGAAGAAATTTCTGTTCCTTCATGACTAAAGAAGATAAGCCTTAACTCTATGTGCATGCAAAAATGTAATATGATTTATTTTCCAACAGGCAAAACTACTGTATATTGCTCTAGGTCACAGAGCAATGTGACTGGAGTATAAATAAAACTCCAGGGGCTCACATGCTGATGACAGCTGTAATTATTGATTGCTTCTGGTTTAGAAAGCTTGAAAACAAGTCCATCTTGAAATGCACCACAACATAACGCCTCTCATTGCGTGAAGCTAAAATGTACCCCTCATTAGAACTGCCTGAGGTTTTCAGACTTGCCAAGGGATAAATGTCCTATCTGGCAGGGGGGAAATGAAATTAATGCCTCCAACTTTTTGGAGAGAATTTTAATAAGGATTAAACTAGGCTGTTAAAAAAAACCCCAACAAACCCAAACCAAAAGCCATACACAGGTTTCCCCACCTGAACACAGGTAGGAGGCTCTTGTGGTTTTCAGAGGAAGACAAGCTTCTTTCCCACACTATCTTGTTAAAGTGATTACTGTTTCATCCTTGTATATTAATAGCACCTCGAAGCAAGTACCCAGCTGTGTTGAGCACAACACAGACATCCAGGCAAGGCTGGTCCCTGTCCCATAGACCCTGCAATCCAAACCTGAATTTTTCAGGTCCTTTTCACTCCAATTCTAATGATCTCACTGTGGTGAAAACCCTGTCATATGGCACATTGCATCACCTCCTTTGACTCAATGGATCTATTTCAATTAAGAATTTTATCCTTTTGCTGTTAGAGAGAATCAGTCAATGTAGCCATGCTGGGAATATTGCATACCCACATGAACTATGCTACAATGACTAGCAAGGGATGAAAAAGACTGCCTTTCAACTGTTATAGGTAGAAGATACCTCCTGCTAAGAAAACACCACTGGATGCATGTATTGGATGCCCAGGGAGGTGGTGGAGTCACCATCTCTGGAGGGGTTTAAGAAAAGACTGGACATGGCACTTAGTGCCCTGGTCTAGTTGACATGGTGGTGTCAGGGCAATGGTTGGACTCGATGATCCCAGAGGTGTCTTCCAACCTGATTGATTCTGTGATTCTGTTACCAAGAATAGAGTCTTTATGTTGGTCAGTTTGAAAATACAAGGGGGAGAACTGCAGAAAAAAACCTGGCACTGGTCAGATGGGAGGATATTCCCCGTGTCTGCTTTAGCTTAGCAAGGGGCTAGACACATGGTGGGGCCATGCATGGCAGCTGTACCAGGTGTCTGAATCGTACGGGAGGGCTTTCCTTATGAGGCAGACTAGGAAATGCCTGTAAATTCACACTCCTCCATGGTGCAAACAGAAGCTGCTTGTTGTCACAAAGGGGACACTTAACATCTCAGAAGGACTGTGGAGCACATGGGCATCATGCTTGCCTTCGTTCATCACAGAGGACATAATAATGTTGCCAAGACATCTCCTGGGAGAGGGTTGCACCATCAGTGTCTAAAATCTGCCAGACAACTGGTATAATCTGAGAATCATCTCTAGGCTCATCGTGGTTGGGGGTTTTTGGGCTATGCTTTGGCATCAATAAGCTTTGACATGTCTACTCTTCTCTCATGAAGTTTGGAGAGGTTTACACGGGTAACTTTCAAATCTTTGACCTGCGGTGGCACAGGGCTGAAGAAAATGAGTATGCCACAGAAAGAGATTACACACACACTGAGTTCTCGTTTGCATCCAGAATCACCAGAATTACCTGACGGATGTGAGTTTGATGTGTGGGGATATTTCTGAAACGTAAGGTCTGAGTGTAGGAAGTATCCTGATTTCCACTGGCTTGAGAACTATAAATGTTTCAAAAATTCAGGTTGTTCTTTATTTTCAGTGAGTCAGTGAGTTGACCTGACTAGGATGTTAGCTTGGATGTACAGACAGATAGGTTCATAGTTTGGGATATTGACTTTAAATCATCTGCATATGAACGGTCTGTCTTTGTGACCTTGCACACTTTGCTCACTTACCGTCACCTTCAGTCCAGTCCCCTTCCAGTCCTCAGACAGCGGTGGTAGGTGATCTTTCATTAAGGTGAAAAAACCCACCCAACCAATAACTAGCTAATCTTATACTCTAACACGTAATGATTAAATATTTTCCCTTCCAACAGTATTTTAGCAGTAGCTAGACTATTAAAAATTGAGAAGAGAATGATCTGAATGTGGCACCAGCCTGTTTGATGAGCTTTATAACTTCTGTGACTACCTTGCTAGAAACGTCTGAGCTACCTATGTCTATACAACTTCTTATATTGATTTATCCTTAGATTTCCATAAAGCATTTGGTACCACCTGACCTTCAGATCAATGACTAGGATGATGCATAGTTGCCATGGCAGTTACTATGTGAATTAAAGCCTTTCTAGCTTGTCAGGTAGTTATTATCTAGCTGATATCTCTAATATTGCATCTTAACTATGGTAATATTTGAAACAATAACCAAAAATTCTCACTAATGAAGATTGCAGATGATGTTAATTACATGTAGTAAATTACAAAGAGAACAGGGTGCTAATGAGTAGCTATTGCAATGATTGTTAAAAAAGGTAAAAACAAATATTGAATGACTTAATACAGCCTAATAAATTCTCGGACATCGAGGAACAAAGAATGTATGCCATCCCTTCACGTTGGATGTCTGTTGGACTTCTGTGGAAGAGTTGTTCTGTTTATTCCAACAGCTAGAGAATGAATAAGGCACATTTAGAAATATGGCATCACTTTTAAGCAGTGATTTAATTAATCCTGGAACAATTTCACAAGAGTTTTGTTAGATTCCCCACCAAATTTCTAAATTTGCAAATTTCTAAAATGAGAATCCTGCCTTTACTGAATAATACACTGTATTAATAATAATATTAATATGAATAATAGGAAATAAAGCAAGGAAGACCCAATGGCTGTGTTATTCACCAAGTCAGACAATTAGAACTCTTTCTAGTCTTTGTTTTTTTTCTGTTTTTCGGTTGTAGACTGGTGTGAATACCACAGAGATGTATCTTGGGCTGTTAATGTGAGATAAGAATCCATCCATGATGGTGAAGTTCTCACACAGAGGAAGCCATTTAAGTGCCTAGATAGGTTTGGAGATAATGCTCTATGAAGTGACTTGTGCTCCTTGAACCTCCTGATGAATTCCAGAGCAGAATTTGATACAAGATCTCCTGTGAATGTAAACATCCCTTGCTGGCCGTGTTCAAAGTATGGTCAGGTTTGGAAAAGAAATTTGTGAAAGTCAGAAAATTGACATGTTCTTCTCCTTGAGTACTAGCTGCAAGAAAAAAGAACCTGATGGGATGCAAGTAGTACATTAGCATATGTTCATCATCTTCTTGACATTGTTAATTCTTTTCTCCACACACAAGAATATATGGAAAGCAAAGAAAAACTCCTTAGAGCAAAGGTCCAGAAAAGAACTCCTGGCTCTTGGCAATATGAATGAGAACAGAGCTTTACATTTCTCTGTCATTTCCATAATCATCCCAGTTTTCCATCACCACACAGACTTCTCACATCGGACCCTTCTTGAACATGGATTGCTCTGATTTCTTTTTATTCCATGTTAGAATTTGTTATTCGAGGAGGCTTTTCTTGTTAAGTTTCATACTTTCACCATCTCAGTTACTGACTGCTCCCAAGGTGTTGCCTTGATGTACTATTTTAGGTACAAGAGGTTTGCATAGTCACTTAGATCACTGCTAGGCGAGACACTAAGAAGAAGATTTTGAAAATAAGCACAGAAGAAAACATGGATAAATATTTTAAAATATTTACAACATGCTGCTTTGTGTACAGGGGATCCAGACACAGAAAGTGTGAAATAAACTTGGAAAGAGAGTGAGGAGTTAAAAGCACGATTTAAAGGAGCAGAGTGATCTTAGTCTATCACTTTTCCTACAGAACACAGCAAAACCAATCATTTTCTCTTGGAATGTGTTTTACAGGAGGAAGCTACTACAACCAACTGTATCATCTCTACCTTGTACATGACGGATAAACTACGACCTTCAATGTGTCACTCAAGAAAACAATTTCTTGTGAGCTGAACAACGCTGTAGCATGCACATTTGTGCTCAGCCTTAGACCATGAATGCTAAATAATTGACCTATTTTGCCTGTGGCAGGAGCAATGCATTCCTAGTGCTGAGCTGCTTCATTTCTTAGTCTCCCAGAGACACTGCTCTACGCTTCAGTGTGGCTGGCAAGACCATCGCACAAGGAGGGGATGGAGCACCCCATCCAGCCATCTGCCAGGATTCATTTCTGCCTGGCCTCATCTTTGCAAGCAGATGCCCGGGCCCGTCTGGTCCCCACGTGGCAGCAGTGCCTGCACGTTCAATACCCCGCATATGCCGTTGGCTGACATTTCCTCTCCAACTCTCTTCACGGGACAGTGGGAACGTTATTTCTGTCCTTCTCCAAAGACATCCAATGCAACAGATTGACTCATCAGCATGTAGCACAGCTATCTGGAGGGAAAGTTCCTGGGATCTGCATAAAATCATGGGGTTTGAGGAAATGTCAGGCTTTTGTCTGTATTTTGGATTGAGATGTGAGAACTTACAGATCCCTGCTTTGCATAGTCTTGATTGTCAGTCTCGTGGAAGGTGTAATAACCACCATTTCCTTGAGACTGGGTACGTTATGGTGCAGCCATTCAATGGTTGCTGGCTTGACACTGTTGAACAGTGTCTGCTGGGGTCTGCCAAGTGACCTCAGAGCATCGCTGCCCAACAGCCCTTTCCCCTTCTGCTCAATGCACAGCTCCAGCCGTGTGAAACAGTTCTGAGATGGCTGGTTAGGGCTCCAGCAATACCTATTAGCTTTGAGTCCTGCCACAGCTATTATTTCCCTTCAATAACCTGGAAAGCAAATGCTAATGCAGGTCTTAGCATGGATGAGTCCAGGCCTCCTTCAGCATGCTGGAGGTGGCACCACGGCTGCTCTCTGTACTCTTACAGCAGAGCCAATTTCCAGGCGTTACTTACTGTGGTGTTGTATGAGGCTCCAGCACACTGTAAGCATTTGATATTATGCTTATCCTTTCCACATCCAGATTTGTTTCATCTCTTCTGTAGCTGAAGATCTTTTCTTGCGTTATCAATGGCGTATTCTAATAATACCTGATGAGGAGTGAACACAATGAACTGCTTTTCCTCTTTTTCATGGCTTTTAAATCTCACTATTATTAGCTATTATTATTCAGAGTACTCAGAAGTGTGCCTGGATCCACTCAGGGATACAAAGCTCTGAAGAAAATACCATTGAAGTCAAAAGGAAGCATTGTTGTACATCAGCACAAGCTTTGAAGGACACTTACGTCTATTCCCAATTTATTAATGTTGTTAATGACCTGTCTTTTCCTTTTCCCACTGTTTCTTGCTCTCTTGTGTTGTACATCAAGATGGTAAGAAATACGGGACAAGAGCTGTATTTTTCTACTGTTCTTAGAGGAATAATAGCAAAACAGGACCATGATCATTAATAACAATAACAGACATCATGGTCACCATCTTCATCCATGAGCAGGGGGATTTTAATGGTTGATTTCCTGTACAACTATCCCAATCAAATATAGATCCAAGATTTTGAATTCCCTCTGAAAGCCCTAATGGCAAGAAAAAAACAGCTGATGACTAGTCTGAAGCAGGCTGATACTGATCAACCAGTTCATATGTGTCTCCTACCCCAGCTGACCGTTCCCAGGAATAATCCCAGGTAAGAAATCACCCAATTTCTACCAGTACATAACAACTCTGCCTCTGTTTACCCAGTGTGGTTATTGACACAGGTCTTCCTACCTGATCTCTAAATTTCACGTAAATATGCAGATATAGATCATCCTTGAGATGCCTACCTCCTTTAAAAAGTGTTTGCATTTGGCCAATGGATTCAAAAGCACCACGTTGGGTGTTAAAGTGCGAATCACGGTGTGGGAGGTGTGAGATGGCACTTTTTAATCAAGCTGGACGGGGCTAGGTGAAATTTGTGGGGATTTGCATACTTTGCTGCCAGAAGTGTCTCTGAAAATCTCAGCCTCGGCGACGTATTTTTCACTGCAAACTGTTTTAGGAGGAAGAAGCAAACCCTCGTTAGAAGGGAATCAGGTTGACAATGGTGAGGACTGGCATGGTTATTTCAAGTTATGCATAAAAGAAAATAAGGATTTTATCAGAAATGTCCAAACCCTGTTGTTGTCCTGCCCTATGTAAAATACTTGGAGCTATCTGGGTCTGTCGTCCAGGCAGGACTGGTGAATCAGAGGGAATATGTAAGAAAAAAAACATATTAAGTAGCAGCAACAAAAGTCCAAAGTCTGAGGGCCTGCTTCCAGCATTTCTTTTCATTTGTGGCTCAGAACATGTGATTCTGTGATTATCTTTGTCCTATGAAAAGTTCAGGACACAAATCTTCCTTGGTATTGGGTTGGTGGAGAGTGAAGCAAAGGTCCCTCTATGGGGCCATGTGTCCCAAGGGTGCCTGCACCTGGGCCCTTTGGGGTGAAGAAGGTGCAGTTCCCTCTGCATGTGGGTTTGGTAATCTTTTTTTACGTAAGCACTGAAAATCACAGTAGAATCATGGTTTGATATTTTTAAGGCATTTTCTCCCATGACTCAAGCAAAAAGCTTCATGAAGTTGCTCCTATTAACAATCACTCTGCTCCCTGCTCCCTGCAAGGACTAAATAACAGAAATTACAATAAGTGAAAAACCGTGGTAATAAAAATAAGAGGCTGAAATGTGCAGTCCTGATATCCTGCCTGCCTTTCATGCCTGCTGCTGTGAGGCTGACCACCCCGCAGAGTCGCAGAGCAGCTCTGTGCTCAGGTCCAGAGCACAAACCTCACCTCCTTAGTGCAGCCGGATGATTTTTATTTCCTCTTTCATCACTTAATCTCTGAGAAGAATGCAATCATGGAGTGGCCAAAGCTATTTACCAATTCAAGCTGAATTCAGCAAATAGCTTCAGCCATGCAAAACATGGACATGAATCCTGGACAGGAGAATGCAGCTCAGTTTGTCATTTCTAGGATTAAATATTTTGATTATTTGTACGATTTCTGAGCAATCATTTTGGCATAATTCATTACACGGTAGGAGAGTTCTTCCCCCTTCATACCCCAATGACTAGCGATGAGAAAAAAATCCATCCCTGACAGATTTGAATTTCTCTCTTCAAATTGTTCCCATTTTCCTGTAGTAAAGAGTATTCAAAGGGCTTCACCAGCTGGGTGTACGCTGAGCATCATTCCTCAGGCACCCGCCGGGGAGGTGGGAAGAGGAACATCTGACTGCGGCTGGGCAGGGATTAAGGCTCTTTCCCAGGAGATCAAAAATTTATCTTCAAAAGCCCTGCCCTGAAGATTGGGCTGTGGGTGTCCCTGTTGTTGGGTGGATTTGCTCTTACCGTGAGCAAATGTCCTATGGAGACAGGCTGAGGGAGCTGGGGCTGTTCAGCCTGGAGAAGAGGAGGCTCCGAGGAGACCTTCTAGCACCTTCCAGTACCTGAAGGGGCTACAGGAAAGCGGGAGAGGGGCTTTTTACAAGGGCAAGTAGTGACAGGATGAAGGGGAACGGTTTTTAAACTGAAAGAGGGGAGATTGAGATTAGACACTAGGAAGAAATTCTTTGCTGTGAGGGTGGTGAGACCCTGGCTCAGGTTGCCCAGAGAAGCTGTGGCTGCCCCCTCCCTGGCAGTGTTCAAGGGCAGGTTGGATGGGGCTTGGAGCAACCTGGTCTGGTGGAAGGTGTCCCTGCCTGTGGCAGGGGGTTGGAACTGGATGGTCATTAAGGTCCCTTCCAACCCAAACCAGTCTGTGGTTTTCTGATTCTAGTTGTACGGCCTTTTGCATTTGATGTCTCACGCAAACACACATACGGAGAAGAATTGTAGGGAGGCTGAAGCAAGGGAAATTGTTGCCTGTATTCACATATCTGAGTGCCTAAGATCTGATCCGATCTTCTCACAGGCTTCTTCCACGTGAGATGGTACTGAGCTGTGCCAGAGGCTGGAAATACCTTCATTAAGCCTCTGCCCAGGGGGGCCTTTCCCCTGTGCCTGGAGGTGACTCTGGGTTTGGGAGCAGATGCCATGCCATGGGCATCCCCGGTGCTTCCCCCAGCAGAAGTGAGTTGCAGCCAATTCAGGGCACTGGTGGCCACGGGGGCGAGCAGAGGGGCTGAGCACACTTCTCAGAGGCCTGTTCTAACCTACCCTTCTTCCACCCCTTGTGTAAAATGTCTTTACACGAGCCACTTGTTTCACCGACAAGCCTTGTATGAACAGTAAAAGACCCTGGAGGCCTGTGGTATACATCCAGGCTGCTGGTTTAATTTTCACCTGCCAAGCAAGAGAATAGACAGGTAAATATTTACGTGCAACAAAATTCTCTGGCACTGAACTGCTCCAGGAATTCAAAGCCCAGGAGAGCACCGCTGCCAGCAGAGTCAATGCTCTTTACCTCTTAACCAGGGCATTAAGCTGCAGTTAGCGATCCTCAGCGATCAATGCAAGAGAAAGATGGAGAGGCACGGTGAGCAGGGTTTGCCTTCTGCTCAAGCACATCCATCCTCCTTTATGGCCCTTTACATATCTTTATGCCATCAGAGTAGAAAGAAATCTCTTACCGAAGCACGGCAGAGAATGCTTCTTTCCCTTCGCACCAGAGCATCTGAAGACATTAATATTACCCAGATTTGTAGTCAACTGAAATTTTGAAGGCATTTGGCTTTCGAGTTGAAATTCTTCCCTGTGCAAAGGACCCAGGCTGGAATCGTTCACCACCTCTATCTGGTATAAGCCCTTGAATCCAATTTGAATTTGTGCCAGATGAACCTCACAGCTCTCAGCCTGATACGTCCCCAAATACTATTAACCTCCTTGTGTGCACTGGCACTGAGCCCTTCTGCCTCGCTTGTGTTCACAAGTTACTGGGAGTCTCCTCGAAAGTGGAGGGATGTTTTTCTTCCTCAAAGCTCCAGTTTTTGGAGTCATATTATTGCCTGAGCCTCTACTTTTGGACAGAGAAGAATCTTCAAATAGAAACTGTATTTGACACAAGAGGAACAAGGCAGTTAAAAGGGACCACGTGTGTTTTTTTGTTAAATCTCTTTACACCAATCTCACACCTTTTAGGGGGAGGGAATGCATGCTCCTCAAGCACACGGTGTTTTCTGGAAGAATTAAGAAGTGTTTAAGAAAAGACTGGACATGACACTTAGTGCCACAGTCTAGTTGACATGGTGGTGTCAGGGCAACGGTTGGACTCGATGATCCCAGAGGTCTCTTCCAACCTGATTGATTCTGTGATTGTGTTTCCTCTAATTTTTGACTGTTCAAAACCAGATACTTGATTGCTGATAGGACAGTATTCACCATCATCCCTGAGGGGTGTGATCCCCTGGGATGCCTGCATCGCTGCTGGGTGCCACCCCAGAGGAGATGGGCAAAAGGGCCCAGCCGAGGCCTCAACTGTAACTCCACTCTGCAAAGGCACAGGGGCCTCAGTTTTAGAGCAGAATTTCCTTTTCCCAATGGGTTAAACCCCCAGGAAGCAGCCAGCAATTAAACAGAGACACTGGCACACTAGGGCATGACGTGTATTCATCTGCCTGCAGAGCACTCTCCTAGGCTGCTCCACAAGGCTGAAGACCTTGCCGGTCAGAGCTTTTTGCCATTCAGTTCAGGAGAAAGATTTAAGTAAGACAAGGAACCATTGCCTCAGATACTTTAAGATAAAAATTCTCTAGGACAAAGTGCTAAATATATTCCATTTGTGCTTTATATTGCCATTAATAGGCATGTGAGATTAAGGAAATGTGCCCACTGGTGAGGAGCAGCCTGGTAAGTGCATGCTTAAGCAGCATCTGCACATGGAGTGCTACATCAAGGCACAGTTACTTTATCTTTGTGTGCAAGCAGGGATTTTATATGTATGGATAAAAGTGAAATAAAGTTTGAGAAACCTATTCACATCGCTGGTAGAAGAATTTCACTCTGAAATACTACATGCAATAAATCCGTTTGACCCCCTGAGGAGAACACCAAACCACATGGACCTTCTTGGGAGAGCAGCAGGTGGGGGAAGGCTGCAGTTGCGGCTCCATGCGGGCAGGGCTGCATGGTCACGGGCTGGGCAACCCACTCATTCCCCTTAAATACTTTCACTTTAACAGGTATTTGAGCTCAAGCAGGAGCCTACGTGAAACTGATGAAGAAAAAATGAAAACACTTGAAAATGCTATTTTGAGGCTTACAGAACTTGAATAAATGAGCATATTAACTATTCAATTATCTATGGCATTTTGAATATTTTATCATTCAGCCCACTCCTTCCTCTTTGCTGTGACAGCATCCCTTTGCAGGAGCTGAGTGGTCTTTCAGAAAGACGCTGGAATTCCTCCTCTCCAGGCACTTTGATGAAGTCCCAGATGTGGTGTCCAGGCAGCAGCTAAATGAAGGTCATTCCTTTCTTTGAGTTGCCTTCACAATTTTATATCTTAAGGTTGCTTTAATGTCTGTTTTGCTAGTTTCCAATATCTATTGCCTTTTCTTTTTTGTGATCTGTAGGATGGAAATAAATAGGTACTGTCCTTAGTTTGTTTTAGTGGTGTGTATAGGTAGGTGAGTTCCACCAAAGAGTTATTGTGGGTTATGGTAAGTTATCAGTTTCTTCATGGTCAGTTTTCAGAGAGGTCTTGACCTCTGCAGTTCTCCTGATCCTATATTAAAGTGTGTTCCTATCAAGGACAATTTTCAAAAAATTTATGTTATCAAAGTACCACTATCAAGCACAAGATGTGGGATTTATCTGGTCAAAAACAGATGCCTACATATATGCATACACCATATCATATATACATATATATATATATATATATCAAACCTTGCCATCTAGATTCCATTAGAATCAGTAGTATGAGAAATCCCATCACAAAATGCTTCTCACCCCAACGCAGACAGTAGAAGCTGAGGAGCACTTTAAACATGCTTCTGACTGACTAAAGAGAGAATTGAGGCTGACGAGATGACTCTTTGAGGACAATCTTACACTGGATTTGAACATTTATTTGTAGTATCACCTGTCACAAGAGGAAATAAAAAAGCTGCCCTCACAAAGAGTTAATTAGCAACCTGTGTTAAAACCATCCCCTCATCAGCTGTTGGCCAAAACCCACAGAAGGTGGGGCTCAAGCAGCTACAAAGCCTGTTAAGTGGCTTTGAGGGACCTTCCTTTGAAGGATTGAGGAGGTGGGTGCTCTTTCTACTCAATGGCAGCAGCTATTCCTGGTAAGCACAATAGCTAAGCTACAGGGCTGCCCTGCAAAATGTTATGGTCATTCTGGAGTTTTATTTTAGCTGTCTCTAAATTCAGTTTGAAGGTGTCAAAGGCTGCTAGTGAGATGTTGTCTATAGGAATTTCTGATGGTGGAAATGAGCTGCATTTGCATTTCTCTGTGGAGTCCCCAGCTGCAGTTGCAGCCTGTGCCAGCCCAGGTGTCAGGCTGGCTGTGGTGCTGGGCATGGGGATGGGTGACCTGTCACCCTCCTCCACCCATGTTTGTCCTTAGCAAGTAGAACAAAAGCTGGGGGGTACGTATGCTGAATCAACAGCCATCATGTTTCTCCTCTCTTGGCTCTGATTACCTCTAGAAATTTATAGAACAAACCTAGAGACGCTGCTGTCCTCCTGTGTTGCAAGTCTCCTCTTTCACTCATTGCTCAAGGTTTTTCCAGTGCTGCTAGTGCTATCTTTAGTTTGGACTGTGAGACTGGTTGTAAAATAATCGTAACTGTATTTGGGAGCAAGCCTCTCTTCTTTTAAGGTAGGCAGCCCAGGGGATGTTTAGGGAGGCTCTCTGTTACTCAGCAGAGGTATTTAGTTATTGCAGGTGCTACTGATGTGCTCCTGATGCCCAAGTTATCTGTGTGGTGAAGATATCTTAGGAATAGATGCTGTAGATGCCCTAAGGGAACAGGCATCTCCCCCAGACATGTTTGAAACAGAGAGCTTTAACAAGCTCTGTGTTCTCACTTGTCTTGTTCTGGGCGCCCCAGTTCAAGAAAGACAAGGAGCTACTGGAAAGAGTCCAGCGAAGGGCTGCAAAGATGGTCAGAGGGCTGGAGCATCTCTCTTATGAGGAGAGGCTGAGGGAGCTGGAGAAGAGCAGACTGAGGGGGGATCTTATCAACACTTACAAATACCTTAGGGGTGGGTGTCAAGAGGATGGGGCCAGACTCTTCTCAGCGGTGCCCAGTGACAGGACAAGGGGCAATGGGCACAAGCTGAAACATGGGAAGTTCCATCTGAATATGAGGAAAAACTTCTTTACTTTGAGGGTGCCAGAGCCCTGGCACAGGCTGCCCAGGGAGGGTGGGGAGTCTCCTTCTCTGGAGATATTCAAAACCCACCTGGACACGACCCTGTGCAACGTGCTCTGGGTGAACCTGCTTTGGCAGGGGTTGGACTAGATGATCTCCAGAGGTCCCTTCCAACCCCAACCAGTCTGTGATGCTGTGAGCCTCAATGTCCTTGTTCCACTAACATCTACTTTAATTAGCTCATTTATTTTCCAATCATTTGCATAGGGGATGATTGAGGAATTAGGATAAGTAATTTTATGAATATTGCTATGAATAGTAAATGCTGTTCCTATTAGAATGGACAGTTAATAAAACACTTTTAGTTCTTATTCTATGCTTGTGCTCTATTTTCAAATAAAGCAATGAAAAACAATTAGACAAACTAATACTTATTTTCAAAGTAGGAAAATACTGTTCAATCCCTAATGAAAGAAGCTGTGATAAAGTGATTGTTATATCAGTGAAAATGAAAGTGTTCAAGGGAAAGGGAAAATAAGATCAAAATTAAGAAATAACATCCCAATTCATTTTTGATAGAATGCTTTAATTACCGAAAGCAGGGGCAAGAGCTTTGAGGTATATATATAAATTGTTAGCTAAATTATTACACATCTAGTAAAAGATGAGGACAAAAGGGAACAAATGGTAATTAAAAGTGCAACACTTGTTCTAAGCAGAAGCAACACTGGAGATGGTACAGAAGTCATGCGGATGGGAGATAATCACAGTCCTCAGATATCCTGAGATAAATTCAATTCTCACTTATTGTTTGCAAGTAATTTCATCCTGCACACCTCAGATAGACATGTTAAATTATCTTCACCAGTAAGGAAATCTGTATTTAAAAACAAGAATTACAGTTGTCATGAACTCCTGAGGGGGAAAAAAAATTCTATAAGTTGATTCAAATGTGTGTGGGGGGCCAAGTCACTAGAACTGCAAAGCAGCTTTTGTTTCTGAAAACCACAGACAAAAGGAATGTGTTTAAATTGGTATTTTATCTCCCAAGAGCCAGTTCCAAAGATCATTAGTGTGAAAGTAAAGGATAATTGAGGATATCATTCGACTACAATGAGGAACACTAAGTACTGACCTTAGAGCAGACATCATAAGGCAGAGCAGCGTGAAAGAAGATGTTAGATCAAGGGAGCTGATAATGGGAGAGAGTTTTATTTTTTAACATCTAGATCTGTAGCCGTGATGCATGTGATCTAAGCAGCAGACTGAAGTACTTATGGGTGTTGAATAAATTCTGCAAACCCTCTTCATGGTTGCAGTCTAGTTCCTGCTGAACAAGGTTTCCCCTTGACTATAACCGGAAAATATTACCTGATGGGTGTTTAATGTTTAAAGGCGCTCTGCCTGCTGGTGTGAGGCTGTTGGCACACATCAGTGGATACCCATCATGTCCAGGCAAGACCCCCCAAGTGTGGGTGCAAGGAAGCCCACTGCTGCAAGTGTTACCAGAAGATAGTAACCAAGAAAACTCTCTAAACCAAATGATAGTTTAGAAAGCCGACATTGGTTTATTGCAGCTGGGTGCATGAGGGATCTCTCCTCCCATCATGCACACCTAGGAACAAAAGCTTGCTCATTATATGCATTACAGAAAGTGAATATTCATATAATTCCAAGAAAAGCCCACCTACTCCAAGAAACTTATGCATATGCTAATACATTATGTAATTGTCTTTGCGCATGCGTACTAAATTGGGGAAGGGGTCTGGGGTGGGCTCTGGTGGTTGCAATCCCCCCTAATTGTGCTTCTGCGCAAGCGTGGTCGAGGCCTTCTTGTTGACAAGTGCAAGTGGCCTCAAGGAGAAGATGTTGTTCTGGTTCTCACTGGACTTATCTCTCCTCCGGCGCCAGAGTGTGTGAATCAAGTTAATTTAGACATCACAAAGTTGTTTTTCACAGTCCTGTTTGTCTTTGGCCCTTCTTTATAATTAGCAAGGAATTTAACAGAGACCTTGGATTTTCTAAGACGAAGCGTAAGCAAGAATCATTGACGACTATAACAGTGTTATCAGTCCCATAAGCAGACTTATCTACAAAACATGCAGTTTGCTTCAGAACGTACTGTTATTCTCTGTTATTCCAGCTGAAAGGAAAATTACTGACAGGAAAGTTGGTTCTGTGTAAAGGTAACACAGAGTAGGCCTTTCAGAGCCTACTCTGAGGCCTACTCGTGCTAAACCGTCTGGTATCACAAGCACAGTGAGTAGCAGCTTGCTTGGTGAAGAGGTGGAAGAAGCTTTCACATTGGCAGTGGCATTGCTCTTTGATACCAAAATATCGTGGATAGTATAATGAGTAAAGAATATGTGCAGACAGCTTGGTGCAGTGATGTTTTCTCCTGGATTAGCAAGCATTTCCCTTTTAAAGCACATGGATCTGCCTTGAAGATCCCAAAGATTTGGGAGTAGCTTCCTCAAAACCCTCAACACCTAGAAAAGATCATGCCTGCTTGGAGCACGACGGGGGCTCAGAATCCATCCTACCTACTAATGAGCTCTGCTATTTCAGCCAAAGGGCAAAAGTCATTATCTCCCCTCAGTAAGCCGCTGGTGCGTGTGTGCTGTGACTGCAGAGAGTAATAAGGGAACAAAAGTTTTGTTCCACAGTGGTGGAGCTGCAGAGAAGATGACTCCAGGCAGTTTCCAAAAGCTCAGAGGTAAATGAGCCATGAGAAGGTAATCCTGAGTCTGTGACCACACCTGAGCACTGCAGCACCCAGGGAAGAAACACAGGCAGCTCTTATGCTGATGTTGTTCAGCAAACCTCACGCAGAGTTGCACAGAGCACTGCACTTGAACAACGGGCTGTGGGAGAGCAGTCCTTCATCTGAGGATGAGTCCTGAGCCAAGCAAGCAGCAGAAAAATCGTAAATGTTGAAGTTAGGGTCCCTGGTGTCTCCAGCTAGTGCTGTTTCTGGTGATGTAAATAATGCAAGAACTCTGCTGACTGTCAAAAACTGCAAAGAAGGAGGAAAAAAACTACTAAGCCCCAGTGATATGTGTCAAACCTCAGCTTCAAGGCAGGAGTAAACTCTTAAGTCCTATAATGCTGTTAATTCTTTTATATTCCTTAATCTTTTTCAAATGTTCTTGGAGCTCAGCCAGCCTGGAGCACATGTTGTAAATCACTGAAATTTATGGTATATAACTCTCAGTATATTTCACTTGTCAGATTTAAAGTCTGTTTTGGGAAACAGTCTGAGGATTACCTTCTGTAGAAAGTCTCCTTTACAACATACACTGGAAAAAATGCAAATAGCTCCATGTAAAACCCTTGGTATGGATGTGCAAACAGCCTCAACGTGCAGCAAAGGGCCTGTCAGCCTATCCATATCTTGGAGCCATTGCTTGCACTGCAGGATCTTGGTTGGGATGGGCTTGAGGAGCAGGTCAGACAAAGGCAGATGTGATGCCAAAGGGGACCTCTTACAGATTTCTGCAGGATTTGGGAGTTTCTAGGCTCTCTCCAGTGACTGGCTCTGCTTGGCTGGCACTGGCAAACAGCTGTTTTTCAGAAAGGCTCACATACCTTTTCTTTACCTTATTGCTGCTCTTTTTTGGCCCTAACTCTGAAATTTCATTTCAGAAAATCAGGAGTCACTTTAGCAGAGCTGCCCTTGCAAATAGAGTTTGAAGGCTTGTGATCCAGCCTGACCTCACCTGCCCATTGCTCTGGAAAGCTCCAGCATAGAGAGATGTTGTGGCCAGCTTTATATTCAGCTGCTTTTTCATCTGCCCCTTAAACTTTTGAAGACACTCCACTGTTCCTAAAGCTGACTTCTCTTTAATCAAGAACCACAGTTCCACTTTTTCTTCTGGACTCAACGCTGCCATTGGTAGCCACTTTGATCACTGAGTTCCTTTTGGGCCCGAAACTCCACCATGGGCCATCATTGCTTCTGCACTTAGGGCTGGAGCACCAGTGCTTGGTCTCCAAGCCCCAAAACACAGCCCAGAAATACTTGCAGGACTGGATCTTCAAGTGATAAATGCACTGGAAAGAACAACAACTACTTGGACAGATCCTGGCACAATCTTAGCGAAAGTTTCAAGGAATAAGCACGATATTAATTCCAAACAGCATAAAGGTTTGGATGGGACGCAGTGAACAAGAAAAAACAACTTAGCCCTAATACTGAGTAAAAATAGGAATACTAAAAATATTCTCAGATGCTATTATCATCCCAGATAATATTAAAGACTGTAAGGCCCAAAGAAAATTACAACACACACTGGAGATTAAGCGAGCCATCTCCCAGCTGACTGTGCTGTCTGCTCTGCCGTACTCGGCTATCACTCATTAAACCCTGAAGTATATATTTGTTGCACAGCGAAGGCTGCAGTGCTCGTAGAGGGCTCGGAGAGTGTGTGAGCTGTCACTTTATACATAACCTTGTTAGGAATGACGTCTATTTAGATTACCTGCTTGGCTAACCCAGTCAGGCTGCGGGAGCAGGAGGTTTGGTTTCCACCCAGGAATCTGCGAGCCCCACATAGGGACAGAGCAGCAGCCTGGCTGGAAGCAGCGTCTGGGCCTCATTGCAGTGCTGCTCTCAGAAGAGTCAAAATGGGTACAATAGCCACGTGTAAACCTCTTATTTGTGGCAAGTCCATGAATACCCCTGGCCTCGTTGGCTGTATCTGGAGCCTCAGTACGTGCACATCAGTAATCCTGCCTTTGAGGGCGCCTGAAGGGACTGCAGCACAGAGAGGAGCCCAGGAATCATCCAGGCAAAATGTCATTGCTGTGCAATGTGTCTTTTACTCTGATAGGATAAATGGTTTAGGTTTAAGCAGGGGCCCACAGGGTGCTTGGCTGTGCAAAGGTGGGAGAGGAAGATGGCTCTTAGATTGCCCTTGAAAATCCACCAGACTGGATCCAGTTCTGCAGAGCCCGTTAGCACAAAGCAAGGAATCACTGTGCACCACGGGCTGCTGCTCGGACGAAGTGTCCAGCTGGTCCTAAAAGACCAAAGACCAAAGGAACTGAAGGATTTACACCCCAGGCATGGAAAACGCTGGGTTGGGAATGAACAGTTATTCAAACTCCTGCAGGTTTATTATGAAATAGTCATCTTGGCCACAGAAGTGAAGATCAACTTCCAGGAAAACCTGTGAGTCCTCATCTTAATTTCAAATTCTGTTTAACTACAGTGCTAATTAATTACCATTTAAAGCCAAAGGCTTCTGTTCACATTTGAGAATCTTGCAAGCAGGGTTTTAAAAGCCTTTATGATTCACCTTTAAGTAGCTGGCAGTCATCATCACCGCATCAAAGTTTAATTTGCTCTGCTCCAGTGCAAAGTCCTCACCACTGGTTGGCAAGGCTGCTTGGGTTAATTACTGTCTACCAGGAAAAGGACAAATTAAATGTAAATAGCCAACAGGTCCAACTAAATAATGAAAGAATTGCCTGTTGCTTCGCACAATGGGGTTTGCATCTATTTAAGCTTAGTGTACTCATGTGTAATGACATCATTTATATTTTCTCTTCTCTAAATGTATTTGCAATGGCTGCAGAAGAACCAAGACAGAGGTTTCACTAACTAAGCCCAAATTTGCATTTGCCTCAGTGTAATCCAACGTAGGAATCATTTCAGCTGTGGCATCCCTGGAAGGTGTCAGCCTGGAAAAGGAGTGGTCACCTCTCCCTGGTACATCTGATGTACCAAGGCTATTGCCATTTGGGGTGGGTGCTCCTTACCTAAGGACACGTGAAGCTGTGCTTGCAGAGTTGGGATATTGGAGTCCACGTCTGGCACAATCTTGCCTGAAATATCCTGAGACAAAACTTCTCAAAATAAAAAGTTTACTAATTGAAAGGAAAAGCCTGCAGAAAAGGCTCCTCACAGCATTTTGGTAAGATGTCAGGAGGTGATAAAAGTCAGAAGGACTTTTCAAAGGGCTTCATAATGTGAACTGAAAAGGTGCTGAGAATATTTAACGTAGCTGCTATGTTTGAATGTCTTTCATTTATGCCCAAACACTGGCTTCCACCTCTCCACTATCGCTCTAACTTCTGTATGCTGAAAGGACACACTGAGCACCTATAACAATATAGGCAATTCATTTGGAAAATGACTACGGTTCCTTCTTTTGACACAGAATCAGGGAAACCATATTCCACTCATTTGGAAAACACTTAAAAATTAGCACGTATCTGTGTATTACTTGAGAAGTTAAAGAAAAAAATAATAGAGTGACCTGCACAGAGATACAATACAAAACTCTGCTTGATGCTTGTCTGTGGTCCATAAAGCAGATACAGGTTGAAATGTGTAATGGTCAAAAGGGTGAACCAGGCAAAGCACCAAAGGCTTTTCATAGAATGGTTGGGTTGGAAGGGACCTTAAAGATCATCTAGTTCCAACCCCCTGCCACAGGCAGGGACACCTTCCACCTTCCCCATCCAACCTGGCCTTGAACACTGCCAGGGAGGGGGCAGCCGAGCTTCTCTGGGCAACCTGGGCCAGGGTCTCACCACCCTCACAACAAAGAGTTTCTTCCCAATATCTCATCTAAATCTCCCTTCTTTCAGTTTAAAACTGTCCCCCCTCGTCCTACCATTCCATGCCCTTGTAAAAAGCCCCTCTCCCGCTTTCCTGTAGCCCCTTCAGGCACTGGAAGGTGCTAGAAGGTCTCCCCGGAGCCTTCTCTTCTCCAGGCTGAACAGCCCCAGCTCTCTCAGCCTGTCTCCAGAGCAGAGGCGCTCCAGCCCTCTGAGCGTCTTCGTGGCCTCCTCTGGACTCGCTCCAACACCTCCATGTCCTTGTTTTGAGCTTGTCATCGGTGAGACTCAGCTGGAATGTGCCTGGCCCACCTCATGGCAGAGGGGAAAATGTAAAACCAACAGAAATTCAAGAAAATGAGCTTAAAGAAAAGATTTTGTCTTGAAAAGAACAGATTTGGTGAGCAGAGGCTGAAAAGGTGAAGACTGAGTACCTGGAAAAAGAGACACATGGTATGGGAATATCAGCATTTAGCAGGTAACATATGGCCTGCAGAAGGTAGCTTGGGAAATTCTGCTTCCCCCATCTCAACACTAGGACACAAAGACATTCAAAGAAATTAAAAAGCAAAATGTTTTTATATGCAAAACAGTGATTTCCCTTTGGAACTCACCACTTCAGTGAGTCAATGAGATTAAGAACACGGCAAGACCTAGAATTAGTGGTTAGGATGAATATTAGAAACATGCAGAGTGGCTGCAATTAGTCATAACAAGAATGCTGTGGAAGAGATGAAAATTCACGTTTTACCACTCAAAGCAATCCCTAGTTATAAAGGTAAAACCTCATTTGTGGAGTGGATTATTCCACATCTGTTTTTTTCAGGCTCTAGCCTTCTTTTGAGGCATCTATTATAAATTCTCGTCATCAGAAACAGTGCTTCTTTGTGTGAACATTGAGTCTAGTTCTATGAGTTTGAGGTTTTTAAGCTTAAAAAATGCATCTTAACATGAGAAATACCTGCAAGGTAACTCTCAGAATGTGTGAATTACAGGGAACATTTACTTTTTTATTTCTTTTCATGACTGAAGTGAAACTGCACCTTATATTTATATGTAATTTTTTTTTCTTTTGCTTAGCCAAGCCTTATGAAACAAGAAGTTTGTATTTTTGCACTATATGCTAAGGATACAGTCCACAAATTCAAACCGTAACTACAACTCTATTGAGAGCTTCATGGCCAGGTTGAAAGTTTATTTTATTGTCATCTCTGTGTGCGTTATGTCCACTTCCAGTCACACAGGAGGGCTCATTTCTAAGGCAAATGGAAACAACAGTAAGACTGATTTGTCTCCCACACAAATCTGATTTGACTGACTTAATATTTTGCTTTTCCCACCAGCTCAGAATCAGAAACTTCGGTTCCACTATGTGTGGATTTTTCCCACATTACCTGAAATGAGTTTTACATAGGCTGAGAAATCCTAATAATAATTTTTAGTATTCTTGTGAAAGATTTCAGTTCAGAAAAGACTCTTTATTTGGGCAGCTTTGGGGAAGGAAATGACAGTATTTATTTTCAATATTTTTTTTTTTTTATTTCAAAAAGATGGACTCAAATGTTCCAGTCCACATGCCCCCACCCCAGCAAAGCTGTTTTGCAGTGCAGGGCCCCATGGCTGGGGAACAGCATCACCGTGAGATTTGCAGAGGGAGAAGGAGGCACCTTCAGTGCCCAGCATGGTGCTCCTCACTGCCTGGGCACTTTGCCACCCTCTGCTCACCATAAATAGAGTTTTTACTACATAATATCTTTTCTCCTTAGTCTGTGTGGAGAGGGATGGCTGTATGTAATTTCCTTATCTTTCCTAGGTGTGCAGCTCCCAGCTTTATCATGTAATTTTCCCAGCACTGTTTTGAACATCTCCAGATTCTTGCTAATAGTTTTCCTTCAGTTCTTGCTCCCAATTAACCTTTCATACTTCCTTTAATCCAGTAAACTGCACTTCCCGCCATTATCTCACTAATTGAGTTTTTTCATCTCCATCTTTTGATTTCAAATCTAATTATATTGTTATCGCTGGTGTAAAACCAGCAGGTTATTGATAACTTCTGTTCATTATTAAACTAAACTCTGCTTTATCATTGTTCATTGCTTAGCACTCTGATGTGGAAATCAACCTTCGCTCGGCTCTTCAATCCTTTCTCCTGTTTCCCAAGGCTTGATTTACTAAATATCTTGTGTTAAATCATTCTCCCCAGCCTTCTTCAATAACAAAATTCAGCTGTGGCTTTGTCCAGGCTTTATTAAAAATACATGACAAGCAGCAAGAGATTAGCCTATCACTCTGTGAAAGGTTCAAGTGTTCCCAAGCAAAACTGCATATATATCATGAGGGAATAGAAGAAACCTTCAAAATATTCGAGTAAATGCCAAATTTCTTTAGTGCTTGTGGCGCAAACGTCCTCCAAAGACATGTGCATATACGTTACCTTTTGTGTCACAGAGTAAGAAATTTTTAGCATATTCTATATTCTTGTGCCTACAAAATCTGAGAGCTGTTGCATATTCCTTACCAGCCTGCGCTTGAGATGAATAAACTGAACACTAATTTGAGGCCACGTTGGCAGAGATGACTGTAAAACCAAATAATTGGGCGGGGTTTTTTGCTATAAGCCAAAGTTGATCACTATTTTGTCATATAATGGTGAAATATTCTGACTAGCATGGACTAGTAAATGCTATATATAAGAATATATAGCTATATATAAGAATATATAGCATTTCCAGGGGAGAAAAGAAAAACACAACCACCAGCAGAAACCTGAGACTGGACACAACTCACTTGAGATGCACACCAGTATTTGACTCTATTTAGGTAATCTATCCTATGATTATAAGAAATCCCACCCACTGTACTGGCTGTTAGTGGATTTTCCCATCCAGATGGATTAATGTAAGGTGTTTGCTATCTTCTTTTCTCTCCTTCTACTCAGATTTCTCAACACCCTTAGTCGCTGAGTGAGAACCTGAATTGAATTAAATTAAAAACTTGCTTGGAAATCCAGCTCAGGAAATTTCTAATCAAAGCAATACAGCTACACTAGCTGACCTGACAAATCTTTATTCCACAATGATTTACTCATCCCAGATTGCATATAGTTAGCTTCTGCTGCAAGAGATAAAGCTCCTTGTTCAGAACAAGTGCAAATCACGTGTAGAAAGCACTCTAGCAGAAAGTGAGGGTCATCTCACTTCTACAGCACAGAAGAGAAGAATTTTTAAAAATTTAGACATATTCAATTACTAATGGTAGAGGGCCATGGAAGTTCACAGAGAGCTCTGAAGGGCAATGTGGTACGGAATAAGAGATAAAGTTAGGTATCAGCTGCGTAGGAATGAAATTGAACTGGACATTCATGTTACAGAAGAAGAAAATGACTAATGGGCTGATCAGACAAAGAGATCAAAAGCAAGGAGGGCAACTGCCAGGAAATTATTTCCAGCAATTACTGGACAAGACGGGACTGGAGCTTTCTCATGACAGGAGGATAAAACCAGGGTCTTGCTAATCTTTCAGAGAAGAATATTTAGAAGATAAGATGGGCCAATGTCAAATTTAGTGTAATTTTGCTGAAATCACTTGAGAAACTCAAGAGACTGATGTAGTCTTATGAGTTCAAAGTTACATAAAGACTGAAATCCCTTGCAAGGTGCCAGGGATCTGGAAACAGAGCATGGAGCTTTACCAGTTGCAGCAGCCATTTCACTTTGGTCAATAATTAATCATATTGAGTTTTACATATAATTCATATAGTATCTTGGCATAATGTTGTGACACTACGAAAAGTGTTGCTGTTCAGATGGACTTGAGTGACCCTGTTCTAGGTCTAAGAGTTGCATGAATCTTTTTTTTTTTGAAAGAGTAGTGGATGTTAAAGAGTGGAGTATACAGCACAATTAAAGCTAATGAGTATTCCTCAGTCTTTGATAAAATATAGTCTAGAACCTCTGCTGGAATGAATGCAGGGACATCTCAGACTTCAGGGAAGCTTTACCCATTTGCACCTGCTTAGCCTCTGTGGCTTAAAAACTGCTGAGTCCTTTGCTACCATGAGGCTTATTTTGGGAACAGTGGAGGTGTGTTGCCATTTAAAGGAGTGCCATCACGCATAATTTTCACCTTCTTTACATTCCTTGATGCTCTGCTATAGTAGAAATAAATGCCTGAATGCACTCGTGGAATATTCTGTTTTCTTAAGATAATTCAGCGATCATGTACCTAAATGTAATGCGGTTGTATGCTACTTGTTATTCCTTGTATTACGCAGAGACTGCAGCACAGGCAGTGGTATGGTAAAAGCTTTAAATCCTATTCTTGGTTGACTGAAATAAATCAGGATATGCAATGGTATGGTAAAACCTTTAAATCATATTCTTGGTTGACTGAAATCAATATTGGTCCCACTAATTTAATGCGAATTCTGGTATTTACTGCCTGGCAGCTCGCGTCTTCCATTTGATAATGCCCTGTCTTACAGCAAAGATCAAGGACTGTTTCTCTGCCCCTGAAGCCTGGGCAAAATCCTTCATCAATCAGCATATCCCTCTTACCTTGGATGTCCTCTGCCTGTCTGGGGAGTCCCAGAGCTGGAGGGTGGAGGTCGATTAAGCATGGTTCTCTGAGCCTGAAATGAGTGCAGTAATTCAAGCCCCGAGAGTTTCAGGAGCGTGCGGTTTTGCACAGGGAAGGAAATGGCTGCCTAACTCTTCTGAAGATGCTCCAGGGAACAACTCCTCCCTGCTCATCCAGGTCTGATCTTCAACGTCCCTCTCTACCTTTCATCCCCGGTGATGAGAACAGGCAGAGCTCAATGACTGGGAATTACATGACACACCAGGCTGGCAGATGACGTTTAGCATTTTTTCCTTTCATACAGGTGCCTCAGCACCTGTGACATGGGGAAAGAAAATCTGAACATGGGATAGACGTCTGGGAGGAGCCAGAAGAACTTGCCCTTACACATTATTTTCTGATAACATTTTCTGTTTTATGCACAAGTATCAACGTACCTCCTACAGTTTTTCATGGTATGACTTACAGATCACTCCTCTGCCTTTGGTGTGCACGCTTGCATGGAATTTAATAATATTGGCTTATGGTGTTTGTGAACCCTCCCTGCCCGCAACTCCTTCCTGGCCAGGTGGGACACTTCCAAAAATCAAGACTTAAGACATGTTAGAAGTCCTACACTGTGCATCACCCAGCACGGGACCTGCTCAGAGAAGACCTTGCTCCCAGCTGGTCTAGGGACCCAGTTTTCCTTTACACTTAAACTGGGACTTTTGGGAAAGGACGATGCTGGGATGTGCTATTGCTCCACCATGGAGGCAGGACACAGTGGGAGCACTTGCAGGTGAGCCTAAAACCACTCCTGAGTCCTCCACTGTTTCTAACTGGGGACAGGTCCCATGAGGAGAGAGGTGTCCCCTAGGACTGCACCTGGAGACCTGAAGGTAGAACAAGGCCGTCCTGTGACAAGCCCTGGAGGACTAATGAGAGCAAACAGGGAGGAAGGAAATATCACCTGGTTTATTATGAGTGTGATCAAGCTCAGAGATGAAGGCCAAGAGTCAACAGAAAACACAGGCTGCTTCTCCCTGGTGAAACCTCAGGAGAAAAGCATGGTGGAAAGGGGTGAAAAAAGGGATGTTAGCCCTTTTTTTTAGTACCTATTTTGGTATGTACTTTGGTACCTTCTTCTGTTCCAGCTTCCCTAACAGACTCAAATTTACACTTCCAGAAATAAAGAGTTTACTGGGCTTATCCTGTCCTTTCTGATGAGGCAACGGAATTTGATTCTGTGCTCCTCTTGAGGTAGGATGTTTCAAAATCATCTTTTTTTTGGATACCTGCAAAAAATGCCTACATGATACTATGGCTTCAAGAGGAGGGAAAAAAACATTTGCTTTTCAGGCACGCCATATAGCGTAGAAAATTTACGATGCTATTGCAAACGGAAGTCAGACTTCGTGACAAATGAGTCATTATTAGCCTGTGAAAACTATCACTCAGTTTAGTTAGCTAGGGCATTATTAAGCCAAGAAGGACGTGATGGGACGTTTACAGGAACAGACAAATGGCTCGCCGTCGCACCCACCTGTATTGTTTATGACATGCACTTTGCACGCCTTGGCAGGGCGCCACGCGGGCTGCGTTAATTTTAGCAGCAAGGACACTAAAGAATGCAGACGTGGTTAATAATGCATGCTGCTGGGGTCCTCTATTGTCTCTGCTTTGCTTGTCGCAGTCCTCTGTGTGTTCGTTGTGAGAAGAGGGAGGGAGGAAGCCAGTCAAGAAAAAAAAAGAAAAGAACTCAAAATACTCAGTACTTGTCCTCCCAGAAAGGCACAAGGCCAAATTCCCCAATTGTGTAAATGGGGAAGAGCCATCAGAAATTGAATTAATTAATTTAAACACAAGGCTGTCAAGCAGCTGGCCCCAGTTCTGAGTTTGCCCATTGCCTCCAGCCATCTTGGTCTTTTTTTAGAGATGCTGAGTAGCTCCAGTTTCCACAGAGGTCAGGGGGTTGACAGAATTTTCTCTGATGTCTAACTAGAAACTGGAGCAACACTGAGTTCCCCGCTGTAGTTGTCTGCAGTGCCTGTTAACACCACTTAGCAAAGAGTCTCTACACCTTCCTACTTCAAACTCTCCGTTCCTGGTGAAGAGCAGCTCCACGCTGCTGCTGCCCGTGGCCTCACCTGCCCGGCTGCCTCCCTCCCCAACAGCCACATCCAGAGCTCCCCCTTCCACACTCTATGGCAGCAGGCACAGTGGTTCCCTCTATGTTAAGGATAATCCTCCTGTTGTTTCTTTTTCCCTTCTCCCAAGTGCTGGGTGCTCTTGGCCGCAAGCTCTGCTGGAGAGGACTCATCCCTCTTCATGTATCTGAAACGAATTTGTCTGCTGTCACAAACAAGCCCTAATGGAGAAAGCACCAAGACTAATGTAGATCTTAATAAGAGCGATTTAGTTTTTAATGTACTTATTATGACTGATTAATTAAATGTCTCATAAATACAGAGATGGGAGCTGCAATTCCAGTTTCTGAGCAAAATAAATCCACCTACTGTAATAAATCTGGTTTTAAAGCTTTATGGATCCTCTAACCTTTGAATTAGCATTGCCTTTTTTGTTACTGTCTCCAGCAATGAATCAATTGTCATGCCATTTTCCAGCAAATGTTATAACCTAGTCATTCACAAACTCCTGTCGCAAATCCGCCTTCCTGCAAACTCTTATTTGTTAATGCAACAACCTTCAGAATCATCCATTTTAAGAAGAGCAGAGTGGAATCAAATTTTTGAGCATAATGACAATGTCAGTGTAGTTTATGAAACCATAACAATGTAAGAAATGACATCTGGTAAGCCCATCATGCATGTAATGTATGGGTAGCTCCAACGATTCCTCCGAGTTTTGCTCTCTCTGTAATGTATGGGTGGCAGCGTGCCACTCAAAGGCAGGAGGATCACTCAGCTGCCTTGAATATCAAGTGGAGAATATACTACGCTTCAGCGGGCAGGCTGGTGGCACAGGAATGTTGATGCGGATGCCCTGTGGAAACGCCGCTGATTGATAAACAACGTTAGAGGAACAACCTTGTAGGCCCATAAAGGAAGGTCTAGTCTTGCATTTATACTGAAAGATCTTGGCAGCTACCCAGAGGCTGGGCAGTGGTGTCCACTCAGTCAAGCAAGATTTCTCGAGTTTAGGTACAAATAAGTGGGCCCTGCACTTCAAGAAAGATGTTGAGGTTTTGGAGTGAGTCCAGAGGAGGGTGACCAAGCTGGTGAAGGGTCTGGAGGGTTTGACCTCCAAGGAATGGCTGAGGGAGCTGGGGTTGTTTAGCCTGGAGAAGAGGAGGCTCAGAGGTGACCTTAGTGCAGTCTACAACTACCTGAAGGGAGGTTGTAGTGAAGTGGGAGTCGGCCTCTTCTCCCAGGCAACCAGCGATAGGACAAGAGGACACAGCCTCAAGCTTCACCAGGGAAGGTTCAGTTTCTGTACAACAGTTCATAAAGCTGGTGCCCTTATTTGCACAGCCTTTGGTTTGCTTGGCATCGCGACCCTGCTCCAACATTGAGGTGACACCTAAAGCATCAGCAGAAGGAAGATGAGAAAGAGCCGTAGCTGCATGTAGCCCTGGAGACATCTTTTCATGGCATGGGGGAGTATATAGTTCACTGTGGAGGGGCTTAATAGGTGGTGATTTCCAGACGTAGTTTTAAGGGAATGGTGTAAACTGGGAAGCAAATGTGATGGGAACTCTGCTGAGACCTTTCTGACAAGAAGCTACAGTGAATGTGAATGTCACTTAGGTCTTTGGGCAACAATTATATAATATTTGAGAAATACCAAGTATAATAAACGAAACATGCACGCATCTCTTCTTCCTTTCAACATATGTCCTTTTTTGAAACCAGGCAGACGTCATTGCTTGTGCCTTCCAGGAGTACAATATTGAACTTGTCATAACGGCGGAATACTTCCAACAGCAAAGTGGGGCTTGTTAGCATTTGTAACCTTCAAATATATCAAGAACACTTCCACAACTCCAGCATTTGAATAAAATTATTATTTTTTTGTTAATGGTGTCGCAGGCTCATAACTGAGGAATGCAAATAACTAACAAAATTAAATCCTTTCAGGCATTCCCATGCTGATTTTTTATTTATTTATTTAATTTTAATATGTGATGGTGGGAAACCATCTTATATTAAATTGTGGGTAGCAAAGCACAGCCTAGCTCTCAAAGCAAGGTCTCCCTGGTAGAGAGAACTCATTAATGTCATTCAAATAAATTGGTGTGAAATATGATCATCCCAAGCAGTACATTTATTTACACTTGCAAATCAGAAATAATACGGTTAAGATATATGAGGCAACAATTAGGGAATATGACTGCAGGTATTCAAGGAAATATCATTCAGCTTCTGCTGCAAAAAATGAATATTTTATTGCCAGTGTATCTGTCTAATTGAATAATGAGGATACTAACGCTCTTTTACAGGTACAGCAGCAATGGAAATTTCAACTAAATATAGAACTAATTCCCCTGAAGAAGTCCTGGTATAATAAGAGGGTTTGTGTCTGCTCCGTACAGAAGCTTTCTTCTGCTTAGATTGCAAAGCCCTGGTGATGCCCAATGGGCTGCTTCAGTGGATGCCCTGCTCCGTCCAGGGTGCACCCCGACACGACCTAAGTTCCAAAATGTGGTGCTTGAAATGTCCAGAGTGGAAGAGGAGGCAGTGATGGCAGTGAGTGTGGGCAGGACAGGAGGTGGCTGGTCTTGCAGAGAGTGGTACACGGGATGTTTTGGAGCCACAAGGTTATTCCTTCCAATTGGCAGAAGGTTTTTAACAAGGGGAGACTGGAAAGAAAGTTGTCTTGGAGAGGACTGGTCTAACCTAAATCTTTTCACACTGGTCTAACCTAGATCTTTTCATACTGGTCTAACCTAGATCTTTTCATGTGTGTGCTACCCTAACTCTCCTTTTTACCCTCTCCCCAGGGTGAAGAACAGGGCAGAGCCCAGGGCAGGGCAGATATCTCCACACTCCGAGGAAGCACCACCTCTGAAGCTATCACCCACTGATGTCCAGAAGACATTTCAGGTAAATTCATCCTTGAACTGGGGCCATTCAGAGCAAGGGGAGCAAGAGGGTGACAGCTCTGTGCCATCCAAAGAGGCTGAGCACAGTGACTGCTCCTGCTCCCGTCCTACCTTCAGGCTTTGCTCTGGCTTTACCACAGTTCTTCAGCACACACAGAGTGTCTGGAGAGAGCAATCGGGATGTCTCAGGTTCACTGAGGCCTCTAGGCTATATAACAATATACTTCAGCAATGCTCTTGGCTCACTTCAAAAGTAAATGTCTTTGCCCTACATTTACCTACCAGTGGTAAAAGCTGCTACTGGTGCAGGGTTTTATTCTATTAACATTATTGCTTAATTATACTGTAAAGCCCCGTGGCAATACTTTGAACATCAATACCCACTAGTGTAGTTTCACAGTACAGTCTACTACGTTAAAAAAAATACTTTTAGTAAGTTTATAAACAGTACAGTAAAATTTTTTTAGGTTCCTGGAATCAGCTGAAGCATCATGATGAGGGCTACATCTGGGGGATAAAAAAGTACAACTGTATCAGGAGGTTATGATTACTACACATGTCGTTGTCATATCAGTCATTTAGCAGTCCTATCCTAATAAACTGCTGTGAAATTTGTCATTTCAAAGTCAAATTAATGCAGATTCATATAATAAAGTCATCACATCACACAGCTAAGTAATTATGTTCAAGCTTTGTCACTGCAATGAATGTCTGTGTGCCTAAGTACTGAGGGTGACTTTTTTTTTGGCTGCTGTTTTCTTACTGATGAATTAGCCAAATGGGCTCTTTAATAACTTTCCTCTGGAAAGGTATTTTAATAAGAATCCAGAAAGACAGAGTGGGAAAAAAAATCACCTTATTTGAATCATATAATCAATACTGGATTCTCCGTGTTATTCTTTGGGAACCTGTGGATTCATGACGCTCATTACAGATCAGAGAACTTAATTCATCTGTATATTCTTGTTTGTGCACAGAAACACAGACTAAGTTAGAGAGTCAGCATATGTTAGAGTGAGCAGCAATCTGTTATGGTAGTAATTTCACTGCTTGCTGTACCACAGAGGGTTGTGTTATAACACAGCTCATTATAATGGATGTACTTTATTTTATTCAACCACTCATGGTAAAAATATTTGGCTAATGTTTTCATTGCCTGCCATCTGTGTGGTCAGCGAGGTTGTCCAGCAACATCCGAAATGTCACTGCTTCAAACGAGAGCTTAACTGAAATTTAATCAGACAGATATTTTCTATTAATTAAATACCAGATGATTAATGCGACGTATTTTGATACGAAATAACTGTGGCACAGGTTCAGCTGTGCTTGTGCACAGTGAGAGTTGCTCCCTCTCCCCAAGGGCGGTTGCTGACTGCAGCACAGCTCCAAAGAGCCGTTTAAATGCTGCCAAGCCAAATATCAGAAAATGCCATAATTAAATTTGCACGTTCAGTCAGGATCCAGCCCCTGCACTGTTTGCGTTGGGATCACACGGGCATTTATTTCCCCCTGAGCAGCATTCAGAGGAAGTGTTGCAATATTTCCTGGCATTGTCGTCATCCACCTCACGCCACCTCTTGCCCTCTCTCCAAACCTGTGGAGCTTCACAGATTTATCTTTGCCCTTTGAGGCTTTTGTAGAACATCTCCCAGTGATGACTTAGGTTTTTTATGTATGTTAAGGGAGTTGCAACCCTGCTCTAAGATGAGGGGGTAGGATGCTTTTCTTCTTATAAATTAAAGCGTGAGGCTCATCACAGTGAGGCCATAAAGAAGAGTGCATGATTTTTTTTTTTAATCCTAAATCTGCAATAAGAAAGGATGGTTTTATCGAAATACTACAGTTTAGATCTTTCTTCATAGCCTATTGGTGGTAGGATCTCATATTCGAGCAGACATTGGCTCACTATTGAGCAGCTTGTTTTTCTCAGCACCCTAACAATTGCATGCTTTGTCATGGATTTCAAATCATCTCATGAAGCTGTGATGTCAGTCAAGTAATGACCCAAATGTGAATTAATTTGATGGGTAGGTTTCCAATGTAGCTACTACAGAGCCTTTAGTCTGTGACAGCACCACCCTGAGTTTTCCAACACCACTTTTAAGACCCCAAATGACTGATCCATGGTTGGTAGAAGTCCTGTCCTTGCTTTCACTCAGTCATTTTGTGTTGAACATGTTTGCTTTCTTGTGCAAAGCGGGAGATTGTAGGGGAAAGGCAGGGTGGACAGGCAAGACTTCTCCCACATGAAGACAGGATGGGACTGGGAGGTACATCCAGACATAGGAACCCAGAGGTACATGTGGTTTCTACAGTTTAGGTACAGACCAAAGTATTGCCCCCAAATCGCAAGTCCTGACACAAGAGCTGACCATTTAAAAAAGGTCTGAAGTCCCACGCAGACTCATATTTTATTTTATGAACATCATCAGGGGAAAAAAAAATATATTCACGAGATGGAAAGACAAAGAATTTTAACAAATAGCATCATTAGGGCAAAAGCAATCATGCTGTGTGTTTCTTGGCCACCTCCTGAAAAATGAAAGAGAGTCTGATGGAAGTCAGAGTTCTGATTGATTAGTGTCATTGTCAAAACATCTGAACGTTGGGAAATGCACCAGTAACGAGCAGCAAAATTCCCAGGGCTGCCCTAAGGTTGACATTGAAGAACAAGGTGCCAGGATGGTGTCATCAATCTAAACAATAATTTACATTTATCATGAGAAATAAACCCTGAAAACAAATGGCAGCTTGCTGCAATAATTCACCCAACAGATACACACTTAAGGAGTGCACCTAGCAATTAACTTTCACCAATCAAAAAGTGCTATAATCTCTATGAAAAAGAGTGGTGGAAAAGGAGCATCAGGCTGTAGCAGTCCTATGGCTTTCTTTGAAATATTCATTGCATATTTTCAGTCAAAACTGCCAAAGAAAAATCAAGATGTTAATTAAAAATAGTACTTTATGAGCAATTCTTTAGCCTACCAGATGCCTGTAAAATCCAGATCCTCATACTACTGAAGCACCGTGGTATTGTTGTGCGTGTAAGGATGAAAGGCGTAATTAATATTTGGGTTAATTTCTTCAAGAGTTCACTAAAACAGCCTGAGGTTTAACAGTAATACTGCCCCTTAAATCTGCCTTCCTACTTGCCCTTGGATTTAATTTAAGGCAATAATTTCAATCTGCAGCTGGAGCCATTATAAATATTCAATTAAAATTATTTTTCTCCTTTAAGGATTTTTTTTTCCAAGAACACTGAAATTTTCAGAGCTTTACTTCCTAAATGGAGGTCTGCTTTTTTAAAAGCCCCTATAAGAGACACAGGCTGTAAGTTATGCTCCAGCCTCCTCTGAAGTCATGGAAAGGGTCATCCAGAAGTAACTGCAGTTTTAATTGCCCTTATTCTGCCGACAAGGCTTTGTGCTCGGAAGTTGCATTGGTCAGTAATCAATTAACAGCCCAACACATCAGCTAAGAGGAATGCAACACTGCTCCTTGGATCGTCAGTGCCACTACTGCCTCTCCCTGGGTGCTAAGGGATCTGTAGACCCTTTGGTGGCACTTGGCCAGGGTTCTCCACATGCTCTCCTGCCTTTGAACCCGTCTTTGAGACAATCCCCACTAAACAAGCAATAAATAGCCATGTTCTTCCAGTGGCCCTGTGTTAGGAAGAGAGGGAAACTAAGATCGTTTGGGATTGGACCAGAGCCACATCTACCCCAGCATCCTCAAGCTTCGCCCGGGGAGGGTCAGGTTAGATATTAGGAAGCATTTCTTTCCAGAAAGGGTCATTAGCCATTGGAAGGGGCTGCCCAGGGAGGTGGTGGAGTCCCCATCTCTGGAGGGGTTTAAGAAAAGCCTGGACATGGCACTTAGTGCCCTGGTCTAGTTGCCATGGTGGTGTCAGGGCAATGGTTGGACTCGATGATCCCAGAGGGCTCTTCCAACCTGATTGATTCTGTGTGAAATGAAGGACAATCCCATATAATGCAAGTAATCAATTTTCTCATTGTGAGGTGCATGTTGTCTTCTGAGTTACATGCTATAAAATGTAACACGAGTTGCAAAAATGTGTAGAAATAAGTTAATGTAGGAAAATTGTTTGCTCTATTTTTTTCCAGCTTTAAATGACCTACAAATGCAGTGTAACAGTCACAGAGCTCTTCTTACAAACAGTCCAGCTTTTTGAATAAATGACAAATATTATAAGCATGTCTGGAAAAGGGATTTACAAAACGGAGAAGTTCAAGGCACAAAAATATTTCTTCATTTGCTGGCAGAATAGTTTGCTGCTTTTATAACATTGACCAGGAAGAAAAGTAATGCCTTAAATATATGTAAACTTACTAATACATGAGAGATGAGAGCCATTGCAGCAGGGCAGATGAATAATAAGCATTTCACCAATCTATGATGTCATGCATCAATCTTGAGACATTGGATAGTATTAAAATCGATGTACTCTTAATGCATAAGTAAAGAAATCAAAAAGGGACGAAATACATATTAAAATGTGTTTCGGAAATCCGATTCAATGAAAATCACTTTAAGGTCTGGATGAGATGAAATGGTTATATGGGCAGAAAATGAGGAATAACATCAGATATTCCTTCTTCCCTCACCTGGACACTCTGAGAGCTGTCTGCTGCCCTAGGCTGGTCTTGCTTGTCTGATACAAATTGCAGCAAAGCAGCTGGTTATGGGAATTATTAGGCATGATATGTAGGACTACAAAAGCTTAAGCATATTCTTATTTAGTCTTGCACATAAGGAAGACTATCTGAATTGATTTTATGCAGGACTTTATCTTTCCTTTACACAAAAACTCTTATTTATCCCTGTTCATTAACTCGAGGAGCTTTGCAGAGACAGCTGAGAATTGGAGGAGACAGATAAACCTGGAAAGGAGCATTTCTGGAGGAGCCTTGCAGCTAAATGACCTGACGGCTGGACAGATGCTGCCTGAAGGCTGTACCCGTATTCAAAAAGTGTTGTTGGGACAATTGCCTTGTGTTTATATTGACTGAAATAAAAATAAAAAGCCAGAGACAAAAGCACATGGAACAACATTAGCTGATAAGGTCTAATCAGCTTACTTTAAGTAATACCTTAAAATCATTAAAAGCACTAAGAGATGACCAGATGAAGGAGCACTAGCTGTGGTCCACCTCCACACAGAGGCTGTCAGTGACTCTGCATAGCCAGGTGAGGAGGGGAGTGTTGCTGTGGGCAGAAAAATCCAATTTCACATTTCCTGAAGCTTCCTCAAGGTTGACTCTGGTTTGGCTGGAGATGTGAGAAGGGCTGTGAGCACCTGAGGCAGCACCAGCTTTAGGTGTTAGTGTTTTCACTTCTGGATCTCATCAGCTGCTTTAGATCACTGCCACAGAAAGACATGATGCTGAAAACAAAAGACAGACTAAATGAGAATAGACAGCCTGTGAAAATCCAGAGCACCCCACATCTTCATCACTAGAAGAACAATATTACACAAGGGAAGGGAGACTGTGTTTTTGAAGCAGCCAGAGCTGTGTGGTCATACACCCAGGCACCAGGCAGATCACCCAAAGCTGACAATCATGGCCTCAATATTGACCACTGCCATAGAGCAGGTAAGAGATGAAGTGCTAATAGTTTAGTTTAACGTGATTCTTCTTCACACTCTTTTTAAATGACAGTTTTCAATGTGTTGGGCAGCAAAACCATTACAATCACTCCAGGGTAACTTGGAGCAGGACAGAAACCCTTCCCCTCAATGCAGCTCTGATCTCCTGGCACAAAGCATCTCGTTTCCATTGCTGCACACCATATTACCTGAGAGACATTAACTGAGTGTAAGGGCAACAGAGAACAAGAATCAAGAGAAAAGCAACAAAATCAAGATCATGTTGCTGGATGAAAAGAAAAAGATTGGTATAGCTGAAGTTGTATAGTTTGAATGAATTTCTTCTACAGGGAGAGGATAACAGGCTATGGGTGTCACTTGAGTGTCACCATGAGGGTTATTTCGTTGGTGCCTTACAGTAGAACCAGAAGCAATGAGATTAAATGAAGTATTTAATAAAATACTGGGAAGAAAATCCTTGTAGCAACAAGAATCGACATATTGGTCATCTAGTTTCTGTTCTGTAAACAATTTGGATGCCATTTGTGTTTAGGTCCGTGTAACGTGACTCACCTGTGAGTATTTTTGTTTCAGTTGTGGTACAGGGACACTATTTTAGGGCAGGAGGCATTGCTCTGTACCGTACAGAGCTGCATACTCCAGAACTGTGAACAGGAGAGTTTCACCTCCTGGAAATTTATCAAGAATCAAATCAAGTTAGTTTGTGAGCCACTGATGTGATGCACGACTAGCCAAAAAGCCATTGCGTTTGCAAACTCCCATTGCCTTTCCTGACAGCTCTTCAGCTCTTCAGTTTTCATTTATAATCTACATGAAGGAGCAGGAAAAGCAAAGATCTTGCTTGGAAATGCTAGTGGAAATGGAAGTGCATGCTTTTGCTTAAGCTATATTTTCTTTTAATCTGGTAACTTGCTATGAATAGCCTCATTCATTATGAAATCAGAACCTTTATTCACTAAATAAAATTAACCCCCTTGAGATTAGCTTTTACCTCCTAAATCTTATAGCACGGGCAGACACAGAAATTATGAGAAACCAAAGATCTTTGAGATATCACCTGCTAATTGTGTCACTGCTCCCTGCAAGTCAGAGTTGTCAGTTCTGGGGGCAAAAGCAATCTTTCAGTTTCCATTAGGATGACCCAGTGAGAGGATGACATTGCTGGGAAGGTGCTTCTGTAGACAGTGGCACAGGGGGAAGCAAAGGGTCTCCAAACTGAGGTTTTGGAAAAGAATGTGCTTTGCTTGGTGGTTGGACTCTCAAGTCAGGTTACAGTTGGATGTTCAAGGTCAAGGATGATAGGAGAATGGAAGTAAAACTTCAACAGCTGAATGAATCCACCCACAGAAGTGGTTTAAGCACTCAAGTGTTAAGAGATGGTGGAGCTAAAGATGTTAACTGGACTTTAGAAGAATATTGGAGTTAGAATTCAAAATGACAAATTCAGGAGAATAAGTTTAAACTAGTCTGTAAGACTGATTACACCTCCCTACATGTGCCTATACCCAGGTGCTTTTACAGTTCTGACTCTCTGTATTAAGGCTGTGCTATGACTTTTGATAAACTAGTTATATGCTCACATTATCTGCTGTGGGAGCTCTGAAGCCTCCTCAATGTTAGCAGCAATGATATGTTATTTCCAAGCAGTGAAAGGGCTGTTTACTCCTCTTTTTAAAATTATTAATGACATTTGAAAAAAGAAAATTAACCTCTTACCACCTCTATTCACAATGCTCATTCTGCCTTATCTTCTATTCTGACACCATAATTTATTTAGAGTGGTATTTCAAACACTTGAATAGGGTATTTCTCGAAGGCCATTCTGCCCCTCTCATCATCCAGGCTTTTCCTGCCCTGCCTTTCCCTGTACCTTTTGTCAACTTTCTGCTACAGGCTTAGCAAAGCAAAACTGAAGTTCTCACCATTCCCTTAACAATGGTGTTAGCAGAAATGGCAGATGATTAGTGGTAAGAACTGATTCGTGCTTACCCAGCAGATATTGAATCTGTTTCAGATTTCAGACCAATTTTACAATGATGTTACTCTAGTGAGATTGGTGGAGCTGCTTCTGATTCACCCTGAGGTCCATCCCTTTAATAGAAATGAACTGGCTAACGGAAATACGGTCAGATTAAAAACCAGACAATGTGATTTATCAGCTACGTTTTTCATAGACACTGTTTTTGAAATTTCTCCTTTGATGTTCCATCTTGTCCAGAATTTCATTTGTGGCCCTCTTCTTGAGTGGTCTCTGTATTGACCTAAGGATTTTTCTCTTTAGTACATTAATCAGACTACATTTCCCACAGCCTGTTTTAGTAGCATTCCTTTCATCTGAAAAACTTCTCTTGCTTTGCAAAATAAGGCCTCATTCTACAAAGTTTTCAGCAAAAGTATTAATAGATGTTGCAACTTTCAGCACTTTATGTCCAATTTTGTTATACAGCTCTTTTCATTACAACCTAATGAATGACCTAGTGATAACAGAAGAATCCCTAAGGAAATTTAGAAACAGCTTGACAGATATTTTGGGAACCTCACATGATACTGAGCGCGTCATCTTCAGAACTAATTTAATGCCAGTGATGGCCATGGTCTAGTTGCCATGGTGGTGTCAGGGCCATGGTTGGACTCGATGATCCCAGAGGGCTCTTCCAACCTGGTTGATTCTGTGATTCTGTGACATGATACAGTGCTTACTAGCTGAATTTCCATTGTATTTTCAGTGGGATAGTGATGGAAGATGACTGAGGTTTTTGTTCCCAGCGCCTATGAAAAGATTGACAAGAACTTAAGGAAATGGGATGGAAAGGGTGCAGAAGATGCTGTATTGGCTTACCGCCAGGATGAGAGAGAATACGGTACCAGAATGTTCCTAGCTTAAATGTAAAGAATTATTATTGAAAAGAGAACTGGTGCTTGGCTCTAAAATGAAAAGCAGAGTCAATAAAATGACCAGCAACGTTTTGAAAATGTTAATTGAAAAAATGGGATAAATTTTTCAAAGAGAAATTTCTCCCTCTTTGTCTGTCACTAAATAACACTGCTAAGAGCCTGAAAGAGCCACAGTTTTGGTGAGAAAAAGTGTTACTGTCAATCAGGCTGGCCTTCTGGCCTCTGTCTGTAATTTAATGCAACATTTCCCATAGTAAATTCACATGATGTGTTTGAGCTAAGGTATCTCTGTAGAGAAATTATTCACTTCTATTAAATAAGGATATTAAAAAAAAAAATTTCTTGACCAAACTATAGGACTTAGATGCTTTAAACACACTCCTAGTTTTCTTCTGACAAAATTTTCACACCTCCTAGAAGCATTTCTTTATAATCTTAATTTTTATTTGGCAACATTTTTCCTCTGATTTCAACGCACCTACACATTTTAACAGATTAAACACACGAACATATTTTTTGCACAGAGTACGAGCCTTAAACCGTGACAGTCCCTGTCTCACAAAGAGATTTTGGACTTGATATTTCTTCTTTACTACAGTATAAATCATACATTTCCTGCATGAGAACTACTCCTCTAAAGCTGGAGGGCTTTTCTCAATCATATTGTTAACATTCAGCTCTTTCTTCTGAGGTTTATTTCCTTCCTTGAGCTGGGATCATGAAGATACTGTTTATTTCTTCCGACTTCTGCCTTTCTGGGCAAAACAAGTGCATTTAAACATGCAAATCATGAAGAGGAAGAGATGCGGGTGTTACGAGCTACAAACTGGAGCCCAAGGACCAGGGTAGGTTGGGCAACAGATTCTTCTGTTGAGCTCAGAGTCCTCAGAGAGGAGCATGCTGGAAAGGTTTGGTTAGGTGACAATGAAGTTGCAGAGACAAACAGGCAGAAGAAATAATATCAGTGTGCTTTATTTCACTGTGTCACAAATGAAACTCCTGAGAGACTCCACACACCTGATACTTCCACTGGTATTACGAAGGGAGAACTACAAGGACACTACTGATCCCTCTCTGAACTGACGCATCTCATGGAGCTTTAGTGACCAGAGGTGTGGACTGGGGTGCACTGGAGGTGTCAGTGGCTATACTGTAGACGCCCAACAGCTTCAGACTTCATGATCCACTGTCTGATAATATAGAGGACTAAAATACTCCAGAAGAGTCATACTCCAGAAATTCCTACTTTTCTCCCATGAGTGAGGATTGTTTCTGCGTTTGCAGACAGCTACTGGTGAGTATGTCTCTTATCTTGATTATAAGAACCATAACAACTTTCCTGAGCACAAGGGGTTTCTGATTTCCTTGGTGCAAATGCTGGTGATCCATAGACCATTATGTGCTAAGTGCTGTACAGTTCTGTGAAACAGAAAAAAATTAGACTCTTCTTGGTTTATCTTATCCTCCACTGACATACTACCTGCAAATACTCTTAACTGTAGATTTCATAGCAGTTATTTTAGGGAAGTTCATGTTTCTTACCTCTGAAATCACAGAATCGCAGAATGGTTTGGGTTGGAAGGGGCCTTTTAAGATCGTCTAGTCCAACACCCCGCCATGGACAGGGACATCTTGCACTAGATGGAAGGTTGCTCAAAGCCCCATCCAACCTGACCTTGGGCACTTCTAATGATGAGACACCCACAACTTCGTTGGGCAACCTGGTCCAGTGTCTCACATCCCCCATTGTAAAAAATTTCTTCCCTATATCTGATCTAAATCTACCTTCTTTCAGTTTAAAACTGTTGCCCCTTGTCCTGTCACTACTGACCTTGGTAAAAAGTCTCCCTTTCTATATTGAAAGGCTGCAATAAGGTCTCTCTGGAGCCTTCTCTTCTCCAGGCTGAACAACGCCGACTCTCTGAGCCTTTCTTCATAGGAGAGGTGTTCCAGCCCTCTGACCTTTTTCACAGCCTTCCTCAGGACCTGCTCTAAGAGGTCCATGTCCTTCTTATACTGTAAAAACAATGATTTGTTTTTAAAAAAATTCGTCATGCATTTTCCTGTTTGATTTTCTTTTTCATTAGCAACAACATTCCCCAGTAGCTGAAAACTGCTAATTTGCAACTAGAAATAAGATTCAGGAAAAAGATATATCTAATTTTGGAGAGTACTTTCAAGGCCCCACTACTCTAAAAGTACAAAGGGTTTTAAAGTTCAGGGACAAAGCAGGACCCAGAGGAATTAATGACCTGAGGGTAAGTGAAAATAAAGCCCTCTGTGTTGTTAATATTGTGGGTTTGGGGGTTCTTTTTACTTAAGAACTTTAAAAGGCATCTTGAAAGCTACCAGCGGTAACCTGTTGGCCTTCTCCTCCTCCTAACGATGTTCACAACATTAATCCAGCCGTTTCAATTCTCACTTTGTGTGAGGTAGCTCGGCTCACGCTGCTCTGGGTCTGCAGGTCTTTCAAGACCAGAGTGTGAAGAACATTTTCCAAAAATAAAGCAAAAACCAGCACCAATCAACACTCCAAAATGTGTCTTGGCAGAATTACATCAGGGAGAAGCAGGAAACTGTTTCCAGGTAGACCATGGTCAAAAAAACCATACAACTGCAGAGATGATTTCCCCAAACCAGAGTAGCCCTGGGGAATTTAACTTTAAGCCATTCTCTTTTTTTTGGAGCCATTTCAAGGCAGTGGATTTGAGCCCAATTCCACAAGGATCATCAGAAACAACCTCCACTCCATGCTCCAAGTGAAGCTGACTGAAGATGTTGGTGGCAGCGGGCTGATACTGACCATGGTGTCTCACAACTCCGTTCGAACAGAGTTTGCTTCTCTGTGTTGTCAGTTTTATGTCTTCATCGTGATTTTGGGACTTGAGCCCTTAAGTCAAACCCAACGTCTGGTGTTGAGGCTTTTGAATTGCATTATCTTTGTCTAAAGAAGCTCGCTGTGAATGAAGTGGGTTGTGTCACTTCTTTATGTCTCTCGTATCGCAGCCAACAAGCTGGTTTATAAAATATTCATAGCATAAATGATGAGCCAGAAAATCAGCTCACGTTGGCATTTTCACATCCCAGCCTACAAGTGCCAGGAGGATTTCTGGGTTCACGAAAGTTGGGTTCCAGAGGGACCACCAAGATGAGCAGCTCTGATCAGCAGCCAGTGGAGAAATTGCTGCAGTGACTGCTGTGCGTCTGGGGCCAAGCGCGGCTCTGAAGAGTTTTCTGGGCTTGGTGTGGAGGCTGTGAAGATTTGGTTACATCCCTTTCTGAGCTATTCCAAAATCCTCATTTAAAAAAAAGAGAAGAAGAAGAAGAAAAAGAAAGAGCAGAATAACTAGTACCTTTTCTACCAGTGCAGCCCTCTTGGCTTTTATTTATAGTCACTGGATTCAGAGACCTGAATTAAAGAGCTGCTCAGGAAGAGGAGTGTTTTTGCCCTTTCATGGATCCTTTATACACTGTGCTCAAGCTAACTCCTAACTTTGTTTTTTTTTTAAGCAACTGAATGCATTTAGTGTCTCTCTGTAAAGAACCCTCTGATAGCAGCTCTGTGCAGACATTTCAATTTATCAATCTCCTTCGAGAGCACAGATGCCAAAACCGGACCCGTTATTACAGTAATGGTCTCAGTAATGTTATATACAGAGTGAATCTTGTTTCCTGCATTCCTATTCCCCTAGTCATGCACATGAAGACCATGTTGCCCCTTCTTCTTTCTCCCCTTCTTCTTTCTCCCCTTCTTCTTTCTCTCCTTTTTGCACAGCATATTTGGATTTATACAGTGTTTCCTACAGCCATTGAAGACAGCGCTTGGAGTGGGAAGCAGGGACTATCATGTGCAGCTATAGACTTCCCCTTTAGCTGTCTGGTCTCTGCATCTCACTGCTTTAAAACATTGTTTAATAATGGATCCCTTTTCCAGGAAATCCAGATCACTTTCTTCTGGTGGTCTCTTCTCATCACTGTCTCATGTTGAGAAGGCCATTGTAGTTCTCTGAAATGGGACAGTTTCCTCTATCCAACCCCATGTTCTTCATAGGAAGGGAAAAAAACAGTGTAGTTTTCTAGAAGCTTTAATCTTAAAATATCACAGAATCACAGAAACACAGAATCAACCAGGTTGGAAGAGCCCTCTGGGATCATCGAGTCCAACCATTGCCCTGACACCACCATGGCAACTAGACCAGGGCACTAAGTGCCATGTCCAGGCTTTTCTTAAACACCTCCAGAGACGGTGACTCCACCACCTCCCTGGGCAGCCCCTTCCAATGGCTAATGACCCTTGCTGAGAAGAAATGCTTCCTAATGTCCAACCTGAACCTCCCCTGGCGAAGCTTGAGGCTGTGTCCTCTTGTCGTATTGCTTGTTGCCTGGGAGAAGAGGCCGACTCCCACTTAAATATGGTCATTAGGATTTGCTGCGCTACTAGAAACATATTTGAGTGGTCACGTTTCTTTTCTAAAATAATGATTATTCCTGCACCTCTTACAGGCACCTCCTGCACAGCTTCAAGGGAAAGCACAAGTCTGACTTTCACATCTTTCAAAATATTCATTATTTTTGCCCTTTTCAGCATCGCCTCATAAAAATAAATTATAGGAATTACAATTGGGAAGGTGATGGTTTAATTTCTCAAAAGTGAAATAATCACTCAGGCTTATGGAAATTGGGTTGTCCAAAAGAAAATGTGGAATATAAAATGTGAATGTCAGCTGGTTGGAAGGAGGTCATGGTGCCAGCAGGTTCTGGGAGAAGCTTTCTCCCCATAGCAGAACACCTGCCGAGCCTAAACCCAGCACTGGTGGTGGGTATCACACCTCCATCATGACATGATGCTGAACCACGTATCTCAAAAACAGGACTTCAGAAGCCATGGCAAAGAAAAGCCATCTCACCTCCAGGAGGATCCTCAGGGTGCCCCGGGTGTCCCCCTGGGATATCAAGTGGCTTTTACACCGCAGGGGCACATCCTCTGAGGGTGGGAATCAACGTGGCTCTGGTGGGGTCAGTGCAGCTCAGCAGATTTGTACCCACAGAGTATGTGGCTGTTCGCAAAGGACATTCACATCCTTATCTTGTTTTGCCTGTTCCTGAATTGAATTGACTTGATTATTCATGAAACAAAAGCCATCGGTAATGGATGAGATTTATGCACCGCACATTTTACTGCCTAATAATAATAATGGCTTAAAAAATTAAAATTGACTTAGCCTGTGAAGGACATTGTGTTGTCACCGGGATGCGTCTTCTTGCAAAGTTCCCACTTCGATGCTGAATGTGAAATCTCATGTTAGATGGAAACATATGAGATGTTCACAGCAGACTCTCTGACATCCTTGTCAGGAGCAGAGGGCTGAACTCTGGGTTCTCAGAGCTCAGGGGGGTTTGAAACATGCAGCTCCTTTTCTTCACCAAGTCGTTCAATATTCAAAACTAAGTTTGACAAAAATATGCCAATAAATATAATGTCGAGGTGTTTTCAAGGGGAAGAGAAAGGGGAAATATCCCTATTGTGAAATAGTTGGTTACTAGAATATAAACTATTGCATCATTAAGAGAAGAAGAGCACAGCATATCTCCTCTGCTTGCTTTTAGGTCCCATTTCATCAGAGAATTCCTCTTGAGTAAAGCATGTGCCAAACTTTATGAATGTGCTTATGTGCCTGGCTGAATACAGATGGACATAATCATGTGTTTGTACCCTTTGCCCAGCAGGTTTCTTAATTAGAGAAGTTGTTTAAAAAAACAACCTATGGTGATGGCTTTTCCATTCTCTCTTTAGGAACCGATGTCTTAAAAACTAGTGATATGCAATTGCATCTCAGCATGTTACAAAATATTAATTAAAGCCACACTTGTGCAAACAATACCTCTTTACCAACGAGCCCAAGGGGAAAGAAATCCAGGCACCAGCAAACCAGTTGTTTATCTGAGCACATATTCTTTTGTAAAACATCTAAAAACCAGTGGTGTGATCCTGAAATAAATGCCATGATAAATTAAAAGGGATCAGTGTGCCTGAGGCTGCTCGGGTGAATATTTAGATTTTACGAATGATTAAAGATGTCATTCAGCCAAGTGCCCAATGCTAAGTAAAGACATGAATTCATCATCACACATAAGTGTATAATATACTTATTATAGCATTTTTTAAAACCAGATTTACATTTAAGTGCTTCACAGCTTGTTTTCTTTTTATTAATAGGGTTTTCTGTGCATGTGCATGCACATGCACCTATTTTGGCAGTACTCAGACTCAAGCTATGGATCTATTGAAACTAATGGCTTTATCTACTCAAGCCTATGCTTAAATTAAGGGAATTTCTTTAAAATTACTTTCTAAATTAAACCTAAAGACTATCATCTTTCTTTGTCCTTGTTACCACTGACAACCCGCCAGCTCCCTCTCCAAAGAGAAGAGAAAAGCTAGGTACCACCGAGGGACCACTGAAGCTCAAAATCAGACCACTTTCCCAGATAGATGGCAAACAGCAGGGCATTTGCTACAAAACACTGAATGAAAATTACTTCTATAATCTGAACATAGGGGCAAAAACAATAGAATTTTATTAAACATATATTTTTAGAACAGCAGCACCTTAGATTTTATTCAGTTACTGAAAAAAATCCCTGCTGGCTTTGCTGAGCCTGTATAGATACGTAGGCAGGGCCCTTATAGCAGCCAGGAGGTAAAGAAAGGAAGATAGATAGTATCCATTTTAATAATATATTGCGCTTTTTTCAGATGAAATTTTGGAGACAAGAAATGACTGATCCCGTGCACATATGTTGGACAATGTTTGTTATGCAGAGAGGGAAAGACATGAGAGGAGAGGAGAGGAGAGGAGAGGAGAGGAGAGGAGAGGAGAGGAGGAAGAGAAGAGAAGAGAAGAGAAGAGAAGAGAAGAGAAGAGAAGAGAAGAGAAGAGAAGAGAAGAGAAGAGAAGAGAAGAGAAGAGAAGAGAACTACTGCAAAACACTTTATTGTTTTTAGGGAATTTTGATATACATTTGGGTTTCTCAAGTGACCTGTGGAATTCACCGGTGCGAGGATAAGAAAGAGAGAAGAGCACGTTGGAGGCTGGTAAAAACAAACAGGCAAAAGGCACAAAAGGATAATATCTGCATTTATCATTGCTAGAAGAGTCAAAACATTTAGTTTTATCTAAAAGAGTGTTTTGGAGATTATCAAAAACATTTCACTACTATTGACACTTTTTAAGTTTATCAAAATGAGGGAGCTGGAATGATTCATTTCAGCTTCTTTCTTTAGAAAATGATGTCAGAACTGACATGTTCCCACAAAACATTTTGATCTTTACTGAACAATACAGTTTAGCTCCAAAAGCTCTCAGGGGAAAACAGTTTGTCCAGCTTTCCTTGAAATGCAAGCTCTTTGTTTTTTCCCTTCCACACCCACCTCCTGGCATGTTTCTGCCAAACCCACTGCAAGGGTTAAGGATCTGGGAGCAGAGGGATGTTGGCTGGATGTCCCAAACATACCACAGAGCACTGTCCAGGTGTACTCTGTCTCCTTCTGCCTCCAAAACAGTATAGCTGCATGAAAGCAGTGGGTTGCTTGTGTTAATACCATAGTTGTCTTCTCCTCCAGGCTAACCAACGTGGTGATAACTCACCCGTGGTGCTCTCAGCACCAACCTTCTGTAGCTCCAGCAAGAGCTGTGAGAGTGTGGATCAACATAGCCTCCAGCCTCAAGTCTTCGGCATGCACAGGCTCCGTCCCATGGGTTTCGGTGCTGGAGGTGATGAAGATAATCCCAATGATGATACGGACAATCCCAAATGACACTTGTTTCCCAGAGAGGTATGCCCATCCTGATGGCTCTTTTAGATCTGGCAACTGATTTAGTGTCCCTGATCACCAGATTTTTCTCATACCTTGGTGTTTTCTTGTGATAATAGATGGACTTGCAGTGGGGTTTTTTTTTCTAAAGAAGCCTCCAGATAAGCAGGGTGAAGGACCATGGGACAGCGCAGGGTCCCTGTGCAGGCACCCACATCCGTGTTCATGTCACAGAAGAGTTAGGACTGCCCATGGAGGTGTGCAGGTGTTTGCACTGCTCTGGGTGTGCACTCAGACCCCAGACAGCCCTGAGGTGCCACAACTGCTGCTCTTCTCATGGCAGAAGCTCCCAGGTTTCTCCCCAAAGGAAGCTCCTCAACAGGTGAGCAACATTTTGAGGAGCAAAGTGAATTTCCTCCTCAAGGGGGAACTGTTAAGCTGTTTCGGAGAGCAAACTCCAAGGCGGGATCAGCTGTGCTCATTTCTGTCCGGGAGACTGTTGGGGGCATGCTTCCCACAAAAAAAAAAAAAACCAAAAACTAGTACTAGGAGATGCTGGAAGTTAAAAAAAAACCCGGGCTGCAACATGTCTTGCTGCTATGAGGGATGTTCACTGCTTTTCTCCATGCTCCCTCTGCTACCACAGCTTGAGAAGCATCCTCTCCTCCTGGATTTGAGCAGCACCCAGTCAACTCTTGTGCCACAGCAACACAAGTATAAAAGATGAACAAAGGATGAGTGGCGTCTTGAAACACAACCTGTTTGTCACATTCCCATTCCTACCCCTTATTTTTGCTTTCTCCCTTGGCATCTGGTGGCACCAAGGTGGAATTATTTCCATTTTATATGAGTGGTACCAACGGGGACAGGGGAAGGGAAAATAATAAGGCTTCTCCTTTGTTGCCAAAATTGCAAAGGTCTATCATGATCCAGTCAAAAACCCAGTGCAATTTCTCTGATGTCAGACAGAGAAACCCATCATCTGATGAATCTCTTTGCATGCCTGACCTGAATTCCATGTGAAAGAGCTGGATGTGCTTTCTTTTGAAGCTGTTCCCTGTAAAACAAGGAAAGAAATAAATTCATTCGCCAATTTGCCTTCTCTTTAAAGGTATGAATTAAAAAGCTGCTTCCAGACATTGAGAAGGTCCATGCTATGTCAGCGAGAACCAACTGCACATCCCTCAGGACCAAAAGCAACCCGACCAAAAAACCCATCTCTTTTGTGTCACTTAGGCTATCCTAAGTGACTCATCAGCATTATCAGGCATATGCAGCTCTTTAAAAACTTCTGCAGAACTGGGGTGGAAGTTAAGAATATTTTATTATTATTTTTTTGGCCAGCTGTTTTCCAGCCTCCATGTGACCCTGAATTCGTAAGAAGATGATTCTCTTTGGAGCCTGGGACGCGTTAGGGAAGAAGAACCTATTGATATTGTGTTCAATTTTATATCCTTGAAATGAGGTTGAAACTAAAACTATCCTAGATGCTTTGTTTTAAAACAGTCTATGTGTGTCCTGACGTCAAAGCTGATGTTACTGGTGAGAGGTGCAGTGAAATTGTCACTGTCAGTGTTTTGCGGGGGAAGGAGTGGGGAGGAACTGGGGTTTTATGGCTGTGAGTAGTTTGGTATTACAAAACCTTCCCTGCTCTTCAGCAAAACAGCCAGTGGAGATGTTAAAGCCTTCTTACAGGATGTGGGGCTCACACCAGAGCAGGCAGCAGCTTGGTCTCCCTATGAGAAGAGCAAGTCGAGTCCAAGTTTCCAGCATGAAACAGGTCGAGCAGAAACTTGAAAATGTGTTTCCCATATATCGGCGAAAGCGTCAGCTGCCAGGCTAACGCCTGTCCTCGCTTCACACCTGGAACTTGTCAAAACTCATATGTTCCTGGAAACGGGTCTGGTTTTGGCAGATACTATCCACTGAAAAAGATGCTTCTGAAAACTCCCGTTGAGCCCTATTTATAATCCAAGCCTGCTTGCGTGAGGGTTGAGCTCCACTGATAATGCACGGATTCAAATGAAAAATCACCAGGTTAGCATTTAGGGCTGTAATTTTTTTATCATCCCTCACAAAGTGCTGCTTCTTCAGGTCTGCAGCTCATTTTTGTCAGGTTCAAAGAGGAAGAGAGCTTTATCGTTTAGAAAAGGCCAGAAAAATCTAGGCCTCTTTTTTCTTTGAGTGTTAATAACCATATACTTTCTCCTCTACCAATTACAACACAACTGATGTCAATTAGTGCATGTCCATTGACTAAAAATCTGTCTCTTTATTTTCTGCTTTCAACAAAAAGCATAAGGACGTGCCAAAAGTCTCACCTGGCTTTTGCAGCAGCATGTGTTGCAGAGCGAGTTAGCTCCCAGCACCCTGGGAAATGAGACTTGTGTCAGGAATTACGGGTTATAATTTCCCCCTTTGGAAGAGCAAGGAGACGGCATGGTCAGTGCATCATTAGGGGCATTATGTGTCTAGAAAATGAACCGGCTTTGGAGACACAAAGTGCAGGATCTGAGGAGACCCAGGTCTGCCCCGTACCCAAGGGTTTGCCTTGGCCAAGGAACAGAGCAACGCGGTGGGGAGCAGCAAGATGTGTGAGTGAGTGATCAGAGCTGTCCTCATCCACCTGGAATGATGCTCTGGAGAGAGAGATGAGCATGGGGGAGGAGGAGGAGGGAGAGCATAGCTCTGCATGTCCTTCAAGTTGGGATATTTTAATTTGAGCTCATTATTTCACCAATAAAACTCTGTTGACTCTGCTAAAGGGTTTGAGACTTCAACCAAGAACTCAGGGGCTCCACGCTGTGAAAAATCAAACCCAAGCGCAAATATGTTTTTCCCTATAAATTTTTAACAAGAAACATCATTTACATGCTTGTACAGCTAATGCCAGGAGCTTTTGGGGAGGTTTTTTCAGTGACTTCAAATTAACCCGTGCCTGGGCCAAAGAAGAAGACATTCACAATCAGCCTGTCTGGTGTCTCACTGGTTGTCTTGATCCTTTTTTTTTTCCCCAGAAAAATGCCTTGCAGAGATCAGTGTGCAGTTTTATGGCCAGGTGTAAGCAATCTATCAGGGAAAATTGTGAGGTTCAGAATTAAAAAGTTTTCTGTGGCTGCCTATTTCCACAGGGCTGTGAAAGGACATGCTGAGATTGTGCTTCAATAGGAAAAAACCCGATACTGCCAGGCCAAACTCACTCTTCCATAAAAAAGAAGTCCAATAAAGTCCAACAGTGACCTTCCTCTACTTGTTTCTATAGTAATACCCAATCTCTTTCCTACAAGAAACCAAGACTCACCTGGCTCATGAGTTGCTGGACAGCCTTGAAGATCCAGGTCTAAACCTCTTCAAGAAGAATGCATGGACAGTGCTGTTCAGAAAAGCTCATTTCATGTAGGTCCTCGGAGTTCGTGCTGCTGGGACGATAATGGACTACATGAACACAGCAATGAAGGAATTTGAGGAGTTCATGTTTGACCTTTTTTTCCCATCCCTGCCTTGGGTATATGACCCAGATCTGGGGAGACTCATTTTCTTTTGTACCGCTAAAGGACATGTACAAATTTTAAAGCACATATTTGGGCAGTCAATATTTGCAGGACCCAAGGCATTTTGCAAAACAAGGCCCCAGTCACCACCAGCAACATTGTCTACCCATTTTCAGGAGAATACTACTCTGATGCTTTGTGAGATAGCATCATCTTTCCTCTTTTCAAACTAATTTCACAAGAAGAATTATGGAAGTCTTTTACTGCTGGGGGAACTGAGATGTAGAAAGATTCAGTGACTGTAGAGTCCAGGGAAATGATGGAGTTACATCTCATGTGCAACCTTTATAATGCACAGCTTGGAAAGACTTGACTCATTCTTGTATTGACCAGGAGCTGCGGGATTCCACTTCTGTTGTGGGCAAAGCCAGAAGGTCTGAACAGTAAATGATGCTGAACTCTCCTGGCACAAATGCACGAGCAGGTACCCTGTGGGGACTTCTGCCATGCTTTAACATTTGTCTTTGTGAAGACATATGCCTTGCAACCTGCTCTCCAATGTTTTTTTGTCTGAACGCCTTGTAGGTGCTTCAGGCCACAACAGTGAGACCTTTAGTGAAAAATGTAGACAAGAAAGAAAGAGGAAGGAACATCAACTTGGTTTTCAGATGGAATTTTATCCAGTCCCTCTTTAACTGTGAGCCCTTCGTGTGGGGCCTGATGCACAAATGCATCTGCCTCCATATTTTTGCAGTAGGTTTTCAAAAACATGGGTATTACTTTAAAATCAAGGCAGTCACAGGAGTGAAGCACCCTGCGCAAGGCAGATGAGAAACAGATTTGTTGCTTGTTTTACGTGCTGATTTGAGAGCTGATTTTTTTGAAAAGGGAGGGAAGGTTTGGAAGTGGTTAATTCCTCTCCTTGAGGCTTCCCCAAAGTGTGATGGAGCAGATGGGTCTGCGAGGTGCATCTTATGCACAAATATAACTAACAGACAAAAAGCTCCTTCACAGAATCACAGAATCAACCAGGTTGGAAGAGACCTCAGGGATCATCGAGTCCAACCGTTGCCCTGACACCACCCTGTCAACTAGATCATGGCACTAAGTGCCATGTCCAGTCTTGTACTCCTTATACTCAAGACAACAGAAATGCAGTGAACATCTTATTGCTTGCACACTGGAACAATTTGTCACTGCCCCATGCATGCTGCATTCCCATATTCCTTCCCTCCTTGGCCCTCTGGCTTTGCCATGCTGGTGGCAGGCCCCCTCCCTGAGGAGCGAGGTCTCCCACATCCCACCTCAGATGCTCTCAAATAGAAGTGGCAGTGAGCCTGATAGCCAAGAAATTAGTGCATGTGGGAGGTAAAAACTCTTGTGAAGAGCATGCTTGATATATTAAACACTATCCACTCCCTGTTTTGAATAACAATGTGATTATTCTTAGCTGCCTTCGGAATAGAAGAATGCTTCTAATCCTGTTTAACCCTCTTTGGTTTTTGAATTAGTTTCCTAAGCTTTTAGGATAATGAAAAGTCATTACTGTTGTCTGGCACTATTTCTTTCCTACCACCTCCCAGCCTCCCAGCCCTGGTGGCCTGCGGTGCTGCTGGGCATTCCCCATGATGCTGGAGGCCAGAGGAACCTGCATGGTGGCAGGTGCTGCTTGCACAGGATGAAGAGACAATCCCTCCCATAACCATCGTGCACTTCAAGCCGTTATTTCCTTCAACTTTGTGACCCTTTGTGACCTACAATTTAATGTAATTTAAAAAAAAAGGCAAAAAAGGACAACAAAGAAACTCCCAACACTGGAGTCTGGAAGATTCCCCCCTCCCAATTTTTCTTAGAATTTGGCATTCACAGTTCTTTCTTTGGTCCTTGTGAGTTGTTCTCCTCTGTCTGTTTTGCTCAACCACAGTGGGAAAATATGTGTGTGCCTGTGTATATCAGAGAATCAATCAGGTTGGCAGAGCCCTCTGGGATCATCGAGTCCAACCGTTGCCCTGACACCACCATGGCAACTAGACCATGGCACTAAGTGCCATGTCCAGGCTTTTCTTAAACCCCTCCAGAGATGGTGACTCCACCACCTCCCTGGGCAGCCCCTTCCAATGGCTGATGACCCTTATGTCTGTGTCTGACTGGACAGGCTTCTCTGGGAGTTTTTAATGATGAAATAACCTGGTCTTTCTTGTCTGGGATCAACATCTGTGCTTGGCTTGACAGCAGTCAGAGCTTCCCAGCCTACTTGGGTGTCCCAGGAATGCCTTGCCAAAACACTGGATTTCAAGCTGAGCTCTTCATTATTTCTTTTTTGTTTGTAGGAAAGGTAAGTGGCTCATCACTGGGATCTGCCATTACGCTGTTTCCTTCTCCCCGAGACTGCCCAGTAGCGTTGTGCTTTCCCTCTCCCCCAAGGAAAATTAAAAACCAGTTGAAATCGAAGAGGTTGCATGAGCTTTCTTCTAGCTGCCGTGGCCAAGTAAATAATTTACTTTGTCAGCAGGAGACACCTTCGTGCCCCCAATCAATAAGGCTGACATAGGCGAGCGTCCCTTCTTATTGAATGATCCTCATCTGCTGAATTTGAGTCACAACTCTATTTTACAAACACACATCATATGCATGGATACATTAACAGTCAATACCTTTCCCCTGTTGTTTGTTAGGTAGATTGGGAGGCACTGGGGAGTTTTAAATTTTATTCCCAGCCGGGGAGGGATTTTAATGTCATTACTCACACTGAGATCTTCTCTGCTCTACAAATAGTCCATTGATTTTAATGGGGCAACTTGTAGAGCAAGGCATTATTTAGTGTGATTAAGAGTATTATAATTTGATGACTTCTCTTCGTTACCATAATGGGATGTGCAGATAGCGGCAGGATAACTGGTCGCTGGTTTCCCACTGAAACGGAGAAAGTGTGTGTGATGTGGGAAGTGTAATCTGTTCTCCAGCTCTGGGAGGTATAATTGAAATGAAGGGGAAGATGGAGAGGATGCCCTTTGCCTGTATTGTATGGCTGTTTCTGACTGTGGGTCAGCATTTGCAATTGCCAGAGTTCCGGAAATTTCTGAACTTTTTCTATATTTCTCTCTCCCGTAGGAAGTTTCGAACAAAATGGACTGAGTTTGCTCATTCCTGGTCCAGCCATAGTCCCCAGGGCTTTGGGGCTCTTGGGGTGCAATAAATCTCTCCCAGCTCTAAATGACTAAAATGAGCAGGTCCACAGGGATCCCTCGATAAGGACCTCTCATGCAGCCGTGCCCATCGACAAGAGGCTGCGAGAAGCCCTGTCACCCTGAAAGCCCCTTCCTACCCCAGGCACCATGGAGTGGAGGGAAATTCAGAATCACAGAATCAACCAGGTTGGAAGAGACCTCAGGGATCGTCGAGTCCAACCGTTGCCCTGACACCACCATGGCAACTAGATCATGGCACTAGGTGCCATGTCCAGTCTTGTCTTAAACCCATCCAGAGATGGGGACTCCACCACCTCCCTGGGCAGCCCATTCCAATGTCTAATGACCCTTTCTGAAAAGAAATGCTTCCTAATGTCCAACCTGAACCTCCCCTGGCCAAGCTTGAGGCTGTGTCCTCTTGTCCTAGCGCTAGTTGCCCGGGAGAAGAGGCCAACTCCAACTTCACTACAACCTCCCTTCAGGTAGTTGTAGACTGCAATAAGGTCACCTCTGAGCCTCCTCTTCTCCAGGCTAAACACCCCTAACTCCCTCAGCCGTTCCTCGTAGGTCAGACCCTCCAGACCCTTCACCAGCTTGGTCACCCTCCTCTGGACTCGCTCCAACACCTCAATATCTTTCTTGAAGTGCGGGGCCCAGAACTAGAAATTGGTGTCCCTTGTCGTGGATGGAGAGCAATCTCTTGCCCAGGGATGTCACATGTCACATGTTTGGGCTCTTCTTCAAGTCACCCAAGCACAGGGAACTGGCAGAGGCACTCGACCCTCCTCCTTTGCCCCCACTGCTCCCACCACCATGCTGCCTCCAGCGCATCTGGGAACATCAGGAAACATGTATTTTATTTTGGTAGGCTAGAAAGAATTTTTTAGTCAGGTTTGTTTCATCCACAGCATCATCATTCCTGCACTGAGGAAAGCTGGCAGTATGGGTGAGCAGGAAAAGGCACAAACACCATTTTCAGTGGCAGTTTTGGACGCAATTGCCCTGTGCTTACGTGTCAGAACCCACGGAGAGCATTAGCACTGTGGCAGTAGGTGGCCTAGTTCGTTAGAAGCAGCTTTTCTCCTAACAGGGAGAATGGGCAGATCCATCTTTCTACATAAATCTGAGAGATTTACACAGCAACTCAACAAGTTGAATTCATTTGTCTGTGTCTTAATCAGCTGTTCAAAACACAGGAACTGAGGGCAATATCTATGGGCGACTTCATTTGTTTTTTCTCAAAGTGAGTTTTATTTTGGAATATTTTCCCTGCTCCTCCTGCCTTTTATTGCCTTTGTACTGGCTGAAGTTTATGATTTTGGGGAGAGAACCCACAGCGAGTATTTTTACAGAAAGAGCTAAGATGAGTCATTTACTCCTTCCAAACAAATGATGGCGAAAAAAATGGAACTTTCAGGGACTAATTACATAGAGATTTTTAAATCAAGGCTTCTAAATAGTATATAATAACTCACGCGGCTGCTAATATGACAAAAAAATCCACTAGATAAAGAACAAAATAGAAGCACTGGGAATATTTAGGATAGTTTAATGATGAATTAAGGAATTATCATTGTTCTTCCTGGGGATTTTAATTTGAAGTGAAGAACATTAAGTGCCCCTGTTTCTTGCCTCATTTAACGCTACCGGGGCAGCCTGCTCACTTGTTTTCTGGACGTGTTCCCTGCAGTGCAACCTATCATGGTAATTGTATTCTCACATTCTTGTTACGTTCCTTCCCCCTTCCCCCAGGACACAAAATGCCTCCTTTGGAGAGATCGGATGCGCTCCCCTGAGACATGTTCTCCCCAGGAGAGCTCTCATTGCAGAATGGCCCTCACCTCCCCAAAAAAGACACAAAGGGAAAAAATAATCACTGGTGAAAACTGTTTCCCTGAAACCAAAATATCAGCAGCCAGTGCTACCTATCTCTGTCCGTATAGAGGCATACATGGAATCATAGTGTCGTAGAATGGTTTGGGTTGGAAGGGACCTTAAAGACCATCCAGTTCCAACACCCCTGCCATGGGCAGGGACACCTTCCACCAGACCAGGTTGCTCCAAGCCCCATCCAACCTGGCCTTGAACACTGCCAGGGAGGGGGCAGCCACAGCTTCTCTGGGCAACCTGGGCCAGGCTCTCACCACCCTCACAGCAAAGAATTTCTTCCTCATATCTCATCTCAATCTCCCCTCTTTCAGTTTAAAACCATTCCCCCTCATCCTGTCACTCCATGCCCTTGTAAAAAGCCCCTCTCCAGCTTTCCTGTAGCCCCTTCAGGTACTGGAAGGTGCTAGAAGTTCTCCCCGGAGCCTTCTCTTCTCCAGACTGAACAGCCCCAGCTCTCTCAGCCTGTCTCCAGAGCAGAGGGGCTCCAGCCTTCTGAGCATCTCTGTGGCCTCCTCTGGACTCGCTCCAACAGCTCCGTGTCCTTCTTCTGTTGGGGCCCCAGAGCTGGATGCAGCACTGCAGGGGGGGTCTCCCGAGAGCGGAGCAGAGGGGCAGAATCCCCTCCCTCGCCCTGCTGGCCACGCTGCTGGGGATGCAGCCCAGGATACGGTTGGCCTTCTGGGCTGCAAGCGCTTTTGGTTTATTGGCCATAGTTAAAGCAAGGGAGGGCCAGCCTAGCACATGCACCCATCCTCTCCAGGCAGCAGCTTTTGCAGCAGCTACTGAGTTGGGCATTGCAGATGCCCAGTTTCTTCCCACCCCTCTTACCAGCCCAGTGTCTACCTTGGCATTGCACTGACGGGATGGCATTTTGGCACCTGCAGGACTGGTTCCTCACACACTGGCACACATCCTCCGCCCAGTGCCCAGATAGCATCTGAAGGACTGTGAGACAAAGGGGCCATTTCCGTGCAGTCACTAATAAACAGTAAAATGTGGCGGTGTCCTTCATGCCTCCCAGGTTTGCGCTCAGATTTGGAAGGTGTTACTAATTTTACTTCTAGCCTATACATCAGCCTGTGCTCTCTCAAACACTTCTTGATGGGCTTGGCTTGAATTTCTAATCCGTAATGAAGTCTGGAGCTGAGCTAATTAAACATGAGCCGTGGTTTCATTTCAAATCTCTGCACAGGTTGTCCTCAGATGAACCACACTGAAGGCCCAGATTCAACACAACACTCAAACACATGCCTTGAAGGACCAAACTCTGTGCGTACAAAAGTACCCACCGAGGCTGTAGCTCTGCCGTGCTGAAGGACCGGTCGTTGTGAATATCAGCTATTTATGCAAGAGCATTTTCGATGGGCCAACGTTATTGGGGCTGGTCCTACATGATTTACTGGGATTTTCAAGGTTCTTCCCTGAATAAAGGGTAACCAGAACAAAACAGCTCCTCAGAGCCTTCCTGCATCCTGGCTGCTTCTTGAGAGTGAAGAGCGGGATTTCAGTCACTAATGAAGGAGGTAAGAGCATGTCCTTTCTCTGTCCAAGGAAGCAGGCTCTGTGCAGGCTGCAAGGGAGTTAGCAGCTTGCTGGAGGACACGCGGTGGCTGTGGAGCAGGGCACAGCTTTGAATTCCTGTGGGGAACAGCTGAGAGAGCTGGGGGTGTTTAGCCTGGAGAAGAGGAGGCTCAGAGGTGACCTCATTGCAGTCTACAACTACCTGAAGGGAGGGTGTAGCGCAGTGGGAGTCGGCCTCTTCTCCCAGGCAACTAGTGATAGGACAAGAGGACACAGCCTCAAGCTTCGCCAGGGGAGGTCCAGGTTGGACATTAGGAAGCATTTCTTCTCAGCAAGGGTCATTAGCCATTGGAAGGGGCTGCCCAGGGAAGTGGTGGAGTCACCATCTCTGGATGTGTTTAAGAAAAGCCTGGACATGGCACTTAGTGCCGTGGTCTAGTTGACATGGTGGCAATGGTTGGACTCGATGATCCCAGAGGGCTCTTCCAACCTGATTGATTCTGTGATTCTGTGATTCTGTGGCGATCCCTTGTTCGCTGCCCTCCTCTCTGGGTGGAAGAGACCACTGCTGTTGGGTGTTCCACCTCCCAGGGCCCTCAGTGGAGGGATGTGGTCGCTGGTACTGGGATAACTGTGGACCCTCTCCCCAGAGCCGCTATTTGAGTACCTGGAGCTGTTGCAAAGCTCTTGCAATGAACCCAACCCAAGCAGGCAACTGCATCTCAATGCAATTATAACGAAACGCAGCGCTTTCATGCTTAGAGGAAGCTGTTGTGGGCATTAGTGCCAAGTGCTGCTCTCTTACGTGCTTTTCTCATTTCTGAAGCTTCACTCTGACTTGATTTATTCTGGCTACCTTGTGGCTCTTTTACATTTACAGAAACAGACTCCTTTTTAAAGTACTGTTTTAAAAGATGTTTTCATCTTTCTTGTCTAGATTAAATTGATATCACAGCTTGTTTGTCCCCGACATCGGTAAACAAACAAATGCATTCTTCTGTTGTTAAATATTAAAAGAGTACCAAGCACAAAACAGATGATTAATGACTTGGATGCTTCCACCTGGCAAACCAAATTACTGAGAATATTGGACAGCACAAAATTCATAATAAATTGATTATTCCATCCCTATTTAAAAGTAGGGTAGAAGGAAAACAAAACCAGATGACTGGTGAATGAACCATTCATGCATGGATTCAGACCCTGAAACTTCCTTTAGATCATTTTATTGACCTGCTTGTAAAGCTCTGAGTATTTCAGTAGTGCCAAACATTGGAGGAACAGTCAGTGCGTAGTGGAGCCCAGTGCAGGCAGGTCCTGCAACAGACTGGATGAACCTCTTTCCTACATGAAGCCAGGAACAAAACTCCCCTTTATTTCAGCAAGACTAGTACTTGATTTTGACTGTTCTATCAATCAATCAATCAGGTTGGAAGAGCCCTCTGGGATCATCGAGTCCAACCATTGCCCTGACACCATCATGGCAACTAGACCATGGCACTAAGTGCCATGGCCAGGCTTTTCTTAAACCCCTCCAGAGATGGTGACTCCACCACCTCCCTGGGCAGCCCCTTCCAATGGCTAATGACCCTTGCTGAGAAGAAATGCTTCCTAATGTCCAACCTGAACCTCCCCTGGCGCAGCTTGAGGCTGTGTCCTCTTGTCCTATCACTAGTTGCCTGGGAGAAGAGGCCGACTCCCACTCCGCTACAAACTACCTAGAGCAGTGGTGAATCCCAATTTACAGGTTCTTATTTTTTAAGCAGATGAGTCATTTATGTATTTTGGCAATTAATTCATCCACCTTAACAGCAGGCTTAGCTGCCTGTAACCAACCTACCCCTAGCAAGGGAGAGGTAATGGGGTCACAAGGCACTTAAAGATGAAGCTCTGAATGAGAGAAGGAGAAAAACAAACAATATATTCTGTTTTGTTTAAAGGAAAGATTATTCAGAAAAAGAAAAAAAATACCCAACTGTGAAAGGCTTTAAAAAAATACTATATCTCTTTTCCTCTCCTCAAAAATGAAGTTTTTATTGCTTTTTGTGGTCAAGCCTAAGGCAAGTTTCGCTATTTGAAAACAAACTGCCATCAGCCTCCAGCAAATACAGCTTACAATCTCTGGTTTCTTCAAGCCAGCTATGATTTTTTGCCTTCGTAAATATTTATTTCCCTTAACCAAGCAAAAAAATCCAGTAGGATTCATTTGATTAACGACACGTTTCTGTACAATCCACTGCAGAAAGTCAAGGAGAGTTTGTGACCAGACACAGGATGGAAAAGGGGCTCAGATCGCTCAGAGGAGTGAGGCTGGGGGGATTTTATCCCGTGTTTCACCTTGCGTTGTCCTGTTTGGGTACCTTTTAAAATCCTTGGGGGAGTGAAGCTCCTGTCCCTTTGGGACTGTAAGTGACATTTCATATTTATCAGACGTGCAGGAGGCTGCGCTGTGGTTCTCCAGCTGGGGAGTGACGTTTGACTCCACTGTCACAGTAAATGTTTGCCAGCTCCCCAGTGCCGAGGAGCACAGCCAGGCAAGAGCAAGTGGGGGATGCCGTCAGGACGGTGGGAAAAGGATGTGCTTCTAAACGTGGTTTGATAAATCCATCACTCCAAAGCAATAATAAACGTGGGATTTCAATGGGGTAGACGAGGCTGTAGGCTCTCTCCATGCAGTTTTTCATGGTGAGGGTTAACTTGTCCATGTGGACCCCAGGACAGCACCCAGACACGTCAGCTCTGGCAAGCACACGTCTGTGCGTGAGGGCTCCCACCAAGCACAGCTTGGGACCTTTTTCTCCATGGGCAGCTCTGCAGGCTGTGCACACAGGTCATGTTCAGAGACGCTCTGATTTCCACCAGCACCGGATCAGGCCCCAGTGCAATTCCAGGGAAACCTGTAAGCAGCTGCCAGTCCCTCCCGTGGGCACCCACGTGAACGCAGAGGAGGGGCAGGTGGTCCCAGTGGCAGGAGCCAGCAGTGGAGCGTCATCTCCCAACAGTTAGAGGTCACATTGTGCTAAGAAAAGGTGTTTTCTCTCCTGTTCTTTGCAGATTCATAAGAGTTCCTGCTCCTAACAGCTGGTTCCTGTGAAAAGCCGGTTAAGTGGTGTGTCAGCTGCAACCACACAATCCTGCCAGGCATGCCGGCTTGACCGGGTGACCTTGGCTACATCTGAGCCTGACAACCTGAGTTCCACAGAGTACCACCATCATCCTGCCTTACCCTTCCAGAAGGCAGATGGATAAGAAGACAGAGAGAGCTCATATCTCCTACTGCTGCTGTAGACCAAAATGTCTTTTCCTTAGTGTGTGGACTGGGACATACCAAGGAGCAACTCTGGACAGGCAAAAGGCACAACCCACTTCCCCAAACGCATGAGCCTGTTTGGAAATGGTTTGTAAATAGTTAAAGAGGAACAAGTGTAATCCAATGGTGAGCTTCTGCCTTACATCCTCTCATCAGGTTGTAGTGCAGTGGGAGCTGGCCTCTTCTCCCAGGCAACTAGCGATAGGACAAGAGGACACAGCCTCAAGCTTGGCCAGGGGAGGTTCAGGTTGGACATTAGGAAGCATTTCTTCTCAGCAAGGGTCATTAGACATTGGAAGGGGCTGCCCAGGGAGGCGGTGGAGTCCCCATCTCTGGAGGTGTTTAAGAAAAGCCTGGACATGGCACTTAGTGCCATGGTCTAGTTGCCATGGTGGTGTCAGGGCAATGGTTGGACTTGATGATCCCAGAGGGCTCTTCCAACCTGATCGATTCTGTGAGTCTGTGATTCTGTCCCTGATTCCTAGGAGCCCACTGAGTGCTGCAGAGGTGCTGAAGCCAGTGGGCACCCAGGGCAGTGAGTGTGTGTGGCTCCAGACACCTGGACCCACACTGACTCCATCCATCAACTAGCATCTCACATCACGCTTTCCTAGTTTGATTTCTGAGTTGATCCTGGGCAGATTGCATCACAGGCAGATCAGCTCAATCTTACCAAAATAATTATTTGTTTGTCAGTTCAGGGCAATTACTTTGCCCCTTGGGCAAAACGATGCCCCAGTTTTGTGTTGCGTTGAAACAGCTCTGTAGGCAGACTTGGTTACAGAATCACAGAATCAATGAGGTTGGAAGAGCCCTCTGGGATCATCGAGTCCAGCCATTGCCCTGACACCACCATGTCAACTAGACCATGGCACTAAGGGCCATGTCCAGTCTGGTTGAATGGTTCTGGCCAGCTGTTTTAAGACCAAAATGAAACCTTCTTTAGAGAAGGCAGGCCCTACGTAAGGTCTCAAAAATTTATTCTTTTAAGATCTTCAGACTCCTCTGGAAGCTCAGCTGAATGTTAAAATGAAAGCAGGAATTATTAAGAACAAGAAATGTGCAGCAAGCTCCGTAAGTCAACAAGATTGCTGCAAGTCAGCTCTTCTGCACGGCAGGTCTTGCTCATCTGCTCTGCACTTTCCCCAAAGATGTGCTTTAGATTTTTCACGTCCTCCATCAGCCGAGCGAGCACAACCTTTGCTATAGCACCTCTGACACCCTCGGTTCTGCTCCAGCTACTCCTGGTGCTACATTTGTTCCGCCGCTTGCTTCGTTAACGATTTTATCCCAATTACTACGGCACACCGTACTCCTCCCAACTGTTTCTCATAGCTTGCCCTTTGCAGAGGCTGTGGGATCACAAAACACGGTGTCTGTGGATGTGCTGGAGGTGAGGCACAGCGAAGGGAGAGCAGGGGAGTGAAGTAGGACATCTCACTCCGTGACTCAAAAATCTAGTAAAATGGACAAAACCTTCAGTTGCGTTTTGCACAGGCTTTTTTTCATGACCATAGTCAATGGTATGACAACGAAGTTGATCCAAGAATAAATCTGGATTATCACATATGTTTGGTTTGTCTGATAAATGAACCACCACCCCCTCGATAATCCCAGCAGCACGCTCAGATTTGTGCAGTACTGCGAACAAAACGGGAAGTTCAAGGTTTATTTGGATAAATGCCCATTAATTTTTTTTCCTTTTCTCCTCCTTCAAAGACTTCTCCAGCCAGCTCTTAGAAAATCGAAGCACTTTTTTCTATTTTTTTCCTTCATACACAGTTCAGTGCATTTGCTAATAGATGGCTGCTGGAGCTGAGTTAATTTTAAACAGAAAGCACTGTAATGATGTAGGTCATTCAGTCACCCACAAAGATCATCTCCACTGGCTCAGCTACATCTCGTACATGCTGATGAGAGCTCCAGACCACATGCTGGGGTCCTCTGGCACCACACCGCTCTGAGGCAGCGAAGGGACCCCACTCTCTGTCTTCATCAGTAAATAAAAGCAGTGTAAGCGTTTGAGGCTGGGAGCGAGGCACTCCAGCCTGGACCAAGCCGCTGTTATGGCTTGGTGCAACATCACCCAAAAGGCACCTGACCTGGTGCAAGGCAAGAGCCAGACGGCTGGTGCAGGGGCTTTTTGGGTGGAGATGGAGGTGCAGGGATGCTCGGGCAGGGAAGATGGAGGGGATCCAGGAGAGAACTGCGACTGACGGTTCTTTGACGGTTCTTTGAGGTGCATAAAGCCTTGCTCACTCTCTGCAAGGGAAATCAGGAGAGCCACGGCCACGTTTGAGACTGATCCTGACAGCTCATTTCTGATGTAGAGAGGTTTATCACTGCTAAGCCAAACATAGCTAATTCTCCTGCAGCTTCAAAACTCAGAGAGTAAAAAACCCCAATGGTCTCATTTGCAGTTGCAACCAGATTGCAAAGGTTGAGGGGGAATTTGGGGGCCCTGGATGCTCTGTCCCCCCTCGTCACACGCCGGGGCTGTAGCCTTGCAACAAACACTATCTGCTCGAAACAGAAACACAGATGATTGTTGTGAGATTCTTTGAAGGGAAGAAGAGTTAAGATAATTATATTTTTCTTCGCAGCCTTTCAACGGTTCCTCTGTAATCATGGGAATTGCTTAGCCACACACTGACTCTCTTTGCAGTCGTGCCGCTGCTATCTGACACCCCTGAAAGCTGTCACGGCAGTGTTCAAGGGACAGGCAAAACATTTCAAGCTGGTGGCTGAGCGCGGCTCCCTGATGTGGGGATGCTGAGCCACTGCGATGGGGAAGCCAGCAGGAGGGAGACAGGGAGAGAGCCTGGGTCCAGTCGTGTTCACTGTCCCTGCCAAGGTCCCACTTGCAGGCCCTGGGGCAGCGCCTTGCACCTGCTGAGATAGGAGGGCATGCAGACCAATGTGTCCCCCACATTGCCTGTTGTCCCATGGGTCAAGCGCCAGGAGTCCCTTCTTCCCGCACTTCAAGAAAGATGTTGAGGTGTTGGAGCGAGTCCAGAGGAGGGCAACCAAGGTGGTGAAGGGTCTGGAGGGTCTGACCTACGAGGAACGGCTGAGGGAGCTGGGGGTGTTTAGCCTGGAGAAAAGGAGACTCAGAGGTGACCTTAGTGCAGTCTACAACTACCTGAAGGGAGGTTGTAGCACAGTGGGAGTCGGCCTCTTCTTCCAGGCAACTAGCGATAGGACAAGAGGACACAGCCTCAAGCTTCGCCAGGGGAGGTTCAGGTTGGACATGAGCAAGCATTTCTTCTCAGCAAGGGTCATTAGCCATTGGAAGGGGCTGCCCAGGGAGGTGGTGGAGTCACCATCTCTGGATGTGTTTAAGAAAAGCCTGGACATGGCACTTAGTGCCCTGGTCTAGTTGACACGGTTAAATCCAGGGCACCATTTAAATCCAGGGCAGCTGCCCCAGGCTGGCCCAGAGGTGTGTTCTGTAACATTCGTGTCAGGTTCACTATAAATGGGAAAGCTTGTGGGGATGGGGGGTGCTCTTTGCTCTGTTCTCCCCTCTGTCCCTCTTTCTCCTTCTCCTCTCTTCTCAACAGTTACTATCCTTGGAGGGACTTGCCACCACTCTTATGGGCTAAGTATAACTTTGTGGGTTTTGTATTACTATTGATATTTTTTTCCTTATTTTATTAAATCTGTTTAAATTTCAACCCACGAGTCTCCCTCCTTTTCCCAATTCCCTTTCTCAGTTGGGGAAGGGACATTGGGTGAGAGAACAACTGGTTATTGTTTATCCTTGGGTGACAGCTGTGTAGTCTCCCCACTCAACCTAGCCCCTTTATATGGTGCCACAGAGATTCCTCAGTCCCATAATGACCCCAGAGTGGCTGGACTCTGCCATCCTGCCTCAAAACCACCAGCTAATCTCTGTCCCCTGGTACAACCTTTACACTGGTCCCTGCCTCACTCTGCACATGATCCTCTGGAAGCAAGTAGGACAACCTGGATTTCCAGGGGAAGCTGAAGGGTTGTCTCCTGTCCTGTGTTACAAAACACACTGATACGTGGTTGGAGGAGCGTACAGGTGTCTGGAGGATGACTGACCACCCCATCACGATAGAGAGCTGTCCTGCCATGAGATGATTCCTATGAGGGATGCACCATTTCCACCTTTTTATTTTCTTTCTTAAGCAATTGCCCATTTGGAGGCGAATATTTCAATCTGTGTCTTTTTGTCATGAAATTGAGTTTGCAGTTTGATGGTGGCTATAGATCAATACATACTTTCCCTGAAAGCAGCAAGAGATCGCTTGTGAAAGGTAACGAGATTAGTTAAGAAGTTAAATACCATTACGTCTGGAATTGTGGCCAATCGTTTGTGCCATGGTCTCTTGATTAGCCTTATTGCTCAAACTGCCACAATCCATAGCTGAGTTCTCTTTGCATCGTCTGTTATGTCAGGTCTTCCTCCACTGGCACAGTGGGACTGTCCTCCATCTCAGCCCTGCCTTGAGGAAACTTGCCAAGAAGGTGGTGAGACACTGGCACAGGTTGCCCAGAGAGGTGGTAGACGCCCCATCCCTGGAAGGTCAGGTTGGACTTAATTTCTTTACACTGTTCTGATGGAGAACAGCGGATTAAAAAGGGTAGAACAGGACTGTTGAGCATAGTGCAGCATTTCATGCAGAGCAAAAACGCGAGGCAGGGACTGTCTCACAGGCGAGGACATGCAAGACGTGTGAAAATTTTGGCCTCTGCAATTTGCAACTCCCCAGACAGAGCCAGATGCCATTTCAAGTTTCAAAGAAAAGTTAACAGGATCAAAACTCGCTTCGCTAAATCTCAGCTGGTTCGGAAATGTGCCCGTGAACTTGAAAACAAGCTGGCGTCACAGGGGCTCACGCTGTGCGACAAAGCTTTGTGTAGCTCTAGCAGATGCAGCGTCGGGTTGGAAATATGGTGGCTTTGCCCTTTTTTTGGGGGGGGGTAGCAGTGAACACTGAGCACAGTGGGACTGCACAGTCCTTTCTGCCCGGTGCAACTTCACATAGGTTAGCAACAACCTTCACTGTTGGAGCGAGTCCAGAGGAGGCCACGAAGATGCTCAGAGGGCTGGAGCCCCTCTGCTCTGGAGACAGGCTGAGAGAGTTGGGGCTGTTCAGCCTGGAGAAGAGAAGGCTCCGGGGAGACCTTCTAGCACCTTCCAGTGCCTGAAGGGGCTACAGGAAAGTGGGAGAGGGGCTTTTTACAAGGGCATGGAGTGACAGGACAAGGGGGAATGGTTTTAAACTGAAAGAGGGGAGATTTAGATGAGATAGTAGGAAGAAATTCTTTGCTGTGAGGATGGTGAGACCCTGGCCCAGGTTGCCCAGAGAAGCTGTGGCTGCCCCCTCCCTGGCAGTGTTCAAGGCCAGGGTAGATGGGGCTTGGGGCAACCTGGTCTAGTGGAAGGTGTCCCTGACCATGGCAGGGGGTTGGAACTAGATGATCTTTAAGGTCCCTTCCAACCCAAACCATGCTGTGATTCTATGACTCTATGATAAGTTGGCTAAGGGCCAATATATGTTATATATCCATCTATATCTAGATTCTGGCTGCTCTCTCATGCCAAAATACGCCCTGGGCAGCGGGAGGGGAGGACAGCCCCCGGCTTTGCTCGCTGGCACTGTGCCTCTGCTCCCAGAGCATTTGGGATCTTTAGGGCACGACGTGCTGCGCACATGAAGGTCTTGGCTCTCAGCTGCATAAATCAAAGCTGCTACTTGGCGCTTGCACCAAAATAACCCCACTGATGGGAGAACGTGATCTGAACAATTTTGAGAGACCACCAGCCAGATTGTCTTGGTGGATTGCTTTTGGGCGTGCAAGATACCAGACCTGGCTATGCAACTTGCATCTCTTTTGTGGTTGTCTAGTTATTCAGATTTTTATTCCATATGTTGATTTTTCCTAGGTGTTCTCTTTTTTTCCTCCATTCTGTTGCAAGGCTGAGAACTTCTAGGGATTTCGACTTTTTTTTTAGGTGAAGAGATAAAGATTTTCTGTAAAATTACCTGTCTGGGTTTAGAGAAAGTTATTTCAAATGCAGCAGCAGCTAAGGAAGCGAAATGATGTTCCATGACATTTCTGATGAACAGGGATCACACTGATGTGCCACGTGTACCCTGCCAGGTTCACTGCTGAGTCTATGGAAAAAAAATGCTGATCGGGGCACTGCGATAAGAAAACCAACAAGAAATGTTGATTTGACTTCAACCCTCCAACGAAAGCTAAAAACCCTGCAAACCGTGACAGATGACTGCAAATTGTGCCGTGCAGGTCTCTATCACAACGTACGTTCGACCGTGCTTTCATGGGTGTCGTGTTGGCACCACCAATTTCATGTGTGATTGGTTTTTGGAAATGCGTTGAGCAGAATCCATTTTCAGAGCTCATTTATTCGTGATGAGGTTCATGTCGCAAAATGCCAATAATCTGTTTTGAATTATAAAGGCTAAATCTCCCTGTACGCTTGTTGCTCCAGGTAGAACAGACCTCAGTGAGAGCATCTCGCTGAGTTTTTCCCTCCCAGACATTGTTTTCCTCTCTCCTAACTCAGTAAATCATCTGTTGTGATCTTAAACCACTTCCTAGGCTTAGAGTTATAATCTTTTATTGACTGAAGCACTACTAACGTGGCACTTAGTGCCATGGCCTAGTTGACATGGTGGTGTCAGGGCAATGGTTGGACTCGATGATCCCAGAGGGCTCTTCCAACCTCATTGATTCTGGGATGCTGTAACAGTTCTTAGGACAGTAATAAATATGTGCTTTCTGGATTGGCTCTAATTTATTGTGGAAAGTGTAAACCTCATGTCACCCACAAAATCTCAAATCTGTGTGCAGTTATCGGGGATTTTTATGTTAATATTCCAAAATATTAATGTGGGCAGGCTATAGTTGTGGGGACAGAAAGGGCTTCTGTTCAATTAGAAGTAAAAATACATTTTAAAAATGTACAATTTAATGCAATTAAGTTATTACTATTTCAATATAATTCAAAGTCCAGCTGTGTGCATTCAGGCTATTGCGCTGCCAGTGCCTGCAGCTGGCTCCTCTGCAGATGGCTGCTCAGAGTGATGCAATCCTGCTCGCTTCCCCACAGTTGTATTGACACTATATCCTAAATAATCTAAATGCTTAAATACTCTAAGACTACATTAAATAATCCCTTTAAAATAATCTAAAATTAACTATTTATACCTATTTTATTTATACTAATAGGACTTTAAAAAAAAAGTAACGTCGCCCCAGGATCTCTACAGCCTCTGCACAAGAATTTCCAGAGGTCCAAGCAAGGTCAGATCTCCCCAAGCAGCAACGTGGGGACAGATTTATCAGACCAATGGGCCAGATGCCTCTAGGGAAGGAAGGAAGAAGCCCCTTGGGGGATATTGATGGAATAAGTGCCCCACGGGTGTTTTTTCCATGTTTTTTTTATTGTTTTTTTCCAGATCTCTTCATTCCTTTCAGGCTGTCTCGTACGGACACCATGCAGCCCCACCTGCAAAGTGCTTCCAACGTGGAGGATGTGGCTGTTGGAGAAGGTCTCCTGCCGCTGTGCCCTCCCGCTGCTGGCAGGAGTGAGTGATGGGGCATTATTTCCCCGTCTGCTGGAAAATAAATTTATCTCTGGGCAGATGCACAGATCTGAGTTCTGTCTTCCCAGGGCATTTCAGAAGGCATCAAACAACGTTAAAGCCCAAGGCTATTTAAGCAAATACCAGAGAAATAATTGCTGGCAATTCCCCGACAGCTTGCAGCAGGCTTCCCATGAAGTTCTGCAGTAAAACAAGCATCTGATGCACAGAAAACATGACAAAAACACTGTATTTATGATGCCATTTTTTCTCTTCCTTGCTCTTATATTTAAATGTAGTGAATAAATGGATTTAAATAAGATTTCCAGTATAACACATGCATGTCTCAGCTTATTATTTATTTTAGCATGAACCTGCTGTACAGCTGGGGCTGCCTGCTCCTGAATCACAGAATCAATGAGGTTGGAAGAGCCCTCTGGGATCATCGAGTCCAACCATTGCCCTGACACCACCCTGGCAACTAGACCAGGGCACTAAGTGCCATGTCCAGGCTTTTCTTAAACCCCTCCAGAGATGGTGACTCCACCACCTCCCTGGGCAGCCCCTTCCAATGGCTAATGACCCTTGCTGAGAAGAAATGCTTCCTAATGGCCAACCTGAACCTCCCCTGGCCAAGCTTGAGGCTGTGTCCTCTTGTCCTAGCGCTAGTTGCCTGGGAGAAGGAAAAAAAAGATGTCTCAGCCCTTTCCAAACCTTATCAACAAACAGTCTGAGATGTTTCCAGCTGGGGACATGTCTGTGGATCAGAAAGTTCTGCTGCTCAGGAGACTAAAATCCAGCACAGAGCGAGGGCTGAGACTGTCTGCAATCAGCCAGAGAAATGCATTATGTTGCACAGGAAAATGTGGTAATAAATCTAATAATAAAATATTTTCAAGAGTACCTGACGGGCAGCTTTGTCCCCAAAAATCCAGGAGAGCGGCCAGGCTCTGGCCATGCCTCTTGCTTGCTCCAGCTGTAGCAGCACTAAAATTAGCTCTGCAATAAACTCTGCTCCGTCTGGGATTTTAAATGTCATTCACCAAGTGCCCTGATCCTCGTGCATGCCCGAGCTCTCTGTCTAGCGGGGATTCAGCCGTTTAGGTAAACCTGGCTGTCTCCACCTGTGTGGCAATATTTACTTATAAATGTCACTAACAGCTTGTGAAGAGATTTGAGTTTTGTGTATGAGAAATGCCAGCAGCCTCGTCAAGTCTCTATCGCACAGCTCAGGAATAAATTCTTCAATCAACTGAAACTGATGGAATAGGAAGACCGAGCAGAAAGCAACATCCCCTTCCTCTGAAGCCCCCAAAAGAATTTGCATTACCCTCCTTGCCAGGAGGACCCAAAATGCCAGTCCACAAAGCTTGCACAGTCACGTCCCAGTGTTCAAAGAGCAGCAGCCTGGAGTGAAGGGGAGCTCTGGCAGGACAGGGAGCTCACATCTTTTCACAGAATCACAGAATCAACCAGGTTGGAAGAGCCCTCTGGGATCATCGAGTCCAACCATTGCCCTGACACCACCACGTCAACTAGACCAGGGCACTAAGTGCCACGTCCAGTCTTTACGATGCAAAAAGTCACTCTGCACTTCTTTCCTTCTGAACAGAAAAGCTCCAGCTTCCCAGCCACCTTGCCCCAGGAGGGGTTAAGGATGCACCTTGTATTTGACCAGGCAAGCTCGGATGGAGGCAGGCACTATTTCTGCTTTCATGTTACCTTTTTTTTGCTTTTTTTTTAAAACTTTATTTTTTATTATCGTTCCAGCTCCCAAACCTGAAAAAAATCCACAGAATGAGATTTCAATATGCACTTCTCAAACTCCCTGGCAGCCAGAGCCAGCGTGAAGCTCATCACGCTGTGTGAAGTGAGGGAGAGGTGCTGTCACAGCACCCACAACAAAAACCACTTGGAGATGGAAAGTAATTCCACTGGTGCAGAGCTGGGGACCGCTTTCAATCGCAGCGTGCAATGTACGGCATCCCAATGTCTGTCAGCCACAGCACAACAGAAATGTTTATTATAATTTCCTTCTAGGAATAAAAATATCCTGCTCATCCTCACTTTTCATCCCTAGGTTTAGGAAAGCAAAATAAAGGGAACACATTTTAAACAAATAAACAAAACGATTCACCCAGTAACCCGAGTTTAATCTGGAAAATTACTGTTCTGGGATCTGAAACAGAATTAATGGGAAACACAAGAACCTTTAGACTTTAAAAGGTCATCTCTCAGAAGCAGGACTGCAGATTGGGATCCAGCTGCCAGCAGGGCAGAGAGAAACCATCCCAGTGGTATGTACAGGCTTTTTATAATCACCAGGTAAAACAAAAACAGAAGCAAAGGTTATGAAAAAACCACGAAAGCAGGTGCACAAAACAAACCATCAGCTGGGATAGCTGGTTTGGGATAACCATCCTCAGCAGTGGAACCTTGCACCACCTTCACACATCGGCTCTGTTGAGTGCTTGGTTCCAGACCCAGGGCTGAAGCCATCCTTCTCACCGTTTAAGAGTTGCTTACTGATATTTTAATATCAGTAAGTTTCGCCAGGGGAGGTTCAGGTTGGACATTAGGAAGCATTTCTTCTCAGCAAGGGTCATTAGCCATTGGAAGGGGCTGCCCAGGGAGGTGGTGGAGTCACCATCTCTGGAGGGGTTTAAGAAAAGCCTGGACATGGCACTTAGTGCCCTGCTCTAGTTGACGTGGTGGTGTCAGGGCAACGGTTGGACTCTATGATCCCAGAGGGCTCTTCCAACCTCATTGATTCTGTGATTCTGTGAAATGCTCCTAAAAAAACAGGTAATGAAATTTAACCCTGACCTTTCTTTATTTTTTTGTGATCCCGACACCTTAGAGAAGAAAAGAAAGAAAAAAGCCAGGCGTGCGCATTTGCATGTGCAATTATGCCCCCTAATTTGCTGCTGTAATTACGATGAGAGCACATTAAAATCATGTAATTGCATGCATAATGGCTAATTAGGCATGTGTGTGGATACAATCTGATAGCTTGCACATTTAACCGTGGTAGTAGTGTAAATATTTTGCACAAAAGTTTTCATAGGCTTAACTAGTTTTTCAAGTGTCCTTGGTGTCCTACACGACACAACCACATAGATGGCAGCTAGTGCAGATATATCCCTTCACAAGGAAGTGAAGTGCTACATTTTCCCCATGAAAAAGCCTGCCTCTGTGGAAGGAAGGATGATAATTTTGTCTCTTCTTGGAAATAATGTGCTAAAGTGAATTATGGTGGATTTGTTCATTCAGCTGTGGGCGGTGCAGGGCAATCGCTGGCCGTTGTCATCACATGGAGGTAAGTGCTAGCAAACACCAATATTAAAAGGTTATTTACCAGCATGAAACGTGATTTGTAGAGCCTGTTTCTCCTGTTTATTTATTCTAGAGGATTATCAAGTCCGCGTTATCTGTTGTTTATCTGTAATTAGGCCAAAGCAAGGTTTGCTTCATTCATGTTCTTGTTCCACCCATTTTTCAAAGTGTCACCTTAATCTTCTGTAATTATTGAGTACTTCACAGATCAAGTCAGTTTTGAAACCCGTTAAAAATCCAATTAATGCAGAACTTGAGAATTCCTCTCTTGCTGTGGGACCGCCTCAAGCCCTAGCTTTGCCTGCGTGTGAAGTGTTTTTGCCTTTGACTTCATGTACTGCAAGGATCACTTGTTTATCGAGTGACTTGTCAGCTCCCGCTGCATAACTGTGTTACTAATTGGTTGCTTGAATTTCATGAGCTTTCTAAGCAAAGACGCAGGATGTTCTAGTTCAGCCGAGTTTGATAAACTTTTAACTTACCTCACATCTATCAGCTTCTGTCTCTGGCAGTCATGCTGTCGAGCAAGGTCTTCAACAGCCATATACACCAACCTGGATCGCTCCCCTTACTCACAGAAAACTGTGGTCCCAGTGAAATTAACCTTCCCACTTCAACTCTGTCATGGCTGGGTGGCATCTGTCTATCTTTCCAAAGGCCCCAGAGACCCTTTCTTAGAATCATAGAATGGTTTGGGTTGGAAGGGACCTTAAAGATCATCTAGTTCCAACCACTAAGCAAAGCAAGTGCAGAGCTTACTGACCAACCCATAACTTTGGTGTTCATGGTCTGAGAGCTGGCTCCTCTCAATCGTTTTCCCTACCTCTCTGACCTCTCCAGGAGCAGCAAGTTCACCTTATCTGCTCTCCAGCTCTCTGTTCAACCTTCACTCCTTTCTTGGCCACCACCTTGAAACACAAAAATTCAGTTGTCCCTACCTCTCCAGAAAGTTTTGCCCTTGCTCTGGCCAAAACTCTGCAGCTTGTAGCCAGTTTATTTCAAGATCAAAATCAGAAAGGTTCAAAATAAAGAGCTGGAACTTCCTAGCACTTGAGACCAGCCCCTCCAACTCCTGCTTCCCAGCTGAAGAGGAATTTTGAAGGTGAATTTGGCTTATCACCTGTTCAGTCTGACCCTGCCTGGAGAAGGTTACGGATGGCTTTTCTCTGCAGTGAAGGTAACACCACCTCTGACGCACTTGGTAGACATTACAGGGAGCTGCTTCACAGCCAGACTGAGCAACCACCACAGTCTCAGCTGTGACTGAGCTGCCTTTACTCATCAGGGTAAAGCAATAAATAGCTTTGGAAAGTCTTAATCTTTTCTGCAGGTAGGTTGAGGGCAAAGCCAATTAGCCCTTAGAGAATGACTTAAACAACCTGACCCTGCTCATTAGCTTTGTCATTGTCATGAACAGAGCAGGTCACAGCACTATTGTTAGGGTAGGCTGACCCCCGCTCACTGCCCCAAGAGCTCCCAGGGACCAGATGAGTTGGTTACTGCACACTGAGACGTGGCACAATAGCTTGTCTCAACTCTCTAATAGAACTTTGGAGAGTGCAAAGATTTCAAGAGAAATAAAATGTATGAACCCAAACAGAAGACACAATGAAAAGAGAGACTTATGAAGGTTGTAGAAAGAGCTTTTTAATCACTTGGTATTGCTGAGATTTTTGTAATGCCATCTACAGAAAAAATTTCATCATTACACTTCTCATCATCACTTTAAATAACCTACTTTATAGAACAAGATTAATTAATGCCATTAGTTCTTATTTTCTGGAAGACCCTAATGAATTTTCATCTAGGATTTATGTCTTCCTCATCCTAAGAGCCAGTGAAAGGACTGGGAATATGGGAAATTTCCTCAGCGGGCACTTGGTGTCCCCTCTTTCCTGACAGTAAATGGCTTTTCTGTGAAAATGACAACTCTGCTGTTACTGAGGGGGTCTCAGTCCCTGCACTCATGTCCCAGGTCGCCATGACCCCTCAGGCCACCCTGATGCTGAACGGGACCAATTTATGTCAGGAGAGATTCAGTAGCAGTGGGAAAACCATGAGAAGCCTTTGACAGAGGACCATCTGGTCCAAGAGACAGGCAAAGAAATGACAGAAGTGAGGACAGAGGAGTACAGGAGGACAATCTGGGGTTCCTCCGACCTCCAAAAATCTGCAGCATCACTTTACTGCTGGAAGCACAACAGTAACAGTCCATGACGACACCATCTCTGAGATGAGATGAGATTACCAAAACAGGTCTGCATCTCCGACATCTGCCAGCAGCCTCACCTGATGGGAGTCTGGTCCTGCACGTGGCAGTGTGCAATCTTCTGCTGTGGGAGGTTGCAGCCCAGTCACTGCGTCCCAGCGGACTTCCTTGTGCCTGCCAGCGCCGTGCCAGCCACCTGCAGGGTGTGCTTCTTCACGGCACCTTGATCCAGAGTGAACAACTCACAAAACTGCACCAAAACAAGTGGTGGACAAGTTATCCATGGGACAGCAATGAGCCCTTGTGGTCAAGAAGGCCAATGGGATCCTGGGGTGCATTAAGAAGAGTGTGTCTAGCAGATCGAGGGAGGTCCTCCTCCCCCTCTACTCTACCCTGGTGAGACCTCACCTGGAGTATTGCGTTCAGTTCGGGGCTCCCCAGTTCAAGAGGGACAGAGATCTACTGGAGACAGTCCAACGGAGGGCTACGAGGGTGATTAAGGGACTGGAACACCTGCCTTAGGAGGAAAGGTTGAGAGACCTGGGGCTTTTTAGTCTGGAGAAGAGAAGACTGAGAGGGGATCTGATTAATGTGTATAAATAGATGAAGGCTGGGTGTCAAGAGGAAAGGGGCAACCTCTTGTCACTTGTGCCCTGCGATAGGACAAGGGGCAATGGATGCAAGCGAGAGCACAGGAAGTTCAACCTCAACATGAGGAAGAACTTCTTTACTTTAAGGGTTACACTGGAACAGGCTCCCCAGAGAGGTTGTGGAATCTTCTTCTCTGGAGACTTTCAAGCCCCGTCTGGATGCGTTCCTGTGTGACCTGCCCTAGATTGGTCCTGCTCTGGCAGGGAGGTTGGACTCGATGATCTCCAGAGGTCCCTTCCAACCCCTCACATTCTATGATTCTATGATTCTATGAAAACCAGGAGTGAGGGTCCTTAGGGATGAAATGGGCAGATGGGAAAAAACAACAGGAAAACCTCTGAGCATCTGGCTGTGGCTTTGCATATGTCACGGGAGGTTTGTCACCTTTCAGAGAGACATGTCTTGAGCAGTTTTCCACGGGACTCATCAGCTCCCTTTCAGTTAACGCAACAATTGGTGCCTGGGTCCTGGCACTTCACATTTATCTTGTGACGTTTCCTTGTGCTCGAGCAGCGCTGGAGCGAGCCGCATTGCAGAGGTTTCACATATTGGGGCACCGTCTAAAGGGCAGCTGTTATTGCACATAAATATTCCAAAAGAATCTATATTTACTCAACGGAGGAAGAGGAAAACAGCCTCCTTGCAGAACTCGCTGGACTTAGCACACTCCTTTAAACAAAGCTGCTTTTACCAGTATTGAATTAAAGCCTCAGTGAAGGGGTTTCTTTCCTTGTGCTCTGGGACTGGCATTACATTGTATTTAACATTTGCATTTTCTTGCTTAGGTTCATACCTCTGAATGACCCCACCCATGGAGGGGAACGTTGCTGTCAGCCTCAGGTGAAGGTGAGCAAATTAGAGTGAGGGGAGAAGTGAGAAGCTTTCAGGTGAAATAGCTAGACCTCCCAGGTTGGTTTATCACTTCACCTGGGATCAGACATTGTCAATTTGTCAAGAACTAGGAAGTTAACAGTAGTGAATTGATCCCTCAGAGGATTAGTTTAATCCCGCTGTGATAATCAATATAATAAGCACTTATTAGCTTTTTAGTCAAGCTGATGCCTCTCTCCAGAAGAGCACACAAATCTCAAACAGCAAAGGAGCCTGGTGGTCTCCATCACCAGCAGCAGGTGCTGGGAGAGGAGGAGGAGAGACAGATAAGGCAAGGAAGGGAGCACACTGGGAGCACACCAGGAGCACACGGAAGGAATCATTCTGTTCTACAACCCTGACTTGCCCCCCCCAAAAGGTTTTATTTCAGGAGATGGGGGCGAAGTCACAGAATCACAGAATCAGAGAATCAGTCAGGTTGGAAGAGACCTCTGGGATCATCGAGTCCAACCAGTGCCCTCACACCACCATGGCAACTAGACCATGGCACTAAGTGCCATGTCCAGGCTTTTCTTAAACCCCTCCAGAGATGGTGACTCCACCACCTCCCTGGGCAGCCCCTTCCAATGGCTAATGACCCTTGCTGAGAAGAAATGCTTCCTAATGTCCAACCTGAACCTCCCCTGGCCAAGCTTGAGGTTGTGTCCTCTTGTCCTATCACTAGTTGCCCGGGAGAAGAGGCCAACTCCCACTGCGCTACAACCTCCCTTCAGGTAGTTGTAGACTGCACTAAGGTCACCTCTGAGCCTCCTCTTCTCCAGGCTAAACAACCCCAGCTCCCTCAGCCGTTCCTCGGAGGTCAGACCCTCCAGACCCTTCACCAGCTTGGTTGCCCTCCTCTGGACTCGCTCCAACACCTCAACATCTCTCTTGAAGTGCGGGGCCCAGAACTGGACACAGGATTCAAGGTGCGGCCTCACCAGTGCCGAGTACAGAGGGACGATCACTTCCCCAGACCGGCTGGCTACACTATTCCTGATAGAGGCCAGGATGCCATTGGCCTTCTTGGCCACCTGGGCACACTGCTGGCTCATGAGTGAATGCAAACTTAAACTGTTTCTGACATCAGCCTAGCTTTTAAAAGTCACTCAATGTCCTCCTGGGGCAGCCTCTCAATCACAGCAGGCTAATGGGCAATTCAGAAAGAAGTCCCATCACAGATGTGACCTTTCAGAAGAGTCCTAGTTTTCAGGTCCTCCCCATCCCATGGTTTACACCAGAAGGATGCATACAGGTTTTCAGAGCAGCACTCAGGACCCAGCACTCACTCCTGTGAACTAATTAATTTAATCAGAGCTCTCACCTTCTTTTCACCTTACCTACTAATTTTGTGAAACATATTGCTGCTTTCAGAGATTTGTGAGAATATAAATAAAACATCGCTTTAGACTGTTTATGCCTGTCTTGCCTTTTGAAATGCACCAGTCCGGTGATATGTTGATTTTTCTCACTAGACTCATTCCTCATCTGGTGAGTTAATTGAATTGCCATTTTATCTGATTTCATCCTTCCCAGAACGCATGCCTTGCGCTGTTGCAATTTTCATGGCTTCATTACGACGTACACGTTTATAAGCATGGAAAGTATTAGCAACTCCTGTTTTTTTTATACCCACCCTATTCAGGCTGTGAAGGGAGTTCACATTTTCTGCTGCAGACCAATGGTACTGGTGACTGACAGCACCTAAAGTGTCTCCCCTCCTTATTGTCCCGATTGCTTGTTGTATCATCATTTAAATAAGCTGGGAAACTCTACAAGCTGCTGTCTAACGTCATCTCCTTGTAGAGTACCAAGCCCAGAATCATCTCAGGGCACCGATGTAAAGTAAGTAACAAATGCCAATAAAGCCCAATGTGCTCCCAGATCAGGACCCCTGTGGCAATGTCAAGGCAGGACTGCTCTGTCCCTATACGTTATTCAAAGCAACACTCACGGTTAGTACAGCTGTGTCTATGGACCAGACAAGTACTGCTCTTTGCAAGACCAAGCCCTTGCAGACAGGTACCAAGAACTGGGTTTTGTAGAGCTCCAGGGCAGGTGTTGGCCTCTTCTCCCAAGTAACAAGTGACAGGACGAGAGAAAACGGCCTCAAGTTGTGCCAGGGGAGGTTTAGACTGGAGATCAGGAAAAATTTCTTCCCCAAAAGCGTTGTCGAGCACTGGCACAGGCTGCCCAGGGCAGTGGTGGAGTCACCATTCCTGGAGGGATTTAAAAGCCGTGTAGATGCGGTGCTGAGGGACATGGGTTAGTGGTGGCCTTGGCAGTGATGGGTTAAGGGTTGGACTTGATGAACTTAAAGGTCCTTTCCAACCAAAACAATTCTGTGATTCTATAGGATCACTTACTAGTGCCTAAAGCAGTTGTGAACATTACCTTGAGAAATATCACTCATGCTGGTAACGTGTGATTCTGGCTGCTCTAAGGATACGCTGTCCTACCACAGTGCATCTTGGAGCAGATCCCTCAATCTTCATTGCGTTCATGAGCATTTTGGATTGGTGAAGAGCTCGGGGAGGCAGTGGCATCCTGCTGCTCTCCCCCAGACGGGTGGGTTATAGTGCTGCTCCCTGCCCAGGGTTCAGCCCATTTCCCTGCATTTGGCTTCTGTCCATGTGTTGGTGGCTCTTACGTGTTGGAAGGGGCTGCCCAGGGAGGGGGTGGAGTCACCATCTCTGGAGGGGTTTAAGAAAAGCCTGGACATGGCACTTAGTGCCATGGTCTAGTTGCCATGGTGGTGTCAGGGCAATGGTTGGGCTCGATGAGCCCAGAGGGCTCTTCCAACCTCATTGATTGATTCTGAGATTCTGTGACTTACTGGTTTTTAAGGTCAGCAGGGACTGCTCTGATCAGCCAGTCTTGCCTATTATCTACAACAAACCTATCTTTTACCATGTGCTTGCACTACTCAAATCCTACCCTGTGGGTCAGCAGTATAATTTCTTTAAGTGGTGGCACCTAAATGCCAAGTAAAAATTTTAAATCTTTATGATTTACTGTGATTCTGGGAAAACTGTTCCAATGGCTGCTTCCCTCTTAAAAAAAGAGCAACCTCTGTGCCCTGTTTCTGGTCTGAATTTCTTTGTCAACCTTCAGCTTCCAGCCATTGATGGGTGTTTTTTTCCCCTACCTTTTTTTCTGCAGATTTTAAGGCGACTCTCACAATAATCTTTCTGTGTAGGAATCTCTGGACTGTGTTCAAGTCAACTCCTAACCTTTCTTTTGTTAAGCTGAACAGACTGAGCTGCTGTGGACTCTCACTGCCAGGCTAGCTGCAACAAAGCGTCAGGACATGATTATTTTGAAGGTTTCTGTAAATAAATGTCTCCTTTGGGATTAAGGAGTGGGCATGAGGCATGCAGAGGGTCTAAAGTGGCACCTTTCTGGCTCAGCCCTGATCTCTGCAGTGAGTGATTAGGCATACTGCCAGCATTTAAAGCACCGTCTGTTTAAGGAAAATGACATTAATGGAGGAGATGTTCACCACAGGAATGACATGATTACTTGACTGCTGTTAATGAGGGCTGAGGAGCAAACTGCAGCCAGATACCGGATGAAAATGTTGCTGTTCCCTGAAGCTGAGACAGGGAGCTCTGAGATCAAGTTCAAACAGCTCATGGAGAGTCTCCTCTCTGCGGCATGAAAACACCAGAGCCGGAAATCTTTACGATGCTGCCAGAAGGCCATGGGCTTCAACCCTATCTAAAGCACATCAAAGACCATCAATGTCCAGAGTCCAGAGGAGGGCGACCAAGCTGGTGAAAGGTCTGGAGGGTCTGACCTATGAGGAACAGCTGAGGGAGCTGGGGGTGTTTAGCCTGGAGAAGAGGAGGCTCAGAGGTGACCTTATCGCAGTCTACAACTACCTGAAGGGAGGTTGTAGTGCAGTGGGAGTCGGCCTCTTCTCCCAGGCAACTAGTGATAGGACAAGCGGACACAGCCTCAAGCTTCACCAGGAGAGGTTCAGGTTGGACATTAGGAAGCATTTCTTCTCAGCAAGGGTCATTAGCCATTGGAAGGGGCTGCCCAGGGAGGTGGTGGAGTCACCATCTCTGGAGGTGTTTAAGAAAAGCTTGGACATGTCATTTAGTGCCATGGTCTAGTTGCCATGGTGGTGTCAGGGCAATGGTCGGACTCGATGATCCCAGAGGGCTCTTCCAACCTGATTGATTCTGTGATTCTGTGATTAATGTCTTTAGTTGACTTCAGACACTTGGCCACAGGACACACTACACACCTGTCTGCAGCCAGACTGTGCTCCAGGTCTGCTTTCCCATATCGGGATGAGGATAAAGCCATTGACACAGAGGGGCCATCCCTGTGCCCACTGCTTGGAGCAAGGAAGGATGGATCTGCCATCTGTGGGAAAACTCTAGGTTTTGCCCGACAGTTTTGAAAGATGCAGCTCTTGGGCCGAAGCAAACATATCACTGGATAAATAAGGCAGCATGCAAAAGATGAAGAGTTTGACACTTTGCAATTCCAGAGTTAATCTTATAAAACACCTTAGTACAAGGTTTTATATGGAAGACAAAGAATTTTAAAGAAACATCTTTAGTTACTATTACCTAATCTGAAATCAATACATTGCTTACATGAAATAGAATTAAAGACTACTTTACAGTTGTCTGATTTCATTCCTCAATAATAAAAATTGATCCACCTTTCTTTGAAAGTAAGGGAAAAAACCAGCACAGTTGACTGTTTTCAGCACACTTGTGTGGATCCTTTATCTGAAATATCACGAAATAACTATTAATAGTAATTAATACTACTAAAATACGTGGTCCCCTAAGAGACTGGGTCGGGTACTATAATGTACATTGGCAGGCAGCTCCTGCTCTGAAGATTTTACTTTTCAAAAACAATGAGGGAGAATGTTGTTAGATGACTATGAGCATCTTTGCTACCTCAATGAGAAAGTGAGGCATGGATTCAGTGCATGGCCATGCTCATTCAGAAAACCTGTGGTAGAGTAAAACCCATCCCCAGACCCACAGTGACTTCCAGCAAAGGGATGACTATCCCAATAGCTGTTAAGGCTGGTGGAAAAACTATCCCTGAGGCTAATTAAAAGGTCTTGGAGTGGGAGTCGACCTCTTCTCCCAGGCAACTAGCAATAGGACAAGAGGACACAGCCTCAAGCTTCGCCAGGGGAGGGTCAGGTTGGACATTAGGAAGCATTTCTTCTCAGTAAGGGTCATTAGCCATTGGAAGGGGCTGCCCAGGGAGGTGGTGGAGTCCCCATCTCTGGAGGGGTTTAAGAAAAGCCTGGACATGGCACTTAGTGCCCTGGTCTAGTTGCCATGGTGGTGTCAGGGCAATGGTTGGACTCGATGATCCCTGAGGGCTCTTCCAACCTGATGAATTCTGTGATTCTGTAATTTAAATGACAGTAGATGAGTTCCTGTCTCTTGGATAAGCCATTTGTTGGATGAGAGTCCTGGAAAAGCTCATGAACTTTATCCCAGACCTTCAATGTCAGTAAATATCTCAAGGCTGCTCTCCAGGTAAGTCAATAGGAAATGTAAATGCAACATCATGAAGATAATATATGTAAATTGTGGACACTCGGTGGCCGAAGTTCACTGTGGCTTAGTTTTATCTCCTCCAAGGGTCCATGGTGAATGACAGTTGTCCTAATTCTGAATCAGAACATCCACATGAGGAGATTAATGAGCTTAGTCTCATCCTCTGTGTTACTCTTCATGTTTTGTGTTTCTACATCTCTGCTTTCTTTGGTGTTCCTCTTCAGAGAAGCTGACACTGAACTTCGATGGCCATGCCTGGGGGCGTCAGGGTGGAGGATCTGCAATCTTGATTAGGCAAATTGCTGGGTGCTCCACTGTTACTGTCACACCGAGGTGCTCCGAGTTCCCCAAAGCCCTCACCTGCTGATAAGAAAACACTGAAAACATACTTTGAATAGGAAAAAACGGCAATTTAGATTCTTGCTCTTTCTGCTGTTTGCAGGCCACAGCGTAGACACAACTGAACAGTCAAGGCTGTGATTTGAAGTGGCAGAGCAGATGTGCATCCTGAAACGCAGCGAGTCCAGCTCCTTCTGTGCTTGAGTTGTGCTATAATTGATGGGTAAGTGAGGAACATGGACACATTTAGCTGGGAAGGGGCAGAGCTGCGTGCTTACAACACAGCATCGGAGGTGATGGAAGCAGGCAGAAGAGCCTTGTTCAATTAGAAGAGACACCTCTGACTTGGCCTGTGCTGGGGATGGGGGAGGCACCACGAAGCACAGCTCAGAAGCAGGGAGACATGCCCCCAGCATGTGGAAACCAGCTGGAGCCAGGGGCAGGCTCAGCACTTAGGTGAAGTAATTAATTAAGCAGTGACAAACAGCATGACAGACCCGGAGGGAAAGGAAGATAACCAGTGTGGAAATGTCTAATAAATGGGATGAAACGTGGCCATGAAAGGTGTCCCCTGGAGCCACCAGTGGCCCCTGACAGTGATGCCAGGGAAGGCAGCAGAGCCCCAAGGACAAAGTCAGCACTATCCTCCTGCAACCACCCGCTGTGCCAAGACCAGACCACGTGGCTGCGTTGTGAGATGTCCCTTCAGTCCCTGCTGTGGAGAACTTACAACCTCCAGCAGAAAGTAACACATACATGGGATTGATTTCCTTGAACCACCATAAATCTATGAAGTCAGCAAAGCCACACTGATTTACTTCCCGTGAGGACATGGCCAATAAAGATGATGTTTAATCACTGTCTCTCTCCTTCTGCATGACACATTCTCTGTTGCCCTCAAGCTGCAACCAACAGCTTGGGCTTGTCCACAGCCCCTTGCAGGAACACAGAAGGGAGAAAGAGAAACGTCAGCATTGCCCACATCACTGCTGAGCTCTCCAGAGGGTGATTTCCTCGGGGCAGGGCTCATTTTACACTGTAATTTGGCTTTAACATCCCACCCATACTCACTGCTTTCCCTTTTCTGCTGTGTTAGCACCTTTCCAACCCAAAGCCAGGAACCCCCAGGGCCAGGGAAGGGAAGGGAAGGGAAGGGAAGGGAAGGGAAGGGAAGGGAAGGGAAGGGAAGGGAAGGGAAGGGAAGGGAAGGGGAAAAAAAATCAGCCCAGGATCCTGAGATCCCACAGAAGCCTTATGGCACATCTGTTCTCCTTTTCTGTATCAAACACAAAAGGAATCTTCTCTTTCACACAGCGTCCTCTGTTTTCTAGTCTTTTTAGGGGGTTGGTGTCACACTGTCTCTGGAGTTTCCATGTGCACATACTTAATTTCACCTGGTTTTACTGTTATTAAACTGACCTCGTTAACCCAGTATAAAACCTCAGTGAAAACAAAGCTGTTCCTAGTTTTCAGAGGAAGCTACCAAGTCAAGGAGCAGATTGTTAAACCAGTGGACAAGTTTAACATCAGTTTAACATTCCTCCAGGGCACACACCTTCTTATGCCACTGAACACAGTCATGTTCAATCAAGAGTCGATAGTTTCAGCCCACTTTTTGTGATGTCTTCATGAAGGAAGACACTTCCATTAGTGTGATGTACTGTTTTCACATATACAGCACACCCCTAGCTATAGCCTTGATCAGCTACATGGTGGTAATAAATATAGAGCCATGTCCTACCTGTATTTCACATAGGATATCTAACGCTCCTTGGTGCCTGGGAGTGAAGGTTTGTCTCTTCTGGGCTGTGCAAACACACCTCTGGGAAGAGGTACAAAAGTTAAAATCCCCTTGTCTTCACTAGAATCTTAACTGGAGTAAAATCAAGAGCATGTCTATTATATTCATAGTAAAGTCCTTCATCAACTGCTTGTAGCATGGTATTTACAACATCAAGAGGTAACAGCATTGGAAATTGGTGCAATCAGTTCCCAGAACACAAGACTTTTAACACAGTAAAGGGAAATAACAATAACACAAAAATAAATTGCTACAGTTACAGCTGTTTTATTTCTCTCATATTGGTAGAAATGTAATATCCCACTAGAGCTATTTAGTTGTTCGTTTTAAAGTTAACTTTGTCCTTTAGGAAAGAAATTGGGAAGAAACTGTGTAGATTTGTCCAATAGCAGAGAAAAATAAACCTTCCCTACTTAAGCAGACTGCGAACGGTCCTGCTTCTCCTGCAACCAGCGTGGAGGCTCTCTTGAAGAGCGTTACTCATGTCATCTCACGTACTACGCTTAAACGAAGAGAAAAACCAAACCCTTCTATGGGAAAACTGTCCCACGTGCAACGCTCTTGTCCACTGTACAAAGTAAGAACAAGACATTGGGATAGTGCTAATCCTGCTTGCAGGATGAGGAGCCCTGAGTTGCAGTGGAGTAGAGCTGTCACAGAATCACAGAATCAATGAGGTTGGAAGAGCCCTCTGGGATCACCGAGTCCAACCATTGCCCTGACACCACCCTGTCAACTAGACCAGGGCACTAAGTGCCATGTCCAGGCTTTTCTTAAACCCCTCCAGAGATGGTGACTCCACCACCTCCCTGGGCAGCCCCTTCCAATGGCTAATGACCCTTGCTGAGAAGAAATGCTTCCTAATGTCCAACCTGAACCTCCCCTGGCGAAGCTTGAGGCTGTGTCCTCTTGTCCTATCACTAGTTGCCTGGGAGAAGAGGCTGACTCCCACTCTGCTACAATCTGGGCATCCCAGGTACCCCACGTACCTGTCAGCGAGAGACTCTGCAGGACACACATCACCCTGGGCACAGCAGCTATGTTCTCAGACCAAAGGTCCAACTAATCCAGTGTCTTGGCCCTAATGGTGGCCAAAACTGTATGTCCAGGGAAGAGTATAAACATGAGGAAAACACACATTATCCTTGCCTGGGTACTCCATCCACCAGCCATTTGCAACCCAGGAGCTGAACAAGAGGTGTTGTCTGTGTAGGTAATGACTCTCAATGAATTTCTGCTCCATTAATTAATCCAGTCTCCCCCTGAAGCTGCATAGTCTCTTCTGGAGTTGCAAACATTGGCAGAAACCAATTTCTCTTGTTGGCTTTTCTGCAAAACCTGTATCTCTTTGGTAGACCTCCAGCGTGAGACAAAGGAGGTTGGCTCTTCCATCAAGCAGGAAAAGGAATAATTAAGGATAATATTTAGCACCCAGACTTGGAAAAATTCAGACTTAAAATGAGGTGAAATTTTTAACAAGAAGAGTAGTTAGCCATTCAATTTCTTTAAGCCTACAGTGGCTCTGACACCACTTGAAGGTCTTAAATCAAGAGTGAGTATGATTGTGGGAGCTCTGATGTGAGCAGAAGGTGCAGCCTTGGTAGGGGCATTTTGGAGAAGGGGCTCTGACAGAGGCAGGAGATAACCCATATCATAAGCCAGCTCAGTTCAAGCTGAAGGTTTTCAAGTAGTAACTTGTCTGATCCCCCAAATGGCACATTTTTAGCAACTTTAAACATGGAAGTTTTACACAATACAATAAATATTTTAAAACAAAGACGTGCAGTGTATCTAAGGGCTGTGGGTTATGAAAAAAAAAAAATTGAGTTTTTTTCTGGAGTTTCAGCTCTTCAACAATACCCAAGATCAGGGCAACATTTTTGCTGAAAAGTTCAGCTTCTGGTTAGGTGTCACTTTGTTGGCAAATTTCCTAAAGGTCACAGCCAGCTGGCTGCATTCAAGGTTTGTGGTCCTTCCACCTTTAACCCCTGGTACCTTCAGGTTATTTCTACAAGTTCTTTGTTAAAAATAATTAGCATTGATTTGCATCGCTTAAATACCTGCCTCCTTGCTTCTCTATGCAGTTGCACAAGCTCTAATGCTACTTAGAATCAAAATTTTACACTCACTGATGTGCAGCAGGCACATACCATTAAAAGAGATTTACCAGGAAAGATTATCCATCACTTTAAATAGGTCATGCATACACTTAGCATATGTTACATTAATTCTCTTACATGCAGCCAATCACACTGGCTAATTGAAAATTTCTGTAGTCACAACCAAAGAAAGCCATTTCCCTGATGATTAATAAGCAGGGCGTCCGGGAACAGAGGAGAAAAAGGAAGCAAGGGCGTGAAAGAGGGACCAGGCTTGGTGTGAGGTTCAAAAGGAGTTGCATTTTACGATGGACCCTGGGGTAATTGGTGAAGGGTCTGGAGGGTCTGACCTACGAGGAACGGCTGAGGGAGCTGGGGGTGTTTAGCCTGGAGAAGAGGAGGCTCAGAGGTGACCTTAGTGCAGTCTACAACTACCTGAAGGGAGGTTGTAGTGCAGTGGGAGTCGGCCTCTTCTCCCAGGCAACCAGCGATAGGACAAGAGGACACAGCCTCAAGCTTCGCCAGGGGAGGTTCAGGTGGGACATTAGGAAGCATTTCTTCTCAGCAAGGGTCATTAGCCATTGGAAGGGGCTGCCCAGGGAGGTGGTGGAGTCACCATCTCTGGAGGGGTTTAAGAAAAGCCTGGACATGGCACTTAGTGCCCTGGTCTAGTTGCCATGGTGGTGTCAGGGCAATGGTTGGACTCGATGATCCCAGAGGGCTCTTCCAACCTCATTGATTCTGTGATTCTGTGATTTATATTTAAAACTAAAGGTGACACCATGTCTATCTCCACCCTGCAACCTGCAGCCCTGAGCAGGGAGGGACCCCTCAGAACCTTCTCCCAGGTCCTGCTGTCTGCAAGTGCCGAGGATCAACACCCATTTCAGAGTTTAGCACCTCCCAGGGCACACCGAGGGGCCCGTGCGAGGAGTGCAGGGCAGCACCGAGATGCCATTGCTGGGGACATGGTTAATGCATCACTTTTAGCATGAATTCAACCAGGACATTTTTTCTTTCTAATCACACCCATGGCTTTCTCCAACTGGGTTAAGCACCTTTTTAATGCTGGGTATTTTTAACCACCGCCTTATGCAAATGCTGCACCAATGTCCTTGTTTATCAAATTTCAGGTCAGAATAAGTTTTGCTGAATTCTTAAAAATGACAGAGCGAATGGCTTCAGCCTTGCCTGCCGACATACCACTGCATTACATGTCTGCTTCCCTCTGAAATATAGGAAGCGTTCCCCGGTCGCACTGGCAGCAATGGGAGATGAATCAATTCCTACATTTCCCAGCTGACTGTCAGGATTGGGTTCAGTCCTTCAAGAACTGATTAAGTCCCTTCCTGGCAATTATGCTCTTGCACACACTTCCAACGTCACCGTCCCAGGCTGTGTAGCTCATGTCTAGTCTGGCACCAGCAGATTTGCAGCTCGCTATGGGAATACTTCTTTAAGTATTGTATTATTGATTTATTTAACTGTAATACCAGTTAAGGACAGATGGTCTTGCAGGGACAGGCTGAGTTTGTCGTTGATGTCTGCCAACCTCCTGGGCAGTCAGTTGCTTGTTGCTTGCTACTGGAAACCCCTGTTCTTCGCTGCGTGCCCAGCTCTGGAGCTGGAGGTGGCAGACCTGTGCCGGGGGGTGGCCTTGGGGACTTGCCATCTGAGCAAGGTCCTGGGCTCTGGGGCTGGCCCAGCCTCAGGGGAAGCACTGACATCTCTGCACTCTGCAGGGGATGCTCACGCAGGGCCAAGGTGACCAAAAAGCAGCAAAACAGGAGCCATCAAGGGAAGCTGCTTCAGGTGCCCTTGCAGGAGCACAAGCTAGCAGCTCTGGTGAACCAGCAATTAAACCGCAGCTCCAAACTGTGAGTTTCCCTTTAACAACCTCAAACCCAAACTGAACGAAGCTAATAAACACGTTCCCTTCCTACCAGAGCACCTCCCAGAAAGATAAATCCCAGTTTGCATTTAAATCATGCTCATTTCATGGAAATGTGTTCAGCTCTGGGGCTCCCAACAGAAGGACACGGAGCTGTTGGAGCGAGTCCAGAGGAGGCCACGGAGATGATCCGAGGGCTGGAGCCCCTCTGCTCTGGAGACAGGCTGAGAGAGCTGGGGCTGTTCAGCCTGGAGAAGTGAAGGCTCCAGGGAGACCTTCTAGCACCTTCCAGTACCTGAAGGGGCTACAGGAAAGCTGGAGAGTGGCTTTTTACAAGGGCATGGAGTGACAGGATGAGGGGGAATGGTTTTAAACTGAAAGAGGGGAGATTGAGATGAGATATTGGGAAGAAATTGTTTGCTGTGAGGGTGGTGAGACCCTGTCCCAGGTTGCCCAGAGAAGCTGTGGCTGCCCCCTCCCTGGCAGTGTTCAAGGCCAGGTTGGATGGGGCTTGGAGCAACCTGGTCTGGTGGAAGGTGTCCCTGCCTGTGGCAGGGGTGTTGGAACTGGATGGTCTTTAAGGTCCCTTCCAACCCAAACCATTCTATGGTTCTATGATTCTATGAAATTCCCCCAAGAAGCCCCCAGCAGTGAGGATCTGCTTCCACTCACTAGATCCATGAGCACCACATTGCTCCGGCGTTTCCCAGCACATGGCACCCTTAGCACTCTGTGCCTGGTTTCCCCTGTAACATGCACCAGGTCTAAACGAATCAAGTTTATTTTGAGCTGCTTTCATGAGCTGCTGCTTTGCATTTCCATTGCCTGACGCTCCCTGCAAAGCTTGCCTTGCTTCAGCATTAATGTCATTTGGATATTAATCCACCCAGGGCTTACCTACTGTCTCTCTTCATTAGCCAAGTACATTGTTCATATCAAGGCTTTAATTAATGAATCCACAGTTGCCCCTTGCTATGTTATTTTCACTTCCTTGCTCCAAGTCAGGTAGCGCCCAGTTTGATTTGTGCTTGGAGACATCTCCTGTTAACTTCATGGGGAGCTTTGCCTGTGTTGGCACAAGGGACTGTCTGAGAGTGCTGAATCCAGGGTGGGATGTCTCAGCTGGAGGAGCTGTAAGAGGGAACTAGGGGTGCAGAGAGAGGTCCTGGGCCAAGGATTATGCTCATTTATGGCAGCTGTTACATACCTCCTTCTGCGGCTCCGCAGATCCGAACAGCTCTGCGACAGCCACTCTAACAGACCATCAAAGGACAGCTTTGTGGTGACAGGCAGAAAAATATTCTCCTCCACTGTCAGCGATATCCTGTGCTCTTCTTTGGCAGGCACACAGCTCCCAAAGTGCCCCAGACAAAGGCGGTATTTGCATTTTTACACGACGTGAAGATCAGCCGCCAAGCAGCGTGCTGCAGCCCACGCCCCAGCTGTGCTCTGCACATCTGCGTCCACCCCCCAGGAGGTGGGCACCGCCTCCTCTGCAAGAGCTCAGCGTTATTCACAGCAAAGCACAAGATCTCGAATTGTCATCTCAAGTCAAATTCATGCCAGAGCCTCTTTCATCTGTGTGGCATTTTCTCCTCCAACCAGCTCCACCATGGCTCCAGCTCTTGTCTCTCTGCTGGGTGCACAACTCTCCTTCACACTCCCAAAACCACTGAAGTTTTGTGGTTGTAGGTGCAAAGTGCCACACACCAACACCTTACAGTGTCTCTTGTTGAGTGGAGCCCATCAACACAGCTGCCTGGAGCAGAGTCCAGCCACCCCCTGCCCTGCTTGGAGCCTTTCCTGGGTGCAGATACAGGGGGACCCAACCCACCTCCCTTCTCCAGCAGTCTCATGCTGACTTTGCTTCATGCTCCATTCAATGCCCTGGAGCTTGTTCACATCTTGCTTATGGAGCTCGGTGGCTTCTGGAGATGTGCTGGGGTGCTGGAGCGATGGTGGGATGGGCTGGGCTGAGGACATTCCCATGCACAGGGCACGAAACCCATCTTCATCACAGCAGCAGCTTCATTACCCATCTTAAAAGGAAGTATGGGGCCAAACCAAAGCCAGATTAACGTGGTGATGGATGCGCTTGCACAAGCCCAAGGACTGGCCCCAGAGCAGAGCCCAGTGGGAATGGGGTTGGTGGGTGCTGCTGTCACGCCGGCTGGGAGCATTGCTGGCCCTGGAGAATCATAGAACCACAGAATGGTTTGGGTTGGAAGGGACCCTAAAGACCATCCAGTTCCAACCCCCTGCCACGGGCAGGGACACCTTCCACCACACCAGGTTGCTCCAAGCCCCATCCAACCTGGCCTTGAACACTGCCAGGGAGGGGGCAGCCACAGCTTCTCTGGGCAACCTGGGCCAGGGTCTCACTGTCCTCACTGCAAAGAATTTCTTCCTAATATCTCATCTCAATCTCCCCTCTTTTAGTTTAAAACTGTTCCCCCTCGTCCTGTCACTCCTTGCCCTTGTAAAAAGCCCCTCTCCAGCTTTCCTGTAGCCCCTTCAGGCACTGGAAGGTGCTAGAAGGTCTCCCCGGAGCCTTCTCTTCTCCAGGCTGAACAGCCCCAGCTCTCTCAGCCTGTCTCCAGAGCAGAGGTGCTCCAGCCCTCTGAGCATCTCCGTGGCCTCCTCTGGACTCGCTCCAACAGCTCCGTGTCCTTCTTCTGTTGGGGCCCCAGAGCTGGACGCAGCACTGCAAGGGGGGTCTCACGAGAGCGGAGCAGAGGGGCAGAATCCCCTCCCTCGCCCTGCTGGCCACGCTGCTGGGGATGCAGCCCAGGACACGGTTGGCTTTCTGGGCTGCAAGCGCATAACTGAAAATCCTCCATGTTGTGCCACCCAGTTTCATTTTCAATAATTGTTCTGACCGAGCCGTTCTGTGCTGAACAAGGCTGTTGCTTTCTGCTGCTTTCAAGCGGTGCAGATTTAAAGCTGTAAAGTAATAACTGCATTATGGCAGGGCTGGGCTGGTGGGTATTAAAGCTCTTTAGCCTTTCCCCTTTCAGGATTGTTTAACAAAGACAGTCCCACCCACCACTTCTTACTCTATCTTTGTACTAAAGGGTACCAGTAGACCAGAAAATTATTGTAGATTTCAAAGGAGCTTCATTTCTGGAAGGTGCCTCTGAGTTTTCTCATCCATAACCACAGAGAGGGAAGGATTCTGCGTGGCAATGACAATCTGTTGCTACATTCCCTTCCAGAGAGATATAATACAGTGAAAGACATCCTTCTGACAAGACTTGCTGAGGAATAGCATGCTGGAAGCATTCAAGGCAGTCTACAACTACCTGAAGGGAGGTTGTAGCGCAGTGGGAGTCGGCCTCTTCTCCCAGGCAACCAGCGATAGGACAAGAGGACACAGCCTCAGGCTTTGCCAGGGGAGGTTCAGGTTGGACATTAGGAAGCATTTCTTCTCAGCAAGGGTCATTAGCCATTGGAAGGGGCTGCCCAGGGAGGTGGTGGAGTCACCATCTCTGGAGGTGTTCAAGAAAAGCCTGGACATGGCACTTAGTGCCCTGGTCTAGTTGCCATGGTGGTGTCAGGGCAATGGTTGGACTCGATGATCCCAGAGGGCTCTTCCAACCTGGTTGATTCTGTGATTGCAACTGGGAAGAAATGTGAGCCAGTATTTCAACCAGGTTCCTAAATCATTGCACTTTGGCAGCAGCATCAGCGACACAAAAACGAAGAGAAAATACAGAGACCTGAAGTTGGTGGCAGCTTTAGGTCACTGCAAATGGGTTAAATAACAGCCTCCTTTCACCATTCCAGCTATTTATGCAAGTTGGTATTGTTTAACTCCACAGTTTGTTATTCCTGGTTGCATCATCGTTCCTTCCCCCTTCCAGAGCGCTCCCCTGACCCCAGCTCCCGTCTGGGCAGCACGGCCAACTCCAAAGCTTTCACCTAACTAAGCTTGAAAGGGACCTGGGGGACCTAGTGGACAGCAGGATGACCACGAGCCAGCAGTGTGTCCTTGTGGCCAAGAAGGCCAGTGGCATCCTGGGGTGTATTAGAAGGGGTGTGGTTAGCAGGTCAAGAGAGGTTCTCCTCCCCCTCTACTCTGCCCTGGTGAGGCCGCATCTGGAATATTGTGTCCAGTTCTGGGCCCCTCAGCTCAAGAAGGACAGGGAACTGCTAGAGAGAGTCCAGCGCAGAGCCACGAAGATGATTAAGGGGGTGGAACATCTCCCTTCTGAGGAGAGGCTGAGGGAGCTGGGTCTCTTTAGCTTGGAGAAGAAGAGACTGAGGGGTGACCTCATTAATGTTTATAAATATGTAAAGGGCAAGTGTCATGAGGATGGAGCCAGGCTCTTCTCAGTGACATCCCTTGACAGGACAAGGGGCAATGGGTGCAAGCTGGAACACAGGAGGTTCCACATAAATATGAGGAAAAACTTCTTTACGGTGAGGGTGACCGAACACTGGCACAGGCTGCCCAGAGAGGCTGTGGAGTTTCCTTCTCTGGAGACATTCAAAACCCACCTGGACACGTTCCTGTGTGATATGGTCTAGGTAATCCTGCTCCGGCAGGGGATTGGACTAGATGATCTTTTGAGGTCCCTTCCAATCCCTGACATTCTGTGATTCTGTGATTCTGTGATTTTGCAAGCCATGGGAGCAAGCTGGCGCTTTGGCAGACTCATGGTTGGTTTCAGCTGCTCAAGAATTTGGTGGCGTTGATGATCATTTAATTTCAGTATAATGAACATCAGTTTTGTTATTTAACCTCCTTGTATTCTGCAGTAGATTTAATGTTGCAAAGCACAATTCATCAGTCCTGGAGGAGCATAATATGCCTGAATGCTGTTATAAATGGTAGTAGAAGGGCCATGCTCTGGCATAGCCCCTCTGATTTATTTAGTTTCTTACATGGCCTTCATCACCATAGTTACCTGAGTGCTATCATTAATGAATTCATCAACGTTAATGTGCTTTGTGTGATTTTACCCTGGGAGAGGAAGAAGTGTGGTGCCTGGTTTGCCGAGAGAATGGAAGCAGAAGGGCAGGGGGACGTGTTTGGTGCCACACAGAAAGTCTCTATGAGGAGCAAGAAGCAAAACAAGTTCATACGAGCCCCAGGGCAGGGCCACAACTGCACAAACATGTTTCTTTCCCACTTCTGAGGACTGACGATGAACTTCAGTAAAACATACAATTAATGGTAGTTCTCTGCCCTGGGATGACAATTGCACCAAAAGCCTACCCGTGCATTACAAGCCTTATGAACCAACTGTCATATTTGCGTTTCCAATGCAGAAAAAACATTAAATTTTCATGCACACAAGTGCAATCACAGAATCAATCAGGTTGGAAGAGACCTCGGGATCATCGAGTCCAACCATTGCCCTGACACCACCATGTCAACTAGACCATGGCACTAAGTGCCATGTCCAGGCTTTTCTTAAACCCCTCCAGAGATGATGACTCCACCACCTCCCTGGGCAGCCCCTTCCAATGGCTAATGACCCTTGCTGAGAAGAAATGCTTCCTAATGTCTAACCATGTTATGTCTGTACCTTCACAAGTGACTTTTAACTATTGTAATGCACACTCTGCACCAATCTCTGGCTGAAAGGCATTAAACACAGCTCCAAAGCTCGGTTTGTCCAACCCTACTTTGGCAAGATGCTTCGGTGCCCTCCGCCGTGCCTTGTCCCAGCTGCGGGGACACAACAAGCTTTTACAGTATTTCACATCACCTTCACCTATGGGCAAGGGATGTTTTAGTCAATTTTCTGGGTGTGGAACTTCACTTCCTAGATAAACCCCGGAGAGAATGAACTGTTGACTCTTGCCAAAGGAAACAATTCTCACGGCTGAACAACAACAATTTTGATTGGCCTTTTTATCTCCCCAAACTCTTGGTGGAGAAGCAGTCACCATCTTCACACCCTGTTGAAGCCAGCTCTGACTTCCCAGTGTTTTTGGGCTTTTTTTTTTTGAGATGTAGAGAGCTTAGTGGGTGTGAATAAAGCCCTGGCTCCTTGGGAAAACTGTGCAAATCAAGCAAAAGTTTCTAGAAGTGAATTTGCCCAGACTGTAAGAAGAAGGGATCTCTGACCTTGGAGATACAGAAGTCAACTGGCCCAGGCCTGAGCTGCCTCATTTCACTCTGCATCTGGCCTGCTTTGAGCAGGAGGCTGGGCCAGGTGACCTCCAGAAGTCCCTTCCAACCTAAATTACCCTCTGATTCCATTAATTTAATATCTGGTCAAATACCACTGACTGCAAAATCATAAAAAATCTACTTCACTTGGGTTTTAAGAACTATTAAGTTAATCTAATCAGGAAGTAATTAATCATTGCCAAGTCCCATCTAGCAGAGTCCCAACAAGGCAGAGCAGACCAGCTCACGCCTAAGACATGGCCTTGTTGAGACAAGTCCTACAAACACTGGCCACCTCCCTGTGGGATTTCTCTGGTTCCACACCAACACACGTGGTTAAACACTTGAGATATTGCTTTCAAACTGCGACTGGAAAGCAAAGTTGGGGTTGGGTTTATTAAACATACAGCCTGTTTTCTAATTTTCTAATGCTAAGCATTTTCTCATGCTTACTGTATTTTAATCTTGGATGTAGTCGTGTAGCTGCCTGAGGCCAATCAAAGGTGCAACTTTTGGTAAACTGTTTAATGTTCTGAGCTTTTTCCTTCTCTCTGTTGGGAAAGAGGAGAACAAGCGCCTCTTATCGTATTTGTATAATTAAAGCAAAAAAAGAAAATCACAGCCTCCACCCTCAGCCACAACTGGGAATTCACGAGTGCAGAATGCAGTCAAACACAATTATTTATCAGTCCTAGCCTGAGAATAGGTTTTATGAAAATCCTTTATTATCCTTTCAATCAAAGACAGACGAGGCAAAACTATCCCATGGCGAAGTCACTCTGTCCTTCAATACCTCTCTTACCGTTTTATCCTTATATATATATTCACTAAGATATTTTGTCCAGTGCTTCCAAGTGTTTGGCCTGAGGTGTGAATGAGGGCACTCAGCCTCTGCTCTGCTCACAAAGCTGGAGCTGTGGGAGCCATTTTTCCATCCTATTCCATGTTGATGGCGAGATGGTGTTTTCTAATTAGATATAGACTACAGGGTCCATTTCTGAGCTTCATTGCATAGGGCAAACCATCTCCATTGCATTTTTTCTTCATCAAGAAAGAACCTCCAAGCAGTAACACAAGAGAACTCGTATACTCTATACAATTTCTTCCTGTTGTCTCAATGTGACAGTCATTTGAGCCCAGAAGACAGTATCCTGGGCTGCATCCCCAGCAGCGTGGCCAGCAGGGCGAGGGAGGGGATTCTGCCCCTCTGCTCCGCTCTCGGGAGACCCCCCCTGCAGTGCTGCATCCAGCTCTGGGGTCCTCAACACAAGAAGGACACGGAGCTGTTGGAGCAAGTCCAGAGGAGGCCACGAAGATGCTCAGAGGGCTGGAGCCCCTCTGCTATGGAGACAGGCTGAGAGAGTTGGGGCTGTTCAGCCTGGAGAAGAGAAGGCTCCGGGGAGACCTTCTAGCACCTTCCAGTGCCTGAAGGGGATACAGGAAAGCTGGAGAGGGGCTTTTTACAAGGGCATGGAGTGACAGGACGAGGGGGAACGGTTTTAAACTGAAAGAGGGGAGATTAGGTGAGATCTTAGGAAGAAATTCCTTGCTGTGAGGGTGGTGAGACCCTGGCCCAGGTTGCCCAGAGAAGCTGTGGCTGCCCCCTCCCTGGCAGTGCTCAAGGCCAGGTTGGATGGGGCTTGGAGCAACCTGGTCTGGTGGAAGGTGTCCCTGCCCGTGGCAGGGGGTTGGAACTGGATGGTCTTTAAGGTCCCTTCCAACCCAAACCACTCTATGCCATTTTGGTTTCAGTGGAAGATGCTGTGATACAGTGCTGCTGTTATCACCCACCGGAGACCTGCCCTGTGCCCAGAAGAGAGAAATGGGGAGATTCATATTTCAGTGAGAGTCAAACTGCAGCCGTTTTAAGGGACTCTCATTGTGAGCATTCCCACATGGTGTAGCACTGAAAGTGGGACCTGAACTAATCCCACACTTTGCTGTTGATTTGCATTTCAAAATACGGATGTGTTAGTCTAAAGGAATAAGAAAATGACATTTGTTGGAAGAGGTAATATTTCAGGTTTGAAAACGTGCTCATACTGAAGACTTATCTCTGTTTTCTACCCTAACCCATCAAACCAATTAAAAGTGCTACCTTTCTGTGCAGACTTGACCTCACTAGAGTATGTAGAGTCTGAGAAGGAATTCAAAATATTCTGAAATAACAGTAAAGGCTGAATAATGAAATAAGGATAGCAAGCTATGAGCTCTTACCCTCTGAAAGTTGGCTGAAATCCTAAATTAAACCCTTTCATCCCAGCAACTGGTTTGAAACTCCTAGTTCAAACTGAAAATAGTCAAAACCGTCTCCTGAGGAATGAAGAGTTGACCCGTCTGAAATCTGATCTATAGTGCATAGCTTTAAAAGTTCCAGTAATCCTCGTATAATTATTGTATGGTGGACTTTTTTTTTCCTTTCTACTCCCACATGTGCACTTCAATAGAAAAACACTCTTTATTTTTCTGTTTTAATGAATAATACAGAAATACATAAATAATAGATATGTTATTAATAAAATAGCCAAATATGTATTCCTCTCAAAATGCATGAGTTTGAATGGAATGTCAAACAGATTACTGGATGAATATTTGATATTTTAATTTATTGGGCAATTTCTTACAAGAATAGCTGAAGTCCTCAATTAGACTTCATACCCCTGGTCCTCTATCACATCTGCCACCAATTTATGCCATGTTCCTTCCAGTCCCATGAACCTGCCTCTTAAGAAAGATTGGCAGTTGCGAGAGCAGTCAAAAACTACCTTCAAGGTGACACTGAGACAGTCAGTCGTGGGCTGTCCCTCAGTACAGATCAAAACAATCTTTGGGATGCTCTAACTTGTCCCAGGACTTGATGTCTCTTCTTTCTGGGGTGCAAAGACATCTTCTCATAGCAGATCACAGAATCACAGAATCAATGAGGTTGGAAGAGCCCTCTGGGATCATCGAGCCCAACCGTTGCCCTGACACCACCATGGCAACTAGACCAGGGCACTAAGTGCCATGTCCGGTCTTTTCTTAAACCCCTCCAGAGATGGTGACTCCACCACCTCCCTGGGCAGCCCCTTCCAGTGGCTAATGACCCTTGCTGAGAAGAAATGCTTCCTAATGGCCAACCTGAACCTCCTCTGGCGAAGCTTGAGGCTGTGTCCTCTTGTCCTATCGCTAGTTGCCAGGGAGAAGAGGCCGACTCCCACTGCGCTACAACCTCCCTTCAGGTAGTTGTAGACTGCACTAAGGTCACCTCTGAGCCTCCTCTTCTCTAGGCAAGATGTCGTAGAGCAGATGAGCTTTTCCACAGCAGCAGGCAAAGATCCCCAGCTGGGAGCTAAAACAAGGGTCCAGCACAGCCCCAAATCACGCAGCAACAGCTTCAGACTCGTTCACAAAAAGAGAAGCTTTTGCACCAGCTGAAGCCTCCCACCCAAAAGACATGGGGCACTGCAGGCAGCAGGGCCAGATCCCGTGGAGCCCTGCTCCTGCCTCCTCCTTTCTTCACTGAAGCTAACGGGGCTCTTGCTCCTAGAGTGATGCAAACAGTACTGCAATACTGTTGTATGAGCAAAAGGTTTGTGATAACTTCAGATCCCCTCTGTGGTCCTGCTCCTGCATACCCAAGGACCAGGCAGAACGCAGAATAAGCCCTGGAAACCCCACAGCAATGATTAAGACACAGGGGGAACATGCACGTGGAAAGAAATTAAACACACTAATGCTCTTGAGCTGCCTGAAATACTATTTAATTAATTTTTCAACCGTATTGAGAACGGTGCACGTTTTTTCTCACCCATGACATTCTAACTCTTCAACAAAATGAAAAATAAATTTGACTCAAGCAGAAGATAACCAACAGCCACCAGGGTTTCTGCAGGAGATGTCTCCCTGCTGCTCTTGCTGGCTTTCTGCTCTTCCCACTGGAGAAGAGGCAAGATAAGGCCAAGAAAAGGATGGAGCCCCTCCAAACAGAGCAACTTTGCGCCACTTCCACCCAAGCTGAACTGAAATAGGTTTGTGGTTCAGCTCAGATCACTTCCATTTTTCAGCCCACCTTGCTAAGCAGTTTGCAAAGATGAAAAAGAGACATTAGAAAATAACAGAAGGGGAAGAAAAGTCTGACTCACCTGAAACAGGAATAGAAAAGCATCTTTTCTGAGAATAGATGAAAAAGGAGTAATTTTTGTCTTGAATTCACCTGCAAAACTCATTGCTGTAAGCAATTATTGAGGTGAAGAGCCTTTTACTGTTAAAATTATTAGACAGGTGTGTGAAGTACCTAATAAGATGGATATAAATTAAAAGACAGATTTTTTTAGAAAACTTAGTGCATATAGACAATTACAACCTCTTTTAAAAGCCAGGAGACATTTCCATTCACTTCACTTAGGCTGAACCTCTAAAAGCATCTGGTCCCAAATTCCACTCTATTTTAGTCTCAAATTCCTTTAATTGGCCTGAATCAGGAAAAATAATTAGATTCACAGTGCAGAAGAGTTTTGCAATGTCTCACATTATTGCGCTTTAGGAGGTGTAACACAACCCAAGTAAATACTTCCAAGAAGCTCCACGCCAAGGGCTTGGTTGGGGAAGATGGATAAGTTGCTCCCATCTACTCCAGACACCATTGGCTATTAACCCTTGCACAAACCCCACTACTCCAGACACTGCACATTCCCCTATTGTTCACAGTAAGTGTTTTAAAGGTCTTAAAAATCAACCAGTACCCTTTGTCATGTGTGTGCAGGGAAGCCTGGCTCCTCTCGGTGCTCTGGATCCAGCTGAATGGGCTTCCAAGGGAACGGGCTGTTATCACCAAAACACTTTGGAAAGAAACTGAAACATTGCCTAAAACTGCTTTCATAAGCAGAGCAGTGTCTGGACTGTGTGGTCCTCCACATGAACCTCCTGGGGCGACGGTGAAGGCTTTCGAACACTCACAGGCACTGTGCAGCAGTGCATGCCTCTGAGGATGGTTGTCCTTGCCTGGCAAGGTGAGGGCCATGCATGGAGTCAAGAGCGATGCCGACACCTCTGGCAGGCTGGTGGCAAAGCTGTCCCTTGGAGCAGTCACCCAGAAAGGACGTGTTGATCCGCTGCCACCACCATGTGATGGATTCAGGCCATGAAGCAAAGGGGTTTCTTCCACAGCGCAGGTGTCTGTAAGACGGTTTTCTAGTCTGTGGAGTAACTGTCACTGTGAAGAAGTCACCCTTTGGGCTAAAGAGAGGGGATTGCTCCAACCTGTCTGTCCCCATCATTATGCTCTAAGCATAACAATGATTAGAAGGTCACAGTCAGTGAAGCTATCACCATGTGTGACAATACCCAGTCTAAACTTTCCCTCGCTCCTATATTACTCCCAGCCAACCTCCAGGTTCATGCTATTATCCCTCTGTTAGTGCCATGAGTCCCAGGACACCGTGGACCTAAAGCTGACTTGGTAGAAACCAGCAAGATCCAATTGCAAGTCTTTCACTGCAGCTCTGGTGAAGGTGTTCCTTGGACTTGTTCCATGGCAGGAGGGAGTCTGGCAGGTCCCGGAGCCAATGCAGGGCTCCTCGAAGCTAACAGCCTTGGCATCGCTTGCAGCCATGCTGATCTGACCTCTCCTACAGCAAAATTATCCTTATGATCATCAAATGATCTTTAAAGATGAAGACATAGCTGTCAAACGTGGTGGGTGCTTGGGCAGTGACTCAGTGGTGGCTACCATGAAAATGGAGTAGACTTCATCCAGGTGCCTCTGTGAGTTTTTTTAATGCACTATGTACAAGGTCTAGGTTGGATGAATAATTAAGATGGAGAAGTTGAACCCTGAATCTGTCACTTGAAACTCCATGAAAGCCTTTGTGGAAGTTTGTGGCAACAGTTGGGGCCAACTGAGGCAGGATAAGAAGGGTGATGACAAAAGAGTCTTTGTCAGTTCATCAGTGAGAGTTTTTGGTGAAAGTCATGCCCCAAAAGGTAATTATCTCCATTATCAACATTTAGAAGGAGTTAATAGCTCCTCTTACTGGGTGGGGATGCAAGCAAGCTCATTGCAAGAAGCAGAGAATGAGAAGGCATCCAGTTTCTCAAGAGATGTGCTCTAAGATGAGAAACCATATTTCCCCTGCATTTGTACAGCCCCCAGCACACGGGAGCAGTAGTCCAGGACAAGCTGCTGCTTAGGAGTGAACATGACCTCTTGTTCTCCATCTCTCCCAGCCATCCTCAGCATCAACACATGGCTGGGAAATCAGGTCATTTAAGGTCATTGCATTCCCTAGGCTTTTTTCTCCTTTCAAGCTTGTCATGATAATTTCTACCCTCATGTGCCAGCCATGAATCTTAGCTTAAAATCAAAGCATTTCCAAGCAGACTTTCTCAGGAGAGCCTACGACAGAGGCAAAGTCATGTTTGCTACCAGAAGGAGATTCCTCAGGCAACAAAGTCCATTGCACAGCTGTTGAAAGCCTGCTTCTCTGGGGTGTCTTAGTGCTAATCAAGGCAGATGGGTGTTCAGGTCGAGAGTCAAAAAAAAAATACAGACAGACATCAAAATCCACAAGATGACAGAGGTTCAAGGAGGGGCAGGTAATCAGGGCCACACAAAGTGAGGTCCACAGCAGCAATACTTTAAAAAAAATCAATATAACCCTTTAAGAGGAATTCTTGGTTTGATTGCTGTCCCTTTACACGCGTAGCAATTACTGGGTCTGAGATCTGCAAAGTATCTCCTGTTATCACATTGCTGCACTGCTGCCTGATGGGAGCTATCATTTTGGAGAGGACGATACCAAGTTGGGTGCCCACGCTTCTGAAAAAACATTTTTTTTCCTTTAAGAATGCTCTGTTTCTCATAAGCAATTTCAACATGCTTGTTTAGGTCCAGCTGAGAGTGGAGATCAGCTTCAAAACTCCTGCTTTTTGGAAGAGGTGGCAAAGCATCACAGCCCCCACCTGGAGAGAGTGCAGGAGCTCGTGGGTCAGCGGCTTAATGGAGGAGCTGCCAGAGGTGGTGGTCAGAGTGGGTATTTGTCCTTCAGGGCAGGGTTTTATGGCCTAAATGTCTTTTGCTTTGGTCAGTAGCAGTACCAAGGGAGGACCAAAAAAAAAAAATGTTGTTTCTCGTGGAGGGTCACCCAACCGGCGGCACATAACCCAGTGACCACACCAAACCCATGATCCTTGGGGCCACGCGATGCAGTGTCACAGCTTGCACCGTGGATGTCTCGCTGCTGTGTGACAAGGAGACATCTGGAGCAGTTTGGCTGCTGGAGTGCAGCGAGCTGCAGCACAGCTCCAGGGCTGGAGCTTCACCTCCAGAAACAAAGGTTGTGCACAGTACACACGTCCTCTGGGTATCTCCAAAACACAGAATCACAGAATCACAGAATCAATGAGGTTGGAAGAGCCCTCTGGGATCATCGAGTCCAACCATTGCCCTCACACCACCATGGCAACTAGACCAGGGCACTAAGTGCCATGGCCAGGCTTTTCTTCAACACCTCCAGAGATGGGGACTCCACCACCTCCCTGGGCAGCCCCTTCCAATGGCTAACGACCCTTGCTGAGAAGAAATGCTTCCTAATGTTCAACCTGAACCTCCCCTGGCGAAGCTTGAGGCTGTGTCCTCTTGTCCTATCGCTTGTTGCCTGGGAGAAGAGGCCGACTCCCACTGCGCTACAACCTCCCTTCAGGTAGTTGTAGACTGCACTAAGGTCACCTCGGAGCCTCCTCTTCTCCAGGCTAAACACCCCCAGCTCCCTCAGCCGTTCTTTGTAGGTCAGACCCTCCAGACCCTTCACCAGCTTGGTCGCCCATGGTACAAAACATAAAGCAGCTGTAACCTCTGTAACCCACCTCTCCAACACGAGCAACTCGCCACCCTTGAGAAGAAGAGCAGGAAGAAGCAAAGGCCACTGGCCTTGCCCAGGCAGGACCATGCTCAGCCATGCCAGCCTCAGCCATGCCCACCCAACCTCCCTCCTGCCAGCGATGTAACACTGCGGGGGCAGCTGCCTGGCAGGTGTAAATGACAACACACTGATTCGCACGAGCTGGTCCTCTCAGTTGAAAATCTTCCAAACCCTAATGCAGTTACACAGCGTTCACCCTGCTGAAGCTTTATTAGCACCTTCTCCAGACACCTCTAAGCTCCCTGTCCGTGGCCATGAATCATCAGCGATGTTCACAGTGTAACAGCCCGGCGAAAAATTAATTTGTTCACCTCCAGGTTCCTGGGAAGCGTGAGACTCATGGAGCCGATCCCTTAGTGCCTTCCCAGGAGGTTTCGTCCCACGTGGACCAGGAGCACCATGTCCAGAGGAAACCTGGGGGCCATGCCCAGCATCCCATCATCTCCCCTCAAAGCCCCAAAACTGAATTAAATAAGAGCATTATTTTTCATCCTTAACCACAGCGGGTTAAAAGCTGCAGTGGGTTTCTCTGGAAGGGGAACTGCCTTCCTGCAAGGATTTGGGGTGAGAAAGCAAAGTGGGATCTGCTGGTGCTTCATCCCTCGGCCCATGGCCAGCAGAGCGCACTCAAAGACATCCTCTGCTCCCGCAAACCTCATAAAACCCGTCCTGTGTTTAATATGTGGGGGCTGTAGTGAGGAGCTGCTGAAACTTAATTGTTTCCCCCTGCGTTATGAAGAAGAATAGAGACGCTCCAATGGGATTTCATTTTATTCGGGGAAATAAACTCGGTCTGATTGTGTTATTTTAAATAATTCCCAGGATTCATTTCCATAGTGCAACAGGGGCAACTTCACCAGCAGGAACGGTGTGTATTAATATTTCCCTTTAACTTAACAAGAATTCACGGGGTTTTTTCTGCTGATAATGCACAAGACACTCATTATTTTTTGAATGTCAGCCTTATTGGAGGGGTTTTTGTGCGCTGCTTGTTTGTCAGAGCGCCAGGCCATGGTAAAGGGCTGCAGTTTCAGTATTTTCTTTATTATCACCAGAATGTCCAACTCCTTCTGGTGCCTATAATTCGAAGCTTGTGGCCACAATGTAGCCAATACACCGCGCAGCCCCATTTGTCCGTGGTTAATTAAACGTGACCCATTTCTTTCACGCTGTCCTTCCCTTCCACTCCGGGGAATCGCTGTGCACATGCCAGTCAGCGTCAGCGCAGCGGGGCAGAACATTATTGTGATTATCTGACACAACCGCTCTGCGTTCTGCAGCCGAAGCCGGGTGTGTGCATACACATGAACGAGAACACACACATCTTGGGGGTGCAACACTACTGCCGGTGTACAACCAGACTGGGGATGTGTCTGTACACGGCGGGTTTAAGCTAATTCAGCTGGCCCATCCCTCCAGATATGATGTGTTGGTGTGGTGGGTGGGACCGCTGAGTTTATGAGGATCTAAGAGGACTTTTTCCCTTCCTCTTGGCCGCACCTCAAGAAAGATGTTGAGGTGTTGGAGTGAGTCCAGAGGAGGGCGACCAAGCTGGTGAAGGATCAAGCTCTCCAGGGGAGACTCCACCACCTCCCTGGGCAGACCCTTCCAATGGCTAATGACCCTTGCTGAGAAGAAATGCTTCCTAATGTCCAACCTGACCCTCCCCTGGCCAAGCTTGAGGCTGTGTCCTCTTGTCCTAGCGCTAGTTGCCTGGCAGAAGAGGCCGACTCCCACTCCACTACAACCTCCCTTCAGGTAGTTGTAGACTGCAATAAGGTCACCTCTGAGCCTCCTCTTCTCCAGGCTAAACACCCCCAGCTCCCTCAGCCGTTCCTCATAGGTCAGACCCTCCAGACCCTTCACCAGCTTGGTCACCCTCCTCTGGACTCGCTCCAACACCTCAACATCTTTCTTGAAGTGTCAACGAGAGACAGAGCGATGCACACCTACAGATCACTGCTGGGTTCCCTCCATGTAAGGTTGAAGGACAGGAGGGCTGCAGCCGCTGCCGTGGCACTTACCACAGAGTCACTTTTTTCAGCCATTCCTCTGGATCCAGACCAATAACCCAGACGACAAATTTCAGTCACGAAGCATCATCCAGACCATTAACTGACATTATCCTGGGGTGCACAGATACCAGAACTGACCATGTTTGATCTGAACAAATGAGAAACCCACCAGGGAGAGCAAGCCCAAGGCACACAATAACATTTAGCTTGGCCTTAGACTGATGCATCTCCCATCAGTAGCCCAAATTGTTTCTGTAAATTCTTGGATTCCAAGAGGATTCTTCTCAATTCACCCAAGTTCTGGAGAGCTGACCTAGCCTGAAATTAGGTAGTTTGACGTAATTTATAATAGTTCTGAGACTTAAACTGCACCAGTGAAGATAACAGGTGTGTCTAAAGGGTCCGTCACACTTAGTTATTTGTCTAATAACTCCATCCCTTGGAGGTTTGTCCCTAAACATTGTGAAATGAGCCTGTTCCAATTTTCAGAATAAACTACACCTTATCAAGAGAGTGTGAAAAGGTGCAAGGCAGATGCTGCTGAAACCTTAGGAGGATCTGGGGCCACCACTTCAAATGGGCCTTCGGTGCCTGTTTCCATTGCCAGCAACTAGCGATAGGACAAGAGGACACAGCCTCAAGCTTTGCCAGGGGAGGTTCAGGTTGGCCATTAGGAAGCATTTCTTCTCAGCAAGGGTCATTAGCCATTGCAGGGGCTGCCCAGGGAGGTGGTGGAGTCACCATCTCTGGAGGGGTTTAAGAAAAGCCTGGACATGGCACTTAGTGCCCTGGTCTAGTTGCCATGGTGGTGTCAGGGCAATGGTTGGACTCGATGATCCCAGAGGGCTCTTCCAACCTCATTGATTCTGTGATTCTATGTGGATGGTTGGCTCTACTGAGCTGAACCTCCCTGGGATTTGCTGTGCAGGAGGAAACTGCAGGCCCTGGTCTCCCCTCACCCCCAAATGTCCCATCACTGAACGAGACATGTTCATGACTCGGAAGTCCTTCACCTCTTCTGGAGAAGCAGCTCCACCGCTCCTGGAGAGCTTTTTGTACGTGAAGCAGGAGGAAACCTGCATTAAATGGCAACTGCGCTGCCATGTCCTGCAGTCAAGTAAGAAGCTGCTTGGCAAGAGTCAACGTTCTTGGTAATGTTCCTCCGGTACGTTACCGTGAGCGAGGAGCGAGGTGTGAGCCCTGGGGTACCCCCAGCACCGGGCAGAGCGGGAGCGGGGCGGAGCGGGGGGACAACCAGGGGACAGTGGGCTCAGAGCGCCGGAGCGCAGCCCGGGCCGGGCCGGGGGCTCTGCTCGGGACCGCCGGGACCTGCGCGGGCCCCCGCGGCCGGGCCAGACCCCGCCTCGCAGCCGGGAGCGGAGCGCGGAGCCAGCGCGGGCGCAGGGCGCCCCGTACCGTCCGCACCGCGCAGCCCTGCGGTGTGACCGGTACCGAGCGCCGGGTGACCACCCTTCCGAGCCGCGACGCGCAGCGCGGACCCCGAAGGGCGCAAGCGAGCGCAGGAGCGCAGCGCCTCGCACCGTCCGCACCGCGCGGGGTCACCGCACCGCACCGCGCATCCCGGGGCAGAGCGGGACGCACCGCACCGCACCGCGCAGCCGGGAGCGGAGCGGGGCGCACCGCACCGCGCATCCCGGGGCAGAGCGGGGCGCACCGCGCATCACAGCTCCGAGCGGGACGCACCGCACCGCGCATCCCGGGGCAGAGCGGCGCGCGGCGCCCCGCCTTGGCACCGCCCGCAGCCCTGCGCGCTCGGTGGCGGTGGCGGAGCCGCGGAGACACGGGGGGCGGTGGCGGCGGAGGAGGAGGAGGAGGCGGAGGCGGAGGAAGGCGCGCAGCAGCGAGCCACGCAGCTTTGACGTCGGCGGGCTGCGGCTCCCCGGCTCGGGCTGCCGGCACGTAGAGCACAACGTGACGGCGCACCCGCCCGCCCTCCGCGCTCACCCGCGCTCACACCCGCACCCACCGCGCGGCGGAGGGGAGCCCGCGCGCCCGCCATGGGCCCGGCCGCCGCTCCGCAGGCGCGCTGAGGGCAGCTTCCGGCGCGCGCGAGCAGGACGCACCCCCGCGGCCCCGCGCCATTTCCCCCCGACGCCCCCCGCCCCGCTCCGCGCCCCGCGCGAGGGGGTCCCGCGCGCGCCATGCGGGGGCCGCGGCGCTGCGATGGCATCTGATGGCCGCGGGGCGCAGGCGGCTGCGGCGGCCCCGCGCGGCGCTCGGCGGCCCCGGGAGGCGGCGGCGGCGGCGGCCCGAGCCCTGAGGGGGCTGCCGCTGTGAGGTGGGGGGGGGGGCTCGCCCCGCGCCCCTCCGCGCCGCTCCGCGCCGCCCGCTGCGCAGGAGGAGGAGGAGGAGGAGGAGGAAGAGGAGGAGGAGGAGGAGGACCGGAGCGGTGCCCGCCGCCTGCCCCCGCCGCCCTGCCTGCGCGGGCGTGCGCGGCTCGGCCGCAGCGGAGCGCGGGGCTCCGGCGGGCGCTGCGCTGCCTCCCCCCGCGGCCCCCGCACCGCCGGGCTGGATATGTGGATGCTCACGTGAAGATGGATGTAGCGATCGGGCTGCTGGGGCTGCTGACGGTTCTGCTGGAGGGCAGCTCCGGGCAAGGGGTGTACGGTGAGTCCGGGGCGCCGCGTGACCTTGTCGCGACTGTCGCCGGGGCGGGAGCGGGGGGGAGGTATCCGCGGCCGCGGAGACGGCGGGGCCCCGCTGCGCGCCGCGGGAGCCGGCGGAGGCAGCCCGGAGGCAGCGCCGTTGCCATGAGACGCTGACAGTGCCCGGCGAAAACGGGGGGCGGCGGGTCGGGGAGGGGGCGCGGGGGCTCCGGCCGTTCCCGGCCCGGGCTGTCCGCTGCCGCGGAGCGAGTGGGCGCTGCCGCGATGGGGTTTCTCCGCGCCCGCGGAGCTCCGCGGGGCCGCCGAGGGCCGCCGCACTTGTTAGCAGCGGCGCTGCCGCCCGCCCGCGGCCGCGGAGCGAGGGGCGGGGGCGAGCCGCAAACTTGCCGGGGCTCCGCCGGGGGCGCGCAGTCCCCGCGGCCGAAGGCGCGGGCGGCTCCGCGGGCGGGCGCGCAGGGGAGCGCCCCGCGGCCCCGCTCCCCCCCGGCAGTGACTTGCAAATTGCCTCCGTGGAGCGGGACGCGGGGGCTCCGCGGGGCCGAGTCGGCGGCATCCCCTGCCCCGCTTTCGGCCGCCGGGTGCTGGGCGGCTGCGTGGGGTCTTGTTGCTTCCCCCCCCCCCCGCCCCACCGCCAAGTTGGCTCCGTTTCGGCGAAGCCCGGAGCCGAGCAGCGGGGGGGAGCCGGGCGCCCCGCCGGACCGCGGTGCTGCGCGGAGGGGACGCCGGCCGGTGCGCTGGCCCCGGCCCCGGCCGCCGTGATGCTCCGGCCGCGGTGATGCCCCGGTGATGCCCTGGCCCTGGTGATGCCCCGACCCCGGTGATGCCCCGGTGATGCCCCGGTGATGCCCCGGTGATGCCCCGGCCCGGCCCGGTGTTGGGGGGGTTTATGTAAGCGGCGCGGCGGGGCCCGGCGGCGGCAGCGTTGGCTCCGGTGCTCGGTGTTGAGGAGACTTCATGAATTTGCCAGTAAATGCTTCGTTTGACATCCGCTCCTTCGAGCCCGTCTGCCTGTTTCAGCTCTAAAATATTTGCTTCCCACCAGCAAGGCAGCCCCAGCTAAAGCCGTACTTCCCTCCCCTCCTTTTTTATTTTTTTAATTTTGCAAAATTTCAGTGTCATCGAAAATGTCTGAGAGGTTCTGCTCGCGGCGGCTGGATTACAGCTCTCGGCGCTGCCGGGGCTCCCTGCCTTCCCCGCCACACAGGCACGTATTGTTGGATGGGCCAGAATAGCAACCGCTGTGGTGAATAGGAGCGGGCTTGTTCAGGCAGAGCGTGTTTTGTGGGGGCCTACAGGAAGGGGAGCTCTGGCCCCAGCCTGAACGCTGGCATCGATGCGTGGGCGATGTCACACGCAGATTTGTAGTAAGACTTTAGTTTGGCAACGATGCGTTTTCATCCTGTAAAATGTGACGCCTTATTTAGGTTAAGGACGATGGGTGAAGGGCTGGTGGTGGAGGGGGGAGTGGTGTGAAGTCAGTCGTGTGTGGCTGCACTATATTTGAAACTGGTTTCATGTGAATTTGTGGTTTTTCATTGACTCCCGAAGGTTGGTTTGAGAAAGCAGACAGAGCTCTGCCAAAAAAAAAAAAGCCAAGCTCGGGGTATGCCCCCGGCAGCCTGGAGCACCTTGAGGATCCCACTCTGGGCACCAAGGGCCATTTTGAGAAAGGAGGGTTTGAAGGTAGTGCCCTGAGAGCCCTTGGCAAAAGAGAGCCCTGGCACGGGAGAGGGAGCCGCTTAGTCCTTGTTGCTTTGGAAAAACAGGTTTGTGGAATTCGAACAACTTTCTTGTCCCTTAGTGAAGATTTCAGGATCCTCACAGCTCTGCTTCCAAGCGGGGTGCGGTTAGGAAGATGTCTTGCTGGCTTAACCCACTTGTTCCCTGCTTTGGTGCCAACAACCTGAAATGTCGGTGTCTTTCAGCGCGCGGGCAGAGCCCCAGCAGCCTCCCCTGCGAGGACGGCTCGGGGGGTTGCTCTGCTTCGCCAGGCGAAGGAGCGTGCTGCCATGCCTGGCCATCCTCCCCGTGCCCTGCCTCTCTCTCCAGTCCTGCATGGAGAACTCGCTGCTTTGCAGGTCACTCAGAGCCGTAATTCAGGTGCCGTCTGCCACGCCGACTTCTCCCCAGTCCCTCCCGTTGAGGCTGTGTCTCACCCGCAGGAGGACCCGTGTCCCCAGGACAAGGTCTGGCTCGTGATGGGCACTGCCCGAGCTCCCCCTGGCTCTCTCCGGCACTGCCTGCCTCACCTCTGATGCTGCAGGAGGTGTGGAGAAGGACCGCTGAGCTCTGCCCTGTGCTGGCACAGCGTCTGGCACGACAGCGTGCGCGTCTGTCCAGAACAGCACCACTTGAGAGCTGTTTTGGTGCCTTTAAATGCAAAATAAATGGTCCACGTTCGCTTATTCCTAGTTTATACAAAAAAGCACATTAATGTCCCGTGATGTCTGGCTGTACATCTCGCCGTTAACGTTCCTCTGTTGCTTCTGCATAGTAAAGCTGTGATTAAAGTTGGTTGCTCGTACAGCTGAACCTCAGGGGGCACTGAGGCAACGGCGCTGGGAAGAGTTTCCCAACGCTGAAGAGCGGGGCAGTGATGGAGCCAGGGCAGGCGCAGGTCTGCCTGGTGCCCACCATCCCCAGCTCTGTGCCACACGCTGCTTCTCCAGGGGATGAGGGGAGAGCAGAGCTGCTAAAATCCCCAGCAAGACACACAATTCCTCAGCTCTGCTTTGCCCAGCTTGTTTTCCTGGTGAAATGATCTTTAGAAAAAACTCAAGTGCTGTGTGCACCTTCTCTCCCCTTTAAGCTAGGCATGACTCGCATGGTTAATAAAGCAGAAAACGCCGGTGTTCGGAGTATGATGGTTATCCTTTCACCAAACTTCACGTTACAAGAGAAGAAATGGCTGAATGAGGAGGCCAACATGGGCACAGAGCGTTTTTAAGCAGATAAGTGGCGGCTCATCAAAACGTGGGAGCTTTGGGTGAGTGGAGAGCAGGTTTCCCCACCTGTTCCCCTGGTCTGGGGGGCTTGCTGGGGACCTGGCGTTCGGGTGCTGAGATGGGTGCTGTCCCCAGGGTCCCACCTCGTGCCCTGCGGAGTGAGGAGCAGCGTGGAAACCAGCCTGGAGGGATGCCTGGGGAGCGGGAGGGACCCGGCGGTGGGAGCACCACGGGGAGGGATTGCTCCGGTGTCAGAGCCGACACTCCTGACTCTAGGAAGCTGTTTCCAAAACACACAAGTCACCGCAGTAACTGGGAGCAGCCGCGGTACCCACTGGGCGAGGGGCTGGTGCACCCACGGGGGTGTCACGCATGGGGGGTGCAGCTCCCCAGCACCCAGAGCAGCCCCCTCCGTGGCACCCATGGCTGCTGGGGTGTGTTTTACCCACTCCTTGCAGGGCTTTTAGTTATTTTCCTGTGACTTCGGCTGGAAACGAGCAGGGCAGCTGCTGAGGACAAGTTTCTCATGTATGTAAACCCCAGGTATGTCACAGGGCAAAGCGTGTGCGCGCGATATTCACCCCTCCGTGCACCCCCACGCTGTGTTTTATACCAACTCCTGTAAGGAAAAGCGCCGAACATCTCACCTGCAGACACAGATAACGTTAGGACAGCTATAAACGCCTCCTGAGAGCAAGTCATCACAAACGTGACGAGTATCCATGTGCTCAGACATGCCAGAGTCTCCCCGAAGCTCTGCCCCAAATTGGGGGGTGCGACTCAGCGTGCAAAGTGTTGGGAGAAGCGACCGTGGTTGAGGGAACAACCAGGTTTTTGTTGCTGGTGCAAAGTAACGTGGAAGTTTAGATATTTATTGGATTAAATGTCAGAGAGGTTGTCCTTGTTCCTCGTGCCGAGCACAAAACGTTATCCCACGGATATATTTTTGTTGCAGTTGTATGTTTTATCCAGAAATGGGGAACCCCAAACCCTTCCACCCGAGGTGGCAGCTTGATTGGGGTCTGATGAAGCGCTTTGTGTCCCCGGGGGAGGTGGAGCAGGGTCACATCGTGTCCGGAAAGATCTTCCATCACCTCCGGCTGCCTCTGGATAATGATGCTGATTTTTTGTGGTACGGGGGGATTAACGACTGCTCCGCTGTGACCTGGCCTTTCCCTACTGCTTGCCCTGGTCGAACAAGTGGATTGGAAGGATGAAAGAAGGGAGGAAGGGAAAAAAAAACCCCACTCTGAGCGTTTGCCCCGTTAGAGAGGCTGGTTGCCCGTTCCTGCTGGCGAGGGCAGTCTCCGGGTCACCGGCCACCGGTGTCACCGTGGTGGCGTGGGGACCGAGGGTATTTGGCCCGGGTGTGAATGTGGGTGTTGTGTGAGCCACGTTAACCCCGCACAAAACAGGACATTGTGCGAGGGGAGCGCGGCAGCCCCGGGAACAGGGGAGGGATTGTGCGGTGCCGCAGGGGCCGGCGGCTCTGAGCAGCTGGGCGCTCCTCCGCCGCCCGCTCCGGGAGGCTTTGTAGGAGCCAACTGCTCGTCGAGAGCTTGAACTCCCAACTGAGCCCTGGAGAGGGATCTCCTCCTCCCTCCCACGCCGCAGATGTTTACGCTGGGATTTCGGCAGTGGTCTGAGATGAGCTTCAGCGCCAGCACCTACACCCGGGAGCGTGCAGAGGAGCGGGGAACAGCCGTTGTGCCTCTTAGGGACAGGCAAGGGACAGGATCGACTCTGCTCCCGTGGTTCCCGGTTGTGCCGTAGGTAAGGGCCCGTGCAGCACCCGGCATGGCGGGGGCGAGGGAGTCTGGTGTCCGGGCATGATGGTTTGGGGGCTGGGTTTGCCCTGGAGTGCAGCAGTTTGGGGTTGAGGGGTGCAAATGGATAGAGTCAGATTGTAAAAATGCTCAATAGTAAATGTGTGGGAGAAGGTCAGCAATGGCGTTTAGCCTGGAGAAGAGGAGGCTCAGAGGTGACCTTAGTGCAGTCTACAACTACCTGAAGGGAGGTTGTAGCACAGTGGGAGTCGGCCTCTTCTCCCAGGCAACCAGCGCTAGGACAAGAGGACAGAGCCTCAAGCTTGGCCAGGGGAGGTTCAGGTTGGACATCAGGAAACATTTCTTCTCAGCAAGGGTCATTAGCCATTGGAAGGGGCTGCCCAGGGAGGTGGTGGAGTCACCATCTCTGGAGGGGTTTAAGAAAAGCCTGGACATGGCACTTAGTGCCCTGGTCTAGTTGCCATGGTGGTGTCAGGGCAATGGTTGGACTCGATGATCCCAGAGGGCTCTTCCAACCTGACTGATTCTGTGATTCTGTGATTCTGTGATGCAGAAACTTCCATCAGGTTCTGTGTGTGCCGGGGTGTGTGCGATGGCTCAGAGCAATCCTGGCATGCAGCAAGTTGCTTCCGTGCTGTGCTGGGCTGTGTTGCAGCACGTCTCATCCTCCCAGGAGCAGCTGATGCTCTGCCCATCTCTGGCCAAGATTTTGCCTTTGGCTCTGTGTGAGGGGGATTTGGAGGAAATCTGGTGGCAAGGAAACAGTCTTTAAACAAACAAAATAAATCTCTTCTGGCTCAGAAGAGCAAAATCCAGTTTGATTAGAATCAGTCAGATGAAGTGCTGGGGAGGAAGGAAACAGATCACAGAATCACAGAATCAATGAGGTTGGAAGAGCCCTCTGGGATCATCGAGTCCAACCATTGCCCTGACACCACCATGGCAACTAGACCAGGGCACTAAGTGCCATGTCCAGGCTTTTCTTAAACCCCTGCAGAGATGGTGACTCCACCACCTCCCTGGGCAGCGCGTTCCAACATCTAATGACCCTTGCTGAATTATTAAAGCTCAGTTCTGTCTTCTACCCTCCTCAGATATTTTCTGGGACCTCCTTCGGTGAAGGGATGATCTGCATTCAGCATTTGCAGTGCTCTTGCTCCCTCACCGCCGAAAGAGCCCTCCCTCATAGCCACGCTGAGTCCTCACGACTGGTTCCCCATTAGGTCCTTCGGTTTATCTTTTTATAGACCCTCTTTCCAATTATGTCTGGATCCGGCTGAATTATTTCCTGCCATCTCCATAAATAATGGCCTTGCTAAATATAGCTGAAAATGGAGGGAAGTCGGTTTGCTGTTCTCAGATGGATTTTGAAGCCTGGCCCTTAAGGAAGGAGGACTTTCTTTCAAGACACGGTGGCTGCCTGGGAGCAGACTGGTGGCCCAGCCTGGGAGATACCTCCCTCCATGAGTTCCTTCCATACCTCCTTCTTGCATCTATGAAAGGTTGAAGGACCAAGCGGTTGCCTTGAACTTCCTTACAGGCCCACATGACTCTTGGCAGCATTTAGCTTGATTTTCAGGAGCTCTGTGCGTGAAGGTGGTTAAGGCTGACTGAGGTAGTTAAAGGAGGAGATAAATGTGTGTTATAATTATCTCAGGAAGGAAGAGGCAGGCGGTGGTGAAGAGCTAGCTCCAAGCAGCCACCTAAGGTGTTAGAGGAGCCAACAGCAATCATGGGAAGTTATCAAAGCCCACAGTGGAAATAAAGATGAGGTTTTTTACCTGCTGGGGTAATTAGCTGTTGGAGCAGCTCCCCGGGAGGTGTGCTGCACCCCCTGATGTCGAACGTCTTTGATGTACAATCGAATGTTGCTTCTTAAACTGCCAAGCTCGATACAGGTAGGGATGGCTGAGGGAGACCTCTGGCTCATGGATGTGTGAGAGGTCAGCCCACATGAGACCCACGGTCTCTCCTGGCCTCAAACTCTAGGAAGCAGTTAATCTGTTTTTAATATATCAAAGCAGTGATCGGAGTAATATATATTACTTAGCAAATGGTCTGGAGTTTAATTACGCTAATAATGCATTAGATGATTGAAACACCGTGTATGAAATACACTGGTAGGTGACTCTCAGCGTGGGAAGGGAGAAGGAGATGGGGTCAAGGGACTGAAAGGTCCCTTCCACTCCTGGGTGTGTGTACACAACACCTGCAGTACCCCTGTTGGTGGCCTTGCTGGTGTGTGTAGCGCACGCCGTGTCCCGGACGTGGTAGGAGTTGCTCGGGAGTTCACAGCCAGGTTTTTGGCAGGCACCCTCTGAGTGCCAACGTGCCCAACTCCCATTGGCTTCAAAAGAGAGTGGTGCCCAGGTACCCCGTGAACGGGGCTCCGGGGGGGCTCTGGAGGCGTTGGAGCTGGGGACTGCCACGGTCTGAAATGCGGTGGCTGGGGAGGGTCTCACCGAGCGCTGCCACCACTGCCGGAGCCACATCACAAAATCCCAGAATCAATGAGGTTGGAAGAGCCCTCTGGGATCATCGAGTCCAACCGTTGCCCTGACACCACCATGGCAACTAGACCAGGGCACTAAGTGCCATGTCCAGGCTTTTCTTAAACCCCTCCAGAGATGGTGACTCCACCACCTCCCTGGGCAGCCCCTTCCAATGGCTAATGACCCTTGCTGAGAAGAAATGCTTCCTAATGTCCAACCTGACCCTCCCCTGGCGAAGCTTGAGGCTGTGTCCTCTTGTCCTAGTGCTAGTTGCCTGGGAGAAGAGGCCGACTCCCACCCCGCTACAACCTCCCTTCAGGTAGTTGTAGACTGTAAGAAGGTCACCTCTGAGCCTCCTCTTCTCCAGGCTAAACACCCCCAGCTCCCTCAGCTGTTCCTCATAGGTCAGACCCTCCAGACCCTTCCCCAGCTTGGTCGCCCTCCTCTGGACTCGCTCCAACACCTCAACATCTTTCTTGAAGTGCAGGACCCAGCACTGGACACAGGATTCAAGGTGTGGCCTCACCAGTGCTGAAGTGGATGGAGCGGGCGCAGCTCCTATCCACTCCTCCACTGGAACGAAGCATCCCAGCGCAGCCCGCTCAGACGGGAGGATGGCTGCTCCTCGGTCAGCTCAGCGTAAGGCTTTTATCTCCCTGCCTCTTTGATCCCTATCTTGCAAATCCGTAGGCCACCAGCCAGAATTAGCCAGTGAAACGACGTAAGGAATAAAAGTCCCGGCGGTTTCACATTCAAGATGACAGCGCAGCTTTTCTGGCTGTCTCCAGAGGACTGAAGGCTGCCAGGCTGGTGCATCAAGGACAATCAGCTTTAACCTCCACCAAATCTGAAAAGCTTGCTTTAAAACAGTGCTGCCCGCCTGGTTAAGAGCTGTTTTTCCTGCAGGTGGAGTTACTCTGCTCTTCTGGCTGTTGGATTGCTTTCTTTTTTTTTTTCTTTTTGCTTAGTGTTACATTGATGGAATATAAAGCAATAAAGCGATCTCGGCAGCATCACACTGCAAGGGTCAAAGCAACGAGGGAACGTTGCCACAGTAGGTGTTTGAGCACAAGTTTTGCCCTAACATTCAATCTCCTCAGATGATGGGGCAAAGTCCTCCTTTCCTTGCAAGCCTTCTGCTGTTTCTCCTCTGGCAGAGGGATAAGGTGCAGGTGTGAGAGAAACATCACTACTCCGTGCAGCTGAGAGCATCCCATCCACCCAGCTGCCGTTTAGACAGCTCGTTGTTTCAGTTGCCAGCCAGGGCTGTGCCCCACTCCCCCGTTTTTCCCCCCTTTCCCCCACATCACTGCCAAAGGAGGGCCACGGAGATGATCCGAGGGCTGGAGCACCTCTGCTATGGAAACAGGCTGAGAGAGTTGGGGCTGTTCAGCCTGGAGAAGAGGAGGCTCTGGGGAGACCTTCTAGCACCTTCCAGTACCTGAAGGGGCTACAAGAAAGCTGGAGAGGGGCTTTTTACAAGGGCATGGAGTGACAGGATGAGGGGGAACAGTTTTAATCTGAAAGAGGGGAGATTTAGATCTTAGGAAGGAATTCTTTGCTGTGAGGGTGGTGAGACCCTGGCCCAGGTTGCCCAGAGAAGCTGTGGCTGCCCCCTCCCTGGCAGTGTTCAAGGCCAGGCTGGATGGGGCTTGGAGCAGCCTGGTCTGGTGGAAGGTGTCCCTGCCCATGGCAGGGGGTTGGAACTGGATGGGCTTTAAGGTCCCTTCCAACCCAAACCAGTCTGTGATTCTAAATAGTGCAAAAGAGAACTTGGTGTATCAGCCCCTTTCCCACGTTCTCCCCCAGCATTTAGCACAGCCTCACTTTTCCCTCTGCACCTGAGCAAGGCTCCAACGCCAAGTTAATTGTGGAGCTGTTTACAAGGGGTGCGGCTGCAGCCCCACAGCTGTAATTAATTCTGATCATTATTTAAAGCAAGGCCAGGCTGGCAGCGTGCTTTTCTTCTCAGAGGGGCTGTGGCAGCCTTGGAGTGAGCTGGCAAAGCTGGGGTGCTCCAGATACTCTCCTCTCCTCTTCCAAATGTGAGTTTTTTCTTCTCTTCTTTTATCAAAATGACTCATTTGCCTGGGGGGGGGAAGCCGGTGCTTTCTTATATGCACTGTAGAAATGGATTAAAACATGGTCAGGGAGGTGGCTCCTTTGTTGTGCTGCTCAGCTCTTCTGTGGGCTCTTGAGGAAAGGTCCCAGAGCAGCTTTGTGGTGGGTCTGTGGGGATGCTCTGGTCCCTCTGCTGCATCTGTGCCTCTGGGCTGGGTCTGCCACTGCTTCTCCAGGTTATCATGTGTGGTGGTTGACTGGATCCCACTGAGGAAGGGAGAAAAATGATGCCCTAAGGAGAGGTGGGTCTGTGGGATGTGCATGGTCTAAGTTCCCTGAGGTTGGACCTGTGGCAGAAGGAAAAATATGTGGGTTTTTGGATGAGTGGTGAGTTCCAGGAGTTATCCCCAGTGTTCAGAGTGTTTTGACAAAGTGGAAATGTGCTGGGGGTTATTCTGTTTTGAGTTTTGGTGTTTTTGTTTTATTGTGGTTGTTTATTTTACCTGCATGAGAGCTATAATGTAAACCAGGAATTTTCAAACAGGTGTTTCAAAATGAAAAATTGAACTGCTTCACTTTAAAAAGTCAAAGCATTTAAAATGTTTTCCAATTATTCAAAAATGCTGTTGGGAATTCATGGGATGTGTTAGGCTTGGGAATTTACCTTTTTAATTTTTTTTTGCTGGTAAAAAGTTTTGTGGAAGGAGTGGGGGGAAAAATGTCCTAGTTGAGCTTATCTAGCAGTGAGCCATGTTTGGTATGTTGTGTCCCAGGTTAGTGAGAAATGAGCTGATCTCTGATTGTTTACAAGAAAACCTGTCCCCTTTTGGTAATTTCTTCTTTTATATTATGATTATACATGTGCCACCAGCTCCCTTTGTGCTGATGTTTGGAGTGAGCTGTTTTAGATGAGGCTGTTGTAAGTGCTTGGCTTTCTTTGTGACTGGAGGTCGGATCCAGCTCGTGATGCCAGCTGGGTTTTGTCTAGCCTAGAGTGGCCTGTTGTATTGCAACACCAATTAATTGATTATCAGTTAATCCATCGTATGTGACTGTAAATGCTAATGGAGATGGGGATGAACAAGTGTTTGAGGTGTCCCCACGCAGGAGCTGGGATGCCTGTGTCAGCAGAAAACAGGGCTGCAATGAATGATGTGTGCAAATGAGCCTTTTCCATATTCATGGGGTGTGACTTAATCCATGCTGGTATCGATGCCTTCCTGGGCTGCTGTGAGTGTCCAGGCAGTGCCTGCTCTTAGCCAAGTGGGTATTTCCATACAAACAGATCTGCTTTGTAATCTGTGGTCAACTGGGTTGAAGAGCTTCTCACTAATAAGCTGTGAGAGTGCTCACCTGAGGCAGCAGCTCTCACATTTTTCTAGTTAGTTTAATTAATGTGTATGTTAAAGCTTAACTTCAGGCATCAGGAAAAAAAAAAATTACTGTTTTAGCTAAATATTCTCATAAAGAGAACATTTTGTTGCCCACAGCTACTCTATACTCAGGCAAGCAGAGTTCTTAAACTTCAGGGGCTTTTAGAAGTGTTATACCAATACCCTGCAACTGAACTCCCATCCAGCGAAGTCTGATGGGATTTCAGTAATGGGCTTCCTCAGCACTCATGTAGGAGCCCCCTGAGAGCCCTCTCCCTGGTGTGGTGGGATGAGTCAGAGAGAAGGGAGTGGAATTTCTGGGTATTTTTTCTTTTTAAGGATTATGGGAAGTTGTAGGAGTGATGCATGGACTTAGGGCAAGCAGTAGAAATGAGTGCATTTAACTAAGGAATAGGTGTGAGTTGTTTCTTTCTGTGTTTACTAACCAAGGTCTGAGCTTCTTCACTCTTGGGTAGTTCTTGATGTTCCTTTTGCAGCTGATGTTCTGGAGAAACAGTGGTGCCATGTGCTCTGCCTGAGCTGGTCAGGGGATGGTGAATATGGAAGGAGAAACCAGAAAACTGGGTATTCTGCTACCTATGGACAGTGTTGCCTTGCCAGTGTGAGATAGGCTGTCTGGTGAACCCTGGAGCAGAGCTGGTGGACACCAGGTGTGGAAACACAGCAGGGTGATATTTAGATGTGGGCATTGCTGTTTCTGAAGCCCTTCCTCCTCTTGGTTGATTGATGTAGGGAAGAAGTACTTGAAGCTTAGTTGGCAGGTTCCTTCAGTACAGTGACTTCTCCATTATGGGCTGGTGGCCAAATTTGTTGCAGTGGAGATGAACGTCGCAGATTGATCCATGAGGGCAAGTGTAGTCTTGTTCACCAACCCAGGTGTGGCAAAGGTGGCCCCCTCCCCACAAGCTTTCCCATTTATAGTGACCCTGAGGTTAATGCTACAGCACACACCTGTGGGCCAGCCTGGGCCAGCTGCCCTGGGTTTAACTGCTCATGGCCTTGATCACCAGCCCACAGCTGGCCACAGACTGGAACAACATGGAACAGAAAAGGGATTCTATAAATTTTATCCCTGCAAAGCCAGGACACAGCTCCAACTATGTATCATTCTCTTTATTAATGACCCTGGGTCAAAGCAACTGGACAGAGCACGTGTGGATGGTGCAGAGCTGCTTCGCTGGGTGCCACGACCAGCACTGCTGGCATCTTCCAGGGCTGGTGGAGGTTCAGAGCTCTGGGCTCGGCTGGTTTCTGTTCCCTTGTCCCTAACTACTGGTTAAAAATGCAGCGTGCATAGTGCATGGGAGGAAACGTTGCTGTGACCCCAAAGTCTCTGCAGCACCAATGCAATGGGTGAGAAGGGTTTCTCACCTCTACGTTTTTACTGGTGTGGAAGCACTCTCTGTTGGAGGCAAAAGTGGCAGTGGAGGAGCTCAGCCTGTGCTGTGAACCCACTGCGGGAGCTGTCAGCACTGGGGCTGGTATTTTTAGATGACGTCTCTCCTCCAAGGCAGGAGCCCAGGCTTCCTTCTTCACCCTGGGTGTGAAGCACGACTGCGCTGGCATGGTGGATGATGGCTCCGGCGAAGGTGTTGGGGAGCGGCTGTGCTGGAAACGCCACTGTTGTGAATGGGAGTGGGAAATACCTGAATTGTAGGAAGCATTTCTTCTCAGCAAGGGTCATTAGACATCAGAAGGGGCTGCCCAGGGAGGTGGTGGAGTCACCATCTCTGGAGGTCTTTAAGAAAAGACTGGACATGGCACTTAGTGCCCTGGTCTAGTTGCCATGGTGGTGTCAGGGCAATGGTTGGACTCGATGATCCCAGAGGGCTCTTCCAACCTCATTGATTCTGTGGGGCTGTGATTCAGCCCTTGCACTGATTTATATAATCTCTACTACTGATAAATGCTGCCCAGCGGGCTCGAGTAGCCTTGCCGTGCTTCCACAGAGTGCTCCTGATGTCTTGGTGGTCCCTAATCTTTGAATGACCCAAGTGCATCAAACCTGGTGTTGGCTGTCCCTGGTTTGTGTAGCTGTGGTTGGAGCAGGGCTCACCTTCGTTGGTTGGTCTCTCTGGTGGGGGGGGGTGTATACAGGCAGAAATAAAGCAGATGGGAGTGTGTGGTAATGAGGGCAACTGAAGATTAATCTGTGGGTCAGTAGCACTCCACCACTGAGGGTTGCACAGCCGTGGCTAATACAGGAATAAATTAAATTGTAACAGTATTTAGGGTTGGTGTTGAAAACCCGCTCTGCAAATTGACTCTGCAGTGAAATATGTTGAGAGAAGAACCTGTCTGTCATTGTCCCTATTTAAAGCCTAGTTTGTTTTTAGGGTCTTGGGGTTAAAAAGGGGTTAAAAGCGCTTTAACTATTCCAGTGCCCACAAAGGGGAGAATTCAGCACAGAAAAGCCCTTTTACAGGTTGCCCAGGAGCCTGTGTCATCTCCATCCTTGGAGATAATTCGGAAGCTGTCTGGACATGGTCTGGGGCAGCTGGGTCTGGTGGCCCTTCTTGAGCAGGTGGGTTGGACCAGATGACCTCCAGAAGTGCCTTCCAACCCCAACCATCGTGTGACTCTCCATGAGCATTGGCCCAAAAGGAGCTGCAGTCCTTAGAAGGACAGTGAGTCTCAAAGTTGGCAGGCCTTGTGGCTGTGCCCCATCTGAAGAAAATGGTGTTGTGGGGCCACTGAGGGCCACTCCTCATATTCCATCTGAATATGAGGAGGAACTTCTTTCCTTTGAGGGTGCCAGAGCCCTGGCACAGGCTGCCCAGGGAGGGTGGGGAGTCTCCTTCTCTGGAGACATTCAAAACCTGCCTGGACACGACCCTGTGCAACGTGCTCTGGGTGACCCTGCTTTGGCAGGGGTTGGACTGGGTGATCTCCAGAGGTGCCTTCCAACCCTAACCATTCTGTGATTCTCTGACATGGTTGTTGAGGGACACTTTCACTGTGTGGCCGTGGTGGGTGGGTGTGTGCTGTTGGGTGGCCTGTGGCTCCTGCTGCTGCCAGGTTGCCAGTTATATTGGCAGTCCCATCTGGTGGCCTTTCATAGGTTGGGGAAGAGAAAAGGTTAGCAAGATAGCTTGTGCCAGCGGGGGAAAAAGTGAGCCAGCCAGGTAGAGAAATCCATAAAGAGTAAATCTACTAGTGTGATGAGTAGGGAAGTGCTCTGCTTACAGTGGGGCTCAGCGAATCGGCGTTCTGCTGTCAAAATCACACATTTCTAGAATTATTTCACTATTTATCCATTATGGTGGAATTCTTATGCTTTTTTTCTTAATGTGAAATGAAAGGAGGTCAGGCTGGTAGCCAGCTCATTGCCCAGGGCTCTGCTTGTGCCTTTCCATTAAGGGTAACGGGAGCCAAGGGCTGCACATTAAGGAATCAATTCTATGGTTGTAACATGGGCAAACCCCACCAGGTGTCTTGTTTGCATGTTTGGTTTCTCAGACAAGATGGTCTCTGTTTCATCAGCCTGTAATGACTCACCAGTGGTTTTGCTCTTGCAGGAATGAAGATGTGCTCCTTCCTTTCATCCTTCAGATAGCGAATGTACAGCACTTGGCTGCTTGTTCTGCAGTTATTAGCTTATAAAGCACCATGTGGAAGAATATTAAATAAAGCACTGGCTTTTTCTGAGTGCTGAGTGATGTAGCTGATAGCACTGGTCTGAGGATGGCAGTTGTGTTTCTGGCTGTCTTCCTGCTGTCTGTTGTAGAGTTTGTGCCACGTCCCCCTCGAAAGGTGTTGAGGGGTTGGAGCAAGTCCAGAGGAGGGTGACCAAGCTGGTGAAGGGTCTGACCTATGAGGAACTGGGAGAAGAGGCCGACTCCCACTGTGCTACAACCTCCCTTCAGGTAGTTGTAGACTGCAATAAGGTCACCTCTGAGCCTCCTCTTCTCCAGGCTAAACACCCCCAGCTCCCTCAGCTGCAGTCCAGCTGTGCGGCACCGGTGCTCAGCTCCTGGGGTTCATGCTGAGCCCAGGCAGAGCTCAGTGCTGATGTGATGGGGATTAGGTGAGCCTGCAGACACCTGTAGGAGTGGTTCCCAGTGTTATTTTAGCAAGACCTTATTCTTGTGTCCATCTCTTGTCTTTGCCTTCTGTCTCTCTCAAATCCCATCTTTGACAAACTACTTGGGACCTTTCCCATGTGCTCTGTGTTGGAGGTTTAACCTCTGCAGCCCATGGTGAATCAATTACAGAATCAATCAGGTTGGAAGAGCCCTCTGGGATCATCGAGTCCAACCATTGCCCTGACACCACCATGTCAACTAGACCAGGGCACTAAGTGCCATGTCCAGTCTGTTCTTAAACCCCTCCAGAGATGGTGACTCCACCACCTCGCTGGGCAGCCCCTTCCAATGGCTAATGACCCTTGCTGAGAAGAAATGCTTCCTAATGGCCAACCTGAACCTCCCCTGGCCAAGCTTGAGGCTGTGTCCTCTTGTCCTATCACTAGTTGCCTGGCAGAAGACAGTTGCCTGGTGTTTGCTGTTTGCCTGACCACCAGTGCAGCGTGCAGGGAGCCTGGATGCTGCTCCCAAGCAGTGCAAGATACATAAAATATCCCCAGAGGATTGAATCTCTTGCATTGCTGAGAGATGCTGTTGTGATCCCAGAGGTCTCTTCCAACCTGATTGATTCTGTGTCTGTTGTGCTAAAAATGTTTTTAGTTTTAACTAGTTTGAGATCACTGTGAAGTAAGAACAACATCATATGTGGAATTAAGATCCCCTTAGGGTTGATTTTTCTTAATTAAAATCTCAAGTTTGCGTCTGCTCCCTTAGAGCAGGAAATGCATTTTTTTACTTCAGAGTGTGGTTGTGTCATTAACTTCACGATTGTCAGACTGTTATTACACATTAAAATGTTAATAAAACTTACCTAAAGCATGGGGGTTTAAAGCAAGACTCTGCCAAGCTCTATGAGCCTGGTGCTTTAATGGACCAGCTCAGGTAAACTGTTTTGTCTGGCTACAAACCTTAATGTGGGGCTCTGGATGCCCCCTCGGAGGTGTCTGCTCTCGGGTATCCCTGTGGAGGGGAACACAAAGTTCCCGGAGTATTTAAGCTCTCAAGGTCTGGGAAGAGGAGGCTGGTTTACCAATTTAAAAGCTATTTGGAGACTGATGCAAAGGTCTCTGGGGGACTGTGTAGGGTGGGAGGATGAGGAGAGGGATAGAAATGAAGGGAGAGAAGTGGTGTGCCAGGGAAACAAAACAGAGCTTTAGCAGGGGGCAGAAAACTAGAGCTGATTTTCCTTTCTTGAGACAAATGTACTCGGCCTGCAAAGCCTTCAGGGTGGGACTGAGCTGTGTCTGTGCATCACCTGTCACAGTGGGATCGTGGCTCCTGGCAGAATTTCCAAGGCTCTATTGCAATGTAAATAATAATAACAATAATTAGCATGTCCTTATGAAGCAGTCATGGGGGAGTTTAGTTTAAGGGGGAAAAAAAAAAAACACTAAAAGGAGAAGTGTTGTTAATTACTGTAAGAAGTATTAAAGGATCATTTGCCTTTCCCAAAGGCATGGCAAATGCAGGAGTCCATTTTAGTGTGGATCCCATCGGCTCTTCTGTGCTGGTCACAGAATCACACAGAATCAACCAGGTTGGAAGAGACCTCAGGGATCATGGAGTCCAACTGCTGCCCCTACACCACCCTGTCAACTAGACCATGGCACTAAGTGCCATGTCCAGTGGTCCTATCCCTTCAGCTGCTGAGAAGAATAGGGATGGAGCAGGGTGAACCCTAGATATGAGTGAGCTGTAAGCTGTTGTCCAACTTCAGGGTAACTTCTAGAAGGTCCTGTGGAACATTTTCCATTTCTATGTATTTCAAAGAAATTGGAAAGTCAAAAAATACAGCAAGGCTTGTCAGCTTGTTGACTTTTTAAATAGGAAAGTGGAAAATAAGGTTTATGGAGAAATGATGTGGGAATTGAAGGATGGGGATGGCTTTCTAAATTGTCTTGGAGTATCTCCTAGGTGCATCAAAGAAATACAGAGCAAATCCTCCCAAACTTGAGCAGAGCGAGAGGTGGGAAATGAGGAAGCAGTCTGGGCATCTGGTTCAGGTCCTGGGTGATTAGTGCTAAGTATGTGCTCTAATTAGCTCACTGGAAGAGTTTCTTATGCCCTTCTAGGGAAAAACCTGCTATTAACATGCGCTGATACTGTAATTCAACAGTATCCATTCTCCTGTGCCTGGGAAAAAACCCTTTTTCAAGTTCCCATCATCTGAGCACCTCTCTTGTAATGTTACGTGTGACTAGAACAGTCGAGCGCCTTAGTGATACAATAAAGCAATAAATCAGTACAGTCTGGTCAGGGCATCGTGTAGGGTAAGGAAAGTAGCCCAGAAACAGCAACACTTAAGCTTTTAGGCATTTGAAGAGTTATGAAATGATGAAACACAAATACTCCAAACAGTAAAGCTGTCTTATTGCAGACTTTGAGGTCTTGTGGGGTGTGTTCTTCAGGGGTAAGTACATGATATCTCTCTTCTGATCCCTGCAATAGTGGGAGCTAAAACAGGTCTAGGAGATCTGTTCAGAAAATAACCATCTTCGGGGTTTGCTTGTGTGTTTTCATTTTAAGATAAATCTTGGAGTTCATCTCCCTTAGTCTCTGAGCACGGTTCTGCTGAGTACCAGCTCCCCTGGAAGGGTTTCAGGACTAATTGCATTGATTCCTCAGTCTCTGCAGTCTGGCACAGACTTAAACTTCTGTGCCACGCGTGACTAAACCATCACAGAGACCTCTGACCTCTGCAGGAAGGAGCTCTGCCTCAGCAAAAGCAACTGCACGTGATAGGAAAACAGCTCTTGAAGTCTGACTTGTTTTGGACTGTATGTTTCTTTTGATGGATTTTGGGGAAAAAATAATGTAGAACCTGTGAATGGGGACTTAGGAGGAGTATGTAATGGCAGAGTGGGTGTATTTGGACAAAGCAGGTCTGAAAAGTGGACAATGTGGAGCAGCTCACTGAGCATCTCAGACACGAGGAAGCTTTTGCCCCAACCTCCCTAGAAGAAAAGGATTTAACATTTCCTCTAAGGTACTACAAGATATCTTTTATTATCGCACAAGGATGGTAAAAACATGAACTCATAGCCTGGACAGGCTTTATTGTAAAGGAAAGGGAGGGATAAAATGTCCAAGGGACACCTCGAGTTAGTTGAGGTGCAGACTGCTTGCTACAAGTGCATGGGGCTGCTTTAAACTGGAGGTGCAGAGAATGGAAAATAGTCCCCAGCGAGGCATCCAGGCTTCAAACAGACATGCTGTTGCCATGCCATTAGCAGGATTTCTTCCTGAATGTGTGTGTGTGTCCCCGTGATCCAGGCTGTTGGACTGAAGACACACAGTAGACTTTTAATTTTGAAAAGGGTATTTGGGCAAAGCAAACTGGCTGGTTGGGCAAAGCAACATGCAGGAGGATGGGTGGCATACCCGTGTCTAGGTGTGTCCGGGTGGGTTTGAGTCCTGGTGAGATGGTGGCTCTGGATCTCGGGTCAGAGGTGGTCACTTGTGTGTCCCCAGGAGCAGGGCAGCCCTGTGGGAACAGTCTCTCACAAAGCAGGAGGTGAGGCATCCCCAAGGGTGTGGTTGAACCCAACCACAAGTCAGGGACATGATGCAGAAAACACTATTGGAAGTGGCACTGTTCAGCTGTGGCTGCTGGAGGTCCTTGGAGGGTCCTTCTAGGGTGGAGAGAGGTGTCAGGGGAACAGCAGGACCTGGGTGCTGTGTCATTTAGAGGAACCTGGAAACTTCTGGTTCAGCCCTCTGGCTTCTAAGGGAAGATACAGGGATTTTTGTTTTCCTTCTTGGTGTAGAGTTGCCAAAGAAAGAGTTTTCAAGGCAGAAATCTTTCTTTTAATAAGAGGTAGTAGCAATCTTGGAGACCTTGAAAGCATCTCAGTCTCCCTGGGAGCATGAGGCACAAACCAGTGCAACGCTTACGTTTGGATGAAAAGCAGCGCTCTGGGTTTTAACGTGGTTGTGGCCAAGTGATTTATTGGCTCACCATCCCAGGAAGATGAGGCTTACTCAGCCGTGCTGTCTGTGTGTCTGTCCCTCACTGCTGGCTCTCAGAGCTGGAGAGCACTCTTGCTCATCTGAGGGTGTCCTCCAAGGGTACACAACCCCAAATGCTCAATGCCCTCCCACCCTGGGCCTTCATTCCTGTATGTGTGGCTGGTTATTGTGCTGAGGAACAGGGTTCCTGGGGGCTCTGAGAGAAGCCACTGCATGCTTCAGTTTGCACTGGTATTACAGTAGTTCCAGTTATACCTGATTTCACAAAAGCTGCATCAACCTATGTGGTTCTGTGATTTGTTGTGCTGAAATAGTGTGCTGTATTTCAGCACTCAGGGAGGTGGTGGAGTCACCATCTCTGGAGGTGTTTAAGAAAAGCCTGGACATGGCACTTAGTGCCCTGGTCTAGTTGCCATGGTGGTGTCAGGGCAATGGTTGGACTCGATGATCCCAGAGGGCTCTTCCAACCTGACTGATTCTGTGATTCTGTAAGAACACTCTGTCAGCTTTGTGTGGTTCCTCTCTAACTGTAGCATTGAAGAGCAATTAATCAACATGAAAAGTAATTATGACATTAAAGGACCAGTGACAGAACTTATGTTTTCCCACCCACAAGCTTCTGTGGTTTTCCAGAGCTGCTCTTCTCTGGGATGTGGCGGCGTGGTGGGAGCTCTGATGCCAGTTTTCAGCATCCTGTCTTCACTTTTTGAATCCTTTTGGTAACTTTCAGCAGGTCAGTCACTTGCCTCCTGGCATATGGAATAACTGAAGACATTTTGATAATCATGAAGTGGGGGGGGGAATTATTTTCTTGAAATAGAAGTGTTGACATCTGCTTCAGAAAATAACAAATGCTCAACCAAATAAACTCATTAAATACCCCTTGAGTGCCATGGCAAAGCTGTAATTGCACATCTTGCCTGTCATCCTGAGCTTGCATGCAAGGAGTGCTAATTATTCTGGAGTTTTCCCTCTTAGATGAGTGCCACGATAATGAATATTTATCGAAAGGTTCCCAGTGGTTTGTTTGAGGGGTTTGATCGTGACAGTCTCACACTGCTGGTACATGACACAAATGCCCAGTGTATTTATGGAGATGCTTGTGATTACCCCAGCACTGAAATGGAGTAGTCACTCTGCCTGTAGTCGTGTGATGGCCTCCCTTAAAGGTACCAGCTGAGACTGGGGCCCCAGCAGCTTTACCAATGCTTATATACAGAATCACAGAATCAGTCAGGTTGGAAGAGACCTCTGGGATCATCGAGTCCAACCATTGCCCTGACACCACCATGGCAACTAGACCAGGGCACTAAGTGCCATGTCCAGGCTTTTCTTAAACCCCTCCAGAGATGAGGACTCCACCACCTCCCTGGGCAGCCCCTTCCAATGGCTAATGACCCTTGCTGAGAAGAAATGCTTCCTAATGTCCAACCTGAACCTCCCCTGGCGAAGCTTGAGGCTGTGTCCTCTTGTCCTATCGCTAGTTGCCTGGGAGAAGAGGCCAACTCCCACTTCACTACAACCTCCCTTCAGGTAGTAGTAGACTGCAATACCTACCTAAAGGCAGTCCTTGTTTGTTATGTATGTATAAAATATATATATTTATAATGTAATTTATGTACTACAAATACATAGTTCATGTACCTAAAGGCATTAAACCAAAACAGGCAGGAGAAGGCTCAGAAAACTTTGCTGCCTTCCTTTGGAGCTGGCCATCAGGGCAGAGTTCAGCTCTCGTTTTGTTTTACATGAATAACTTATTCCCATGCAAATAGCTCTTGGATATAGCTGCATCTGAGAAACGGGGAAGAACTTGGAGAACTGCAAGAGTTCAGTTCATATCTTATTAAAATGTTGTGTCTCAATATTTTTATTTGGGCTTTTTTCATATTTAATGAAGAGATTAAAGCAGAGCACAACAACATAAATATTTTGGGTTTGAGGAAGAGGATCTGAAATGGTGATGTTTCAACACAATAAAAAACCCAGCGGTAGCAACAGATACCATTTCAGTTCAACTTAGCCTAAATAATTTTTTTCCCCCCCAGTTTGGCAAGTGAACCAGAAAATCCACATTTGCCCAGCTCTAGAACTGGGTCAAAAAGAGATTAAATTATTTCTCTGACATACAGTCAGTGGCAGCACTGGCAGCTGAATGCACATGCTGAGCGCACCCATCTCTGCAATAGCTCAACACTTGCTTGTTTTTTTGTATCTCTGGAATTGGAGGCTGCAGTAGTAGAAGGGGAGATCGGTATTTATTTTTCCCTTTACAGATACATTAAAAAATCAGGCTGGGTGAGGTGTGTGGCTGTGGGTCAGAGCAAGCAGCCCTGCCCTGGAGCTGTCAGTACTCAGCACCTAGTGGTAGGACAAGAGGACACAGCCTCAAGCTTTGCCAGGGGAGGTTGAGGTTGGACATTAGGAAGCATTTCTTCTCAGCAAGGGTCATTAGGCATTGGAAGGGGCTGCCCAGGAAGGTGGTGGAGTCCCCATCTCTGGAGGTGTTTAAGAAAAGCCTGGACATGGCACTTAGTGCCCTGGTCTAGTTGCCATGGTGGTGTCAGGGCAACGGTTGGACTCGATGATCCCAGAGGTCCCTTCCAACCTGTTTGATTAAATGCAAGACTGTCTATGTGAATAACTTCAAGACTAAATATCTGAATATTGCCCATTCCAAAAAACAATGTTTGCAGCCTGGAAATGTGCAGCCCTGTGCTTGGCTTGGTGGGGAAACCAGCACTGAGGCATGGGGCCATTGGACAGCTTGTCTCTGTTCAAGGCCGAATCTGGGATTGCATTGGGAGGTGCTGTTGTGTGCGAGGGGCTGGGCTGGGTACGGAGCAGGAGGCAGTGCAATTAAAAACTGAATTTTTATACGTAGGGAGTAAATGGTGAAGGTTTGTCTGTGTTTCAGGGTTGACATAACCATTGATTTGCTCACAGCTTTCACTGTTTCCTTCAGATAAGGTGCAGTACAAATAGGGCTATGGGAAGAAACAGGCAGGCTTTGTTAGGATGACATCTTCCATATCTAGGATTTATAAATAGTCTGTTTTTTTCCTTTAGGAAGAATAATCATATCTTTTCTGGGTATTTTATGTATTTTTTTTTCCATTGAGTGGCTGTGCCTGATGTGTGACAACAACAACAAACCCCAACCTGTCATTCAGCTTTCTGGATAATGTAGGTACATACACGTCCACTTGGCATGTTGCACTTCCATCTTCTGTTTCTCAGTGACAAATGAGATGTTGGCCAGCACTGCTTGGCCCTTGAACATCAGAACTAGACCCGGTTATCTTTGGTGTGAGCCCAGAAGTGTTTGAACAGTCACAGATGCTGACTGGAGCACTACAAGTAATGATGAATCCAGTGTTAACCCTTCAAGTAGGTTTGCAGGAGCCTTATCCTTGCTTAGACACATGCCCTTGTACCCATGCTGAGAGAAGAACAGGTTTTGCTTTTCATCGTGGGTGCTGCTGGGTTTGCAATTTCTTTTTGATAGAGGAAGGTCCCTGAGGAGGTGGTTGTACTCCAAATCATTGGTGTGGCTTCAACATCTTGTGCAGTGATTATGGGTCTGGACAGCACTCTGGTATCATGGGTTTAAAAGTGGAAAAAAACATTTCCTGTGTCTGTGCATGTGCGTATGCACTTAGTGCCATGGTCTAGTTGCCATGGTGGTGTCAGGGCAATGGTTGGACTTGATGAGCCCAGAGGGCTCTTCCAACCTGGTTGATTCTGTGATTCTGTAGTGTTTTCTCTTTTATTATTTTAAACCTGAACAGAAACTGAAAAAGATGCTTGATCCAGGTTGTGTGCTCTGTCGCATCATTAATAGCACAATAAGTAAATTGTGGTGGCACTGGAGTGGTGGTTGGGCAGGAACCCAGCCAGCCATGTAGCTGCAGGTGCCCCTCACTATCCAGACACACCACAGGACCACGATGCTGCTCAGGCTACACAACCGCTAATTTCTGCATCTTATCACTGTAGGATCTGGCTGCTCGTTAATGTCTTGTGGAGGAGGAAAAAAACCCAGCAACCTCCCAAGAGCTGTATCTGCACTTCTGGTTCTGCTTAACTTCCCTACGTAAGACCATGTGCATTTCTTCCTGGGTTTTGGAGGCATTAGGTTGTCACCGCTGCTGGTGACAGCCATAAAACCATCCGTCAGCAGACAGCGCTGCAGGGCGGTAATGTTATTCCCCAGAACAACAAATAAATAAAAATGAATAGCAGGCAAATAACTGCTAATTTAGGGTGTGAACATTCATCAGAGCTACAGAAGCAGCTGGTATAATCAAATTTTTTTTTAATGCTTGGATTAATGGTGGCAGAAGGGCTGTGAGATCCTCCTGGGGAGACCGTGGCGGGGTTGCACGCCTGCCAGGAGGTCACAGAATCACAGAATCAATCAGGTTGGAAGAGCCCTCTGGGCTCATAGAGTCCAACCATTGCCCTGACACCACCAGGGCAACTAGACCAGGGCACTAAGTGCCATGTCCAGGCTTTTCTTAAACCCCTCCAGAGATGGTGACTCCACCACCTCCCTGGGCAGCCCCTTCCAATGCCTAATGACCCTTGCTGAGAAGAAATGCTTCCTAATGTCCAACCTGAACCTCCCCTGGTGAAGCTTGAGGCTGTGTCCTCTTGTCCTAGCGCTAGTTGCCTGGGAGAAGGGGCTGACTCCCACTTCACTACAACCTCCCTTCATGTAGTTGTAGACTGCAATAAGGTCACCTCTGAGCCTCCTCAGGTCCAGATGGTGCAGGACCCCCTCCAGCATCACCAGGGTTGAGTGTGGTGGTGGGGTGCTGGTGGGTGTTTCTGCCTGTCTCTGTGTACTGTGAACATGAGGGGCTTGGCCAGGTCCTGTTGACTCATGTGCGTTGGGCTGGAACTTCTGCAGGTTGTTCTGAACCCTACCAAGAAGTTGGTTTAGGCTGCTATGGCTGTTTGCTTCTTGTGTTCTCTTGGCAGACTCCAACGATGTGAACGCTTGTTTAGTATTCAGTGCCCAAGTAGAGGTCAGAGTCCTTGTGTTAAAGATGGTGGGATTTTAAGATTTCTATTTTTCACTGTGATAACAGTTGCTAAATATTATTCCTACGGCTTGCATGTCTATGAGACACAAGTTCTCAGTGTACATAGCAAATGGCAAACACATGCATAGCAAGAGACTTTTTTTACACTTTTGGAGGTCCCAGACCTTGTCTCTAAGCTAGCAGCAGCCTGGGCACAAACACGTGCTTTGATGGCTTCAGCCTAAGCCAGTGATATCAGTTTAATGTTTGGATGAGTAGATGCTCCCAAGTCCCCTTAGGTTATCTCTGGGCATCTGCAGCCACTCCCTGTGATCTCTGGTAATCCCTGTGTATACAGAATGGTGTAAATTGAGATGATTGCCCTGCCCAGTGAGCATTTTTTGTTTCCTCTAGAAGCAAAAATTAATTTTTATGGATTTTATGGTTTGTAGCTAAAACTAGCTCCAACCCATCACGTAGGTGCCAAAAATGTATTTTTAATCTCTGAAATCAGCTTTTCCATAGACTCTCTCCTGTTCCTAGGTAAGGTTTGGGTGTCAAAGGCAGCCAGATGTGGCTTCACAGAATCATAGAATCACAGAATCAACCAGGTTGGAAGAGCCCTCTGGGATCGAGTCCAACCATTGCCCTGACACCACCATGTCAACTAGACCAGGGCACTAAGTGCCATGTCCAGGCTTTTCTTAAACCCCTCCAGAGATGGTGACTCCACCACCTCCCTGGGCAGCCCCTTCCAATGGCTAAGAACCCTTGTGTCCCCAGCCTTTGGTCTCACATGGTGACACTGATGGTTCCCTAAGAAACTGGGAGTCCCTCTTGTTTTTTCCAAGGTGGGATTTTGGTTTTTCTTTTTTATTTTATGTAGTGGAAATCAGATGCCATCTCACTTGCCGTTGTCATTTACGCAGTGGCCTTTCTGGCCGTGTACTTTGTCCAGTGCTGAGAGCTCTGTGAGCAGGTTTGGTGCTCTCCCAGATCATCTTCCTGGGGATGGAGGAGCTGGAAACAGCTAACTCACAAAAGCTGCAAAATTTCACTTCAAAAGCACAAAGCCCAATCCAAAGGAACGTGAAAACCAATGTGCATGTCTTGTAATCAATCAATCAGGTTGGAAGAGACCTCTCATGAGGAATGGCTGAAGGAGCTGGGGTTGTTGAGCCTGGAGAAGAGGAGGCTCAGAGGTGACCTTAGTGCAGTCTACAACTACCTGAAGGGAGGTTGTAGTGCAGTGGGAGTCGGCCTCTTCTCCCAGGCAACTAGCGATAGGACAAGAGGACACAGCCTCAAGCTTGGCCAGGGGAGGTTCAGGTTGGCCATTAGGAAGCATTTCTTCTCAGCCAGGGTCATTAGGCATTGGAAGGGGCTGCCCAGGGAGGTGGTGGAGTCACCATCTCTGGAGGTGTTTAAGAAAAGCCTGGCCATGGCACTTAGTTGCCCTGGTCTAGTTGCCATGGTGGTGTCAGGGCAATGGTTGGACTTGATGATCCCAGAGGGCTCTTCCAACCTGGTTGTTTTTGTGATTCTGTACTAAGGACTGACAGAGGGTTTGTGGTGCTGCAGGATCGATCACTTTACAGAACCACTATGAAGCACCCAATCAGATAAACAGTGAGAAAATGGAGGTGCAAACAAGACCTGCATTGTGCTATATGCAAACTTACCACATCATTTATTCCCGTATTTGCATAATAGGAAGCAATTCTTTACTGTGAGGGTGGTGAGACCCTGGCCCAGGTTGCCCAGAGAAGCTGTGGCTGCCCCCTCCCTGGCAGTGTTCAAGGGCAGGTTGGATGGGGCTTGGAGCAACCTGGTCTGATGGAAGGTGTCCCTGCCTGTGGCAGGGGGGTTGGAACTGGATGAGCTTTAAGGTCCCTTCCAACCCAAACCATTCGATGATTCTATGCATACACTACTGAAGCTCTGAGATGCCCTACGAGAGCCTCCGTGACACTTGTTTATCTCTTGCCTCTTTTAAATACGGATTTGCATAGCTGAGTGCTGTGATTTCAATTGCAAATAGCAGATACAGAAGCAAAACCTGAGCTCTGCAATAGTGAGAGGTGCATTTTGAAGGCGTTGGCTTAATCATGTTCCCTCCCTGTTGTGTTGAACTCTGGTTGCGTGCACGTCCTCTGCCCGCCATCCTTGACGTCCTTCTGCACGTTGTCCTCTGCATGGCTGCGGTCCAGCCATGTGCTGTTCTCCTGTCCATCGCTCATGCACAGGGAATATGTTGAAAAGCAGAGGTTGCCCCCCTGAGACTCCCTCTCCTGGAATTTATTGGGTAGTGAAGATCAATTTGACACGAGCCATAACTCTTGGCACAGGACGGATGGATCAGCTCCAGCGTAAAGTAAGGCTGGTTTGGTCACGTTGGCCATCTGCCCCTGATGAATTTATACACTCGTGTTGCACGTTGCCATGTAGTGGCTGAGCTCTGCCTGGCTCCGAGATGTCCGTGAGGAGGACATCCTCCTCCAAATCAAGTTTTCTCCATATTTTGGTGATTTCTTCCATTGTGACCATCCTTTAGTCTCTAATTGGATTTGGTGACAGTGTGGTGGGCACAGTCTCTGCCCTAAAAAGCTCACAGTCTGCTGGGTGAGGGCAATCAGGAAAATTCCCTGTTCTTCCATGGTGGGGTGGCTCCAGGGAGGTTCATGGAGCGCTGGAGCCCGCTCTGCAGCATGCGCAGGGACACGTGCTGCTGGGGAAGGCTTGCATCTTTGGGGATGCTGGGCTCCCCGGCGAGGTGCGTGGTGCCCGTGGGCGGCTGTCTGTCTCATCTGCTGGTGCAGAGCTGCCTCCTCCACTGCTGACAGCAGCTCTGAACCCAACCGCATCTTCCTTCTTCCCTGAGAACATGCCACCACCAGCACGCTCCCAGGCTGGCTGGTGGCATCTTCTCATCCACACAGCCCTCTGCACAGATGGCTTTGGATTAACGAGCACCCATGGGGATGGATGGGGGAGAGGATCCTGCTTGTGGAGGCTGTTTAAATCTCCTTTCTCCTTGGCTCCTCTGCACAGCTTGAGTGAGAAAGCCTGGAGTTGTGCAGGAGGAAGCAGTTTCCTGAAAGGAGTGTTTCTACGCTTCGTGGTGGGAACAGGACTAGAGAAACCTCCTACTGACTTGAGCTACAGCAGCAAGTCTGTGGTAGTTGTGCACCCTCAGCCTTGCAGCAGCCCTCTTCCCTCTGGGGGCTCTCAGCTGCAAATTGCATTGAAGGCTCATTTGTGTTGTAACAGCTCCGGCGAAGGAAGGGCTGGAGAAAATAAGTCTTGTCTCAAGCAGGAGGGGTGACTTTATGCAATGTTTTATTGGGTCATCTTAAATTGTTTCTAGTCTTAGGTTCATTTTTCCCACATAAGATGTATTCTGCTGTCACTTCAGCCTGGCAAGCGCAGTGGGTGCCCCTTGGGAGGGAGTTGAGCTGGGTTTGGAGACCACAACTGGCAGAGTTGCTGTCTGTGGTCACCCTCCTGCCTCGGGTGTTGAGCTCTACAGGCTGATGATGTGATGGCTGTTACAGCCCAGGAAGGGTCCGTGGGCTGTGCGGGGGGAACCATGAGACATGCTGTGCCACACAGCTTGCAAGGGGCGACTGTGGCTTCCAGTGCCAGAGCTGCTGGTCTGTCAGAGCGTAAGGGGTGGGATATCTTTGATTTGCACATTTTAGGACTTTCAGGGATGAATCATGCTGAAGGTGTGGTTCGTGTCCAACCATGTGAACAACACCAGGGAGCTGGCAGGCATGTGGGGGGTGGGGTGAAGCATGTGCTGTTGTGTGACAAACTTGGAGATGATGGCATGTCAATGTCTGATCCAAATCCTTTCCTTAGGAGACCTGTGCAATCCTCTGCTGAGGTCTCCTGAGACAGTACCCAGAGCCAGCTGGTCATCAAGGTATTTGAGAAACACTAGAGGAAAAGGCAGATGGACCCTGGTGTTTGCAAGAAGGAAAGAGATGGCTGCCAGAAAACGTATTGGCACAGACATTGCTGAAGCTGGTAGTCGTGGTGCATGTCACGGGCTTGGCCAGAGAGCTGGTGTGAGGGCTCTTGAACAAGTGACTGTGGGTGCAGAGGTTTGACACCAACCTGAGTGCCCCAGGACCTCCTGTCTAATCTCCCTCGAAGAGGGTAAGGGAGGGTACAGTGGTGTCTTTCATGCAGTAAATGGGAAAAATATTTGCTTTGGAGCAATTATCTCAGTACCGTCTTGATCAATGGCAGATGTACTGCTGGCAAACTGAACCTGTCTCCTCAGAGCCCTTTGGTAGCCCCTAAATCCAATGGCTGGTCTCCTCAGGCTTCGCGTATGGGATGCAAACACCCTTACTTATCTCCAGACGTAGGATTTTGGCTGGAAGTAGCTGTGGTAGGTTCACAGAATCACAGAATCAATGAGGTTGGAAGAGCCCTCTGGGATCATCGAGTCCAACCATTGCCCTGACACCACCATGGCAACTAGACCAGGGCACTAAGTGCCACGTCCAGTCTTTTCTTAAACCCCTCCAGAGATGGTGACTCCACCACCTCCCTAGGTTCATCCTCTTGGTTGGTGGTACCAAGCAGTCCACGTAGTAGGTGCTTTTGCAGGAGCATATCTTAAGCAGAGGGTCCCAAGGACTCTTTCTTGCTGTTTTGTTCCCATGTGTATTCAGGATGTAAACTATTCTATGCTCTTGCCATTCCTCTCGACATACATTATATAATTATTTTGCTATAAAAACGCTTTCTGTGTGTTGTAGTGTTTGCAAACCCTCAATCACATCTTCTAATAACCCAGGCTTAAAGCTTTGCACTTTGGTTTGAAATGGTAATAACATGCTTCTTCCCAAATACGCTTTGTATAACAAAGTTAGCGGAGTAGGTATTTTACATTTGAAAGTAGTATTTGCTGCTGGAGGGAGAGGAAAAAAAAAAGACTGCTGCATCTTTTTTTAATCTGTCCTTGACTTGTCTTCGAGTGTTACTAAAAAACATTGTCACTTCCACTGTATGAAGATTGTTTTTGGCGAAGTAAATGTTTTGTTGGCAGCATTATGTTCCCATTCGATACACCTCTCAGTTTGTAAGCTGCTGAAGGAGGAAATAGCAACACTTTTGTTTTGTTTCCAAAGCAAAAGCCTGTTTCTAATGTGACGGGCTGGGGATGTCTCTCTGTTCTGATCAGGTACCAAAATCTTGATGCCGTGGGCTGTGTGGTTGTGATGTTGTTAAGTGATTGCCTCAAACCTGCACATCAGCACCTCAAAAGTGGGGGATCCAGACCCTGAGGGCTTTTCTCACCTTCTGCCTCAGCTAACCTGCAACTTCATTGACATTTCTGACAAAAAAAAAAAAAAAGGAATATTTAGTGTGCTGATCTTGGAAAAGCCAAAATATTTTCTTCATCTGGATCAGCACCTCCTTTGTGCTCAGTTCAGACCCACTGGTGTTGCTGACTCAACCAGGTTTTCACACATCTCTGTGCTGCTGGCCAGAGCTGGTGGTGGCTTTCCCAGCAGCTTTGGCTCCATTTGGGAAGCCCCTGTTGGAGTTGTGCTGCTTTTGGGGTGACTGCTGGAGTTGTGCTGCTTCTGGGGCGGCTGCTGAGCTCTGTAGGAGGAGCAAAAAGCTCTCCTCCAGGCCAGGTAGGGTCTACAGGGGTTGCAGGAAAGAGAAAACATGTCATTGTGGGTAGGATGAGTACCTTTGCTGTGAGTATTAGAATTAATTTATTACAAATATGAAGATACTCTATGCAGCAAACTTTCATGAGGTTGATGTCCATCCAGAGTTTGCTCCAGTATTCCTCCAGGATTTCTGTGTGCTTGAGTATTTAAGCATAATCTGTCCCACCTAACTTGAGATGTCTCCATCAGGGCCAGCTGGCTTGGACTCCCTGCCACAGCTGACCTCTGCATGGCCAGCTCAGAGACCAAGAGGTCCAATTCCAACTGACCTCTTCACCTTCAGCTGGTGAAGTCACCATCCATATCTAAGTCAGGGAAGGGATGCTTCTTAAAGCCACCACTCTCTAATGGGGTTTTCCCCTGGAGACCCTCTTAAGAAGCACTTCTCCCTCTCTTTGTTGCCAAGACAAGGAACATGGGTGCTTATGTTTGCAGTAATGCTTCATTAACCACTGAAAATTTAATTGCAAGTTAAGTGCAGGCTGTATGCCATCCTTTTTACTCTGGCCAGGAAGATCAGTGTGCTGTTCTCGCTTGTGGGACCAGATGGCAATTTAGAAATGCCGTGTGGTCACTTCTGGTGATTTGGCCAAAATCCAGCGTGGACCATTATCTTCTGCCTACCTAAAATCTTCCTGTTGCTTTGTTTAACTTTAGCTGGCAGCCAAACTGTTTATCCTTGGCAGATGAAAAGGATGCCTCAGTGTTTAAAAGAGCAATGCTGAAGTTTTAATCGTTTAATGTTCTGTTGAACAAAGTGAGTAGAAGACGATAAATGAACGCTGGAGACGCAATCTGGGACTTGCTGCTTTTGAGCAAAGGGATAAAACAAACCCCGGTGGGCTGGGGGAACGAGCGTGCGTGTTCTGTGTGTGTGGGGCTGTTTCATTCCTCATGAAAGAGACCTGGGGGTGCTGATCGACAGCTGGCTAAACATGAGCCAGCAGTGTGCCCAGGTGGCCAAGAAGGCCAATGGCATCCTGGCCTCTGTTAGGAATAGTGTAGCCAGCCGGTCTGGGGAAGTGATCGTCCCTCTGTACTGGGCACTGGTGAGGCCGCACCTTGAATCCTGTGTCCAGTTCTGGGCCCCGCACTTCAAGAAAGATGTTGAGGTGTTGGAGCGAGTCCAGAGGAGGGCGACCAAGCTGGTGAAGGGTCTGGAGGGTCTGACCTATGAGGAACGGCTGAGGGAGCTGGGGGTGTTTAGCCTGGAGAAGAGGAGGCTCAGAGGTGACCTTAGTGCAGTCTACAACTACCTGAAGGGAGGTTGTAGTGAAGTGAGAGTTGGCCTCTTCTCCCAGGCAACTAGCGATAGGGCAAGAGGACACAGCCTCAAGCTTCGCCAGGGGAGGTTCGGGTTGGACATTAGGAAGCATTTCTTCTCAGCAAGGGTCATTAGCCATTGGAAGGGGCTGCCCAGGGAGGTGGTGGAGTCACCATCTCTGGAGGGGTTTAAGAAAAGCCTGGACATGGCACTTAGTGCCCTGGTCTAGTTGCCATGGTGGTGTCAGGGCAATGGTTGGACTCGCTGATCCCAGAGGGCTCTTCCAACCTGACTGATTCTGTGATTAGACATCCCTGTTGTTCTTTGCTGAAGCAACAGTATAATGTAGCACGGCTTGATTTACTCTACCAGCAAATTAGTTAATGATCCAGGTTTTTATTTTGTTATGCTTTTAATTTGGTGGAGTGCTAAACAGTCATATTTCACAAGGGCACGTGCCCTTTCAAGTGCCCTACTCCTGGTCTGCTTTAGCAAATAATCCTGAGTGTGTTGATGAAGTCAGCTTTGACTCAGAGTGGGTACACAGTGTGCTATAGCACCTTAATATTATTGCAAAATGTAATTAATTTCATAATCTAAAGAATATTTTTAATTACCTCCCCGCTATCCCTTTTAAGTGATGGTTAATGTTGGTTTGATTCTATCTGGGTAGTGCTCTGCTGAGGCAGGAGGAAATGCCTTTGTATCTCCTGGAGCTGATGAGGGACACAAAGTGCTTGGAGATACGGTTCCTATTAGCCAGTTGCTACCTGAGTTGTTTTTAGGACTGGAGTTAACTTTTAATGTGTAATGATGCCTTTTTTTTTTGAGCTACACATGAAGATGGAGGATAGAGTGGGAGAAATTATTGTATGTAAGGAGCAAAACCAGCTACCCCACATCATGGCACTCAGCTGCACACATCATGCCCAGGACACCTGACCTTTGTGCAGCTCCATGTGGGTTTTATCCTCAGGGTGCTGCTCTGAGGTTGGGTTTATTCATTTTGCTGAGGCATGGGGCAGTAGGCAGGGAATGAGAGCCAGACTTGGGACAGTTTCAGATGCATCATAAACATCACAGAATCAGTGAGGTTGGAAGAGCCCTCTGGGATCATCGAGTCCAACCATTGCCCTGACACCACCATGGCAACTAGACCAGGGCACTAAGTGCCATGTCCAGGCTTTGCTTAAACCCCTCCAGAGATGGGGACTCCACCACCTCCCTGGGCAGCCCCTTCCAATGGCTAATGACCCTTGCTGAGAAGAAATGCTTCCTAATGTCCAATCTGAACCTCCCCTGGCAAAGCTTTATGTATTTTTGTAAGTAACTTTTTGTTGGCTCAGAGTGGAGATGTGTCAGGCATCACCCCTGTTACGACCTGGTCACGACTAGTTCATAAATCCCTTTTCCAAGCTTGAATTTTCATTCCTTCATCAAGACTGTAATCCGGTCCACTGTAGCCTGGGGATCATGCCAATTATTTTGTGCCCAGGTCATACTGGCGGGGGGAAGGACAAGCATTGTAGCTCTCCAGTTTCTCTAGGAGAAGAGTACATTCCCCATTGGACTCCCCCAGGGGGATCCCACTTTTTGCATCATGCACATCAGACTCCCCTAGGGGGGCCCTATTTGAATTCATCATTATCCCTCAGAGGGATGATATCTTCCTCCCTGCAGACTCTTTTCTGAAGAGAACTCGTTCTTATTTGAGTCTAGGTGCCACCAGTTACTTTACTCTTAACAAGGGATCCTGCCGACTGCACCAATTTAATGTTACAACCTGGTCACAACTAGTTTATAAATCCCTTGGAGTAAATTAAGGTGAAATGACACCAAATAACTGGTATGAAATTAAGAACAATTTGTTAATACAGGGAAAGTGGCATGGTCGTGTGTGTCTTGGGTTTCTAAAGGCATTGAGAAAAGGAAAAGGGAAAATAAAAAGAGGATAGAGACTGTGAGAGAGAGGAAAAGAGATGCAGGGATGTCCCCTGCCTGCCACGCTGCTCTGGCTGCCTTTCCATCCTGCCCCACCTCTCCCCCTCAGCCGAGGTCTTAATTTAAGCTCTGCTATTGATTGGGGACTGTTTGCTTGGATGCTCTCCTGCTTTTTTTGATGGAGCTGTTAATAAAATGTCAACTCTTGCGTGTGTGCGGCTCTGCTGCTGGCTGGCTGCTCGGCCGTAGCCTGGCTGGGGGGGGCGAAGGGAAACCTGTCCTGGCGTTACGCTGCTGGGAGGCTGCTTGTGTGCTTTTAATTACCCTTAAAAATACAAATACAGTTTTTGGTGGAGTTAATGATATTGCAAGTAGCTCTTCCTGGGTTTTGCTTGCAGTAGGTTTGAGCTTTGAGCTGAGGATGCTGGAGATGACAGAAGTAGGGAACGATGGCAGGATGCGGTGTGGAGGTCACCTCTTGGCACAAGAGTTTCTGTTTGATGTGAGCAAGGCTGAAGGTGCTTGTTCTAGAGAGCAGTCTGTAGTTAAGGCTGCAGGAGCTGAGGGTCAGGTCTGTCTGACATCTGAAATGCCATCTTATACTAAAAAATGTGAAGGATTTCAGGAGGTTCAGGTTGGACATTAGGAAGCATTTCTTCTCAGCAAGGGTCATTAGCCATTGGAAGGGGCTGCCCAGGGAGGTGGTGGAGTCACCATCTCTGGAGGGGTTTAAGAAAAGACTGGACATGGCACTTAGTGCCCTGGTCTAGTTGCCATGGTGGTGTCAGGGCAATGGTTGGACTCGATGATCCCAGAGGGCTCTTCCAACCTGATTGATTCTGTGGTTCTGTAACTGTTCCTTCAGGACTCCCAGCTTGCCCTGGTGAACCATGGGTCTGGGAGAGATGTTCCTGGAGCGCTTCACAAGATCTCACTAGAAATCCCCTCTCCTGAAGTTCTAAATAAAGCATTCAGCACTTGGGGAAGGTCACAAAATATAGACTAGTGGCTGTCCAGTCCCTGAAGACGGATTTGCAGCATTCCTGGTGAAAGCACAGCTCAGCTGACTTCCAACAACAAAACCTTCCAATGGAAAGACTCACCAGGGCTGGGTTTTCACTGCAGGCTTTTGGTCAACACAGAAAGCATATGAGATGCTGAGAGCAGGTGCAGAAGATGAGGATGATCCTCTACCAATAAAATGGAAGGGGTGGGCATAATTTCAGTTGGTGGCTTCTGTAGCATCACAAGGCAGCATCGTCTGCAGGTGGCCCTGGATGTACTGGAAGGGGAAGATTTGCTAGAAATACAGTTTGGATGAAATAATGAAAAATTCCTCTAATGTTGACAAATTAAGACTTTCATTTTCATGCAAAGGCCATGAATAACAATGGGTATTTTGAGCTGTAAGTGAATATTTGTTATCTGCAGAGCAGGTTGTGTGCTAGGTACAGCCAGGAGTTGGATGATTTTATGGTTGTCGTTCTGTGTAATGCTCTACTCAGTTATTAGCATGAGTGAAGCACATTTCTGCTGCTTATTGATCTTTTTATTAAGTCTTCACAAATGCACCCTCTGAAATTAGCAAGTAGTCCAGCGCGGTTATTTTTAGTTAAAAGCCTTTTATTTCTGACACAATTGGTCAAGGAAAATGAACAGGGTTTTCCAGGAAACTCTTGATGAAAGCAAGAGAGCAAGTCCTCTAGAAACCTGAACAACCTTCACGTCTCCAGCGGTTCCTGGGAGTTGAGACCAGTTGAGTGTTGCCTACCAGGGTATGTGAGTATCTAACTCTGACTGAACTCATCGAATCAATAGGTTTTAGACCCCCACACTTCAAAATTGTAGACCTGGATGTGTTGTATAAGCAGCAGCTAGCACGTGCTAATGGGACTCAGAAGGAGATAAAATCACCAGCAGCAATTGTCAGTGTTTGTGTGGGGTTTTTTTTTAATTGAGTGGGTACTCAGACGTCCCCAGAGAGCACATGTTTTGTGGAAAAAATGGTTTGAATGAAATATGGAAAAGTGCTTTAATTGGAGTGATAATGTGCATCTTGTTTGTGCAGTTGATTGGAGAAAATGTCATAAAGATACCAGTAGCCCATAACTGCAGTTCTCCCCCGAGCTCCTCCATTAGTTTCTTTGCCACCTTGGATTGCTTTTTCTTCTCTTGTGTTTCAGCATTATATACAGGGCTAAAAAAAGCACATGATGAATGTCTCCGTTTTTACCTTCAACAATTTCACCCATCGTTCTCTGAGGGATGTGTTTCTGTGTTGTAATATCCTTACACATCTGCCGTGTGGTTTTTTTACTTGACTTCTCTTGATTTTAACGACTGTTTGACTCCCACATTTCAGTCAGATTCTGTTATCTGTAAAATGCAGCTGCAGGCATGTTTTCAGCAAGTGCTTTTTTATATATCGATATTATTTATATATATACAGGTGCGCATGCACACACCCCCCCTTTCTAGACTGTTTCGATACGTACTCGAAGTCCTGTTCCAAATGAATTGTGATCGAGCTTTGATGTCTTCTCAGGCTGACAAGCAGTCAGCAGTCTCACACTAGGAAAATATTTGTTGATGTTTGAAGATTATTTGCTGATATCTGAGTTGTGTTGATGGATTGTGAGTGCCCTGGTGGTGAATTCGCTCTGCTCTGGGTCCTCATGTTGATTTTCCCTTATGGTAGATGACATGAGGATCCTTTCTCTGACACAAGTGGGGATGAGGATGTATTGTCGGATTGGCAGAATGTGAGAAAGCAACTTTTAGAGCACTTTGTGGTTTATTTCAGCTGGAATATACCAGAATGGCAAGAGGGCTTGAAAGCTTGAGACTCGTGTCTCATGGAGTCCTGCATGTCCTAGACGTGTACTAGGTGTTAAGTATTAGTATTATATAAATTTCAAAGGTCTTGGACTTCAGTTGGTAACCTCCAGGTGTCACAGTCCAGCATGGTGTAATGTAACTCTAGGAGAAGCAAATCTACCCAATGACAGCAGTAAATATGTTTTTGAGTAGTGCTTGTGGGAGGAGTGGTACATGGGCAATGGGTCTCCCCCAAAGTCCTTCCTTCAGCCCCCCTCCATAAGAGAAAGAGGCACTGGGAGGATCAGAAGACACGTAATTGTGTGGATCAAATCAGGCTGCTGATGCCTTACTCTGCCTGCTTAGAGCTGCAGGTGACACTGAGGTGGCCCCAGTGTCCTGTGGGATGGCTGGGGAGGGGAAAGGAGTGGATTCCTGTTGAGAATATTTTATCTGGATGCAACTCCTAAAGGAGCCCGAGTCCTCTCTGTACAAATACAGCAATACCCAGGAGGGTTGTAACCATAAGCTGTTATTGAGGCTGTTATGGAGATGCAGTGTTGCAAAATGAATAATTGGCTTTCCTTGAAGTCCCCAGAAAGCAAGAGGGAGCGAGGTGTCCCCTTCTCAAAGGGCAAACAGAAGGAGAAGCTGCATAAGGTAAACCTCTGTGGCTCCTAACTCTTCTGTGACAACACACAAAGGTTTGGATCAGAGACAGGGAAAGAAAACTGCGTGAACATCCTTTAATCTCAGATTTCATTGACTGTCATGGACTCATGGTCTAGTAGTAGTGCCATGGTCTAGTTGACATGGTGGTGTCAGGGCAGTGGTTGGACTCGATGATCCCAGAGGTCTCTTCCAACCTGGTTAATTCTGTGACTCTGAGCTGAGTTTAGATTTTGGATTAGACTCTTCTGTAGCTAACATGTTTGGTTTAGATGCAGCAATGTAATTTTTCCTACCCAAAACCGACGTAACAGGAACTGGATAGGCCATTCTTCCCCTTTCTTCTAACAGCACAAGATAGTGGGAGCTGGGAGGTCTTGGGTTTGTGGGTTTGTGGCCATCACTTCTCTGAGCCAGAGCTTTGTGTTAATGACATCTGTTAGTGCTTCCAGCAGCTCTTCTGCTCAGAGATGGGTAGCGCTGCATGTGGAGCACGGCCAATGGTGAGCAAGAGAAACTCTTGGGATGTAAATGAAGGAAAACATATTTCACTGCCGCTCTAGTTAGGGCTGCTTTCTTTACTAAATGCCTTCTACTTAAGACAGCCTGGGACTCATTCATTCCTGATTATGTTCCTTGGTTACCCTTGAAATAGCTCTGCTTTAGTCATCTGAAATGGCAGTTACTGTTAGATCTTTCATTGGCATTGCTATAAAAATGATTGTCCTTTCAAGTCTTCACTCAGAAATCTGCGTATGTGTGCAGCTTGGGGAAAAAACTGGAACGTGTTAAAAGTGTGGTGAAACATATTCCACTTCTTTATTTCTTTGGCCAGCTCGAAGATGGCCAATTCCTTCATGTTTGGTGAGATGGTGTATTATGCAGGCGGTGGGGAATCTCCTGTACTGGAGACAGATACCAGTAGTTTCAGCATTACAAGGTCATCTCTTGAGGGAACCACTGAACTACAGACTTGAGTTAGCATCCTCGGTTGAACTATTGTCAAACATAGGCTGCTGTACGAATGGAGATGGGTTTGCTGTGTCCATAGAGTGGGGCAACTTTTCATGAGTCCAGAGGAGGGTGACCAAGCTGGTGAAGGGTCTGGAGGGTCTGACCTGCGAGGAACGGCTGAGGGAGCTGGGGGTGTTTAGCCTGGAGAAGAGGAGGCTCAGAGGTGACCTTAGTGCAGTCTACAACTGCCTGAAGGGAGGTTGTAGCGGAGTGGGAGTCGGCCTCTTCTCCCAGGCAACTAGCGATAGGACAAGAGGACACAGCCTCAAGCTTTGCCAGGGGAGGTTCAGGTTGGATGTTAGGAAGCATTTCTTCTCAGCAAGGGTCATTAGCCATTGGAAGGGGCTGCCCAGGGAGGTGGTGGAGTGACCATCTCTGGATGTGTTTAAGAAAAGCCTGGACATGGCACTTAGTGCCCTGGTCTAGTTGCCATGGTGGTGTCAGGGCAATGGTTGGACTCGATGATCCCAGAGGTCTCTTCCAACCTGATTGATTCTGTGGGTGCCCAGTCTAGCTCAAACTGCTTGCAGGCTTTCCTGCCACAGGGCCAGGGCAGTTCACTGAATCACTGTCAGAGAAGCAGCAGCTCTTCTACCCCGAAATGAAAATGCTATAAAAGATATTAAAAGATCAAAGAACCATCCTTTGAGCAGTCTTCATAGGATTTAGTCAGATGTTCAAATGGTGTTACTAAAGGGGGGGGGGAAACACATCCCAGCCAAGCCCAGTGAAGATGTAAAGGGAATTGTATGCAAAAATGTCTCAAAAAATAAAGAAATAAAGTGAAGACTCTTCTACCAGACAAGGCAAAATAAAATCTGGGCCACAGGAAGAGCTGCATTAAAAGAGTTCTGTGTGGTGGTAGGCAAGGCAATGAATTGCAGCACCTGCCTGTTGGTTCTAAATGAACAACAGGTCATGCTTTGCACAGAAATGTGCATTTGGGAGGTGACATTTCAGCCCTTTGCTGGACTCTCTCCAGTAATTCCTTGTCTTTCTTGAAGTGGGAGGCCCAGAACTGGACACAGTACTCCCGATGTGGCCTCACCAGGGCTGTGTAGAGGGGCAGGAGAACCTCCCTTGACCTGCTGGCCACACTCTTCCTCATGCACCCCAGGTACCATTGGCCTTCCTGGCCACAAGGGCACATTGCTGGCTCATGGTGAACTTCTTGTCCAGCAGAACACCCAGGTCCTTTTTGTGACAGAAGGGATTAGTAAACATCGGTGAGATTTTCCTGGGAAGGGGAAAGGGCTGACAGAAGGCGAAGGAGAGGCGAGACGAGGTGTTAGTTGGCTGAAGCTGCAGCAGTGTATCCCGCAGGTCTGGATGCTGGACAGGCACCAGAGATAATGTCCTGTATTTTTAACTGCCTGATTCAGCTGAGCTTTTCCTGGGCTGGTCTGTCTGTCTCGCCATCCCACAGACTGTCTCCCCAGCTACCTCTTGCCAGCAAGACCTTGTGTATGCAGAGCCTAGAGTTGTCTTTTCATAGAATCACAGACTGGTTTGGGTTGGAAGGGACCTTAAAGATCATCTAGTTCCAACCCCCTGCCACAGGCAGCAACACCTAAGACTTTTCTAAGACTCATAAAATTATTGTGCCTAGGTTGTCATGCTGGAAATGGATTGAAATCAAAGGTTGACCCAAGCCTTGACTGACTTGACAGAACACCCAGCTCCTGCCGGTGGCAGCGGGGTGACTTCCCACCTCCAGCCTGTTTGGGGCTGTTGACAGCAAAGGAAGGAATATTCTCTATTGTCACATTTGAATGCTTTTTCTTGGATTTTTATACTGTGTTTCTCCCTGTATGGTGGCCCAGATGGGGCTTGGAACATGAGCCATCAGGTTTAGCACCAGAATGGTCCCCAGAAGGCTCAATCAATGCCGTTGTCCCTACTACACATCTGTCCTGCTGCAGCAGTGTGACCAAAAGCTCTACATCAGGAATATTTCTTACTTAGAAAGCTGATAATGAGTTTAAGGGCAGCCCAAGATAAGCAGTAGACACCTTTGAGCTGGAGAAGGTGTGAGGGTGAAGCAGCATCTCTGGAGATGGCAAGCGAGTGAGGGGATTGCTGGAGTGGGTATTTTTTATATGTGACACCTCAGCCTAGGTGTCTGGGGAAAATGTTTGGGGTTAAATTTGTCACGCCTTGGCATATAACTTATTTCTCTCAACCCTGAACCAGGGCAAGTGTTTGAGGTGAGGTGATTCTCCCAGAGAGCCCTTTCAGGTGAACCTTTGCACTGCTGCCTGGTTGAAGATTGGCACCCCACCGCTTCCCTATTGAAATTCAATCAGGAAAGCTGTGGGATGCCAGCACTTCTGTTTCTCCTCGGTGTCACCAGGCTGCCTCGTTTGCTGTGGATTTGTTGCAGTGTTAGTGGCGTTGTCTTGGAAGCTACGTCAGAAAACTGCTTCTAGGACTTTGCCTCCTTTGCAAGTGGCTCACAAATTTTGGAGGCCGTTCAAGAGCGTGCAGATGTGTGTGGCTATTCCTGGTGAGGCTGCGAGAGGAGCAGAGTGTGTCCCAGCTCCCTGGAAGTCACCAAGGGCTCTGCTGAAGAGAAGCCAGCTGGAGCTGATCCTACATCACAGCCAGGAATGAGGTCTTACCTAGTGTTTACTCTTGAAGTTAGGAACTGAAAGAGGAGCCGAGTACACAGTTGTGTCTCCATGCATGTGCCTTAATGCAACTGCTGTCAGTGCTGGTTACCCAAAGGTTTGTGTCCTGTGTGCTTAAGCTTGGTCTAGAAGTCCTGTTAGTCCAAGAGGATATGGGCAGTGCCTTGAGGGATCTCAGCACAGCTGCCATTGTAGCTGCCCCTCAGCAGTCAGCCTCTTCTCCCAGGCAACTGGCGATAGGACAAGAGGACACAGCCTCAAGCTTCACCAGGGGAGGTTCAGGTTGGACATTAGGAAGCATTTCTTCTCAGCAAGGGTCATTAGCCATTGGAAGGGGCTGCCCAGGGAGGTGGTGGAGTCACCATCTCTGGAGGGGTTTAAGAAAAGCCTGGACATGGCACTTAGTGCCCTGGTCTAGTTGCCATGGTGGTGTCAGGGCAATGGTTGGACTTGATGATCCCTGAGGTCTCTTCCAGCCTGGTTGATTCTGTGATTCTATGTGAGTTTGGATGCTTTAGTCTTGTTGCCTGGAGGCCTTGGATTAAGTACGAATTCATCACATATAAAGTTAGAAATTGAGGCTCAAACATTCCCCCCGCCCCGCCCTGCATCCTGAAAATGGTAATAATCATCTGAAATCTGTTCTTTTAGCAAATGTAGATTAGTTCATTATTTTTAGCCCATTGAGGCTTTTAAAGTTAATCTGTGTTTGACACAGTTTCTATTTTAATACGAGTATTAAATGAAACAAGCCGCTAGTTATGTGTTAAAGCAGCTGCATGCCAAGGTTAATAGTCAGTAACAAACTTTAATAAGCAAACAGCCAGTTGTGGTGATACCAAAATAAATATTAATTATGCACGGTGATACCGCTGCTTGACCTCTATTGAGCTACTTCTGCAAATGGGATTGATTATAAAAGCAGTATATTACATGTACAATAATTTGCACCATAGAGCCTGGAACCTGGTATTTCCATTGGAAAATTGCTTCTTTCCTGGAGCAATTAATATCTTAAACCCCTGAATTTATCATAGTGGCCCAGGATGTATTTACAAGAAATGAGTAACCGTAGCAACTGCAGTGTCTCTGTGATTTGAGCCATGATGCTTCTGGACTGGAGAATGTAACATAGACAGTCACATAGAATCATAGAACCATAGAATGGTTTGGGTTGGAAGGGACCTTAAAGATCATCTAGTTCCAACCCCCTGCCATGGGCAGGGACACCTTCCACCAGACCAGGTTGCTCCAAGCCCCATCCAACCTGGCCTTGAACACTGCCAGGGAGGGGGCAACCACAGCTGCTCTGGGCAACCTGGGCCAGGGTCTCACCACCCTCACAGCAAAGAATTTCTTCCTCATATCTCATCTCAATCTCCCCTCTTTCAGTTTAAAACCGTTCCCCCTCGTCCTGTCACTCCATGCCCTTGTAAAAAGCCCCTCTCCCGCTTTCCTGTAGCCTCTTCAGGCACTGGAAGGTGCTAGAAGGTCTCCCTGGAGCCTTCTCCAGGCTGAACAGCCCCAGCTCTCTCAGCCTGTCACAAGGGAGAAGTTGAGTAGATGGGATCGCGTGCAGGAGATCTCCTTTCACTGAGTTGCAATCGCTCTGCCAAATTGTCTCCTTTGCAGACAGGCTGCTGTGCTTGTGTTGTGTCTGGTATAAAAATGCCACCAAATCTGTGTGCGTTGATATAACCTCTTCACCTCCCCACACCACGGGGGTCTTAAAAGTGCTGCCTGTGCGTTGACTCAGGCTGCCAGAATGTTGCAAAAAAGTATCAAAAAAGGTAGTTAAAGTAGCGACAGTGTTGCAAAAAAGTGTCAAAAAGGTAGTTAAAAGTTAAGAGTAACACATAAACAGGGGTTTCTCCTCTTCTCGGTGTCTTTCTGTCCTGGGCAGAATATTTTTAAATCTTGAATTAATTGGCTATAAGAAAAACCCATATTTGCTCCTTAATGTCAGTTATAATAACAGTATCCCCATGGCTTTGCTATCATTTATTATGTACGTGGCCCTTCAGTTGTGCTGGGCATTTCACTTTTAATACACATCTGCGGGATGTGCTTGTATGTGAATAGAAATCTTAGTTCCTAATGCTAAGGATTGAAACCAGAACAAATCAAAAATTTGCAATTTAAATTCGGGGTCGACTACAAAAGGACAAGGGAGCTCACTCATAAGATCAAAACAAGAATAAATGATGATGTGAAGGAGAAACTTTAAATACAGATACCCTAAATAATGTTGCCAAACCCTCATAAATTGGATGGCAGAGTAAATTCTTTTCTGCACAAAGAGAATAATTCTTCTCACTTCTCACTGTAAATCCCACGAACATCAGTAAAATCGATCGCGTGGCACTCGTAGGAAGCTACTACAGTTGTTCTGTGATTGGTGGTGCTGCAGCTGGCTGAGGGAGATGCAAAGTGGGTCAGGAGTCTGGCTCTTCCAAAGCCACCATGGTGCAAGCTCTTTGTAAGGGCACAAGTCTTTCTGTAGCATCCCTGTGGGTTCGTTTACCCCGGGGTGGGGATGGGAGTGTGGGGAGGCTGACCCAAAGCTGCTTGACTTTTATTGGTAGAAAGCTTTGGTGGTTCCTTAGATGAAGAGAAACATCCAACTATACAGTGAAATCGTACCGGGAACAAAGTCTGTGGAAAGCAAAAACTGTCTGAATTTCTGTGATGGAGAAGTACAGAGGAGACTATCATCGAATCATAGAATCACAGGATGGTTCGGGTTGGAAGGGACCTTAAAGCCCATCCAGTTCCAACCCCCTGCCACGGGCAGGGACACCTTCTACCAGACCAGGTTGCTCCAAGCCCCATCCAACCTGGCCTTGAACACTGCCAGGGAGGGGGCAGCCACAGCTTCTCTGGGCAACCTGGGCCAGGGTCTCACCACCCTCACAGCAAAGAATTTCTTCCTGATATCTCATCTCAATCTCCCCTCTTTCAATTTAAAACCGTTCCCCCTCATCCTATCACTCCATGCCCTTGTAAAAAGCCCCTCTCTCGCTTTCCTGTAGCCCCTTCAGGTACTGGAAGGTGCTAGAAGGTCTCCCCGGAGCCTCCTCTTCTCCAGGCTGAACAGCCCCAGCTCTCTCAGCCTGTCTCCAGAGCAGAGGTGCTCCAGCCCTCGGATCATCTTCATGGTCCTCTTCTGGACCCTACTATCTGGAAGTCCTCAATTAGTCCTCACAGCTGAGTGTACAGGACTAACGGTGTTAGGTTCACTCTTAAAATGCGAGGAAGGGGCGCATTACTGGGCACGCACGAGGCAACTTGTAGACCTGCAGCTGACCCCATCAGTGTCAGATGTGGTGACTTCTGATGGGACCAGGCTGGGGCTGTGTTAGCTGCAGTGTCCCTGTGTGCCAGACCAGCCTGCCTGCTAGGAGGTGGGAATTGCTGGGAGAAATCCCATCCTAACCCGGCAGTGGTGCAGAAGTCAGGGCTGGGTGTTCGCTTGCTTTGTCTCCATTTGTTTGTGGCACAAAGCGCTATTCAAAGAGCACGGTCTTTCACTTCACCGCAGTCCCCAGATGAAGACCTTTGTTGGTTGTGTCTGGTATGAATAAACGCTGCAGGGTGATGATGTTACTGGTGAGCACAAAGGAGAGCCTGTCTGAGCGCAGAGGTTAACGCTTTGCTCAGCGAGATGCAAGGCAGCCAAGAGCAGAAAAGACTGCTCGGATGGGGAGAAAAGGGGTTTGGGAGAGGAAGGGTCCTTTTGCCAATGTACTCTGAAGAGGGTTTTAGAGTGTCAATCAATCAATCAGGTTGGAAGAGCCCTCTGGGGTCATCGAGTCCAACCATTGCCCTGACACCACCATGGCAACTAGACCAGGGCACTAAGCGCCATGTCCAGTCTTCTCTGTAACAAGCAAAAAGACTTAAAGGGATTCAGAACTAGCAGGACATGGGGGATGAAGATTATATCTAAAGAAGAAATAGCTGAGATCTCAGTGCAGAGCTCTGCATCGGCCCCTTTGTACCATACTTATGGTGTCAAAAAACCTGTAGATATTTGACTGTGGGGAAACCCTGGTTAGCATGGGGTGACCAAATTGGCACCTTTATCTCCTCTAGGTCATGGGTGCAGCCTGGGGCGAAGGGAAGGGGCCAGCTGTGGTTCTCCTCTAGACCATGTCTTATTTTTCCTTTATTTTGTTCTTGTGATAATTAGGTCCTTTCACTCTCTTCAGCTGGGCTTGTACCTCCCTTGAGTCTTATCCTGTATTTCTTTTGCCAGTAAGACTTCCACTGTCTCCAGGTCTGTGTCCAGGACTGAAAAGCATTTGCAATAGTTTTCAGTTATAGAAATCTTATCATTTGGTCCGACCTCACTGACGAGGGAACTGGGCAGGTATTTGGATATTTGGAAACTTGAAAACCGTGTGATCAAATGGTGCTTGATTTATTGATTGGTTATTCTGTACCTTGTGAACTGGAGAAGATGAGGTTCAAGTACAAGTACTGGGCCAATACTCCCCCTTCAAGACAAAGCACTGTGGAGGGATTGAGTCCTTAATATTAAGGCAACAAAGCCAAGTTAGTAGAAGGTTTGCTCATAAATGAGGGCAGAGCCATTTTGCTGTGTTTGTGCTGAACAAAATATAAAGGGAGGTTTTTGGAGAGAGCTGCCAGGTTGGATTCATTCTGCCTCTCGTCGATCTGGAACATGCTACCATCTCATCTCTCTCTGGAGTCCAACCTTAACAGGAGAGTGATCCTATTTAAAATAGGGTGATTCATCCCCTGGTGTTGCTCCTCTTTCTATGCTGGTTATAGGAGTAGGCACCCACTTGGGTTAGACCCCACGTTTGGATGGCTAAAAAGAAGTGGGATGAGTCCCACACAAACTCTTTATCTTCCCTTGCCATCTTTGATAACTTCTGGTGCAAACTGGGTTTGCCCACCAGCTGGCATCCGAGTCCAGAGGTGACTGAGGACCTCTCAGAAATAACATCTACGCTTTTCACTCAGACACGTGTCGCACACAAGCTGCGTCCGAGGGGGACAGGGCTAGTCCAGGCTGGGAACAGGGTGTGTGGCACTTAGCACTAAGGCACTTGTGGCAATAATACCCTGGGGCAAAAGTCTTGCAGAGACCAACAACAGGAATTGCAACAAGCAGCAAACACAGCCTGATGCAGGGGAGAAAACATCTGCAGAGAAACCCTTGTGAGAACAAGACAGGGCATTGAAACCAGAGCTGAGATGTGACACTTGCTGCTAAACAACTAATAACAAATGGAATAGGCAGCTTTGGCCAGCAGTTTCATAAGCTGCTCTTGTCTTTCTGGTTGTTTTGACTTATTTTTGCCTGGCGATTTACCTGTTGATCTAAGAATAAGTTGGGGAATAAACAGATATGTACCTCATCACAGGACAAGGGTGAAGTGCAACAAGTGTGCATGAAACTGCCATATTTTTATAAAACATTGTTTGCTGTTTCTGGAAACCATCCGTTATTACAGTCAGTGAAGTGATGAGATGGTGGTTTGCTTGTTCTCCACTTAACCCTTAACTTAACTACTTAACTTCCATTTGTATTTTCAAAATATCCTCAAAAGATATTCCTGATTTTGGGGAGAATCAAGACTATCCTTTACTGAAGGAAGCGAAGTCAGAGTGAGATGGAATTTATCAGAAGTCACAAGGACCGGTGCATGTTTGGCTTATGATGGGACATCTTGGGATATAAGTTACGTACTGACAGTAGTAGTTGGGTACGTTGTGGGAGACTGGGAACTTTCCTCCATGTCTCTGCAAAGGATGACTCTCCTGATGCTTTTTGTGGTGCTGGTAGATTACTATGATCCCCCTTAAATCCTTCTCTTTGTCAGAGCAGTGTTATGAGTCAAAATGATCTTTGTCCACTCAAAGAAGATGATGGCAAATGGGAATCTGAATACTGGAGTTGTGAAAATTATGTAGGTTGAAAAATATGCAGTTTCAGGTCAACTCCTGAAAGCAGAACTCCCACTTTCCATTCTTGAAGTAAATCAGGAGTAACTTCACTAAAGCTAGTGGGCTGACAGGCACGTAGGAATAATTCTGGATAATATGCACCAAAAATACGTGGTCTCCTGAGGCACTGCAGTCTAAGCATGTTTCCTTCATCATCTTCAGCTGAGCATTGCTTTGGGTTCAGTTTATTCAGCCTTAATGGCTGACCTTACTGGTGCTGTGAAGGTTGCTAGACTATATTTTTATTCATCTCTCCAAGCTGAGAGAACTATAGGACGATTTCTCATGACCAGACCTTTCTTGCTCTGTAGTGGCAGAGCTCCAGCGTGATGGATCTTCATTGTGTTAAACCAAATGAGGATTTACCTTCATTTCAGATAAAACATAAGAAATGAAGGCTGCACGCATGGATGCACAGGACTCTTCTCTCATACCTACTTCTTCCCGTGGCACGCTTCCAGGCAACTCGGATGTGCTGTTGGCAATAATTGTATCTGGTCAGAGGATTTCTGGGCAGTCTGGGATTTATAATGAATTACTGTGATAGCTGGTGAGAGGGAGGTTGTTGCCAGGGTTTGGAGTGAGGTATCTACATGTGTTCAGTAGTTTTTGGTCTGGGTCAGAACAGATTTACAAAAGCTGGGTGTTATCACTGTGCTGAAGGTGGACCCAGAAATCCAGTCACTTCATTGAGAGCTTGAAAGTTTTAGGACTGGAAGGTCCCAAATTGCCTGTCTATAGTCACATCCTCAGGGCATAACTATATCCTGTTTGTCTTCTCTTTTCCCTTCGATTTACCATGTACCTTCCCATTGCAGGACTAAAAAATTGAATTCCTTTTTCTGACTCATTAGTTTGCTCTTCCTCTTTGTCACTGTTCCAGCCACCTACAAGAAACCCCTCCAGCTCTGAAAGCCTTTCCTCTGGCTTCCCTTCTTATCTCCCCCCCTCTCAGGTATTATCCTGGTGAAGCATCAAGCTTATATCTTAATAGGAACTAAGGAGTAATTACAGTTATGTAGCGTGCAATGTCGTTAAGTCAAATGACAAAGGTGAAGAAATTCATAGTAAAAATGTCAAGAGAGAAAAACTTGTCACCTGCATTTCTTAAACGGCCTTATTTGATGTCGTGCTGTTGTTATTTATTATTTATGTAGCACCAGAGCTGTGCCTGGCACTTTGAACATGAATGAAAAGACACAGGTTAGATCTAACACAAAATAGACTGGCAGAATGTCTACGTAGAAAAAAAGATGCTGTTTTTCGTGAAGCAGGAGAAGGAAAATGTGGACACACGTTTGGACTTTCTGGTGTTTTTTTCTTTTAAATAAGATTCATGAAGAGACCATTATGGAGGTTTTGATTCTGCCTCTGGACCTTTAGACTCAGATTTGCAAAGTGGGAGATGAAGGATTTCTGCATTAGAGCCTGTGACCATTAGATGTGGAAGATCTGTCTGGTGCCTATAAATACATCACTGTGGGAATACATGGCAGGAAAAAGAGCCAGAATTGGTAAATGTGCAAATGGACAAAACTGTCCGTAGATAAAGTTATGCTGAGACCTTCAGAGGTGATGGAAAGGACCTTTAAGATCAAGTCCAGCCATTAACCTAACACTTATGCCTGGTGTTCCTGTTGTTGTTGTTGAGAAGTGGAATCTGCAGTGAGGAGCAGTGTCCCTAGCAACATCTCATGAGCAGGTTATTAATAAACAGGAGCAAATGTTGCAAAGCAAATCCTGAGAGAAGGGACCTGTAGTGCTGAGATACCCTCGGTGCCTTTTTTGTTCCTTTTTGCGCTTTCATGCCTTGTCTGTTATTTCTACCGCATGTTTGAAATAGGAGAAGAAACTCCACCCTTTTCTCTTGTGGTAGAGGCCCCACTTGTTCAGGATGGATTTTATTCCCTTTTTAGTCTGGGTTTGGGCCTCATGCAGGAGCCTCCCCAAGAAAAACAATTTAGCTTTGGCCACATGTCGTGGTTTTGAGTTTCATCCCATTCTTCTCCAGCACATCACCATGGAGGGAGATATGGATGCCTGGGGAGATAAGTGCTGCACAACAGGGTCATGTTCTGAGGTTTGGGGGTTTTTTTTTAAGACTTAGGTTCAGGATCTCTTTCTTTCCCAAAGAAAAGTCCCTGACACGTAACCCTCATCTAGTTGGTATTGGATCAATTGAGGGAATGGTAAAAATAAAGCAAGATGAAGCCATTGACAGGGCTAATGGAGTTCCTTCAATGTAGAGAGCCCTGAAGATCACGGTGTGAAACTAGCCATTTTGTGCAACCACCAAAATATGCTCTTGCTTTGTAGCAGTCTGCAGTGTGAAAATAAGTGCTATGAGGTGATAGACATTACAGTATGGGTTTGCAAGCAAATACAAAAACCATGTGGTATTGCAAAGCAGAAAAGTGGTAAAAGATGTTTAGATGTGTCCTTGGGAGCTAATAACTCCCAAATAACCCGACCTGGGCCATTCATGCAACACCAACAGAACAATGTCAGTCACTTCACCAAATGGCTAGCTTCACCATGATGTATCCTATGGGCACGTACAGCCAGGCTCAGGGCAAGGGAGAGGCACCAGGGTTCCTGTGCCAGAGCTCACGTGGTATGAATCAGAGCTCAAGGACTGGGGTGGATGGGAGAGCAAACAGGAGAGGTGTCCCACCCCCCTCTGTCCTGTATGGGTCTGACCTATGAGGAACGGCTGAGGGAGCTGGAGTTGTTTAGCCTGGAGAAGAGGAGGCTCAGAGGTGACCTTAGTGCAGTCTACAACTACCTGAAGGGAGGTTGTAGCGCAGTGGGAGTCGGCCTCTTCTCCCAGGCAACTAGTGATAGGACAAGAGGGCACAGCCTCAAGCTTGGCCAGGGGAGGTTGAGGTTGGACATTAGGAAGCATTTCTTCTCAGCAAGGGTCATTAGCCATTGGAAGGGGCTGCCCAGGGAGGTGGTGGAGTCACCGTCTCTGGAGGGGTTTAAGAAAAGCCTGGCCATGGCACTTAGTGCCGTGGTCTAGTTGCCATGGTGGTGTCAGGGCAATGGTTGGACTCGATGATCCCAGAGGGCTCTTCCAACCTGACTGATTCTGTGATTCTGTATCCACAGCACGGATCAGGCCAGTGCCAAAGCCTGAGGCATCTTCTACAGCTTTTACTGATGGAATGCTCCATCTTTCTAAAGTTATAAAAAAAAAAAAAGGGAAGAAAATTCCAATCTGCCCTTGTCTTTGAAATAACTTTTCTCCCTCCTTCATTAATCAGGAAAGCTGTAACAGCTCTTGACAGCACTCTGGAGCAAAACAAAAGGGCCTAATTCACTAATAGGACCTAATGCATAGTTAAATTCTGCAGTGAGTCAGTCTATTTATCAAGACAGTTCAACTTGAAAATTAGTCATGGAGAAAGATTTTGTTGGCGTGTACGGAGTGGGCACATCTTCCTGAAAGAGGGGCATAATGTACTGTGAGGACTTTGCGAACAGAAGCCTCATGCTTCTTGGATGTGATGAATTTATTTGAAAGTCAGGTCATTTCTCTGCCCAAATAGTTGAGATGATCAGGGTGCAAAGCTCCTCCTGATACAATAGTATCAATAAATTCTTCTCTGGCCCAAGGGAAGAGGAAGGCATTCGCAGTGCCCAGGCAGTCCCTGCCCGTGCTGAAGATCTCCCTGCAGTGTCCCTTCTTATCCCAGGGTCTGGGGGGCTTCTCTATCATTGCTATTTAAAAAAAAAATATAGGAAGTGTGCTTTAGAGACCATCTTTGTGATCAATTTTTGTGTCCAAGCCTGGAGTTTATTATTTCTATATAGCTGATGAAGAAAAAGTATTTCAGCCCTTAAATTAGGTGTGCATGGAGTGCTCTAGGTCCATAGGAGGTGTGTACCTGCTAGCACTGATGTGGAGAGCCTAGGCTTTGTGTGCAGGCACCTAAACCAGGTGATGATCCGTGTGTGTGTCTTCCCCATGTACTTGCAAAAGGAGTGAAACACCCAAGAGTAGAAAAATTCAAGCTCTGTCTTCCCTGCTGGGAGCTTTCCTGAGATGGACCCTTACTCCCACGTGCCTCCAGGAAGCAGGTCTTAGAATAATAGTTATTTTTACCCAAAAATGGGTATCTGCCCTGTGATCTGAGCCCCTGTGCCAGCTGGAGACAGTTGAAGCACAGAAACTCAACCACTTGTGCTGCTCTGATGTACGAGGCTGTACTGAGGTTTGCACGATGTGCTTGGGAGCCACCCCAGCAGGCTTCATAAAGAGGATGAAGTGCATCGTCCAGACTTAGCGGTGCTGCTGTAAGTCTGAAATATGGTCAATATGCTGGAGTAGTGTTTATTAAGACCCAGATATGGACTTTCAGGAAGGCATTATCTGTAGATCAAGGACACTTCTGGGAAGAAAGCCCATGACTGCCATTTTAAAGTGTAATATATTGACTGCTTGTCTGGCAGATGGATACGAAAACATGCAGATGACCTTATATTTTATCTTAATGTGTAGTCAGACAAATGACAGTTCAGATTTAATGAGGGTATCTACCAGGTGAATGAAACGCTGTTACACGCAGTGATCCGACTGAGATGTGGTTTTGGCTCCCACATTGCTCAGCAGGATAAACCAGAGGAGCAGCACTGCTGTGGTCAGGAGGAGTCATCTCCAGAGTGATTGCTTGACTGGTTTATAATGGCCCAAGTGGTTGAGTTTGCCTGATACACCCCATTATAACATCTGAGTTTTGATAGTGTGTAACTGAGTGATGTTTTCAACTCTTCAGGCTTCAATTTTCCCTTTAGAGAGTCCTCCTAGGACTCGGGTTTTCAGGAATATTTCAGCTGATATGTTTGAGCCGTTTGACAAAATGAGAGTAAGGAAAATGACGTCGTTTTGCTCATCTTAAAGATATTCTTAGAGCCATTTCCCTGAGGCAGCTCTGGCGCCTTCATACTGTAGAGCGATGCCTTGGTAGTTGATGGAGGCACATGCTTTTCTTGGGAAAGATGCTTATATTTGACTGAGTTACAAGCGCATGAAAATCTAAATGTGTGATCGGTGGAGATTTGTGGGAGCTTTTTCTGATTCAAAACCAGAGAGAATAAGTGTTGTAAAAGTCACGTTCAACGCATTGAGGAGGGAGAAGTAGGGTGGGAGCACCCGAGAAGAAGCCAGGAGGTGTTAGAGGATGAGACTAGCTGATAAGACACAGAGCATTACCTCAGGCAGCTGCTTGCTGAGGGTGCTGGTTTTTGTAGCCCCACGTAGAGACCCTCACACAGAATCAATGAGGTTGGAAGAGCCCTCTGGGATCATCGAGTCCAACCATTGCCCTGACACCACCATGGCAACTAGACCAGGGCACTAAGTGCCATGTCCAGTCTTCTCTTAAACCCCTCCAGAGATGGTGACTCCACCACCTCCCTGGGCAGCCCCTTCCAATGGCTAATGACCTCTGCAGAGTGGAAAATGTGGTCGTGGAGTGGGAATACCAGCTCGGGCACAGGTGTGCAAAGGGAACAGGGAGAAATCCTGAGCAAGTTCTTGCTGAATGAGATGATGCTTGTGGGAGAGCAGCCTACGGGCGTGTAATTAAAGATTATTGTGATAGTCATCCACAGCAACCAGGGAAACCTAGTTCTTGCGTAATGCTCCACACGTAATGCTCACAATGTGCTCATTTTGGGATAAGAAATTATTTCTTAAGATGAATAGATGGTGTTATTTTTGTTCACTTCTGTGGGATGGATCTGAGAAAAGACTGACCAAAGCTCAGGTGTGAATTCAGTCTGTGAGCAAGCCAGCCTCGGGGTAGCTTGTAAAATGAGCCTTGTGACCACGTTACTGTGGCTTAACAAGTTCTCCCGGGCAACTAGCGATAGGACAAGAGGACAGAGCCTCAAGCTTCACTAGGGGAGGTTCAGGTTGGACATTAGGAAGCATTTCTTCTCAGCAAGGGTCATTAGCCATTGGAAGGGGCTGCCCAGGGAGGTGGTGGAGTCACCATCTCTGGAGGGGTTTAAGAAAAGCCTGGCCATGGCACTTAGTGCCCTGGTCTCGTTGCCATGGTGGTGTCAGGGCAATGGTTGGACTCGATGATCCCAGAGGGCTCTTCCAACCTGGTTGATTCTGTGAATAGGTTTACTGTGATGGATCAGCTCCCATGTGGCAGCTCCTTATGAACAATCACTGGTTGTGTTGGAGCTTGAGATGTCTCTGAGCTGCTCCAGCCCATCTTGGGGCATGCTGACCCCCCGTTCAGGTGGATAAATGATCAGCTGAACGCCAAAAGGGACAGAAACACCCAGTGCTGGCACTCTGCCCATCTCATATTTGTCTAATTACACATTGCAGATACTTTTCTACTTTGCTTTTAATTACTGTTTCTGCCAAGGCTTCAAGTACCTGAACCTAAAGAATAATTACATATCAGCTCACTAACTAACACTCCTGCACTTGAAGCACTATGAAAACTGCAAGATACCTGCTGCTTACCTGCAAGAGCATTCATTCCTTAATTAATGTCTCTGGAAGGCCATTACAATTCTATTTGTGCCCCCCTCCCCCTTCTCTCTCTCATTGTTGCTCTTGTTCCTCATTTTTCATTAGCATGGTTTCCTCTCTCAAAATGAAATTATAATTAATGATCCGAGTCATGTTTTGATAAACTTTAAAGCAGGCTGGTGTGTGGTGCTGCCTTTGAGTCTGGAGCCATCAGTCCCCTCCTGTAGACCCAAAGTGTGCTCCTGCACCTTGTTGCCTTAGGCTGGCTGTTACCCACAGCTAATAATGAGAAAATCAATCTGAAAAAACCCCAAACCTCACTGCTGCTCATTCCTCCTGTAGGATATGTGTGCTTTTGCCTGTGTTTCCGTGCTGCTGTGGTTTTATAGCAGCACCCATCACTGGATTATCGGAGTGTCTGGTTGAACAGTGTGCTTTTTGTCTCCCGGAACGTGAGAGTCCTTCCGCTGCCTTCCCTGCACAGCCGTGCTGCCTGTTTGCCTCTACAAGCCTGACTACTGCGTTTACAAGACAGCAGTTAAAGGCAGGAGTGCACACTCAGGCATGCTCAGCAGCGCAACCTGTGATTTAATTTGTTTGAAGGAGCTATAAAACTTCTCAGATCATCTTTGTTAGTAGAAACGTGCAGTCGTATCGTAGAACCATAGAATGGTTTGGGTTGGAAGGGACCTTAAAGATCATCCAGTTCCAACCCCCCTGCCACAGGCAGGGACACCTTCCACCAGACCAGGTTGCTCCCAGCCCCATCCAACCTGGCCTTGAACACTGCCAGGGAGGGGGCAGCCACAGCTGCTCTGGGCAACCTGGGCCAGGGTCTCACCACCCTCACAGCAAAGAATTTCTTCCTCATATCTCTAAAGGAAACACTTCTCCAAATACCAATGCCATTGATCTCCTTTCAGTTTTAGATAAGCCATATCTTCCTTCATGATAATGTATCAAACAGTTTTGCTACCTGTCATGGACATGAGGCTTCAGCCTCAAGCTTGGCCAGGGGAGGTTCAGGTTGGACATTAGGAAGTATTTCTTCTCAGCAAGGGTCATTAGCCATTGGAAGGGGCTGCCCAGGGAGGTGCTGGAGTCCCCATCTCTGGAGGGGTTTAAGAAAAGCCTGGACATGGCACTTAGTGCCCTGGTCTAGTTGCCATGGTGGTGTCAGGGCAATGGTTGGACTCGATGATCCCAGAGGGCTCTTCCAACCTCATTGATTCTGTGACTCTGTAAAATACTTGCAACGATTCTTCCAGTTTCTCTACTCCAAAACCCCTGTAGGTCATTTCAATAGAAGTTAGGTTTTAAATTTAAGTAAACTATAGTTACAATAAAGATACATCTAATACCTGTGCTACTGTCAACAGCTTGGGTTCATCTTTAGCCAGTGTAATTAATAGAGGGGGGATAACCAGTCCTTCCCATTACACTCCAGTTAGTGGTGTGATCCTAGTAGATATAGTGACCCAGCGGTCTTGAGGTTATTCCTCTGAGTATTTATGTATTTGAGTAGCTTGTGTTTGCCAGGTTGTTGTAAGTGTTCAGGAGTATCTTGTCTCTAAAACTGTGCTTGGGGGTGCTGCCTGTCACGAACTATGTGGTTATTTAATATGTAAATACTTGTGTGTGCAACAAGGGACATAACAGTGGGAACTGTGTGTATCTTTGTGATACTTTTCTGGTCTATACTTCACAAAAAGATTTGATAGCTTGTACTTAACCCAGCAGGAAAACTGCCATAATTGGAGTGGCATGTCTGGTTTTTATATTTATATTTATTTCAAAGTACAAAAATGCTTTTTGGAGGAAAAAGCAGAAAAATAGCTGCCATCCTGAAGGGAAAAAAATTCAATATGAGACAGCCACTAAAGTAGGTCAGTTTTTAAATCTAGCAGCTTCTTAGTGCCTTTTAAAAATAGGAACCATCAGGTGTCCAGGTCCTGTGTCTGCCTGCAGGATTTTTGTCTGAGCGCTGGCAAATTCAAGACCCAGACAACACGATTACTGAATTGACATCAAGATGCTCTTAGTGTGCTTCAGCTTAAAGTCCCCACGTTCAGGGCCCAGATGCCTTTTGCTGAGCAATCCCAAGGATGCCCAAAGCCAGGAGGACTCTCTGCGGAGCTCAGAGATGCAGACCTTTGCTCAGGTGAGCCGACCTAGCAGTAGCCTCCACCCATGTCCCATATTATGAGCAAGTTGCAACGATGTTGTTGCTTCCAAAGTCACAACAGATGTTTAGAGTAGAAGAGACTGGGGGAAAGAGCCCAGGAGCATCTCTGTTTCCAAAGCACTGGTTGGGACCCTGTGGCAGCCTTGTTCTCATTGATGGTGTTGACATAGATTGTGAGATGAGTCAGAGTTTGGGGGTGAAGGGAAGGTTGGGTGATGAATGAGTGTGTTAAGGAAAAAGATGAAGGAGGAAATTCTTAAAGTAATGACGCACGGTGGGGTTTTTTAGGAGCGACAGTATGAGAGTGCAGCTGAATGTGAATTCCTGCCCGAGACCTGAGGGGTGGTGATGGTTATACAGCATCTCTGGGAAACTCTGTGGGGTGGCCTGCATGTCTGCAGCCTCTGTTATCCCTACAACAGCTGTACGGCTGGAGAAGAGGGTGTCTGGCTGGGTGCTTGGCGATGGGGGGGTGTGTGCTGGTGTGGAGGATGGAGGATTTAGTCCAGAGGAGGGCGATCAAGCTGGTGAAGGGTCTGGAGGGTCTGACCTACGAGGAACAGCTGAGGGAGCTGGGGGTGTTTAGCCTGGAGAAGAGGAAGCTCAGAGGTGACCTTAGTGCAGTCTACAGCTACCTGAAGGGAGGTTGTAGCGCAGTGGGAGTCGGCCTCTTCTCCCGGGCAACTAGAGACAGGACAAGAGGACACAGCCTCAAGCTTGGCCAGGGGAGGTTCAGGTTGGCCATTAGGAAGCATTTCTTCTCAGCAAGGGTCGTCAGGCATTGGAAGGGGCTGCCCAGGGAGGTGGTGGAGTCCCCATCTCTGGAGGTGTTTAAGAAAAGCCTGGACATGGCACTTAGTGCCATGGTCTAGTTGCCATGGTGGTGTCAGGGCAACGGTTGGACTCGATGATCCCTGAGAGCTCTTCCAACCTGGTTGATTCCGTGATTCTGTGACCCGGAGGTGTGATGGGCATGATGAGGTGGGATCCCCCTAAAATGCAGCGCTAGAAGGGGGTTACAGAGGAGAGGCTCAGAGGTGACCTGGTAACACCAGTTGTGTGAGGAGCACGTGTAGGAGCAGCAGCCATTGTTCTCCGATCAGCAGCTTCAGTGGTGATTGACCCCCAGAGCTGGGTGCCGAGTGAGGTGGTGTGAATCCCTCCTTGTGCTTGTCAGCTTTTGTCTGCAAGGATGTGGATGGGAAGGCAAAATTGTGCCATGATTTTGGTGGTAATATTGTCTCTGCAATCAGTTTCTCAATGAAACTCCTGTTCTGCAGCACAAATAGCCCAGATTCCTGCAAAATCTCTGAATTTGTTTTTTCCTCAGTAAAAACAGTGGTGCCCGCCCTTTGCTGCTCTCTAAATTAGATACTACTCTGGAGAAAACAATAGAGCAATGCAGCATATTAGTAATATTTGGTGTAAATCCCCCTCTATGCTGATTCCTTACAGGCACGAAAGGGTATTTCTTTTATTAGAGACACAAATCTGAGCCTTGCAGTGTTGTTTCTCCATAAAGTATGCTTTTATCTTCTGAAAAATAGCTGTTTGGTGACATGAAGGTGAAGGAGTGCGACTAGATGTGGCTGTTGTGACACGTGGGAAGTTGAAGCTTGTAGAAAGATGTGGCGTTCAAGGCTGAGGCCTGTGGAGGATTGGAGGTGACACTGTCATTTCCATCCTTGTCCTCTGCAAAGCGAACAAAGCTGTAGTCCTGCCTTGCAAACACACTGGGGGAGGCAGTGAAACCATGTGTTTGTTATTCATAGCAGGGTTAGAGCTTTCTGTGCTTGTTTAAGTCTCTTGTCTTGCCGTGGAGCAAGCTAATGTATGTGCTGATGTCGAGATGTGCTGAAGCTCCCAACAACGTGGAGAAGGACACACTCAATGAAAAGCTTATCAGTCACTGTTAAAGTTTGCCAATGTGGAAAACTGTGATCATCACAGATATCTCTTGTTATTGTGCACCTGCTGGCAGCCTTCCCAAAGGGAGATTGTGATCGGAGCCGTTTGCTGGGGTGGGTGAAAGGCAGATAGATCACAGAATCACAGAATCAACCAGGTTGGAAGAGCCCTCTGGGATCTTCGAGTCCAACCAGTGCCCTGACACCACCATGGCAACTAGACCAGGGCACTAAGTGCCATGGCCAGGCTTTTCTTCAACCCCTCCAGAGATGGTGACTCCACCACCTCCCTGGGCAGCCCCTTCCAATGGCTAATGACCCTTGCTGAGAAGAAATGCTTCCTAATGTCCAACCTGACCCTCCCCTGGCCAAGCTTGAGGCTGTGTCCTCTTGTCCTATCGCTGGTTGCCTGGGAGAAGAGACCGACTCCCACTTCGCTACAACCTCCCTTCAGGTAGTTGTAGACTGCACTAAGGTCACCTCTAGGCCTCCTCTTCTCCAGGCTAAACACCCCCAGCTCCCTCAGCCGTTCCTCGTAGGTCAGACCCTCCAGACCCTTCACCAGCTTGGTCGCCCTCCTCTGCACTCGCTCCAACACCTCAACATCTTTCTTGAAGTGCGGGGCCCAGAACTGGACACAGGATTCAAGGTGCGGCCTCACCAGTGCCGAGTACAGAGGGACGATCCCTTCCCCAGACCGGGTGGCTACGCTATTCCTAATAGAGGCCAGGATGCCATTGGCCTTCTTGGCCACCTGGGCACACTGCTGGCTCATGTTTAGCCGGCTGTTGATCAGCACCCCCAGGTCTCTTTCCGCCGACTGCATTTCTGCTGCGTGCAGAGGCAGCTCATGCCATGCTGGGCGTACAGCCTGGATGACTGAGATCCCTCATGGCTGCACATTGAGTGCATTGAATGTGTTTTAGCCAATGGCAGGGCCACCTATGGTGAGATGTATCTGGTCTTCCACTAAATCTGATCCGTCTTCCACCTACACATTTCCATGAACATCTGCCCTTGCTCAATGCCAAAAGGGAATGGAGTTTATGCTGGGAGAGAAAGGTGACTGGGAAGAGCCAGGAGCTGGAAAGCCTTTCTGTCCGATGGGTTTGGCTTCTTCAGCTCAGCAAATTGCAAGCTGAGAGGGGATCTGGTGCTCTTAGCAGAAGAGGCAGAAGTGGTTGTTCAGATATTTAAGCCAGAGAGCAGCAATTGTGCAAGAACAAATCAATATTAAGCAAAGCAAGAAGACGTTTCAGACTCTAGTTAAGAAGAAGTATAATCGTGGGGATAGTGAGGCTCTGGAACAATTTTTCAGTAGTAGCAGCGGGGTGAAAAGCAGCTCTGGACTTTGCAGGTGGATAGGTCATAGAAGGGGTTACGTGTTGGAGATACCTGTGGTGTTGAGTTGGAGCCCAGGATGATGAAGTTCCAACATCTTTTATTCTTATTGACTTTATATTTGGATACTTATACTTGAATTTGTCTTGTGTACGTGGTGTGCCCATGGTGTGAATGTAGGTATCGCTTTCTCTAGCTCCAAGGCTTCCATCCAGAAGGCCCTAATTTGTCCTGCATGAAGCCACGCAGCATGAGAGGTGGTGCGTCAGCTCTTCCCTTCCCCAGGAGAGGGATGCTGGCTATTGTTTGTATGTTTGGTTGTAAATAATAGTTCTGTCCCTATTATATATCCTCAGTTTCTGTTTAGCTGGAAAACTCGTCTGTATCCCCATTTATCCCTGTATGACTGTAGTTTTTATACCTGAGTCTTTCTCTGGAAAACTATATTATTCCACTGGCGTGAAATGAAACAGAAACAACAGTGAAAGAGGACTTGTGTATTATTTTTTTAATGAGAAGGGGGTTATTGCTGGGAGGAAAGCGTTTACCTTACTAGAGGAAAGAGACTGTGTTTCCAGTGCCTCCCATATAAGTCAGCTCATGAAACCCTGACCTCCAGGAGGTCTGTCTGGACCTCCCGGTTACCCACTGCTAATACACAGCTCAGAGTCCATTAGGGTCAAAATAGCATCTTCTGGTATTAGCTTTAATCTCTGCTGTAGGGTAGATGTACTTCTGTTTGTACCTTTTACACAGCCTACTCCATCCCTGCCCGCTCCTCTGCTTGAATTAGCCCCTAAATTAGTCTCATTCTCCTGTCCCTGGGTATTAAAGTTAGGAGGAGATGGGCTGAAGAGGGCTGAGGGGGGAAAAAAATTGGGTATTTTGCTTCCTGTGTTATTAGCTGGCCATAGCAACAGGCTTATCACCTGCTTTCCTTTACCCTGGAAAGTGCCTGTAACTCTGCTGCTCCACAAGCTGGCATCTGTGAAGAAGCCACACGTGGCCAGATGGTGGGTGGTGGTGCCGGGTGCCTGCCCAGCGTCCTTGCCCCTCTCCCCAGCTGAGCCAGCGCCCTGGAAAGCATCGTGAGCGTGCAGCAGGTTGGTCAGCAGCACCTGGCACTAGCTCGAGGTGTGATTAGCAGCCAGAAACCATCACAGATATTTTTCCTAAAACACCAGTTCTTCCCTGCTGTGCTGGTCCTTTCCTTGCAGCGATTTCCAGGCTGCTGCTTCTCTTGGCCAACGCCGTTTTGAACACTCTCAGGACTCCCGCTTTATTTGCAGTAGAGGTCATTTCAGCTTAAGTCTCGGGGAGGTTTTGGGGGCACACTAATAAAGCCTCGTGGGAGGTGGTCTCATTTTTACATAGTGCTTTGCTTATTGGAGCTCTGTTTAAAAGAACACGAGATAGCTGGTGTGCCCATGGAGATAAAAATGAATTGAAAGGTCAACACCAGCCTTTCTGTTCCCACTTTTGCCTGTAGAGATTTTTTTTCTCAGAGAGGAAAGGCTGTGCTCTATAATTTATTGCTTTGAGAAAGTGCTGAGAGGGCTGTACTAGAAACAGCAGAGAAAATATAATTATACACGCGCACACACACGTTGGCAGCTCAGCAAAGGAAGGGTAGAAGGCAGTTCACCATGGCAGAGCATGTCTTGGATATTTGTGCGTGTCGCTTAAGCTGGCCAGAGGTTTTGTGGCTTTTGTAGAGGTTTGTCTGTCATCTTGTGTTCTAAGGAACGTGAGCTGGAGCTTGTAGCTACTTTGCTTAAGACCTTCGGAGAAGCTGAGGGATGTGGTGAGTGGGTGTGGAGTGGCGATGGCAGCAGCTATGACACCTCTGGAGCTAACGACAGCTCCTGAGTTTCCCTGTACAGCTGAACGTGGGGTTTTTTGCACAGGATGACTATTTTTCTGCAGAATACATGCAATCCTTTCGTCTCCCCTACCATGCTCACCTTTTCCTCCTGAAGGGGGAAGAAATCAGTTTTCAGAGAAGCCCTGGTTGAAGTCAGTGGGACTGACTTCCAAGTGCTCTGCACCTCTCATCATCTGGCTGCTTTGACTTATTCTTCCACTGCCTTAGACTTTTGCAGATTTCCAGGTTCCTCGATGAGGTTGGGGTTGGTTGTAGGACTGCCACAAACTGCCTGGACTGAGTGTTACAGTTTCTTCTGGAGACTCTTATGCAACTTGTACTAGAGCTGATAGACCAGCAACCCGTTTGCCACAGCTGGCAAGCATGTCAGGCTGTGGGTCCTCCTCTTCTGCTGCAGTCTGTTTGCATGCTGATGTGTAGCATTCCCTGGGGAACACAGACCTACAGCACCCTGAAAGCTGTACCTCACTGTGTTCCTACTGCATCTTGTGTGGGGCATCACCAAGATAGTATGGACCTGAGCTGGAAGTGCTGAACAAGAATGTGGCCATTAACTTTTCGTATTTAAACTGACTGAAAGTGTAAAACAGTTGCAGCAACCTCTGAGTGATGGTCTTAGTGGTGAGCTCCTCCCCTTCTTCTACCCTACTAGAATCCTCTTGTACCAAGAGAGTCTCACCACCCCTTCTACCTGCCGCTTCCTTATGGCTTATTTATGCTTCTGAGGGCATCATAAAGCACCAAATGACTGTAAGTTGTGGGAACATTGTAATTCTCTGGCTTTACTAGTCGTGTGCGAGGGCTTTAAGGTAGGAAATAGAATAAAGCCCAGACCAACTGCCTCAGCCACACACAGCTGGCATTTCAGCGTAAGTGTAAATTGAATCTGGGCTCCATATGAGGCAGGATGCATTTTTGTGACAGAAGTGAGCTAAGTGAATCTGGAGAATAAAAATGAAAGGAAAAGAAAAAGTGTTGGCCATATTGTATTTGGATGACAAGCTAAAGCAAAAAGAAGGTCACCAGGAAAATAGAGATGATTGTGTTATTCTGTCACTGAAAAAAAAACCCTTCCTGAGAAGGCATTTCCACTTGGGAAGGTATCAGCTGGTAAAGTTTGTTTCTTGTTTTTTTTTTCCAAGGCTTCACAGACCTTTCAATGAAAACAGAAGTTGCTGAGTGGTGTTTGTGTGTGGCTCCAGAAGGTCAGTTGTGTAGGTGGTTGTGTTCTTGTGGTGTGTTATAAACACAGGTAGTTCGGCTTGTGTTGGAGAGTCATGAGCCTGTAGGTTGAGTATATGTGGACTTCGGGGTGGCAAGACCATTACTAGCTGGGATGCCAGAAGCCTTCCACGTTCACGTCAAGCAGGCTGCCCAGAGAGGTGGTGGAGTCTTTATCCTTGAGGAGAGTCAAAAGCTGACTGTTCCCTAGAGCAACCCGCTCTAGCTGGCCTGCTTGGAGCTGGGGCGTTAGACCAGTTTTGATCTCTAGAGGTGCCTCCAACCTCAACCATTTTGTGGTACAACGGTTTATCCACACTTCAGTGGATATCCACTGTTTATCCACCCTTTCCTTCAGAAAGGAGAGGACTGGAGCTATGTAGTCCCCTTCATTTCCATCTACCTTCTTGGCCTTCTTCCATCCTAATACATGTACTGTCACCCAAGCTGGGAAGCACTTTCATTGTGTTTTGGAACGTGTCCCACTCTATTGGAATAACTGCCACAAAGCAGATACCAGCATAAAGAAACAAAGCTGATATCTATGCCAAATGGGTTGCCAAAGCTGCGTGAACACAACAAATGAGTGGTTTTAAAAAAGATATCTCGGATAGTGGTACAAATTAATTTAGGAGACAGAAATAAGCAATTAAAAGTGGATGAAAACACGTATACTGCATGCCAGCAAGTAAAATAATATGTCAAAAATAATGTTGTGTGAACTCAAGCCCCTTGAAAAGTGCGAAACTGTTAGGTTTTGGGTAGCTGATCATGCGATTTGCTTTGTAAGAAAACAGAATTCAGAGCAGTGAAGCTGCAGCTTTCCCGTTTCCCCACTGTTTCAAAGGCACTCTCGATGCTGAGATGACAGAGCAGCACCACGTCTGTGATGTTCCTGCAGCAGGGCGGAGGTCTGCGCTGGGATCAAATCTCTTCCCCAGAGCGGAGGAACAAAGACTTCCTTTGGTTTAGGGTGTTTGGTGTTAAAACTGTCATCGCTGCAGCTCCTCGCATCTGAGCGCAGATTTAAAGCGTGCCCTGAAGTGCCAAATATTTTGTGATCTTTGTGTGGTTCTTAGTAAGTCTTTCAAGTGATTGCAGGTGTAATACTGGTCTGCTTTAGGGTGCAGTATAAACCAATTAAAGGCAGGTGGTAGTGTGTGCCAGAGACAACAGTCTTGAGATCTAGGAGAAGAAAGTGAGAACGTTGTCCTCAATTTTCCCTTAGTTCAATCTCCTTTCAGTGCTGTTTCCTCACAGAATCAATCAGGTTGAAAGAGCCCTCTGGGATCATCGAGTCCATCCATTGCCCTGACACCACCATGGCAACTAGACCATGGCACTAAGTGCCATGTCCAGGCTTTGCTTAAACCCCTCCAGAGATGGTGACTCCACCACCTCCCTGGGCAGCCCCTTCCAATGGCTAATGACCCTTGCTGAGAAGAAATGCTTCCTAATGTCCAACCTGAACCTCCCCTGGCCAAGCTTGAGGCTGTGTCCTCTTGTCCTGTCGCTGGTTGCCTGGGAGAAGAGGCCAACTCCCACTGCACTACAACCTCCCTTCAGGTAGTTGTAGACTGCACTAAGGTCACCTCTGAGCCTCCTCTTCTCCAGGCTACACAACCCCAGCTCCCTCAGCCATTCCTCATTTCTCCTGTTCCTCCCCTCTTTCCTCAGCGAAACGCAGCCAAAATGCATCTTGGTTTGCAGAGAGCTCTGCTCAATGGTAGTTTATGGTTTGAGATTTCTGTTTTCCTGTTTGGCAAAACTGATTATTCTGGAGATATTGAAATTTGGAAGTGATGCTTCCAGTTGGCTTCAGTGTGCCCAGTGAGAAAGAAATTATCTGGCGTTGGGGACGAAACCAAGCTGCAAGGAGAAAGGAGGAGAGGAACACGAGAGAAACACATCAGCATTGTTCTGTCTTGAAATACTTCACGTCCAGGTGGTTGTGTAAAGTACTCTAGTTCTCAAAATCCAGGGTCGTCTTTAATTTTTTGGAAAAGGATTTGAAAGAAATGTCTAAATGAGACATGGTTGAAAATTTGTGCTCAGTCTCGTGCGAGGTGATGTAGCCAGAGTGCCACGTTTTAGACCACTTGACAATGCAGCCTTGGAGAGACAGGAGGCAGTTTGGGCAGCCCGGAGTTTGCCTTGCCGTGGAGCGGAGCAATCTCACGTTCAGCACTTTGGCATCTCCTCCGGGCTTGGGCACTGCTCCTGGTAGGATTAGCTGGGAGATTAAGCTGCTTCCTGAGTTCTGGCATGCGGGTAAGAATACGCTGGGTACTTTGCTCTCTGGAGATCAGAGGATTACCTTAATGCTGAGCACGGGAAGCAGCAGATTGGTTTTTATCCAGCAAGGAACAGGTATTATAATTCAACCCCAGAGCCACGCTGGCGCCTTACCAAGAGTGATGGCCTGCAGCTAGTCATATATTCATGCAAGTATGCATAGCTTTTGTATCAATATGTGTACTGTATCATGGCACAGAATAAATAAAGCATGCATGAATAAGTAATTTATATTTTATGTATAATCTTAAAGGTACATCATCTGCTGCTTTCCCTTCACTTGTTTCAATTTCTTTTCCTTCTTTCAATCAATCATGGCTCTTGAAAAAAAAAAAAGAATACAAGTGTTCCATTTCTTTTCTCAAGCTTTCTCTTGCTCCCTAGGATTGCCATTTATATTCCCTCCCATGCTTGGTCCCTATTCCTGGTTCCTATGTCCTTCATACTCTCTTTGAGAAACTCTAGCATGCTCCGAGCCCAGCAGAAGGGCAGATCTTTGCCCAAAGCTTGCACAAAACCTACTATGCAGCCTTAACTCGGCCCACGAGCAGTCTCATCGGGGTTTTGATGACCTCTTTCTTCTCCAGTTTGCCCTTGTGAATGCTCCAAGGCAAGGCAGGCTTGATGGCAAGGGGCAGCGTTGGGTGTTAGCAACGATTGCAGGCAGAATGACTCGCTGAGCTCATGGGCAGAGAAGCAAAGATTGAGACACAGCCTCCGAGTAAAGCCCTCTGTGGCAGTCGTGTTTGGAGAAGGGAGACATGGCAGGGGGGACGGTGGAGCAGAGGCTCCTTTGAGCGTGAGGAGATTGCTCCTGATGCCTCACAGGTTGTATTTGGGCACTGTTGGGGAAGGGCTTTATTCTGTTCAAGGCTTATTTGGTCCTAGGTTTTTTCTAGGATCAATATAGTTTGACTTATCACAGGATAATCCTCTAGTCCAGTGCTCAGGTAAATTTGTTCTCTGGATCCAGATTCCTCCCTTGTAACACCAAATAACGTCACTTCTTCTCCCTGAAGATGTGCTGTAAATTTTGGAGGCTTATTTCAGGAATTTCAGCTTTCTGTGTTATTAAAAAATCCCAACAAACTAAAAAAAAAACCCCACCCACATAATCAGGCACAAGTCTTCTAGAAGCAAATGACTTGACCTCTGCAGGACTACTCGCTTGTGCTCTAACAACTCAAGGGTTGTCAACCCCCAAGTTAGTTTTAAATGAAAACTGGGGGGAGTGTTCTCCGGGGAGCTCTCTCATGGTGCTGTGCCATCAGGTGCTGGGTCCCCTTCCTGCGGTCTCAGCTGGGGTGGGACATTTCACCCCTGAGCAGGTGAAGGTGCAGCTTGGGGTCACCCTGAGACTACTGTGCAGCTGCCAGCCAGGCTGGGGAAGGGGCAGGGTAAGCCCACCCGTTCTTGCAAAACCCATTTATTTTAGAATCACAGAATCATTTTGGTTGGAAAGGACCTTTAAGATCATTGAGTCCAACCATTAACTCAACACTACCATTAACTCACTCAACACTACCATTAACTCACTCAACACTACCATTAACTCAACACTACCATGTCAAACCACCAAACTATGTCCCTCAGCACCACATCTACTCGCCTTTTAAATCTCTTCAGGGATGGTGACTCCACCACTGCCCTGGGCAGCCTGTTCCAGCACTTGACAACCCTTTTGGGGAAGAAGTTTTCCCTGATCTCCAATCTAAACCTCCCCTGGTGCAACGTGAGGCCGTTTCCTCTCGTCCTATCACTTCTTACCTGGGAGAAGAGACTAGCACCTGCCTCACTACAACCTCCTTACAGGTAGTTGTAGAGAGCAATAAGGTCTCCCCTCAGCCTCCTTTATTCATCCATTTTAAATGGGTGTGAATAATTGCGACATAGTCAAGATACACAGAGGATAAGTCCACTTTCAGCAAAGTCTGTATGGAAAATTTCACCACAGGGATGGCTGGCTTACTTTCCACTGTGTGAAAACTAGTGTCAGAGCAACCAGCACTGTGCCACAGCAGCCATGACTTCTTGTCACTTTATGTACAGTAAAATTAGCAATATTTTGAGAATAAGGTCCATAAATTGTTATGTAAGCTTTTAATGACGTTATCTTTTTCGCTTACCTTTGGCTTTACTCAGCATCTGGTTTATTGCATCTGTGGCACTGCTGGGTTTTTAATATGTCTGTGTGAATTTAAGTCAGGGCTGAACTTCAGAAAACTGTAATAATGGCCAAATGTTTAAAGGCACATGTGTGAAATGCACAATTAACCGGGGCTTGAGTGAAGTAATTAAAAATCATCCTGAAATGTAGGAGAGCTCCACGTGGTGTTGTGGTTCTCCAAACAGCTGTTATCTAATGTCCATTCTATCCCTTAATTATTTCTCTGCTTAATTCTTTCCTATCAATGCACAACCTGGTATTTTTACAGGAAAATAGCAATTTCTTTGGTTCTTTTAGCATTCATTACTGTCTGTCAAAGCAAGCCTGACTTTGAGGCTACGTGGTCAGGACTGCCTAAAATCAGGCCACAAAATGACCCACCCCAATTAAACATCTAAAGATGTAGATATGGTGGACCAGCAACCAGTCCTGAAGGTCCCTAGAAGTGGTATTGCAGCTTAGTCTTGATGCTGGCAAAGCCTTTTGAGATCCAGCTCAGCCAGAGCTGTCCTCTGAGGACCCTGCAGTGTCCATCTTCTTGAGTGGTTCTTCTCGGCTTCCTGCTGAAGAATTGAATTTCTGTGGCACTTTTATCCTGTTCCTTTTGTTTATGTTTGTGACCTACAGTAAGCACCTTGGGGGAGACAGTAAATAATCTCACAATTCATGAACATTTATGCTTGCACTTGAATGATTAGAAAGTTGGGCCCCAAAATTAGTTAGTCAAGGGACTAAGTTGTCCCCAGCAGAACCTGATGGGCTTTCTGCTTCTGAAGTCAAATATGTATTTTCCTTTTTATTCCAGGAAAGCAAAGCCAGACTTGAGCCAGATGCAGATCTGATATCAGACCACTGGTGCAGAGAGCTGCTGTAAAAATATCTTTTCAAAACTAAGAGCTGGATTTGTAAACTACTTCCAGGATATGTGTGTTACAAACAAATGCGATGGCATGAAATGGTGCAAGAAGTCTACAACTACCTGAAGGGAGGTTGTAGCGCAGTGGGAGTCGGCCTCTTCTCCCGGGCAACTAGAGCTAGGACAAGAGGACACAGCCTCAAGCTTGGCCAGGGGAGGTTCAGGTTGGACATTAGGAAGCATTTCTTCTCAGCAAGGGTCATTAGCCATTGGAAGGGGCTGCCCAGGGAGGTGGTGGAGTCACCATCTCTGGAGGGGTTTAAGAAAAGCCTGGCCATGGCACTTAGTGCCCTGGTCTAGTTGCCATGGTGGTGTCAGGGCAATGGTTGGACTCGATGATCCCAGAGGGCTCTTCCAACCTGGTTGATTGATTCTGTGAAGAGTTACAGTATCATAAATCTTCCCTAGCAGCGAGTGAAATTGCTGAAATGCCATGAGGAGATAATGCTTCCTTATGTTTGAAATTAATTAGTGTCTTTAAGGAGGCCTGTATTTTAGCTGTCTGAATCTGAAAGGGTGACTTGAAAGAGGTAACATCTCTGCTTTTATTCATGACCTCAGCTGGGCTGGCTGGCTGCTTAAATGCTGCCCCAGAGAGAACGAAGGACCCGCTTTTCGTGGATACTTCTCCCCATCCAAGGCATTTGAAGTGAAATAATAAGTTCTGAGATAAGTGCCCCAAAGGCCCTTTGGGGTGTCACGGTGCATAAGTCTTCCTGGAAACCGTACCTGTAGAGCAGAGCTAAAAATAGGGAACGTCGTGTCCTGCTTTTCATTACTTTTTTGATGAGATGAGAGCGGAAAACAGGCGTTGACTTTTCCTCGTTGTTGTGTGTTATTCACACAGGTCTGAGCAGCTTTCCTTCTGTTTATCGAAAACTGAAGAGGCACCAAAAAAAATAAGGGGAAGTTTTTGTGTTTGGAGAATGACGTAGAGAAGGAGAACGAGGGGACATGGAAGGAAATTCAGGAACATTGCTGAGGCAGTAAGAAAAGAAAAAGACTTGGTGTGTTATTCAGGGTTAGGAGGAGCTGCAGGAACAAATCGTCAGCAGATGTTTCAGCCTGATGTGGTAGCTTGGTTTTCTCTCTGATAGTTGGATGATCTTTTGGGAGATGCTAGACACAGCATCATGGGTAACAGCCAAACCTTGCTATGAACAGTGAATGCAATTGAGGTGTCATCCAGATCCCTCTGTCCAAGAGACTGGTCCATAATCGCTTCATCTAGCTACAGAGCAGCCAGGAGCTGGAGGGGTGGCCCTTCTCCCAGTGGTCCATCTCTGCCTTCCTGCTGTTTGCCTGGGCTATCTGTCTCGCATCTCCCTGGGATTCCCACGCTTCACTGGTGAGGCCGCACCTTGAATCTTGTGTCCAGTTCTGGGCCCTGCACTTCAAGAAAGATGTTGAGGTGTTGGAGTGAGTCCAGAGGAGGGCGACCAAGCTGGCGAAGGGTCTGGAGGGTCTGACCTCCGAGGAATGGCTGAGGGAGCTGGGGTTGTTTAACCTGGAGCAGAGGAGGCTCCGAGGTGACCTTAGTGCAGTCTACAACTACCTGAAGGGAGGTTGTAGCAGAGTGGAGGTCGGCCTCTTCTCCCGGGCAACCAGCGATAGGACAAGAGGACACAGCCTCAACGTTCGCCAGGGGAGGTTCAGGTTAGACATTAGGAAGCATTTCTTCTAAACACCCCCAGCTCCCTCAGCCGTTCCTCATAGGTCAGACCCTCCAGACACTTCACCAGCTTGGTCGCCCTCCTCTGGACTCGCTCCAACACCTCAACACCTTTCGCAGTCCTCGCAGAGGGGCCGGGGCGGCCTTCCCCAAAGCAGCGGCTGGGGAGGGGTGCTCCAGGGGTGACTCTCTCTGGCAAGCGGTGATGGATTACAAGAAGCCTCTGGCAATTAACTTCTAAGGCATGTGAGATGTTTAATTAGCACAGAATTCTGCAATTTACTGTATCAGTGTGTACTTAATCGTGTGCAGCTGGGGTGGTGGGCTCTGTAGCTCCGTCGTGGGCTCGGAGGATTTAAGGAGTTGGAGATATTGCAGGTTTGACTAGAAAAGGTTATGAAACCCAGCACAACTCTGTGTTTTTCTCTCTTCCACCCCACCTCTGCCTCTCTCCTGTGTCAGTGCTAACCTCCGTGCTCTAGAAGCTGAAGGCAAGCTGTGAAAGAAATTATTTTTCCTCTCCAAGCCAAGTCTCTAGGATTATCTGAAATGGTGGGCTGATCACTTTCTGCCCTTATTCATATGCTGAGAAAGAGCATTAATAGTCAAAATCACTAAATGTTTTGTTTACCCTTCGATTTCTCACGAATGCTGATTAGAAAAGATGGTTTTTATGGCTATTTTGGAAAAAAATACTTTTCCAGTGCGGATAATTTAATCCTCAGATTAAATTTGACCCATTTCTCTGTGTCATTATTTCACCTCAGGTATTTATAATCTAAAGTCCTTCCTCTATTGTACTATGCTTCAAATCCTGGGAGGATTATATGTAATTATGTGACAGATGTATGGGATGGGAAAAGCTAAAAATGTACACATTTATTTTTTTACCTGCTGAGGAGTTTTGCCTTCCTCATTAAGAGACGTGGTGAGCAGAAGGAGGTTCTTCCTGCCATTAACACACCGGGGGGGGATATTTATGGCTGTGCAGCTATCCCAGGTTCTCACGCAACACTTGGCACGTGTGAGGAGGCTGTCAGGCCATGGGGTCGGTGTTGAAACTGATGAGCACACCTTTGGCTCCAGGCGTCGTGAAATTTTCAGGCACAGCAGATTACTGGACTTCCATGGGCAGCGTGCTCTTCACAGGGTAAATGCAGCCTGGAAATAGGGTGTGTGTTATGGAAAGTGATTAGGAAATGGTTAATGGAGCTCAGTGGGGGAATTAAAAGAAATGGAGTCTGACTTGGGTTTTAGGTAGTGAGTACTTAAAAGCAGTAGCAGTAAGGAAGATATAAGCAAAATATAAGGCGAGGGAGCTGGGGGTGTTTAGCCTGGAGAAGAGGAGGCTCAGAGGTGACCTTAGTGCAGTCTACAACTACCTGAAGGGAGGTTGTAGCGCAGTGGGAGTCGGCCTCTTCTCCCAGGCAACTGGCGATAGGACAAGAGGACACAGCCTCAAGCTTGGCCAGGGGAGGTTCAGGTTGGACATTAGGAAGCATTTCTTCTCAGCAAGGGTCATTAGCCATTGGAAGGGGCTGCCCAGGGAGGTGGTGGAGTCACCATCTCTGGAGGGGTTTAAGAAAAGCCTGGCCATGGCACTTAGTGCCCTGGTCTAGTTGCCATGGTGGTGTCAGGGCAATGGTTGGATGATGATCCCAGAGGGCTCTTCCAACCTCATTGATTCTGTGATAAGCAATATTTTCCTGGTATGTTATTTTTGCTGCAGTATGAAGATTTTTATAAAGAAAATGGCTCAGCAAAAAATAAAATAAGTTTAAATTAATTTTAGGAAATTTTTCTCCCTGTGAAATGAAAAGTTTTGGAGCCCAGATGTCCTATTCCAGATAGGTGTTATCAAAAAGTACCTGTGAGATACCCTTTTATGACTTCAGCCCTCAAGTAACTGTCAGTATTAACATGCAACACTGCTGTTAAGAACAACATACTCAAGTTATAATCCTAGAAATCCTGTTAAAAACCATTTTTTTAATATTTGTAATTGCTGTGAACTACAAGGTGATTTTGTCTATAGAGTTAGACTTCAGGAGTATTAGGGAGATATTTGATATTAGAGTTATTTGAATAATGCCGTGAAGGTGCCTGCATGTTTTTTCCCATGGGACAACTTATTGCAATCAGTTTGGGTTTTTTTTTAAAGAAATGAACAATTCCTGAAAACAGTGATGCCTGATATTTAAGTAATCAATCCAAGTCATTCCCTCTGAGAGAGAGTAAGAGTGGTCAATATTTAGGCTTTGTCCTGAACATCAGTAGGTCTAAAGTGGCTCAGAGTTTTTGTTGGAAATGGCACGGTTTGAAATACCATTTTCTGATGGTGCAAAGCCATTAAAATAGTCAAGTTTTTTGGCTGCGAGCATATCTCTAAATACACACGCTTTATTTACACATAAAGTAGAGCATAAGCTCATATCTGTGCACAAATACAAAAATCCTTCTGGTTTTGAACTGCTGTTTAGAGAACTGCTGGGTTTTTTTCATTCTTCGAAGCAGGCAGATAAGATTGAAGAGTTTTGGAGTCTGAACGGAATGCCTCCGAGCCATGAAAAGTAATACCTGGTGCTCAAAGTGCTGGCGGAAAATACAGATAAGCTTTCCCCTCCTTCCATGGAGAGGGCCCTGCTCTCTCAGGTGTACCTGCCCGATGGGGCCACGGCTGGAAGAGCACTTGCAGTGACTAAGAGGTCGCCCAAATTTGTTTGCCACCATTCTCCCTGCGTAGCTTTCAGCTCTGCTGTATTTTTTTTTAAGCTTATATCCCTTTGTTTGTGGGTGATGTGGAATATGTTGCTTTATCCTTCAGCATGGGAGCTGTTACAGCGTATTCAGTGGAAGCATTTCTTCTCAGCAAGGGTCATTAGCCATTGGAAGGGGCTGCCCAGGGAGGTGGTGGAGTCACCATCTCTGGAGGGGTTTAAGAAAAGCCTGGACATGGCACTTAGTGCCCTGGTCTAGTTGCCATGGTGGTGTCAGGGCAATGGTTGGACTCGAAGATCCTAAGGTCTCTTCCAACCTCATTGATTCTGTGATAGATCTCAACTGTGCTCTTGTTTTATGGACTTCATTGAGGTTTTTTCAGACCAATTAGCAGCCCGTTTTCCCAAAGCTGTGCTCTGGCTTCTCTGTGATCTGTTTGAGTCTACACAAACACCATCCCAACTTACCCTCTGGCTCATTGCAAAGTGTGTCCCATTTTCTTTCTGTGGCACTTTCATCAGAAGAATAACAGCCAACGAGCATCGCTTGGAGCAGAGCTGAGTCCTCTGCTATGGCAGCAAAGATCTCGGCTCTGACCGCGGCTAATAACTTGGGCTAGGAGTAGGGCACGTGGCTTTAACAATGGAAATACTAAACCAGGGGGAAAAAAAATAGGTAGACTATCATCGAATCATAGAATCACAGGATGGTTTGGGTTGGAAGGGACCTTAAAGATCATCTAGTTCCAACCCCCTGCCACAGGCAGGGACACCTTCCACCAGACCAGGTTGCTCCAAGCCCCATCCAACCTGGCCTTGAACACTGCCAGGGAGGGGGCAGCCACAGCTTCTCTGGGCACCCTGGGCCAGGGTCTCACCACCCTCACAAAGAATTTCTTCCTCAGATCTCATCTCAATCTCCCCTCTGTCAGTTTAAAACCGTTCCCCCTCATCCTGTCACTCCATTCCCTTGTAAAACTCCCACTTTCCTGTAGCCCCTTCAGGTACTGGAAGGTGCTAGAAGGTCTCCCCAGAGCCTTCTCTTCTCCAGGCTAAACAGCCCCAACTCTCTCAGCCTGTCTCCATAGCAGAGGTTCTCCAGCCCTCTGAGCATCTTCGTGGCCCTCCTCTCCAACAGCGCGATAATTACTCTGTTTTCTCTAAATGAATTTGCTTTTTGATTTGCTTTGATTCTACAGATTTCTTACTAAGCATTGCTAGTAATTTCCTGATCAAATCCTGTGTTTTCTGGAAAATGATGACAGAAAAATATGCTCAGAAATAAAAGTTTGCATCTATAGGTCTAGTGTGGCATTCCATCAGTGAAGATGAGCAGGTTGGGGACATTATCCATGGCTTTTACCTGGCTGTGGCAAAGCAGCCTTGTCACGCAGAGCTAATTTCCTTCGTCTGCGAGGTTGCAAATTTAAGTGGCAAAGCTAAATTCACCGAGACGCTGAACTTAGATTATTAGAAGCCGTTTGACCTAGAGCTAAATATCACTGTAATTAAAAAGTGATCCCTGCAGCCTGTGGAAACCCAACGCACGGAAAGGCTTAAGGAGTGGCAGCTCTCGTGAGCAGGATTGGCTCATGGGGAATGGTCGCTGGTGGGAATTAGTGCTAATGGTGTGACCGAGTCTGCAGGTGACTGAATTCACCACCAAGTACCATGTCCATACGATAGTCTGGAAACAAATTTGAGTGTGCAGTGATGAAGACGGGCTTCATCATTTAGTAAAAATAGCAAATAGGTGTAGAGATGATGAGTGCAGGTCATGCACAGGGGAGGTGAGTTCTGGCGTCAAGTCATAGTCCTGGGGGAGGTCTGGGAGAGGGACGCCTCTTGCAAAGATCTGGGTTTCATAGCAAGGGGCTAACTGCACCAGCACAAGGAGGGCTGGGGTGGTGGTGGCACGTCCCCATGCTTCAGTGGTGAGCATAACACTGGTCTCGTTTTCACGCTGTTTTGGTTGTTAGCATCATAGAATGGTTTGAGTTGGAAGGGACCTTAAAGACCATCTAGTTCCAACCCCCTGCCATAGGCAGGGACACCTTCCACCAGACGAGGTTGCTCCAAGCCCCATCCAACCTGGCTGGCCTTGAACACTGCCAGGTTTGGTGAACATATATATGGATTTTAGAGATTCAAAGCACTTATTTGTCTCCTCAATACGGCCATGCTGGGCTGGAGAGAAGAAGAGCAAGTCACCCCAACTGTGGAGGCTCCTTTGGAGGGAGCTGACCCTTTGGTCATGGTTAGTAGGTGCTGTTGTTGCTCTGCCCATGCTCAATGGTTAAAACTGGCCGGTAAACTGCTGTGCAGAAACAAAAGTCACAGGCAGATTAAAAACTTTCAGGGAAGCAATTCAGAATCTTTGGATTCATTGATCAGGAAATGGATGTGCTGACTAGGCTTTGTTTTAATTATTATGTGTTACAAGCCCGGCTTTGGAGTATAAAAAGTTGTTGGGGTTTTTTTGCCTAAGATATCAAGAAAAGTAAATAATAAGCAGTGCATATCCCCTAATATTTCCATTTTCAGCTGCATTTGTAATATCTCGTCCCTTGGGATAATGCTGGTGTCCTTGTGTTTAAGTGCAGGCTTCTTCCATACTAGTATTTTGACCTGAATATAGGACTTTACAAACAGGCACCACAGCAGCGTATTTAAAAGGCTTTGTGTATTCTTGTAGCAGAGGACAAACACGTTAGTGAAGGAGTAGCTAGGATTTAACGTACAGTAAACAAGGTGAGCTCTCTATGAGGGGATTTTCTTCAAACCCAGCAGAAAAAATGGAAGATGCCACCACTGAAGGTGCTTCTTCCTCAAGGCTGCCCTTTCCTTCGCTGGCCCTGGGGTTTGTGGGTGGTACCAGGGCTGCTGTCACACCCCCGAGGAACAGAAGTGTCTCCTCGCCCCCTTTCACCCCGCTGACGTCAGTCCCACGTTGCAGCTTCCTGAGGCGATGATCAGACTCCTCCGAGGAACAGGGACCTCCTTATTAAGCCATTTCTGGTGGATCATTGGAAACAGGCTTGTCTTTATTTCCTTTGCTTGGATTTTCCCACATGTTTTCATGGCTCCAGCCCAAGACCTTTCCTGCGTTGCAGAGATGGGTGAGCAGCTGCCTCTCCAGCCAACGTCAATGGCCTTCCTGAGGAGGCTGCACAGATAATTTGTTCATTGTGGCTGTACAAAAGCAAACCCCTTCCTTCCTTCCTCCCTTCATCACTTCCCTGCCCCATCCAGCCCTTGGTTGAGCCCCTGAGTGACTCAGCATGGGAGTAACAGCAGGAGGAGTGGGTAAGGGAGCATTCCACCACTGTGGTGGGTCTTCTTCACTGTTCGCCACCTGCCCTTGGTGCTTGCTGGGGAAATCTGTGAACAAGCACAGCCCTGACTTTGGGATCAAAGGACGGGCCAGCGTGGTGCGTGCCAGCTTTGTGTCCTCCTGCTCTCTGCAGAACCTGGGTGGCATCTTTGGCTCTCCAGACACTGAAATTACTCAAGGAGCAAGTTGTGTTTTAACTGGAGCCGTGAAATAAGAGAATATGGATGCAAATTTTTGACTCGGGGCAAAAAAGCATGGAAGATTGTTTTCATCACAGGCTTGCCTTGCCCAGTGATTAGTCATTAGTGTTAACATTTTTATTTGTTTTTAATATATAAATATTTATATTTTTGGTTTATATATGTTAAAAAAACCTCCCTACAGTTCAGTTCACATGACACTTTCTTTGATGCAGGCTGTGTTGATTTGACATGATTTTACAGGTGACACATCTCAGGGTTCTTGCATTCATCAGCCATTACAGGAATTTGGGGGTATGTCTTGGGATAGTCCTTTTTATCCCTGTTATATCCTTTTTATCCCATCTGCTCTCTGCCATGGTGTCTAAAATAAGTGGGTGATCGTTAGCATTTAAATAAGCAGCAGTGAGGATCTGTGGGCTTTTTGTTGATGCACCCAGAGCAGAACAGGCAGGAGGCAAGGGGCGGCATCCGAGGCTGCTGTAAGAATATTTTGGTAAAAAGGGCTGTGGTGAGCAGGACTGGTTGGAGCTGGGGTTGTTCAGCCTGGAGAAGAGGAGGCTCAGAGGTGACCTTATTGCAGTTACAACTACCTGAAGGGAGGTTGTAGCGCAGTGGGAGTCGGCCTCTTCTCCCAGGCAACTAGCGATAGGACAAGAGGACACAGCCTCAAGCTTCACCAGGGGAGGTTCAGGTTGGCCATTAGGAAGCATTTCTTCTCAGCAAGGGTCATTAGCCATTGGAAGGGGCTGCCCAGGGAGGTGGTGGAGTCACCATCTCTGGAGGGGTTTAAGAAAAGCCTGGCCATGGCACTTAGTGCCCTGGTCTAGTTGACATGGTGGTGTCAGGGCAATGGTTGGACTCGATGATCCCTGAGGTCTCTTCCAACCTCATTGATTCTGTGATTCTGAGCTCTGCAGAAGTGGACAGCAGAAGCGGGCCATCGAGGAAATATCATGATTAAAAAAAAATACTAATTGCTGCTTTAGTTCATGGGAGCTGGAAAAAGTCCATTTGTCTGGAGTTGCCCATCTGTACCCACAACAACACTGAGCTCTTTTGATACGTTATTATTAACCGGCTGTTCTTGGGGCCAGGAAACTTGCCACCCTGTGGGGCTGTCACAGTGGGCAGTGTGGGGGTGCCAGCATGAGCGCCGGGTACCCGGGACAGAGCGGCATGGTCTTGGCGAGGGGAGGGAGCAGCAGTGGTGGCTTTGGCAGGAGCTCATTGCCTGGGTGGCCGTAGAGAGCTGTGAAAACCCTGCGTCCTGCTGCCTTGGCCTGGCAGACCCATGGAATTGCTCTGGCACCACAGATTTTCAGCTTTAGAAATGAAGAAACAAGTGTCCTGCTGTCCTGGAGAGCAGAAAGTGTTTTTAAGAGCTATTGAGGAGAGGGGTGGGGAATGCTTGCTTGGAAGGATCAGGCACCCACAGGTCTGTTGTGAGTGCATGGAAGAGGTGTTTGCACGTAGCATCCTGCGAGAAGAGGTCCAGATGCTGGAACTGCTTTAAAACAGCAACAAGATGTCCCTGGGAAAAAATAAAAAAGGAAAAAAACAACAACAAAAAAATCAGATCTGTAGCTTAATAAGATCACCAGCCTCCCATTGACCTCAAACCCCAAATGTTCAACGTGCACATGCTTCACACAAATAATGTTCTATGGAAAAAGCAAAACCAGGCCACCTCTGATAAACCTCAGGTATTTAAATACCTGGGCAGATGTCAGGGGAGCTGTTTAAAAATAAGCAAAATGTTCAGGTTTTCTGTCATGTTTAATTTAAACTGTTCAGCTTGAGAAATGTTCCTAGGCTAAGCTGATCCTCTGCAAGTTGCTCGGCTGTCGATAGTATTTTATAATTACTGCTTGTTACTTGCAATGGGCTGAAATGGCCAATCCCATTAGAAATGGAACCTCTCCAGCGTGGTGCCATTTAAATGGGAGCAGTGGCCCCCTTCGGAGGCTGGAGGTGGTGGTAGAGCAACACAAGTCCACGGAGAAGGAAAGTTACTGTAACTCATCCTTCAGATGCTACAAACATTGGGGTGTTGGAGCGAGTCCAGAGGAGGGCAACCAAGCTGGTGAAGGGTCTGGAGGGTCTGACCTATGAGGAATGGCTTGAGAGAGCTGGGGGTGTTTAGCCTGGAGAAGAGGAGGCTCAGAGGTGACCTTATTGCAGTCTACAACTACCTGAAGGGAGGTTGTAGTGAAGTGGGAGTCGGCCTCTTCTCCCAGGCAACTAGTGATAGGACAAGAGGACACAGCCTCAAGCTTGGCCAGGGGAGGTTCAGGTTGGACATTAGGAAGCATTTCTTCTCAGCAAGGGTCATCAGCCATTGGAAGGGGCTGCCCAGGGAGGTGGTGGAGTCACCATCTCTGGATGTGTTTAAGAAAAGCCTGGACATGGCACTTAGTGCCCTGGTCTAGTTGCCATGGTGGTGTCAGGGCAATGGTTGGACTCGATGATCCCAGAGGGCTCTTCCATGATTGATTGAAACAAATCTAATTCCAGGCACTTATCATAAATTTCCCCCCATGATGTGATCCCAGACCCTAGCACAGTGATGGGCCGCCAAGGCAGCAAGTAGCCAAGAGCTCTTGGTGTAGACCCTGCCGTCATCAGAGCACGGTGAAGTCTCCTGCTGTGGTCTGGAGCATGCAGAGCCCATGCTGGGTTCCTTGATGAGGTTGCTGGTCCAGAGACTTTGTGGGCTACAGGATAACAAGTTGTCTTGTCAGCCACTGATGCAACCAAGGACTGTGGCTGTTTTGGAGACACAGAAAAGGGGGTGATGGATGCGGTGGGAATGCACAAAGCAGGGTGGGCAGGCAGGGGTGCTTGCTGGCTCCTAGAAACCTTCAGCGCTGAGCTTCCCCAAGTCAGGGTGGTGGCTTTGTGTTTAACAGGATGCCCTCCATAGGATTTTCTTCCATTAATTTGATGCTACAGGATAAGACATGCATAAAAAAATTCATCTAATCGCAAAAATACCCCAAGAAATAGTAGTGCAAGAATGACTAAATATTACAAGTTGTAACCCTAAGAGTAGTGAAGTATTACAATAAAAATTGATACTTCAACCTCAAATCCTGCTTGTGTACCTCTGGTAAATAAAAGTTTGTGTCTTATACCAATGTCTAAGTACAAAATAGCCTCACCCTACGTAGAGGGTAGACTGTAAGGCAATGAAATTACTCGTGATTTATGCTGAGAGCACCTGGCTGAGTCCTTCTTAAAGATAAATTAATTGTGTGATATGCTTAAGCATACCAACAAACATCTCAGTAGTTAATTTGTATTTATGCTTCACTAATATATTGGGAAGATTCTCATCTTTTTTCATGACGGATCACCAGGATAAATTATCTCCAAGGTTTAGATGTACATAGACTGGTTTTGTTTGGTTTATGTTAAGAAGGGGGATTAAATTCTGTTAAGTAATTGCACACCAGGGTCCAGATTTGGTATTGGAGTGAAAGTTGCACTTTGAAAAATGAAAGCTTTATGTATGAGGGAGAAAAAGAAATCCAGAATGACAGTTTATAAAAGTCAAACCAGTGTTTTTCTTCTATCTTGAGCTGAATGTAATCAACCATCTTAGAAGTTTTTTTTTCGTTTTATTCCTTTACTTCTTTAAAGAAATGTAAATTTTGCTGTTGAATAAGAATTACCTTTGGAAGGGCGACAAAATACATCTCAGCTTGCCATGATGGATAATGAGGCCATTAGAGCAACAACAGAAAATGTGATTTAGGATAACCTGGAGGCGCCTTGGGAGAGACTCCAAAGCAGCATGAGCCAAGCGCCGGAGTCGGTGCCAGGTGGGAGAATGAATCCTTCAGGAAGGCTGGCAGTCCCTGGCAGGTCTTTGTGTATGTGCTAGGGAGGAAGGAGCAGCCTGGGAAGCTGCTTTGAAGGACACACTGTGGTCAATAATGTATAACTTGGGGAGAAACACGGGACTGCAACGGTTCTTCCGAGTTACCAAATTCTGTGGCTTGTTATTGCAGGCAGCTATCTCATAATTAATTTCATAAACGGATCAAACTTCAACCTGAAGGTTGGTTTGCTTCTCTCTTGTGCCTGTTCCTGTTACTGCCACGATACTCCAGGACCTTCCGTGATGAGTAGAAACCTTGTCCTTTAGGTCCTAAGATAGTTTCCAACCAATTGGTTATAGTTTGTTCTTGTACAGTAGAGGGAATTCCTTCTAGTATCCATCTCCTGTGTTGATAGGACAAGAGGACACAGCCTCAAGCTTCACAAGGGGAGGTTCAGGTTGGACATTAGGAAGCATTTCTTTTCAGCAAGGGTCATTAGCCATTGGAAGGGGCTGCCCAGGGAGGTGGTGGAGTCACCGTCTCTGGTGGTGTTTAAGAAAAGCCTGGACATGGCACTTAGTGCCCTGGTCTAGTTGCCATGGTGGTGTCAGGGCAATGGTTGGACTCGATGATCCCAGAGGGCTCTTCCAACCTGATTGATTCTGGGATTCACTGGAGTACCTGAAGCCATGCATGGTGGAGCCTCCCTAATGAAGTTGGGTATAATTGAGCATGGTTTGAGTGCTGCTTCATGGGTGGAAAATGCTTGGAGGGAGTGAGGCAAGGCATGGGAGCGAGCAGCGATCTGCTTTGTGGTGCTGCAAGCAGAGGGGCTGGTGAAGCTGTTGGGTGCTCTGTGAGGTCCCACTGTAACTCCCACACTTCTAATGATCACTGAGAGGGGGTTATCGGTGTGCTGTCTAAAAGCATAAATGGAGTTGGGTGAATAACTCTGTTAACTTTATAATAACCAGCTCGTTCACAGGGCCTGATCTAGAGCCTGTTGAAGCTCATGAGAGCTGTTCTGCTTGCTCTTCTTTTTTTTGGATTGCTAATTGTGTGTAAACAGCTTTTGGTCATCACAAGTTTGTTTATTTGAAATTATTTGCAGATTAATTTTGGTAATTCATTTCTCTTTGAGCATGCAGGATGTTCAGCACTTGAAGTAGATTATTTGTTGTTCACATTTGCAGCTTACGCCTGCACGCCGTTCCTGAACAGAGTTGTGAGCATCCTCATTCACTTGCTCAACTCTTGGTTTTCTGTGTATTTATGGTCGGGTTCAGAGGAGCTTCTGACCTGCTGTGCTGAGCCTGATCAAAGCTCAGTCGTGCCCAGTGTGTATCTTGGTAATAGTCATGTTATGGATACTTAAGTCATGAGGACACAGAGCAATTGTTGAGTTTATGTTCCTAATGAACTGTAACATTACTGATGACTAATAATTATCTTCCTTTCAACTTTATGCCATGAGCATTGCAGCATAGAGTGTGAGGTTCCCAGTCCGTGTAACATGAGTGTGGAGCAGGCAATCTAGTTCAAGGCTTTACTTTTAGCTTTCTAAACAATTTAAATATTTATTGTTATGCATGTCTGTATTATATTAACTGTATTCTGATATCAAACCATGTTTTCTGGTTTTCCTGTTTCATGTTCAAAGCAATGTGGAATATGCAAGTGACACTCGAGTTTCTGGTTTATCATAGAATCACAGGATGGTTTGGGTTGGAAGGGACCTTAAAGCCCATCCAGTTCCAACCCCCTGCCACGGGCAGGGACACCTTCCACCAGACCAGGTTGCTCCAAGCCCCATCCAACCTGGCCTTGAACACTGCCAGGGAGGGGGCAGCCACAGCTTCTCTGGGCAACCTGGGCCAGGGTCTCACCACCCTCACAGCAAAGAATTTCTTCCTAAGATCTCATCTCAATCTTCCCTCTTTCAATTTAAAACTGTTCCCCCTCATCCTATCACTACTTGCCCTTGTAAAAAGCCCCTCTCCAGCTTTCCTGTAGCCCCTTCAGGCACTGGAAGGTGCTAGAAGGTCTCCCCGGAGCCTTCTCTTCTCCAGGCTGAACAGCCCCAGCTCTCTCAGCCTGTCTCCATAGCAGAGGGGCTCCAGCCCTCTGAGCATCTCCGTGGCCTCCTCTGGACTCGCTCCAACAGCTCCGTGTCCTTCTTATGTTTATCCTGTAGTAGTAAATATTTTCTGGGCCACAGTCATTTGAAGATGGGCAACCACTCAATTATTGATGCCACATTGAGAGGAGGGAGGGAAGTGTGAGCTACTGGGTCAAAGTCCCTGCAACACAGAGCGGAGCTGGAGGGTGTGCTGCTCATACCATGTGATATGGGGCCCAGCTGCTTGGCCTGTGTGGTCTCACTGGAGATCTGTGGGACCCCTGAGGAGCTACACACAGTATTACCCTTAGCACAAGTGTGCTCTTCAGCTGAGGCACGTGCCTCGTGGCTCTGGGCTGCGTGAGTGCTTTGGCTTGCAGAGCTGAGGGGGCTGGTGATAAGGAAAGGGAAATTCTGCCGTTGACTTTGACTGTAGTCAAAGCTGGTGGAGACTGTAGAACAGCCGGATGGCAGTTCCCCTGTGGATGCAGAAAGTTGCTCTCTTGAAAGTTTGCTTAACTCGTCCTCAAAGACAGTAATGTTCTGAAGTTGTGCGGCTCAAAGGGATTTTGTGCCATTTGGCTTCAGCCCTTAGCAAAGCATCTGGGCAGAAATCCTTCTAGGCTGATCTTGCCTCTATAAAGATGTAAATCTTAATGCGTCATCTTATAAAATATGTATTTGCTGGCACTTTTACCACTCAGAGTTTTGGAGCTCTGTTTTTAGGGAGGGTAAGTTCAGTAGACGTCAACAGTGACTGTAAACTTTTAGGTGTCTGAGCTGGCGGGGGAAGAAGGGGCACAAGCAGCTTCCAGATACACAAAATTGGTTCATAAATGCTCTCATCCTATTACAGAATCACAGAATCAACCAGGCTGGAAGAGCCCTCTGGGATCATTGAGTCCAACCATTGCCCTGACACCACCATGGCAACTAGACCACGGCACTAAGTGCCATGTCCAGTCTTGTCTTAAACCCCTCCAGAGATGGTGACTCCACCACCTCCCTGGGCAGCCCATTCCAATGGCTAATATTAAGGTTGTCAGAAGACAAACCTTCAACATCTGACATGCAGTAGCAGTTACGGTGGCTGAAATACTGCTGAGAAGAACAATAATGTATACCTGGATGAATTGTGTGAGGTGAGGAGTGGAGGCGTTGGGAAAGAGGGTCAGCCAAGAGAGCAGGCTCTGCACCATGGTGGACTAGGGGGTGTAAACCATCGGTGAAGCACAGTAGGAAAGAGAATGGGCTCAAATGAATCCATGCTTGGTTACCTTAACGAAAAGAGCAAGTATGGATTTCTGCTGTCAATAAATATAAACAGAAATGCTGGATTTGAGCATCTCAAGGCTTTTCTGTATTAACACCTAATATTTATGATTCTAGTCCTGAGGGACCTTATGCTTGTGTCTTATGTCATGTGTTGTAAATTGTTGCTTGACCTCAAAACACCCAGAGAAATAGAAAGAGGAAAGGCAGGAGTGGGAGAACGTGACAGCAGGACAGGCTGTAGGTTGACACCATGTTCACACATTTGTGTAGCATGGGAACTAAATTGTGCTGTGAAAATCTGTCTTGCTCTGGCTGATGTCATGAGGCACTTCTCCATAAAAGCAGGATCCAACCCTGGGAAAAATAACCCACAAAACCACAAGACTGTAGTCAAAGCTGGTAAAGAAACCCGTGCAGGTGTGGCTTCTCTCTTGTGCAAAGCTTTGGATCCTGTGGCTACTGGAAGGATGGAAAAACTCTGTTATCTCTCTGAGTGTTTTCTTGAGTCCCCCACCTCTGGGTAGGCAGAGGGCAGAGCACCCTTTGGGGAGGGCCTGTGTTCTCCTGCTGCTGAGGTGCTCCTTGGGATGCTTGAGGATTGACATTAATAGTTCAATGGATGGAGATCTTTTTTCTGAGAGCTTTTTGAATGGCATCTTTATTGGAAATGTCAGGCGGGTTTTCCTTCTGGGAAGCAACGCAGGCAAACATGTTGGGATCCCATTTGTTCATCTTATTAAATTGTTCAGCGCTGGCTAGAAAATCAATACTGCCTTTTAATACAGAAGGCCCTGGACAAGATGCCCCAGGTGAAAGTCCATGGAAAGAGTGTTTGTTCAGAGAGATGTCTGCTGGGTTAAGCGAGCACTGGTTGCCTTTGGTGCTTTGGCTGACAAGGAGAAGCTGCAGTCAGACGAGCTGCAGCTCGATGGTGCATTTCCAGCAGCTCTGGCCGGTTTGGAGGCATTGCATCATGTTGGCCTCTTCTCCCAGGCAACTAGTGATAGGACAAGAGGACACAGCCTCAAGCTTTGCCAGGGGAGGTTCAGGTTGGACATGAGGAAGCATTTCTTCTCAGCAAGGGTCATTAGCCATTGGAAGGGGCTGCCCAGGGAGGTGGTGGAGTCCCCATCTCTGGAGGGGTTTAACAAAAGCCTGGACATGGCACTTAGTGCCATGGTCTAGTTGCCATGGTGGTGTCAGGGCAATGGTTGGACTCGATGATCCCAGAGGGCTCTTCCAACCTGACTGATTCCGTGATTCTGTGTCCATTCTGCCATCCTGCCAGCACGGAGCAGGGCTGGGTCTGGCCCAGGAGCAGGACTGGGTCTGGCCCAGCAGCAGCCCCAGGCTGGGCTCGTGGGGCCTGGGGAGCCTGCAGAGCCAGCTCCATCAGCCCCTCGGCTGTGGATGGTTTCATCGTCTGAGCTTCCTGGGTGCTGCTTATTTGAGCTTGGGAATCTCTCTTATGCAACAGTATTATGTGATGTAGAAAGTTTCTGCGTCAGAAATACATCTTTTAAAATCTGAGTTGCTTTTTTAAGCAGCAAACGTCAGTCTGGACAATTTTCTTTTTTTTCAGTTTAAGAATAACTTCATTTGGTTTGGCTCAATTCAGAATTGATTTCAGACAAACTATTTAAGTGTGGTTGTAGCTGCACAGATGCTTGATGCAGCTTAAAAGTCACCGCCTCTTTCCTCACCTTCTTCCTTCCAGTTCTTTAATGCTCTTGTTTGAATATGGAACATTTTTTCGAAGCTTTTACAGAAGTTTCGTAAAAGCTGTGAACCAGAAGTCACAGACTGGGCACAAGTCGCTTTTCCATTTTGGTTTGGGCAGGTTTTTAGATACCTTTGCACCCTCCCTCCTCTCCCCCTTTTCCCCCATGGCTAACCCCAGGCTATGATGCAGAGCAAGACAGTGCTGTGGCATCATCCATCATCCTGCTCTGCCCTCGGTGGCTTCACTTTCAAGTTGCTGCTGTCTTCTAGTCGCTGGAGAACTTTGCAACCAACTCTTGCAAGGACCTCATGGCTGCTGTGAGTGGTGTGAGAAGAAATGGGGGTATCTACATCCTCCGAATGCCCAGTGGGATGGGGGGAGGCAGGGATTTCTGCAGGAGCAGGTGGGGAGAGGAGGGCTTGGGAGGGAGATATGGGGACCTTTGTGCATCACGCAGGTGGCATGTCCCGGGCAGGACCCTGGACCGTGCTTTAGCACAAGGCAGGAGCAAGGGTCTGGTCTGTCAGGTCTCAGCTGAACACCAGCAAAACGTGTTACTTTGCTGTGCAATTTATAATCGAAATCAACTCGTGAGGGCCCAAAGAGGGGTCACAGGAGGTGGGGAAAGCTGAGTGTCCTGTTGCTATAACCCGAGACCTTACTGAGGGCTGATTTAAATGCACTTGTTGTGCAGGTGAAGGGAGAATTTACCCTGACAGTTACACTCCATGTACAAGGCTGTATTTTCTTCCTGTTTATGCTGGTTTTACTCTATTGGCATTTACTCCTATTGTAAATCACAAAAGAACAAGTCCTTTATTACTAGGTAATTTAAAATAGCTTCTGTTATACTGTCTGACCCTTACAGTAACTCTAACCTATTCCTTCATCCCCCGCTGTGTGTGTGCAAATGAAATGGTCAGGAAATTCTTTTTCCTTAAGAAAAAGAAAATGTGGGTGGCTTGATCTTTGCTGGTAAAGTTGGTGGAAAATCTTGCTACATTAAATATTGATAGAGGTGAATATTTTCAGTGCAAATTTCATTTAAATTAAATCAAAAAGGTGATATTTTTTTTTTTCCCTCAGTCTCTCCCTCAAAAGAACACTTTCATCTTCTCTACTTGTATCAGCAACTTCTGAAGTGCTTTTACGTTGAAAGGAGTAAAGTTTGCTGTTCAGTATCTTTATAGATGATCTAGACGTAGGGATTGAGTGCACCCTCAGCAAATTTGCAGATGTCACCAAGTTGGGTGGGAGTGTCATTAGCCATTGGAAGGGGCTGCCCAGGGAGGTGGTGGAGTCACCATCTCTGGAGGGGTTTAAGAAAAGCCTGGACATGGCACTTAGTGCCGTGGTCTAGTTGCCATGGTGGTGTCAGGGCAACGGTTGGAGTCGATGATCCCAGAGGGCTCTTCCAACCTCATTGATTCTGTGATTCTATGTCAACTTGCTCCCCTTAGCCCAGAGCAGCCCTGTTGAGCCCCCCTCAGTGTGTGCCACGGGGTGGGGTGAAGCCCCTCGGGGTGGACAAACAGGACACGGTACCGTGCAGACACGGCAACCTGCTGCTTTTGCCTTTCCTGCTGGTCCGTTTCCATTTTTGGGTTCAGTTAATGAAGAACCATCTGCTGAACATTTAGGATTGAGCTGCACAGTCAGTAGAGGTCTGGTTTTGCCAAGTTCTTGCGGAAGAATGGGGGAAAGTATCTTGTTTTCCTGGGTTTTCTTGTGTGTCGAGCGGAGGCGCGTGGACTTGCAGTGCAAGAAGGTCTTGGCTCCCAAAGAAAGAGTTTTGGGACATGGAAGTCCCCATTTTTATTGAACAAGATTCACATACTCTGCATCCACAAGCTATGCCAGCCCTTTCACCCTCAGAGAGATCCTTGGTGTTGCTCCAGAGGGAAACAAAACCCATTTGCGTGGTGCTGTTTGTCCTCTCTGTGGCTTCTTCCATGCAAGGAGCAACCCACCTTGGCCCGACCAGGGCAGCCCTGGTGCTGCAGCGAAAGCGTGGGGGTCCTGGGATGTCCCCCACCACACCAGCAGCTCACGCAGAGGGGAATTAGTGCTGCCTTTGATGTATTATTTTGCACTGCAATTTAATATAGTTTGATGAAAGCCTTTGATGTTCCTTGAGGAAGAGCTTAAACCCTTCTTCGCGCCTACGTCCTCCCCTGTGTAGCTTGGGTGCTCGTGTGTGCACGTGGCGAGATGTTAAGCCTTTTGGATCTTGTTCTTAATATTAAACAGACACTTAGGAAATTGGCTATAATTTAAGATATAAAACTGTGAAAGAGTTTGGTGACTTACAAGGACCTAGATAATGAGGAGGATGTTAACCATATTCTTAATTTTTGCGGTTGGAAGAAGAATTTATGTGATCATTATTTTTATTATAAACATTTAAAAGCATATGTGGGTATCTTCATTTCTGAGTGCTATCTTTAGCTCTTCCAATTAATTTCAAATTCCAGAAGTTTGTATAATCTGACAGTTTGCTGTGCTGAGAAATGTATTAAAGACAGATTATGATACACTAATTAGGAGGGCATTTAAAGAGCCGGTAGTCGAATAGTTTTGAAGAAAACTGCTTATGCTTTTTTTTTCTATTTTCATCTCTTATTTCTTAAGCATTTTGTTTTCTGAGATCATGGAAACAGTCTAAGGGCAAGATTGTGAGCTGCTGGAAATCAAAATACTGCAAGTGAAGTTGCTTAGATGCTGAGGGTACGGTCCCCAAAGCTCAGCTCAAGAATTCATCTGCTGTGGCTTCTTGCTTCTTGTGTGAAGTTCTTCCATTGCCTGTGTGTTGAAGTTGGTTCTGCAACCAGAATTTTATTCCTTTGCCTGGGGAAATATGTAAAAAGAACATTAAACTTTTCAACCCAAGGCCTCGTTCACATGAAAACACACTTTGTGATAGATGTAAGGGGAGAAATGTGATGGGAAGTACCTTGACTGTCACCAGAATCTGTTGCCATCGGGAAGTTTCACATGGAAATACCAATTGGTACTTGACTCTGGAAATTTTTGTGTTTATAATACCTGTCTTGATATTAAAATATGAAATGATCTCTTCTGTATTTTGATAGAAAGACCAGTGACCAAGAGTCAGACCCGAAAAGGTCTTCTGATTTTCCCCTGTGGCTATTGCAGTGCTGGCATCCTCCGAGGGGGCTTGCTCTGTCACTGTATCTCTGTGCCTCGATGTCTACACAAAATCCAGGCAGAGGCAGATGCTACTTACTCATTGCTCGTCTATGATGAAAAAATAGCAAAAAAGTAGCAAAAAAAGTAGTTAAAAGTAGTGACAATGTTGCAAAAAAGTAGCAAAAAAGGGAGCTAAAAGTAGCAAAAAAGTAGCAAAAAAGGAGTTAAAAGTAGTGACAATGTTGCAAAAAAGTAGTTAAAAGTAGCAAAAGAGTTAAAAGTGACAATGTTGCAAAAAAGCAAAAAAGGTAGTTAAAGGTAGTGACAATGTTGCAAAAAAGTAGCAAAAAAGGAAGCTAAAAGTAGCAAAAAAGTAGCAAAAAAGCAGTTAAAAGTAGTGACAATGTTGCAAAAAAGTGGCAAAAAAGTAGCAAAAAAGGAGTTAAAAGTAGTGACAATGTTGCAAAAAAGTAGCAAAAAAGTAGCAAAAAGAGTTAAAAGTAGTGACAATGTTGCAAAAAAGTAGCAAAAAGAGTTAAAAGTAGTGACAATGTTGCAAAAAAGTAGCAAAAAAAGTAGCAAAGAGTTAAAAGTAGCAAAAAAGTAGCAAAAAAGTAGCAAAAAAGTAGCGACAATGTTGCAAAAAAGTAGCAAAAAAGGAGTTAAAGGTAGTGACAATGTTGCAAAAAAGTAGCAAAAAAGGAGTTAAAGGTAGTGACAATGTTGCAAAAAGTAGCAAAAAAGGGAGCTAAAAGTAGCAAAAAAGTAGCAAAAGAGGTAAAAGTAGTGACAATGTTGCAAAAAAGTAGCAAAAAAGGAGTTAAAAGTAGTGACAATGTTGCAAAAAAGTAGCAAAAAAGTAGCAAAAAAGGAGTTAAAAGTAGCAAAAAAGTAGTTAAAAGTGACAATGTTGCAAAAAAGTAGCAAAAAGTTAAATGCAGCAACAATGTTGCAAAAAGTAGCAAAAAAGTAGTTACAAGTAGCAAAAAAGTGACAATGTTGCGAGAAAGTAGCAAAAAAGTGACAATGTTGCAAAAAAGTAACAAAAAGGTAGTTAAAAGTAGCAAAAAGTAGTGACAATGTTGGAAAAAAGCGACAATGTTGCAAAAAAAGTAGCAAAAAAGTCGTTAAAAGCAGCAACAATGTTGCAAAAAAGTAAAGGGAGTTGGAACTAAATGGTCTTTAAGGTCCCTTCCAACCCAAACCAGTCTGTGATTCTGTGGTTTTGTAAACCGTGCCGCCTGTCTCGGGGTTGGCCTGTCCCCACAAACCCTTTGATGGTTCAGGTCCTGCACCCCGCTTTGTTTTCACACGTTCTGCATCGAAACGTGACAACGGGGCGACTGCAAAGAGTTGAAAGCAGAGTTAACAGGGCTGCACCTGAACTGGCTGAATGTGTGTTTTTTTCCTTAAGAAGTGCCCAGCTGGAAGGTGGGGGTGGGTTACTCTGCCTTGGGCTGCAGCTATCGGACGTCCAGTACTGTGAGGAGACAACGTCGCAACGGGAGTTTAAAAATGTCACGTTCCATCTGAACATGAGGAGGAACTTCTTTGGTGTGAGGGTGCCAGAGCCCTGGCACAGGCTGCCCAGGGAGGGGGGGAGTCTCCTTCTCTGGAGATATTCAAACCTTCCTGGACACGACCCTGTGTAACGTGCTCTGGGTGACCCTGCTTGGGCAGGGGTTGGACTGGATGATCTCCAGAGGCCCCTTCCAACCCTTAACCATTCTGTGATTCTGTGTAATTGAAATGATCGTAGGGAGCAGGCTGCTCACAGGATTTGCAAATTAGTTTTTCAGCCCTGGCTGATGTTGGCTTCCTTGTGTTTGTAGGTTGTACGGCTTTGCCTTGTGCTGCTGAGCAGAGCTCAGCTCTCACAAGGGCTTTTAAACTTCTTGGTTTTGTTCTTTTAAGCGCAGGAATGGGCAAAGCCGAATTTCAGGAGTTTACAGTGGTGGAAGTGTTTCAACTTGTTGTGGTGTTTTATTAAACAACAAGAGTTCAAAGTTACTCTTTCTAGTGATTTTTGTAAGACCTTTTTTTTCCTAAGCCCTTCTTGGACCAAGGCCTTTGCTGTCAGTGCCTCCTGCGTCAGCGCAGGGTCAGTAACTTCTGTGTGCCCAGTATGATCTAGGCTGGAGTCACGGTTGCAGCTGTGTGGTGTTGGTTGGATGAGCAGGGCAGCTCTGGTCATGTTGCCTTTGTGCTGCTGAGGTCTCCAGCGTGGTTTTGCAATAGAATATAAGGTTGAAGAAATTGAGAGAAATGGAGGAGGCTCAGAGGTGACCTTATTGCAGCCTCCAACTACCTGAAGGGAGGTTGTAGTGCAGTGGGAGTCGGCCTCTTCTCCCAGGCAACTAGTGCTAGGACAAGAGGACACAGCCTCAAGCTTGGCCAGGGGAGGTTCAGGTTGGACATTAGGAAGCATTTCTTCTCAGCAAGGGTCATTAGCCATTGGAAGGGGCTGTCCAGGGAGGTGGTGGGGTCACCATCTCTGGAGGGGTTTAAGAAAAGCCTGGCCATGGCACTTAGTGCCATGGTCTAGTTGACGTGGTGGTGTCAGGGCAACGGTTGGACTCGATGATCCCAGAGGGCTCTTCCAACCTGGTTGATTCTGTGATTTCTGTTGCTGCTGGTTTGTCTGTCAATCCAAGTCCCACTTAATGTTGACGGGGTTGGGCCAGTTTGAAGCACACTTGATGGAGGAGCCTCAAAGACTGCTCAGCTGCTGGGTCTCGTGGAGCTATTTCTGTTTGCAATGGTTGAACACAAAGGAGTGTCCTAAAAGTAATTCTTCCAGGAAAAAAATTACAACGTGAGCTCATCTCCTAGACATCAACAAATCCCAACAGTGAGAGGGCAGGGACTGACTGACAGCTGGGTTAGAAATTCCCCGGTGTCAGGAGAGCTTCAGTGAGAGCTTGGCCCATATAGAGCCTCTCCCTGGAGGATGAGCCACTGGAAACTGGGTTATTTTAAACATTTCCTACTTAATTCCTGGTAGCTCTTCTAAACAGGGTGGGAGATGGGTCTGACAGTGCTGTGCTGCTGTCAGTTGTGTGCGGGCAGTTGGCACAGAACGTTGTGCAAAGATAAAACATCGTTTGAGAACTTCTGTCCCCTCCATTTGAAGTGCTTCTCTGCAGCTCTCTTCTGTACCAGCACAGCTTGTGACTTACTAAAGGGAAGGAAAGCAGGCACTCTCTTGCTTCTGCTTGTCACAGAATGGTTTGGGTTGGAAAGGACCTTAAAGATCATCTAGCTCCAACCCCCTGCCACGGGCAGGGACACCTTCCACCAGACCAGGTTGCTCCAAGCCCCATCCAGCCTGGCCTTGAACACTGCCAGGGAGGGGGCAGCCACAGCTTCTCTGGGCAACCTGGGCCAGCATCTCACCACCTTCACAGCAAAGAATTTCTTCCTAAAATCTCATCTAAATCTCCCCTCTTTCAGTTTAAAACCGTTCCCCCTCATCCTGTCACTACTTGCCCTTGTAAAAAGACGCCTCAAGGACTTTTCTGTAAAATAACTTTAAGGACTTCTTTCTTATTTAAAGGGATTTGGAGTAATAAAGTGGTCACCTGCATCATCAGGAGACCTGCATCTCTGCTCTCCTGCTAGTTGCAGTGAGCTGCTGGAGGCCGTCTGAAGCTGGCATGGACCCCATTTGTGCTGGTGGAGCACGAGAGCAAACTCTTGGAAAGGTTCAGTGAGATTTCTTTGTTGTTCTTGGTGTGGTGCATGAAGGCCAGGCGTGGAGATCCAGGGTGAACTAATGCATACCAAAAGCTGGAGGTGGCTGGGAACGTGTGGAAAAGGAGGAGGAGAAAGGCTTCAGCTTCTAGGTGTCACTGGAAGACTGAGAAGCTGAGGATGTTTTTGTGGAAGTTCAAACCTGTTATAAAAAAATCCATTTGCTCTTTGGTCTGGTTTTAATTTGACAATGTCCTACGTAAACAAATATCTCATGCTCTAGAAACTTTCGAGGTTAACTTAGAAATCATAAACAAATGCTTTTTTGATTCTGCATGTCTGCGGAGTGGGACTCCGAGGAGGGGCCCGAGCAAGATGGGGTGTGCGTGGAGGGTCGGGAGGTGTAAGGAAGAACTTACACAGCCTTTGTCTTCTGACCTTCTGTGGAAAACAGGCTCAGAATCACAGAATCAACCAGATTGGAAGAGCCCTCTGGGCTCATCGAGTCCAACCATTGCCCTGACACCACCGTGGCAACTAGACCAGGGCACTAAGTGCCATGTCCAGGCTTTTCTTAAACCCCTCCAGAGATGGTGACTCCACCACCTCCCTGGGCAGCCCCTTCCAATGGCTAATGACCCTTGCTGAGCAGAAATGCTTCCTAATGTCCAACCTGAACCTCCCCTGGCGAAGCTTGAGGCTGTGTCCTGGGGCATTAAGAGAGCACACTTCTCCAGGGAGTGGGATGATTGGGCTTGGTCACAAGAACCTGACAACTCTTGCACAAATGAACCGAAGGTTTGTAATTTAATTCAGACAGTTGCTTCAAACAAAGTCAGTTCCCATAAATGACTATTTTTTTCCCCTCTTGGTTTTTAGGGCTGAGCTAACAGAGGTCTCAAGCTCTAAGAACAAGCTTGGTTAATGCTACTTAGCCTGTGCAGCCCTGGGCAGGCTTGTTTTTAGCTGTAGGTGCTGGGCACCGTTGCAGCTTGGGGTGTGCAGTCTCCATCCCACCCCAGAGTGCCCAGGGCTGGGGGTGTGAAACTATTAAAATCCTGGAGTACAGGAGCTAAAAGAAAAATGAGTCATTTTCATGGTCCTTCTGCTGAGTTGTTTTTGTTTGTTTGCTTGTTTAAGTGCGTTACTCTTCCTACTGAAGCTAAAGGGAATTATACAAGTTTTGGAGCTGTTGGAGCGAGTCTAGAGGAGACCACGAAGATGCTCAGAGGGCTGGAGCCCCTCTGCTCTGGAGACAGGCTGAGAGAGCTGGGGCTGTTCAGCCTGGAGAAGAGAAGGCTCCAGGGAGACCTTCTAGCACCTTCCAGTACCTGAAGGGGCTACAGGAAAGCTGGAGAGGGGCTTTTTACAAGGGCATGGAGTGACAGGATGAGGGGGAATGGTTTTAAACTGAAAGAGAGGAGATTGAGATGAGATATTAGGAAGAAATTGTTTGCTGTGAGGGTGGTGAGACCCTGGCCCAGGTTGCCCAGAGAAGCTGTGGCTGCCCCCTCCCTGGCAGTGTTCAAGGGCAGGTTGGATGGGCCTTGGAGCAACCTGATCTGGTGGAAGGTGTCCCTGCCCGTGGCAGGGGGTTGGAACTGGATGGTCTTTAAGGTCCCTTCCAACCCAAACCATTCTATGGTTCTATGAAGTTTTGATAGTGCCTCGAATATATAAAATGTGGTGTAATAAGTTTTTAGGTTTATATAATAGAGCATCTTCCAGTCATTCAGCAGCTACTCCTACACCCAGTTTTTCTAAACAACGATGCGAAAACTAGGTGTGAGACATTGAAGTACAGGAAACACAATTTTAATTCAAGAAATCATTTTGCTCCCTGAAAGGAGGTTTGTTTTCTTGATAGTCCCCACTCACTGGGACAGATTTGTGCTATCTAACAAGAAATGGAAATAGTTGTTTAAAAAACTGTTTATTCCTGCTTAACACTATAAAGCAGCGTGTTTTCCATCTGCATTCATGTAAGGTTATGTATTTTAAAATTCCTCTTTAATATTAAACTGTTTTTTGTCGGCAAACTAAAATGAAACCCTTCCTGAGGCCTGTAGTGAAACTTTCATTGCTGAGCCAAACAAGAGCAGGCTCTTTTCAGGACAACGTGGTCCCTGTTGCTGGCAGCCATGTGGGTTTTGCAGCACCTCCAGCAGTTCCTCCTGCGTTGGGACCCCTCATAAACTGTATTTTTATTGCTTTTGCCTTGGCTGGTGAGAAGTTAAACACTGCACCTGGCTTTCAGGGGAGGCAGGTTGGCCATGTGTGTGTTTGAAGTCTGTGGCAGTGCTCTGAGGCAAGGCTGGCCACCTTTGCTGCATCTGCAAGCCACGGGGGACCAAGAGTCCTGTCCGCCCCATATGCCTGCGTGAGCAAGGGAAGGAGGAGCTCTGGGAATAGTCCTCAAGCTCTTTGTGGGCAGCATTGGACGCAGCACTGGAACAGGCTGTCCAGGGAAGCGGTTGAGTCACCATCCCTGGAGGTATTTAGAAGATATGAGGACATGGCACTTAAGGACATGGTTTAGTGGTGGACTTGGTAGCGTTAGGTTAATGGTTGGACTCGATGGTCTTAAGAGTCTTTTCTAACCTAAATGAGTCTGATTCCTTCTCACGAACCCTTCTGAGCTGTCTTTTCTCACGCAGCTGGTGGTTCAGGCACCCAGCAGCTCCTATACAAGCATGGTCCAGTTTCTTTGAGCTTTGGGATTGGACTAGATGATCTTTCGAGGTCCCTTCCAATCCCTAACATTCTGTGATTCTGTGATTTAAACAGTGCTCTGCACCATTTAAATATTTCCATCCTTACCCTAATGAGATGCCCGTGGCCCATCTGCAGGTGGTGGAGCACAGATAATGTCCTCCTGGTGAGGAGCCGTGGCCAGGCATGCATTACTGGGTATCGCTCTTCCAAGTGTTGCCACTGCCAAGCTGTGTTTCATGATGGCAAGCTGGGATGGGCTGGGCTCCAATGGCTTAGGGAGCTCCAGGGCAGCTGGAACTTGGAGCTTTTCCACCTGAACTCAGCTGACCCCATGGCGGGTCCTGGAGGTATGTACAGGTCTATGGAGCAGACAGTGATTTTTTGGTCTACTGCGTCTTAGTGTTATGTTAAAGCACGGGAAAGGCATTTTAATGTTCTTATTGGATGCTGACCCCAACCTCATTCTGATGGTTGCACTCCGTTGGTTCATCAGCAAATGCCCTATTATGGATGTGCTGTGACGTGGCCCTCAGCATGGCTTTGAGCAAGGTGTAGTGTGATAGTGGCAGTAGCAAATCAATGGGTCCAGGTGTCTCAGCACCTCAGAGTGAATCTCAATGGATCTTGCTTCATTCACTGCTGTACTTGGCTGCAGAGGGGACGGGAGGTGGAGATAAGCTAATTCTCTGCCAGCTTGTACTAGCAGCAAAGAAAGCTTTGGTTGTTACAGTGGGATGGGGGAAACTACATGGACCATGGGAAGAAGGTCCAGAGTTGGCCTACTCTGAACATTCTCGGTCCTGGGCAAGGTCTGGTGCCTGCCTAGAGCTCCTGCCATGGATCTTCAATCAATCAGGTTGGAAGAGCCCTCTGGGATCATCGAGTCCAACCATTGCCCTGACACCACCATGGCAACTAGACCGTGGCACTAAGTGCCATGTCCAGGCTTTTCTTAAGCACCTCCAGAGATGGTGACTCCACCACCTCCCTGGGCAGCCCCTTCCAATGTCTAATGATCCTTTCTGAGAAGAAATGCTTCCTAATGTCTAACTTGTTTCCCTCCTGCCCATGTCTGTGATTTGTCACAGTCTCAGCTTAATGAACCTTCAGGTTTCCTAAGAGGGATGTGACCTTTGTCTGGTTGTGCTGGGACCTGTGGCTAATTTCTGTAGCACTATATATATGTGCAGTTTCTTTCAGGCTGAATCCATCTCCTTGGTGCTGCTTGTCATGAACTGTGCTTTCTTGGTTAAAAATCCAGAGGGTTTTTTTTTGTTAAAAATACATTTCTGGAAGATGTTTTGTCAAAGTGTGCAAATGGGAGTAATGGGTAAGAATTCAGGATTCATTCTGAAGAGGTGTGTTTTTAAATGTGTTTGATTTTCCTGTGTCTCTGCCATTTTAGGTGGAGGAGAGTCAACATATTACTGTGTGCTCAGATCAGCCAAATAAGTAAGACATGTTTACTGCTAGACTATAATACTGTTGAAACAGGTCTGGCAACATCATCTGTTTTGTGATGCCAGGAACAACAAAGTGTTGCTTCAATTAAGCCCCACACTTGTAGATCATTTCTTCTCTCATTTTAGAAGATTCATTGAACCTGCTGCCTGCAATCTGTAGGTTGCAAACTGCTCAAAGAGCAGTTCAGGGAGGAAGGTGTAGTGTAGGAAGGTTTCCCTCTACACTTGTCTCTACAATCCCCCCCAAATCAGTGCGATCCTGGAAAGACGCCGTATCTGTTGTGTGCAAAGGATGTGTCAACCTGGCATGGTGGGAACTACCCAAGAAATCATGACAGTGTCATTTTCTACAGTCTACAACTACCTGAAGGGAGGTTGTAGCACAGTGGGAGTCAGCCTCTTCTCCCAGGCAACCAGCGATAGGACAAGAGGACACAGCCTCAAGCTTGGCCAGGGGAGGTTGAGGTTGGACATTAGGAAGCATTTCTTCTCAGCAAGGGTCATTAGCCATTGGAAGGGGCTGCCCAGGGAGGTGGTGGAGTCCCCATCTCTGGAGGGGTTTAAGAAAAGCCTGGACATGGCCCTTAGTGCCCTGGTCTAGTTGCCATGGTGGTGTCAGGGCAATGGTTGGACTTGATGATCCCAGAGGGCTCTTCCAACCTGGTTGATTCTGTGATTCTGAGCATGTGGGAATAAGAGGCTGGGAAATTTTGAAGTACCAGTTGCAGGGGCTACTATTTTAGTGCAGAGAAGGTGGAATACACCGATGCTCTGCATCATGAGCCTTTCCATGGAAAACCAACTAGAAGAGTGAAGCCTCCAGTGAATTTCGTGTAGTTCTGCAGCATAATAAGGAGCAAATATTTTTATTTTTTTTTTTTTAGAAAAAGATGATTTAAAGTCATTGTAGATATGTTTGCAGCTCTCAGAATTAAGTTTTCCCATATTCATATCAGCTCTTAATTCTACTAATTGCAACTGAGGTGAACAGGAATCTCAATGGTGTTGCCATGAGGAGGGGAATACACGCTTCTTGCGGCATAGGAACATGACTGCTGTGCTGAGCTTTAACTGCATGTTTAAGGGTGTCGGGCAGAAGCCAGAATTACAAAGCAGTGTGTCTCAATGACTTTCTTTTTACTTGTAGCCAGGACCTAGTTTAAAAACAAAACAGAACAAAAATCCCCAGAGGAACTCCTCAGAAATCCTGTCTGGAAGTCCTGTACCAGAGGGATGTTTTCTCAGTGCTGATACTCCAGGCAATTCAGTTTTTATTTCCAAGGTCAAGAGAGAGTGTTGCTGTGAGTATGTCCCACGTGTAGAGCTGGTTGGAGTAGAGGTACCCATGTTGTCCTCAGTTTTCTTTTGGGAGAGTAACTTGGCAGCCTAAGCCTGTAAAAGTTGTCGGAGCGTGTGCCTGCTAGCAGTCCTCCAGCGTGCAGAAGAGCAATCCATCTCCTTGGATTGAATTAGTTAACCTTTGATGGGTGAAAGAAAGAGCAAGAGGTAAGTCAGGAGCTGAATTCCTGCAAGAGCACAGAGGAAATTATTTTTAATTCTTTGCCTTGGCAGGGCCGCATGATCGTGACCCAGGAGCGGCAGTTGCCTTGGTAGCCCTTTGCCTCTACGGCAACGGCGGCAGAGCTGGTGTTGCAGTGAGGTCTCTCTGGTGGCTCAGCTGAGGTAGAAAGCAGTAGGGTTAGTAAAAGAAACGTGTATGCAGTAGGAAAAGGGCTTCCTTTGGTGTGTGATGGGTATCCCTGATATTCCAGGACAATCCACAGACATCCTTAAAAATATAAACGCACTGGCATCAGTTAATTCCATGTATAGAAGAGGGAGCCTGTCCTACACCCCTACCTACAGAAATACGTACGGTGGTTGGGATTGTACGGAATCTTTCAAAGCTGAACTCTCCCACCTGCATTGACATGGTGGCTGTCCTGGCAAGCTGAGCAGAGAAGAGACTGAAATGACCTGGAATGTTGAAATGTCTTGAAATGTTGCTTGGGGTCTTCCCGGGCTCTTGTGGGTCTTTTCAATTCATCCATGAAGAGAGCAGCTTTGCTTATCAACTTTGCTTTGTACTGCTAAACAAGGATAAATGTTCAAGGACAAATAAACAGAATCCCAGAATCAATCAGGTTGGAAGAGCCCTCTGGGATCATCGAGTCCAACCATTGCCCTGACACCACCATGGCAACTAGACCAGGGCACTAAGTGCCATGTCCAGGCTTTTCTTAAACCCCTCCAGAGATGGTGACTCCACCACCTCCCTGGCAGCCCCTTCCAATGGCTAATGACCCTTGCTGAGAAGAAATGCTTCCTAATGTCCAACCTGAACCTCCCCTGGTGAAGCTTGAGGCTGTGTCCTCTTGTCCTATCGCTAGTTGCCTGGGAGAAGAGGCCGACTCCCACTCCACTACAACCTCCCTTCAGGTAGTTGTAGACTGCACTAAGGTCACCTCTGAGCCTCCTCTTCTCCAGGCTAAACACCCCCAGCTCCCTCAGCCGTTTCTCGTAGGTCAGACCCTCCAGACCCTTCACCAGCTTGGTCACCCTTCTCTAGACTCGCTGAGGAAGAATAAGTAACAAGTTGTTGAATGCTTAGAGCTAACTAGAAGCCAAGTTCTCATGGTTTTTAGGAGCTATTTCCTTCTCTGAGTTTCATAGAAAACTCACATTAAAAGACCTTTTTGCAAAGGATACTCTATATCTGTGCTCCTGTAACTGACTGAAGGCTGAGACAGCACCAGTTAGAGTGGGAGCCGTCTGCTTTGGGGCTGCTGCCAGGCGTGGAGAGCCTCGGTGTTACAGTTCCTCCCAAATGTAATGATCTCTGGCCGCAGTTATTTGCTGGTGAAAAGTTCCACTTACACAGAGATTTGATTGAGACTTTGTTGGAAAACCATGGTGAGAGAACTAACTCTGAACAATATCAATAATTCTCATCAATGCAGTGCTTAGGGTATTTGGCTGCAGGTAACATGGGGTTTGTGACATCCTTTTCCAACTGGAGGTTAGATGATATTCAGTCCACTAATAAATTTATTTTTGGACAAGCCTTTTTTATTTTTTTTGGAAGTGTAGTAGTCTTTGGAGGAAGCGGGTAAGAGGAAATGTTATACAACTAGTTTTTATCAAATAAATATTCAGAGTATTGATTACATTCTTCATTTTGGGTCCCAGCTGAGACAAATGCCAAGTACCTCACAGAGGAAGCCTTTGGCTAGCAGCTGTGTGGTGCTGCCCTGAGCGAGGGGCTTACCCTAGGAAGGGCCATTTGAAATCAGTTGTGACGTTCCTGGTTCAATCCATATCGTGCAAAGTGCCACTGAGGAAGCTCTTGGGGAAATTTTAAAAATTATTACATTTGGTTAAAACTCTTAAATATCTTCTCTTTATTTCCTTTTTTTTTTAAATTTTATTTTTTAAATAGTGTTATGCTACATGTTACTTTCCTTTACCCTTGGTAAGTAAGTGACAGCAGGAAGAGGTCCGTAGTTTAAAAGTTCCCTATGTTTCAGTACTAAATATTTCCTACCTACTATCACTTTACACACATGGAGCATCTATCGTGTGCTCTCCTCTTCTGAGTTGGCCCTGAGCTGACCTTACCCACCAGACCAGCAGGAGAAGGATGAAGTCAGCGTTTCCCCCCTCTTTGGACTGATTTGCCATGTTACTTGATATTCGCCCAGATCTCGTGACTCAAACTGCCTTTCCAGGGCTCAGGAAGCCTCCTTGATTGATGGCACTAACAGAAGGAGGCACCGAGCTAATTAAATCACACTGCTGCTTCCTGACACGACTGTCACAGCCTGACCTAATTTTGACACTACAAAGCTTATCAGCAGAGTAACTATTGAGTTAAGGGAACCATAATGCTGTTGGTAGGAACAGATAGATTTATTCCCCCCCCCCCCCCCCCCCCTCTTACAAGTCATTACACTGCTGTTTATTGTTCCTCCTGCTGGGAAAGTATTAAAAACTTATGATCTACGTCATATGGTCTCTGTTGGTGTCTGTTTCTGGAATGATAGGTATGCTCCAGGTCAGAGAGGGATGGGGAAAAGGCCGTGGTAAGTCCTCAGATGTGAATATGGGCTGAGATCCTATTGGAGAGAGTCCAGAGAAGGGCAACGAAGCTGTTGAAGGGTCTAGAGAAGAAGTCTTATGAGGAGCGGCTGAGGGAGCTGGGGGTGTTTAGCCTGGAGAAGAGGAGGCTCAGAGGTGACCTTGTTGCAGTCTACAACTACTTGAAGGGAGGGTGTAGCAAGGAGGGTGTTAGTCTCTTCTCCCAGGTAACAAGTGATAGAAAGAGAGGAAACGGCCTCAAGTTGTTCCAGGGAAGGTTTATATTGGAGATCAGGAACAATTTCTTCACCGTGAGGGTTGTCAAGCACTGGAACAGGCTGCCCAGGGCAGTGGTGGAGTCACCATCCCTGGAGGGATTTAAAAGACGAGTAGATGTAGTGCTTAGGGATATTGTTGAGGGATATTGTTGAGTGGTTGACTTGGTACTATTATATTAATGTCTGGACTTGATAATCTTAAAGGTCCTTTCCAACCAAGATGGTTCTGTGATTCTGTGAAATAATTTTAAGGGCTTCTTTCTTATTTAAAGTGATTTGGAGTAATAAAGTGGTCACTTGCATCTCAGGAGCAGGCGTGCTCTGCTCTCCTGCTAGTTGCAGTGAGCTGCTGGAGGCCGTCTGAAGCTGGCGGGGACCCTGTTTGTGCTGGTGGAGCACGAGAACAAACTCTTGGAAAGGTTCAGTGAGATTTCTTTGTTGTTCTTGGTGTGGTGCATGAAGGCCAGGCGTGGAGATCCAGGGTGAACTAATGCATACCAAAAGCTGGAGGTGGCTGGGAACGTGTGGAAAAGGAGGAGGAGAAAGGCTTCAGCTTCCAGGTGTCACTGGAAGAGTGAGAAGCTGAGGATGCTTTTTGTGGAGGTTCAACCCTCTTATAAAAAATCCATTTACTCTTTGGTCTGGTTTTAATTTGACAATGTCCTAAAGTCACACGTAAACAAATATCTCATGCTCTAGAAACTTTCGAGGTTAACTTAGAAATCATAAACAAATACTTTTTTGATTCTCCATGTCTGTGGAGAGGGAGTCAGCCTCTTCTCCCAGGCAACAGGCGATAGGACAAGAGGACACAGCCTCAAGCTTGGCCAGGGGAGGGTCAGGTTGGACATTAGGAAGCATTTCTTCTCAGCAAGGGTCATTAGCCATTGGAAGGGGCTGCCCAGGGAGGTGGTGGAGTCACCATCTCTGGAGGGGTTTAAGAAAAGCCTGGACATGGCACTTAGTGCCCTGGTCTAGTTGCCATGGTGGTGTCAGGGCAATGGTTGAACTCGATGATCCCAGAGGGCTCTTCCAACCTCATTGATTCTGTGAGAGAGAAGGGAAATAAATAGAAATTGCTGGAAAAGAGCAGCCAATCAAGGGGACCCGTGTAACGCCGATATATAACAAGATGTGGTGAAAGCTCAGGCTGGCACCATTTTTCGTCTGAAAGAAGAGATCTCACGGCGCCACACAACTTCTTTGCAGCAGGAGCCAGGCAGGGCTGTCCTTGGTTTTGTTGTTAGGGCTTTTCCTTCGGACCTGACCCTCAGCTTTCCTCGTGTGTGCGCGTTGCCGGGAACAGCACCGCGATGGGTTCTTTCATGCAATATTTACTGGGTATAATCACAAGACAAATTCTTCTACAATGCCACAAACAAAATCAATGCCAAGTATGTATTACTTTAATGCCTCGTCTGGTATTAAATCCTTGGAGGCATGTTTCAGAAGCAGCTGTAATGAATATTCTTGCAGCAGAGAGGGAAGTGACATTTCATAATTATGCAATGCCTTCTGAACCATAAGGCTTTAAAACTTAAAGAAATAAGAATATTTTTTATTTTCCTTTATTCATTTGATCTCCTCTTAAAGCAGTGTATTCTTTTGCCATAATAATGCACAGGGGGATATTTTTTATTTCTGTATTGCCTTCCCAAACCTAATGGATGTGGAGCAGTGGCATAGACACTAAAATGAAGGACACTTCAAATGTAATTTGAAGCTATATGAATGTAATATGAATGAAAATGTAATATTAATGTAATATGGATATAAAAAGGCAGCAGGATGTTGGCATAATGTTGCTGACTCTTCTAATTTTCTCAGAAGTCTCATGATCTGTGCTGAACCTTGTTTTCCTTTCTGCTCCGTGGCTCTGCTTTAACATTTCAGGGTTTCATTATTTATATTGTGGGAGATGATCAAGCCCTGGTCGTGGCCCAGAGCCCTGGTGTGCGGTGGCTGTGCATGGCAGTGCAAGGAGGACGCTCCGTGTCCCAGGACATTGAACTCTTGAGGTGTGTGGAGGGGGAGCAGCTGTCTTTGCACTGTGAAGACAGGCTGAGAGAGCTGGGGCTGTTCAGCCTGGAGAAGAGAAGGCTCCAGGGAGACCTTCTAGCACCTTCTAGTACCTGAAGGGGCTACAGGAAAGCGGGAGAGGGACTTTTTACAAGGGCATGGAGTGACAGGACGAGGGGGAATGGTTTTAAACTGAAAGAGGGGAGATTTAGATCTTAGGAAGAAATTGTTTGCTGTGAGGGTGGTGAGACCCTGGCCCAGGTTGCCCAGAGCAGCTGTGGCTGCCCCCTCCGTGGCAGTGTTCAAGGCCAGGTTGGATGGGGCTTGGAGCAACCTGGTCTGGTGGAAGGTGTCCCTGCCCGTGGCAGGGGGTTGGAACTAGATGATCTTTAAGGTCCCTTCCAACCCAAACTGTGCTGTGATTCTGTGATAAAGCCGCAGGACACAGAGCACTGGTGCTGCTGTTCTACTCGGCAGAACATTTCTATTATTTAAAAATAATAAATAAGAATTAACAGAATCTTTTAAGGTCAGTGTGACACATGGGACTAACTCCTAAACCAGGACATCTCTGTCCTTGCAGGAGGGACAGTGAGCTCCATGGGAAGAGCAGCCTAGACCCATGGTACAAAGGGATGGATGGGTGGGATGTTTCTAAGCAGTAAGGGGTGCATTGGTCTTTAGCCTGTATTCACCTTCACTGGATAGGGGCTGCCTGCAGAAGTGGAGAGGGGGAGCTGATGGGTCTGTGAAGCTCGGTGTGCGGTGGCTCAGGGAGCAGAGCTCGCTGGAGGACCTGCTGGAGCTCGCTGTCCTCACTGGAGGATCTCCTGGAGCTTGCTGCCACTGTCACAGATGGAGCTGTTGGGCCACCCCTGCCCGATGGGAGGCTGCGAGCAAGGGGGTGGCTTTTCACTCTCGTGCCCCGTTGGTTAGTCTTGAGTGCCCCTCCTCCTCTGACTGTTGTCTCTGTTGATCTGATGGTCTTCCAGACCTGTGTCACCTCGTACCGTCAGACTTGTGAGCACACCAGTAGCGCAGGAAATATCCATTCCCTGCACGAGCTCTTCTGCCCACGCCGGTGCTCTGCAAAGAGCCTCTGCCGAGAACAGATTCCTTAAACACTTGCTGAAGAGGTTAACCTAGGCCAAGCACATGGAAAATGATCTGAATATAGTAGGCTGAGGTGGATGGGGGCAATGCGAGGTAGCTGGAAACACCAGGCTTAGTCATTACAGCCTGAAATAATTATTCTCTTCCCGCTCATCCAGTTGACCTGACACTGTCCTCTTCAGGGCCCTTTGCTTGAGGCTCATTTTCTTCAGCCTCTGGAGTGTGAGGGTCAGAAATCTGAATTATTAGCAGGCTGGTATCAAGTCTAGGCATTGTGCAGCAGTTGTTACAATGGGCTGTGTCAGCTGGGAGCCGTGTGTGGGTCAGACCGGCCATGGCGTGGAGATGGGAGGTCTGTGGGGGGCCAGAGCGATGCGCCCCAGGAATCCCCCGTGGGTGTTAGCCGAGCAATTGCGAGTTAATCAAAAAACAAGTAGACTGGTGCGAGAGGGAGGCGATGGGCAGCACAGCCCTAAAAACGGAGCTGTGGTCTTGGGGAGGGGGGAACAGCTGAGGAGAACGCACGGGTGTTATCCCAGCGACACGAGGCTTTGTGTGTGGGAAACAGAGCTGGGAGCTCAACAGCTTGGAGTCCTCCTGGGCTTAGCTATGATTGTTCTGCTTGCTGGTTGTGATTTGAGTCCAGCTAGGACTTTAAGGCTTATCACAGAATCAACCAGGTTGGAAGAGTCCTTTGGGATCATCGAGTCCAACCATTGCCCTGACACCACCATGTCAACTAGACCAGGGCACTAAGTGCCATGTCCAGGCTTTTCTTAAAGCCCTCCAGAGATGGTGACTCCACCACCTCCCTGGACAGCCCCTTCCAATGGCTGATGACCCTTGCTGAGAAGAAATGCATCGCAGCCGTTCCCTGCACAGAACAGCCTTGAAGCGCCGCTCTGAGACTCATCCAGCTCTAGGGAATCCTTAGGAGACAGGAGGAGCAGAGTGGGGGGGGCAGGACCTGCATGGGCAGGGCTGCAGGCTGCAAACCCCCTCGCCCTCCGCGGAGCAGGGGCTGGGGCCCGGCCAGGGTCCCTGTGTCGGGAGGCGATGGGGTTTGCTCAGGGCTTTGGGAAGGGGACAGCCCCCCACCCCGCCCCACCGCCCCTCGCAAGGGTCGCGCAGGCGCCTCTGCTGTGTCTCAGCGCGGAACCGGGGACCCCCCCACCGCCGCCCCAAAACCCCTCGCCACCTTCCCAGCAGCCCCTTTACAACAGGACGGTGGGCAAAGAAGCAGAGCCCCCCCCCCCTCCACCGCAGCACCCGCTGGCAGAATCTGGATCCCACTGAACCCCCTCCTGCTCACCCCCAGTCCCCCACTGCCACCCAAGGACGCTGTGACAAGCCCCCACGAGTGTTCTCCTCCCCGTGGGGTGCAGCACCCTGCCCTGGAGCGGGACCTTTCCCCCAGGGGCAGGAGGAGAAATGCCTTTGTGCTCCCCGGCTTCTCCTCCCAGGCTCTTCCAGCCGCGGCACCCAGGGAGGTGCTTTGCAGCCCGGCCGGGCTGGGGACTGGGGCTGCTGAGGACTTTGCCCAGGGCTTTTTGTCTCGGGGGGCTCCTTCCCTCGAGCCCCAGCACCTCACGACCCTATTGAGGTCGGGAGCATGCTATTGAGCAGAGAGGGTGAAATACTGGGTCTTTAAAACTCCCTGGAATGACTTTTTAATCTCTTCTGCTGTTTAGTTTATGATACAGTACTACTGACAAATAAAGTAACTCAAGTTTCTTTCTGGGAATTTTAATAGTTGTGACTTTTGTGGTTCAGAATTAAAGCAAATTGTAGAGCCAGGAACATGCTTTGGAGACTTACTGAAACAAAGCTGTGATTTGTACGTGTGGTATTAGCAACAACAATGCAGTTTTCCTACATGTACAACACATAAAACAGCATTTTTCCTGTCGTTCAGGTTGCATATACAAGAAAATTAAAGTAGGGTTCTGCTTGAACTGAACCTCCGCTCCAAATCCTGATCCCTCTGACAGCAACAGGATCTTGGTATCAACTTAGGGGGACTGATGCTGCTTCCTTCCAATTTCTCCTGCTTAATTTTAATGGTTTAATTAAGGCTTCTCGTTTGCATAATGAGTGTGATAATACATTTAGAGAGATGCGTAATAAGAACGAACAATACTGCAGAGTTCGCTTGGAAATTGAAACAAAAATAACTGGAATGCAAATGAGTTTGCGAAGGTTTTGGTCAGGGGGTTGCTGGGTATTAATGAGTACCTCTTATGGCGCTGAGTAAGCAAAGAGTATCCTCCACGGTGACAATACTCAGCTCCAGCTCTGTCCTCCCAGCTGGGGTGCACAAGGCTGCTGCAGCGGAGCAGGGCTGAGCAAAGAGGGGCTGATGCTCACCTGGTTTCTCTCTCTGGGTCTTGCAGCCCCCCCCACGGTGCGGATCGTGCACTCGGGCCTGGCGTGCAACATCGAGGAGGAGCGCTACTCGGAGAGGGTCTACACCATCCGGGAGGGCGAGACGCTGGAGCTGACCTGCCTGGTCACCGGCCATCCTCGGCCACAGGTGAGCCCCTCGCCGTGCCCGGCGGCAGCCTGCCACTGGGCACCTTCCCTCCGCCCTGGCTGGCTCTGAGCCTGGGCAGGTTGGCTTCGTCTTCTGCTGAGGACTAGACTGGTGTAGGGTGGTAGAGATCAGTGCAACAGGATCTGAGGCGGGGGGATTTGTCCAGGCTGTTGGTTTGATATTGGGGTGTTGTAGGAGAAACATCAACAGCAGAAAAGTTCATGACTGGTTTTTTTGAATGACTGGTTGGGAATGTGGTATTCAAGTCAGCAAGTCTGTGTTGTACTGGCGTCCTGATGAGAGAGTTTGAGATTCACAGAGGTTGGTGGAAGGAAAGGAAAAGCAAATATGAGGATGGAGACAACTGGAAGTAGACAGTACGCACCAGAGTGAACAGCTGGCGAGGGGACACACGAGAGCTCGCAGGAGGCTCGCTGGGTCTTGGGTGCCATTGGAACCATGGCGTTGAAGCCCTGCAGAAACCAGAAGTTAAACAGAAATAAATGACCCTTTTCCAGGCCTAACTCTATTTTATAGCATCACGTTCAAAGCCAAAGTGTCTTCTCAGCTTGTGCTGCAGCTGCTCTGGTGTGTCCCCCCATCGCCACCCCCTTTGCTCAGCGTATCCCATTAACAGGTTATTTTAGATCAGGACCTTCCCAGACCTGTGCGGGTGTAATGCTTTATTCCCCCCACACTCTGCTTTTCAATTTCCATCTTTTCCTTTACTCTTTGAACCAAACCTGCTCTCTGTTCCCTCAAAGTGGCCGCTGCTGCTTTGCTGTGTCCCCTCATCTTGCGCTGTTGGTGAACGGGCTGAGTACTGAGAGCTGAGGGTGTCTTTAGCTGAGATAACCACGTTTCACGGTGCAGGTATCTGTATGAGGTTTTGAACACTAGAATATACCTCAGAAGAGTTTTCTTTGCAAGGTGGTGAATTAAACATCTCCCTCTTGCAAACGCCCAGGACAGGCGGGAGCGGTGGAGTGCAGTTAGCTGGGGTGGGAGCTGGGGAGAAGGGAGTTCACGGGAGACCTCGAGTCTGCAGACAAGTGATGTTCCTCCAGGAACATGTGCTGTTCTCTGCCCTTTATCCCGTAGCTGTTCCCAATTTAATGAGAAGATTGAAAAATGAAGAAGTTGAAGTTTAGCCCGTGCTGGTCCCAGGGAAGGCGTAGGTCAGGCTGTGCCTTAGAAAACTCTACTTTAACCACACACAGTTGCACTCTCTCAGCTGCAGTCACACATTACAGCCATGTTATAAAACAAGCCATTTTTCTTTTAAATTAAGTGATCCCTGTCTAGCCTTTGCCAGGTGAAGGAGGAAGGAATAAAAAAAAGACCAAAAATAAAGAAGACAACTGGGCTAATTGTCCAGATGTTTTGATAACCCCCCAAAAGAGAACAGTGGTGTTGTAAAATCAGTGCTGTTGTCATGAAGTTTAACATTCAGTGCCTCACAAGGTATGAAAAGTATTTATTGCCCTGCTGATGTATTCTCTGCCATTGCTGGTTGTCTTCTTCACGCCATGGGAGACCAGTGGCTCATTGGACGTTGTCAAGGGAGACCTGGGAAGATGCTGGTGGCTCCTCGTTGGAAGAGCCAAGTGAGAGACTCTGGGTTGATACAGACCTCGTTCGTGAAAGTTGATGATAACGTTTTAATGTGGCACCAACTGAAGCAGGAAGGGAGCACCTCCCACCTTGGGGACACTTTTTAGAGGGTCTGGTATGGTATAAGGTGCTGTTCAACGTGGGGAAGATGGGGTCTGCCCCAGGCTGGCTGCCCTCGCCAGCCACCTCTCTGAAACAGGTCCATGTCCTCAGTGCCTGTTAGTAATGTTGGATTGATTCCACCTTCCCAAGTAATGTTGGATTGATTCCACCTTCCCAAACCTTTCTTATCCAGGCTTATTTAACAACTTTTTAAGGTCCCAAGTAGCCGAGTGGGGCTGTTATCCATCAGGAAGCACTTTGGACCAGCCGTGAAAGGTGCTGTCTCAAGCAGTACCAAAACTGCTGAATCAAAACAAAAAAAGCTCTTCAACCAAAACGTCTTATGAAGAAAGCAACCACACGGCTGCTTTTTTCATAAAAATCTCTATTTTCTCATCTGGGATTCAGGATGGAAAATTGATTTATCTTCATTTTACCTGTTTATAGATTTCCCTTGTCAGCCAGCACCTCGCTCTGCTCTCCTGCGCTTGCTCTCACGTTTCCGCTCTCTGAAATATTTCTTTGTAGATTAATTGCCCGAGGGCAGGGGGATGGTTTTGGTAGTCTCAGATGGGTGATTCTGCAGCGAGATACGGGAGGCTTGGCAGGGCTGCGTTTGAACATTAGCCTTTTTATCACCTTCCTATTAAATTTCCATTCAATTTTAGTGCTCCAGAAAGGTAAAAAAATAAAAAAAGGGCCTAAGACAACACAGCTTTTGGCATTGCCATCTTTAAACTTCGGGAGCTGCAGCCCCTTGGACTCACTGCCCATGAAATTTGGCTTCTCTTAAACAAGACTGATGTGGATCTCACCAACCTTGGTGGTGCTTTTGTCAGCGGGGCTGTGGGGGGAAAGCACCTATCAGGGTCAGGGAGGAGATTGGGGTTGGTGTAGAGTCAGCAAACTGGTGCTCGCTGTTTCCAGCTGTCAGAGAGCTACTGTTACCTGCTAATAATTGCTCGTGGGTGTTTTAAATCCAGATAGTGTAAGATTTTTGTTTATTTTTCTTCTTGAATACACTCTGCTTTGTGGGCCTGGTTCTTTAGGGGGAGGTCTGCAGTGTGTTTCTGTTGTGACCAAGAGGCAGTGGCTGTCCCGAGGGGATGAATCCTGTGTCTAGTTGTGGGCCCCGCACTTCAAGAAAGATGTTGAGGGGTTGGAGTGAGTCCAGAGGAGGGCGACCAAGCTGGTGAAGGGTCTGGAGGGTCTGAGCTACGAGGAACGGCTGAGGGAGCTGGGGGTGTTTAGCCTGGAGAAGAGGAGGCTCCGAGGTGACCTTATTGCAGTCTACAACTACCTGAAGGGAGGTTGTAGCACAGTGGGAGTCGGCCTCTTCTCCCAGGCAACTAGCGACAGGGCAAGAGGACACAGCCTCAAGCTTGGCCAGGGGAGGTTCAGGTTGGACATTAGGAAGCATTTCTTCTCAGCAAGGGTCATCAGCCATTGGAAGGGGCTGCCCAGGGAGGTGGTGGAGTCCCCATCTCTGGAGGTGTTTAAGAAAAGCCTGGCCATGGCACTTAGTGCCCTGGTCTAGTTGCCATGGTGGTGTCAGGGCAATGGTTGGATTGATTGATTGATGACTGTAGTATCAAAGCTGGTGGGGCCAGTGTGGGTGTGCCCGCTGTGGTGCCAGGGCACTCTGCTGCCTGTTCTTCTCGTGGCACCCTGTGTGATTTGAGGCTGCCCGTGGTGGGTGTCTGCTGCACATGGAAGTCTGGGAGGAGGAATGAACGGCGTCTTTTTGTTCCTCTTTCATGTCAGTGCTCCCGCGTGCGTTACCAAAGCGCATGTTTGTGCCTTTTCATCTTTCCAGGCATCGCTTTTAACTTTCCCATCACTTGCTCTAGTTCCGTAACAGGCTGGTGACGTGCCTGTGCCTCTTTGTGATCTGCTCCACATCACGTTGAACTGACACTGCTCCGGAGGGGCGTCTCTTTGAAAAGGTGTCTTCAGGTTTGCTCTCGCTGGCTTCCCACCATGTGCTGCAAAATTCTCCCTCAAATGAGTTACAGGCAGGTGGAGACAGGGAAACTCATGTCTTCAGAGTGGTGGGTGCACGTTCAAACTGGAAACTGTTTTGAAACTTTGTTTAAAATTTTTTTGAGGTGTAATCAATATCAGTGAGACCTTTGGGCAGAATCAAGGCTGCAGGAATTATTGCAAGGGGAGAGAATTACAAACACTTGCACACTGTTGATCCCCAAAACTCAGCCTCACTCTTAATTACACAGAAAGCTCTGAGCACCCCAACACATCCCTGCGTGTCTCCTTGTTATCTGTGCGGTGACAGCGTTTGATGTATCACTGCTCTCCCTAATTTGCAGCATTCTTATACACAGCACTCATCACTTGATCTATTAAATGTGCCATTAGTTGCCATAGAAACTAATTTTCCTTGATTAAGTTTTTAAAATGCCACATCCACGCTCAGGTGAAGCAAACGGTGGGTGGGCAAATGCGGCCCTTTTTTCATAAATTACTGCTTGCAGGATTTTGCCCAGAGGTTGGTTTGGATTTTTGAACAGAATTCTGCAGAGCCCCTGGCTGTGTGGGAATGAGGCACCGTGATGATCCTCCGCTGGCTGAGCTGAGCCCAGCCTGTGTCAGGCTCTAGCCTGTGCTGGGGGGGTCCAGACGGTGCCAGGAACAACTGTGACTGTCCCGAGGCGAGGAGTGATGTTTGGACCATGGGGGTCAGAGGAAGCAATGTCTTCTGAAAGAGCAGGGACTGGCTGGGATTCTGTGTTCCTGGTTGTCCTCTAAAGGCTGAATGCCAAAGACCTTGCTTTGGGGAAGGGAAGGGATGGCATCCAGAGGGACCTGGACAGGCTGGAGAGCTGGGCCTGTGCAAACCTTGTGGAGTTCAACAAGGCCAAGTGCAAGGTCCTGCATGTGGGTCGGGGCAATCCCAAGCACAAACACAGGCTGGGCGGAGAATGGGTTGAGAGCAGCCCTGAGGAGAAGGACTTGGGGGTGATGGGTGACGAGAAGCTCACCATGAGCCGGCAACGTGCGCTGGCAGCCCAGAAAGCCACCCGTGTGCTGGGCTGCATCCCCAGCAGCGTGGCCAGCAGGGCGAGGGAGGGGATTCTGCCCCTCTGCTCCGCTCTCGGGAGACCCCCCCTGCAGTGCTGCGTCCAGCTCTGGGGCCCCAACATGAGAAGGACACGGAGCTGTTGGAGCGAGTCCAGAGGAGGCCACGAAGATGATCCAAGGGCTGGAGCCCCTCTGCTCTGGAGACAGGCTGAGAGAGTTGGGGCTGTTCAGCCTGGAGAAGAGAAGGCTCCGAGGAGACCTTCTGGCACCTTCCAGTACCTGAAGGGGCTACAGGAAAGCTGGAGAGGGGCTTTTTATAAGGGCAAGTAGTGACAGGATGAGGGGGAATGGTTTTAAACTGAAAGAGGGGAGATTGAGATGAGATCTTAGGAAGAAATTCTTTGGTGTGAGGGTGGTGAGACCCTGGCCCAGGTTGCCCAGAGAAGCTGTGATAAATGACTGTGTCGTTTTATCCCCTTGAAATCAAGGGGCTAAGACATGCATTTATTGCTGATTGTGTGTGAAGAGAGCGGTGGATAGCTTGACTCTCCTGCAAAGCAGTACATGGGAGGATCTGTGTTTGGAAGACCCAAGATTTTCTCCTCGGTTCTGTTTTGCTGTGTTTTCTTTCCACTTGTAGGAGTGGAGTGCTGTGCTGCTGGCCACCCTGTCAACAAGTAGCTGAGAAGCTGCTAGGGGATACCTCGTGCTTCCCGAGCTCAGTGCTTGCACTGCCTGAGCAGAGCCAGGACTGCTGCTCCCCCAGGGCACGCGTGGCCCCAGCGACGTGCACCCTGCCTGGTGGGAATTCGGGTGGCAGAAGTGGGTGGTCCAAGTGGCACCGATGTTCTTCCTTGGCTACAGCAGACTGGTGGGGAAGCTGAGCTGCCTCACGCTGTGTGCCAGCTTGGTCAGAGCAGGAAGGTGCTGAGCACACAGCCTGTCCTACAGGAACAGAGGTGGTGGCTGGCAGGGGATGTGCTCAGTGTAGGCTTGGTGCTTGGGTCCCCAAAGGTGCCTGGGTTGACCAGGGCGAGCCATGTCAGGAGCGGCTGGAGTTAACAGGGCTGTCCCATGTACACCTGCTTTGTTGCAGCTATTGTGCACAGGGTGTGGATGATGGGGTTTCTTTTGCAGATTTATATTGCAGAAGAAATTCTTTGTTGTGAGGGTGGTGAGACCCTGGCCCAGGTTGCCCAGAGAAGCTGTGGCTGCCCCCTCCATGGCAGTGTTCAAGGCTAGGTTGGATGGGGCTTGGAGCAACCTGGTCTGGTGGAAGGTGTCCCTGCCTGTGGCAGGGGGTTGGAACTAGATGGTCTTTAAGGTCCCTTCCAACCCAAACCAGTCTGAGATTCTAAGAAGGATTTGTTTGATTATAATTATCATCTGGTGCTGGCTGGTACGATGAGGCTTGTTAGGTGGGATGGACGAGGCTGCTGTTGCGACATTGGCCAGCACCTTCCTGTGGGGTGGGATGTCTGTGTTCCCCAAAGAAACACAGAGCCTCTTTTGGAGAAGCAGAAAGGAGCAAAGTTTTCAAATTAGAGAGGAGGATCAACAGGGAGAATATAAGGGTGGGTAAATGGGCAGCACATTTGTCCTTATCAGGGCTGAGAGAGACTGAAAGGTCAGTCCAGCCCAGCACAGCCCAAGTCAGCAGCAGTTTTTGCTCAACCTTCCACGTTTGCATTTAGAAACAACAGCAGGGAAGGAAGAGAAAAAGAGTTGTTAAGACTGTTAGTTGCACTTGCTTATTGGGAACTTTTTTCCTGTCTCAAATGAGTGAGGAATAAACCAAACTTCTGGAATTAAATACGTTTTTGGTGGGTACCAGCACGTCTGGTTAGTCCTGAGTGCACAAACGTCGTGCACTCGCTTTGTGTCTTGGTCCCAAGAAGCCTGGTGCAACTCCAGGAGCCTCTTGCTCGCTTGTCTTTCAAGGCTGTCCCTCAACCAGGATGCTGTGACTTCTGTCAGGGACTTTTTTTCATATTTAACGCTTCTTTCTCTTGTCAGACAGAGCAGGGGAGGGTTGTCGTGAGCACAGAATGTCTCTGCAGTGCTCTGCAGAGGTGTGAATTCAGATGCTGTGCTTTAGGAGGAAAACACCAAATAAACTGTTCGTAGCCTGAACAGCAAAAATGGTATGTAAATTTTAATCACGTATTTCTTTTCGTGCTGAAGAACGAGAGAAATACATGCTTTGGTAGCTAAACGTGGGCTTCGTTGAGTCAAACTTTTGTGAAGGGTTTTTTTCAGCATAAAATGCGGGCTAATTTAGTCATGAGTCAGCCTGGATTTTGTCAGGTGTTCACTGACAGTCTTCCTGTGAACTGGGGAGTGTCATGTGAAATCATCATCACTTTTCCTAACAAGAGGAGAATTATTGTAATAAGGATATGCAGAATGTAATAGGAAAACAGCTGTTCCAGGGTAAGCAACCCCCCTCCCCACAAATTGCTTTCTTTGGCCTCATCAGCAGTTAATAAGAACTCCTATCAATTAAAATAGAAAATGTAGCAACCACTTTACCTCAAAGGAGCCTTTTATGTTTCACTTGCAGCTGATCAAAGAGAACATCACGTGGGTTTTCTTGTTTTGTTTTCCTGAAATGTTGCTTTTTATATTTTAATGGGTAGAGCGCCAGGAAATGTTAATTCCTTCTTTGTGCACGGTAATAAGGTGAAGCTGGGATTCTGTTCTGAAACATTAGGGAGGCTACACTAATCACACTGAGTAATTAAGATGGTAAGCATTTTAAATAATGAAGGTGTTTCTGTAGTGTGCCACGGTTACATGTGTCTGTTGATGGAGATACCTCGCTGCTTGGCAAGGAGCTGGTTTGTTGGAGCTGGAAGGAGAGGTGGGTGAAGCGCTGCGTGGTCCACGTCAGCTGCCTGTTAACTCCAGACGTTCATGGACTGGGGTTTTGCAATGCTCGTTGATATCCTGACACACCATGGCTGTTTGGAGAGTTGCCTTTACTTGCTTCTGGACCTCATTTATTGATGTTGTCAATAAATATATTTTTGTCTCGATGCTGCTTTATGTTGTCTCACTGCTAAATCTTACGTAGCCTCAGCTGTGAGGATGACTGTGGGAACCTTGAAGGAAGAGCAGGCAGAGGTGAAGAAATAAGTGGAGAAGGAGGGAGGTCCAGAGGTGCTGAGACCCAGCCATTTCTGTTAATTATGGACATGATGGTAAAGGTTATAAGAATTTAGACTTCCCAAAATGAGGGAATGAGGAACGGCTGAGGGAGCTGGGGGTGTTTAGCCTGGAGAAGAGGAGGCTCAGAGGTGACCTTAGTGCAGTCTACAGCTACCTGAAGGGAGGTTGTAGCGCAGTGGGAGTCGGCCTCTTCTCCCAGGCAACCAGCGCTAGGACAAGGGGACACAGCCTCAAGCTTTGCCAGGGGAGGTTCAGGTTGGACATTAGGAAGCATTTCTTCTCAGCAAGGGTCATTAGCCATTGGAAGGGGCTGCCCAGGGAGGTGGTGGAGTCACCATCTCTGGAGGTGTTTAAGAAAAGCCTGGACATGGCCCTTAGTGCCATGGTCTAGTTGCCATGGTGGTGTCAGGGCAATGGTTGGACTCGATGATCCCAGAGGGCTCTTCCAACCTGATTGATTCTGTGATTCTGTGAAAAAGCAACTGAGAAGAAAACACAAACCACTAAAGAAGCCATTTCCCCCCAAATCTGTTTTGCACCTGAAGTCCTTGCCTACTGGCAATCTGATACTAAAAACTCACAGATCAGCTGTAGTTGATAAAAGGGCTTGGTGGAGTTGTCTTTGTTAGGTGGAAGTTATAGAGCCCCTTCTCCACCCTGTCATGGAGCGCAGAACCTTCTGGGCAGCAGTAACGGGGAAGGTGCAGCATCCTTGGGGGTCCTCCCACCCCTCTGGCACACAGGCTTTCCCTGTGACCCTGAGCTGGGTGCTCTGGTCAGTGTCTGCGGGATGGCTGGTGGCCCTCCTTGCTGGGCTCCACCGAGCGCTTCATCTTCATGATGACAACAGTCTTGTTCCCAGTGTAACTATTAAAATGTAATTCTGTCTGGAGTGACATAGTTTTGATGAGACAACTCATATGCTGCAAACAGCACATTGTCCCACTGACCATTTTGTGAATATGCCTCTGTAAGAAATGTAAAGCTTCACCCTGTCATCTGCAGGAAGCTTCATTAGAAGGCACGTGGTTTGCAAGCTGGTGAAAACCCTAAACTCCTCAGTTGTGTTATTCTGAATGATTGACCAGTCGTATCTTGCTGATTCTTCTGGTTCTCTGTGTCTTGACAAGAAATACGTTTGCAGGTTTCTAAACAGGGCTTGGAAGCTTAAATCAAGATAAATGCAACATCAGATATTGTATTTCAGTGGCACTCTCTCAGTTGAGAATATTGAGCCTAGGCTTGCTAAAGCATCAGCAATCACCGAAATGAGACTATCAGAGAATCACGTGGAGTTGGAAATGAGATCAGGGTTGGTGAATTTTAGCATACCAGTTTCATAGTGACCCTCGTGGAAGCTTAAAAGCTGCCAGAAATCCCCTACAGAAAGTTTCCAATGAACACAGAGCATGAATCTCCCATCACCGATGGTAAACAGCAAAATTTTCTGGTTTACTGAAGTAAGGACACTTGTCCTCTGAATGGGTGGCATCTGTCTTCTCCCCTTCCCCTGGATCTTCCCCACCCTGAACTGTGCTCTGCAGTCTTTGGTTTCTGTATGTATATTGTCAGCTTTTGTTTTCCTTTTTCTTGGTGGCCCTTAAAAGGGTAGAGGGTTGGCTGAAAGGATGGAGACGTGGCTCTGGGATCCTGCAGAAGTACCTGTTTTTCCATGACTGTTGAACATCCTAGTCTCATAGGCAAAAATGAGGTGGGTGGTTTTGGAATGAGGTCTGTTGCTGTGAGGTCTTGCTCACTGCAAAAGAATGTATTTGATGAGTAAAGAGAGAATTTAGTAACCTAGGGAAACTAGCAGCATATGCAGATCTGCTGTGGCTGAAGCAGAAGTACATTCTGGGAGGTAGTCTGTGAAAAGATACCTTCTGAAGAAACACTTGAAGATGGTTTTTATGGAGCGGAATAGGGAATCATTCCCATTGCTGTGGACGTAGTGAAAGACGTGTTCTTCTCTACCTGTGAGTAAAACCTCAGAGCAGCGAGCTCCTCGAATGTTTTCCCATAGCAGCAGGAAGTGTTCATGGTTGGAAACCACATTTGTTTTGCTGCCCTTTTGATTTCTTCTCCAAAAATGATACACGTTAGATCCAAAAGTCCAAACATACGTTAGTGGCATGTCCAAGACTGGACATGGCACTTAGGGCCATGATCTAGTTGACATGGTGGTGTCAGGGCAACGGTTGGACTCGATGATCCCAGAGGTCTCTTCCAACCTGGTTGATTCTGTGATTCTGTAGTGCCTCTGAGAAGGTGTGGTATGACAACAAACTTGACGGTAGCACCTTCTATGCTTGACTGAAGAGTTTGTCTCTAGAGCTGATGCCCTTCAATATTGATTTGTTTAACACTCGTGTGCATGGCTGGCAGTTCTGCCACTGAACATTAGAGGCTTGATTGTTCTTCAGAGCCTTTTTCTTATATCCCACTAAATTCAGGAGGCAGAGGGAAGGTGGTTCTGTGGCACACTGGTTCTACATGCTGTGAACTCTACTGTCCTGTTTTCCACATATCTTCCTACGGTCTTGAAGGTGGTGCTTTCACAGCAATAACTTGATGGCACCTGAGGACCAGGAGCTCTACCCTCGACGACTAAGGCAGGCTCTTGAGATTGTGGCTTTTGCATTTTAAGGAAAGAAAAACTACTCACAAAACCTAGTCCATCTGACCTCTCTGGTGGTGATAGAGTTTGAACAAATTGGGTTGTTTTCTGGTCTGACCGTTAAACGACCCCTCTGTGATCCTTCTGGGTGTTTTTATTCTCTGTGCTGCTACCAGCCTGTTCTCATAGATAAAATTATATCCCAGACTGAGCTCTCCTTCAGCCTCTGGCAGCTGGGAGTGGCCGTTTGGGTTTATTTTTGCTGCCATCCACCTGAGTGCTTGTATCTGGATGCTCTGCAGCGCGAGCGAGCTTATCAGGCTGCAAAAACCATGTGCCTTTTGCTGAAGGATGCTCTGTAATTGAGGCTTATTCCCAAGTGGTGCTGAAGAGCTCTTGTTATGTTAGTTGTTGGGTTAGGCTTCCCCCTCCACCTCCAAGCTTTTGGAGTCAGCTTAGGCATGTGGGAGGTTTTTGTTTGTTTTTGTTTTGATTTATAGGCTGTGCTGTATGTTAGTAAAGGCAAGAAATCTAAACTTGAAGAGGAGAAGTTGAATTTAAATAAGATTAACTATTTAATCTGTGTGTAAATGTTTACCTTCCCAGCCAAAAGCAATTAAAAAAGACTCAACTCTCGCTGTCCCAATTCATTTGGCATGCGCCAGGTATTTGTTCTGGTGCTGTACTACAGGGTGCACAGCACAGATGCTGAAATAAAGCTAAACAGAACTAAAAAAATTGCTGTTCTGAGAAGTATGACTATCTTGGTTGTCTTAGAGGTAGCCAAAAATTACAAGGAGCTTTAAAACGCCTTTCTAGGGTGTAACAGCATCTTCCATTAGAACAAGCAGGAACAACTTGTGTTTTGTTCTGTGCTCCCTTTTTCTGTGTGGGCTGTTATTCTTCCAACAGCAAGTGCATAATTAGACACTAAATAATAAATATCTCCCAGATTATTCTTATTAGTGTTTTTTTTTTTACAGAAAAATGTTGTTCCACTGCATGACTCTCTTCTCCTCAGTTTTGAGTGGTTTGACTTGTTCTACCCCTGCTTGAAAGGTATAACCTTGGCACAGTCTTGATAGGTCCTTATAAATAATTACAGCAGCATTATAGGCTGAATCCTCTTGCTCTTGCAGATTTCAGGATCCAGGAGATAAAAATAACAAGTGAGATTTTTTTTTTTTCTCCTCATGTGTCTATCAATCAAAATGATAAAGATATTTATGACTTGCACGTTTTAATGGTGTAATTAGATATAATTACATGTTCAAATGATTACACATATGAACACTAATTACATAATTGAAGACAATTATGCTAACTAGGTAAATACATAATTAACTAAAAAATCTCTTGTAAAATCAAGGAAATTTGCACAACAGCCAAAGAAAGTAAAATCACAATAAAAAATAAATAACCCTTTCAATCTGGAAACTCCAAGAGCCAGCCAGCCGTGTGTAGTTGGAGAAGACCTGGACGTTTACCTTCTGGTGGGCTGAAGTTTAGTTCAGCTGCCTCTTCTATTTTGTAGTCCCCTTGTCAAAGGAAGGTGAAAATTAAAGCAAAAAGCTGTGCTGTAGTTGCATTTGTCTTGGTCTCTGGCAATGATTTTCTGACCTCTGTAGGCTGGATTTTGGTGGTTTGTTGGGGTGGGGGCTTTTTTGGGGTGAAGAGGGAATTATTTTGTCTTTAGAATTGTGGGTTCTTAATATAGAAGGAAGGGAAAGCTCAAAGCCAGTTAGTTTGTTCCTCCTCCAAGAGAAGGCTCACAGTGGTGGTGGTGTCCTGCTGAGGCTGTGGGGTGGGGGCTTGTTAGACCCTCCTCACCAGCCCCTGCAACACGCTTTCCTCTGACACACCAGTGTACTTTGCACGCCCTTTCCAGCTGCAAAAATTAGTTAAGGCTCATGCAGTAGAAGTGTAGTGAGATGTCTAGAGCCTCAGTAAACTCCCCAGTGCAGAAGTGTGTTTGGGGATGGATCATTACTGTGTATCAGGCAATGCTGAATTAGTGGCTGTAGACCCTCTTCCCTGTGCTGTCAGCTTTTCCAGTTTTAAATATTCTCTGATTTGAATCTTAATTTCCCTTTGGAAATCAGCTCAGTACATCGTTGCTAAATATTGCGATGATTTCCTCAGCTTTTGCTCTACAAGCCCTTAATCCTGTCCTTTTATTTCTAGTTGCAAGCTGAACCAGGTTCTTTTTCTTTTCTTAACGTCTATTTGCAATTCTCTTGACATGTGGGAACTGTTCCCAGATCCTTTTCCTTGGCACTTGTGGGAGTCATTTAAAGGTGTGCCAGGAAAGCTCAACAAGACATGAGTGATGCTATTTGTGATTACTGGATTTTTTTGTAAGTTTTCTTCTCATCGGGTTCTGAGTTGAAATAAGCTAAAATCTCAAAGTCAGTAGGATTCAAACATGTGCTCAATTTCTTTTCCCTGAACAAAGTCTCACAGAACCCTTGCCAGCTGTGCCAGGTACAGGGCAGAAGAGACTCAGTCCTTTTCCAGTGTCATTTAATATTGGTTTGGACTTCCTCACTGTCTGGAGGAGGCTTTGCCATTTCATCCTCTGAAACAAAGAAAAAGAAAGTGTGCACAGAAGTAAAAACATGCCACCAGTGGTGTGTTTTGGTGTCTGTCACTGGCAGTTTCAAGCAGAAACCTGGGAACTTCCATCCTGCCTGAGCCCAGATGTCCCTTGTCCTGTCTCCTGCCCAGCACCTGGAGTGTATAGGTGGGACGTGCTTAATCTTCCAGTCTCTGGGTGTCTGATGTTTTGGGATTGCCTCATCAAAAGGTTGCATCTGATGACTGTGGTAACTAGGTGTGGATAGATTTAATTCCCATGAATGAATGAATATTCACAGAATCAGTCAGGTTGGAAGAGCCCTCTGGGATCATCGAGTCCAACCATTGCCCTGACACCACCATGGCAACTAGACCAGGGCACTAAGTGCCATGTCCAGTCTTTTCTTAAACCCCTCCAGAGATGGTGACTCCACCACCTCCCTGGGCAGCCCCTTCTAATGTCTAATGACCCTTTCTGTAAAGAAATGCTTCCTAATGTCCAACCTGAACCTCCCCTGGCGAAGCTTGAGGCTGTGTCCTCTTGTCCTATCGCTGGTTGCCTGGAAGAAGAGGCTGACTCCCACTCTCTTTTGGAATCAATTTAGAGCCCTGGACTTCATGTCATCGTGTTGGTTAATAATTTGTTAGTTACACAAAACAATTATATATTGTATTTTGAAAGGAAAAAGTATTATTTTGAAAAAAAAATTCTGTTTTGATAATCTCAGTCAATGCTTCTGATTTCTTATGTTAGAAGAAATCATGGTCTTGATGCAGTATCTGTGACTTGTGCTCAGCAGCTGCTGATCTTTTCTGGCCTTAAGTCTCTTGATAGCATTTCATACCAGGCTGCCTTCTCAGCTGAGCTGCCAGCTCTCTCTTGTCAGGATTTTCTTCTATTTTTCCTTTTCTTCCTGCTCCCCCACTTCCCAATTCTCCCACCTTTCAAGCAAAATAAAATGTCATCTCCTTTCTTTGTCATCACAGCTAGAACAAGTTAAATCTCAGGATCTCGCTCTCATTTTTAGCTCAATGAGATTGTGAGGTGTAATTCAGCACGAAGGAGTGCTGATTCCTGTGGAAGGGAAAAAGCACAGCTAATGTTACTGTATCACTGAGATTTAGGGTTTAATTGAGAAAGATGTCTGGAAATAAGGCAGGTGTGCATCTTCAGTCTCAGAGGGATGCAACGCAGGGTGGGCTGTAGGAAATGCTGGTAAGGGCCAATGCGAATGTCAAGGCAGAGCCTGGTGGTCATCAGCTTTCAATATTTAGAAGGGATTTTTCTCAGAGTCTCTTCGTGCACCACGTCTGCTATCAGCGGTGTTTGAAGTACAGCCTGATTTTTTCTGGATTACGTTTTATGAAGTTTTTAAAATGGGAACTAGTTTAAGTAAACACCCTGATATTGCATTGCAGGGAATCAATAACCTCGGTGCTATTTGCAGAAGAAAATGTAGTGGAAAAAGAGCCATTTAAACCCAGTGTTTTATGATGTTCAGTTAAGTGGATTTAATTTGTTCAAGCAGAGGTGGGCCAAAAATGTGGCTGGGTTACCATCAGAGTGCACGGTGCGGGCCTGCTGCCTCTGCAGCCTGGGGCTTTGCTGGAGAAGGGAAGGCAGTGCCTTGCGTGCTTGTGCAGGAGCAAAGAATTACAGATCCACAAAACTTCGGAGCCCTTGGGAGCTACAAGCATGTTCTGGAAACAAAGCTGGTTTCTTAGTTTTTGCACAGAAGGAAAACAAGTGCATTTTTCTTCCCGTTGTTGGCTCCTCTGTACTAAGAGTGTGTAGGTCTTTGCCTCGTAGCGTTCTCCATCTGCACAGAAATAGCTTTCTGTTGCAATTCTATTTTCGCCACACGTGCAGCCGTGCTGGCGTCAGCGACTGCGGCTTTTGTTTTCTCGTTTACAGATGCATTTATTTGTGACGCTTGTCAGTCAGTTTGAAGGCCGCATGTCTGCCCAAAAATATCTCCCCTAATGATTGTTGCGGGAGGTAGTCAAGATTCGTATTACTGAGAGACCAGAAGAGAAATATTTTCTTCTGCCTTTATCAGTTTACTTGTAAGTCTCTGACAGCATTTTGGGTGTGCTCTGTAAAGCTGTTTGTCCTGGTTTGGCGTAAACCAGGCCAATTTTCCTTTCAGTGATTTTTACTTTCAGCTAAGTCTCTTGTAAGTAACGGCACTTTCTGAAACTCACTGCATGTTTTGCAGACAGTGTCTGCTTCTAGGACTGGTAACGCTCAAAGTTCGTAGTTATCACTGAGGCACCGGTAGGGATGTTATGCAGAAAGGCTCTTGCTGTACTTCTTAGAGAAACCAAGGTCACTGGTTACGAGTGAAGAGGTGAAGGGGGGGTCGCACCTGCAGGGAGGAGTGGACAGGGCAGGTGACCCAAAATTGACCAACAAAGGTATTCCATCCCATACACGTCATTCTTGGTATAAAGCAGGGGGATCACGAGGGCCTCGGCCTGCTTGAGCCTTCGGGCCCGCTTGAGCCTTCGGCCCTTTATTCTCCCTTCTCGCCCTTCTACTATGGCCAGTGTCCAAGGAGGACTCTGTCTGTTTTCCTGCTGCCCCCGATCCCGATCCGTGCATCCCTGAATCCAGCTCTCGACCGTCGCTGGGCCCAGCCTGGGCCTTCCCAGAGCCTGCCCTGCAGTGCCGGTGGGGATATGGCCGACATCAGGGGAGCTTGATCTTGGGTTTGTATATATTTGATTATTCCAATATTATTATTATACTCTTTTTCATTATTATAGTTTAGTAAAAGTGTTTCAACTTTCCAACCCATAAGTCTCTCTCCCTTTTCCCTTTCCCTTCTGGAGGGGAGGGAGGGTTAACAGAGAGCATCTGCCACAGGTTTAACAGCCGGCCCACTTTAAACCGTGACACCGTTTCTCCTGAATACTCTGTTTCTCCCAGGTGTCTTGCAGGGGAGTGAAATGGGTAGAGATGGAGAGAATGAGAAGCAGAAGTAATACCTGAAAGGACTATTATAAAAGGAAAAAAGCATCAATTTTAAACTGCCTGGATTTCAAGATAGCTTTGTCACTTTGAAACACGATTCTATTATGAAGAGTGACTTTAAAGTAGAAAAACCCTGTTTAGCAGCCACTTTTTCCTCTCTCTGTTTAGACTCCAGTCTGCTGAGTTTAATGACAGAAACACATTTTTCTACCTTTTTTGCTCTTGAAGGAGACAAGTAGTTCTGGGAATGAGGGAGCTGACGGCTTCTGGTTTCCCTGTGCTGCTTGTGCTGTGGTTGCACAGCAGCTCCTCAGACCTCTGTCCTCCTCTAACACCCTCCCACATCCCTGTCCCCAGGCTGGATGAAGGCATCACCTCTGGGTGCCAGGAGGTGGGGATGGTACCGCTCCGGGGCTGGCTATGTGCCCGTGCTGAATTTTGGTAAAACTGGGCTCTGGAAGGTTGTGCAGGGAGGACCAGCAGCCATGTAAGACACTTTGTTTGCAAAATTGGGCTAGTAAGAGTTATTTAGGGTAAGGTTGGGTTTTAAGTCTTTGGGCACTGTGAGGATGGTGCCTTGGTTGCAGTTGTGCAGAAGTGCTGGGTGGTGGAAATCCAGAACCAGGTGATGGTTTGGGCTATAGAGCTGGTTCCTGGTGGTGAGCACAAGGAGGAGATTTCATGTCCCTGGATCTGTGCTGAAACTTCCAGCACTCCTGGAAAAGTCCTTTGGTACTGCTGACTTCGGTTTAGTGAAACATCTTGGATAGAAGATACTTTGCATAAACATCTTAGGCTGAGCAAATGGAAAGCGATTTCTAATTCATTTTATTACCGCCTTAAATTTGCCTCCTATGTGGAAAATTGATCTGCTATTGAATTTCAGTCCCTCATGTGTGTTCTTAAAGATGTTGATTGCTTCTCCCTGATTTTTCATTTGATGCTGCAGATTTGCTGAGCTTATCACTTGCTCTCTTGAACATGTTTCTATTACTTTAATGAGTACTGTGGCTTTTCTCTATCCCCTTGCCAGTTCTTCAACATCTTATAGAAATGTAGAATCACAGAATAGTTTGGGTTGGAAGGGACCTTAAAGATCAGGTAGTTCCAACCCCCCTGCCACGGGCAGGGACACCTTCCACCAGACCAGGTTGCTCCAAGCCCCGTCCAACCTGGCCTTGAGCCGGGGAGGGGGCAGCCACAGCTTCTCTGGGCAACCTGGGCCAGTGTCTCACCACCCTCACAGCAAAGAATTTCTTCCTAATATCTCATGTAAATCTTCCCTCTTCCAGTTTAAAACCATTACCCCTTGCCCTATCACTACATGCCCTTGTAAAAAGTCCCCCCACCTCCCCATCCCAAATCCTTTTTAGCAATTGCAGCTTCTGAGAAGTGCACAGAATGGTGCCTTCCTAGGAGGTAAACTTTGCAGAGCATCACTGGAAATACCTCATCCATGGACCCAGTTCTCTTCTTTCCAGCTCTTCCAGTGACTGGCCTCCAGGTTATCAGCTTTCTTACTGTAGCATTGCTCTTGTAATTCATGTGTGTTTGATTATACCACCCTTTCTTTTCGAAAACTGTAACGATTTTTGATCATTTACTGTTCTTATATGGCAAAAATAACAACCTATTCTGTCACTGGGGGAAAAAAAAAAAAGGTGCTATGATTTAGATCAGCCCACAGGGGAAAGAGTCGTCTAGATGTGAATTTCGCAGAGTTCTCTGATGGTCTCATCACCAAGCTTAATTCTGTGTCCGTGGTAGTAGCTACAAGTTACAAAATGTCTTGTATTTATTTGCCTTTAAATCATTTAAGAACTATAATGACTGAATTTCCATGCATTTAAGTTATGAGGATGTGTTTATGACTCTGGTGGTTTAACATGATACACCACCATAAAAATTAATAAGTAGGAATTCAAATGGTGCTGTGTCTGCTTCATTCTGCCCTTAAATTATGTTCTTTATTATGAAGGTGCAAAGTTGTATTTCATTTTGAAACAAATTAATGCTGGTGAGTAAAAAAGCTGAGAGAATAATAAAAATACAGCGTTCACAGGTGTTTGGATCATTTAATGAAACTGCTTGAATAATTTAGTTGATGGACAGTAAATAATTTCTCATGAGGAAGGCATAACCATGCAAGGCCCTTGTAAGTCCTGCAGGTATTGACGATATTAAAATGATACTGAGCTCAGTAAAAGCAAAGCTCTGCGAAATTCATTGAACTCAGTCCTTCCCAGTTAATGCTAGAGGAGGTATTTTCCTGCCATGCAGAATGAAAAAAACCCTCCATCCTTCAGAAAGATATTTATAGTAAAATGTATATTGATTATTCGGTATGAAAGTGCTAATTTTTGAAGTAGTGAAACATCTTAAAGTCATAAGGAAAAACATTATAGTTCAACTAGGATAAATTGCTGCAATTAATCATTTAGCAGGTTGCTCAGAGATGTTTTGAGAAAGTATGTCTAGATGTTTCCCCAGACACTGCCTTTTCATAAAGAAATACAGACTGATTCAACTAAGCAAGATGCTCTTAAGAACGATCTAAAGAGGGGTTGTTTTACCAGTTTACCTAATGATTGCAATATTCTTTTCTTCAGGATCCACTCATTAATTTCCTCTTAAATTGTTCAGTGATCGCTTAAAATTTCTTCATTTATATCCATTACTCTTTAGGTTTTCAGCCTTTGAGTGTCAGAAATCCTTCCTCTGGACTTTTCAAAGCCAAGTTCTTAATTCTTGGTGTTCAGATGTAGACCTCTGCAGTGCCTAATTTTCCAGAGTTTTGATGATGACACGTACAAGTCTGGGTCGAACAACTGAGACACGAGCCTTTTAAATTTAAGGAAAGTGAAGTAACATGTGCTGCTTTGAAATTCTAGCGCTGCAGAAATTGTGTTTAAAAATGTAGTTTTCATCGAGGAAAACCTCTTTGAAAGTCAAATGAACAAATAACCTGAAAGACCAAAACAAACAAACAAAAAGTATATTCTTTGGGGCATGTCCTTACGTAAAACACATCCTTCCTTACCTTACTCCACCATGCTGGTCTGGACTACCCCATCCACATGTCTGCTGCCGGGTGTCACATCTGAGATGGACTCTGCTCCATCAGCTCATGGGCTCTGAGCCGTGGGGTGGCAAAGCTCCACAAATGCCTTTGCAGCATTTATAGTAAATAAATCAGTGCCATTTCTGAAGGGAAGTTTGTGGCAAGTGTAGAAATTGGGTTTGTTGCCAAGTTTGGTCTTTTTTTTGGGTGGCTGTTCTTGTTCCTTCGCATCTGGGAGATTCCTACTAGGGCTAATAGGAATTAAAACAAATTTGGACTGCTTAAGAAGTATAAATATATCCCATTGCTACATTGGAGCGAGTCCAGAGGAGGGCGACCAAGCTGGTGAAGGGTCTGGAGGGTCTGACCTACGAGGAACGGCTGAGGGAGCTGGGGGTGTTTAGCCTGGAGAAGAGGAGGAGGCTCCGAGGTGACCTTAGTGCAGTCTACAACTACCTGAAGGGAGGTTGTAGTGGAGTGGGAGTCCGCCTCTTCTCCCAGGCAACTAGCGATAGGACAAGAGGACACAGCCTCAAGCTTGGCCAGGGGAGGTTCAGGTTGGACATTAGGAAGCATTTCTTGTCAGCAAGGGTCATTAGGCATTGGAAGGGGCTGCCCAGGGAGGTGGTGGAGTCCCCATCTCTGGAGGTGTTTAAGAAAAGCCTGGCCATGGCACTTAGTGCCATGGTCTAGTTGCCATGGTGGTGTCAGGGCAATGGTTGGACTCGATGATCCCAGAGGTCTCTTCCAACCTGATTGATTCTGTGAATCCCCTGCCATCAAGAAGCGTGGATGCTGCTTTGGGATTTGAGGCTGATGCCTGCTACAGTGCCACATGAGCCCATGGTGCCCCTTTGCCACCACTCTCCACCTTGGAAATGGGATAATGTCAGTGCTGTGGTGGCAGTTGCTCTGAAGGTCACTGCGTTAAGCAGTGATGAGGGCTTGGGCACTAGAGCTGTGAGGCACTCCATATCTAAGGATGGATTTGATGGCTTCAGTCTCTTACAAGTCATTAGAGGTCACCCCAAAGCCTGGACTGGAGCTTGCAGGAGGTGGAACCGCTGAGGACCTCTCTGAAGAGGTTTCCAGCCTCAGACATCTGGCTTTCCTGTGCCCAGTTTTTTGATTACTGCATTAGCATCATGTTTGAGAGTCATCTTTCTTCCCAGTGCGTTCAATAAATTACAATGCAATATCGATCAGCATGTTTTTGTGTGTGTGATGAGTTGACACTAAGGGAAATAATGAGCTGAAGTTAAATCAGACCAGTGACATTCCTGGAGGATATCTTCTAGGAGAGAACCTAGTGGACAGTATAACTTTTATTCTTCAGGGATCTCTACATACTCTACAAAATTAGTTAATTTGTTAAAATTGCTTCTTTTTCTTCTCAAACATACATGTACATATGTTTTTTTTTTAAAGCTAAAAAGTCTACTTTTGTTGACAGTCAAACAGTGTCCTGCTTAAAACTCCTTGTAATGAAGAGAAGACAAATATATCACCATTAAGATGCAGTGGAGGGGGGAAGGCTTTTGCGTTCATAAAAAAGATAAAACTCTGACGGTATCTAAATAAACTTTGCTGTATTTTTTTGTATAAGTTATGTAACGTTACCAGTTGCATAGATGCTGATAATATGGTGAAAGCCAAAGGCATCCTGGCCTCTATTAGCAATAGTGTGGCCAGCCGGTCTAGGGAAGTGATCGTCCCTCTGTACTCGGCACTGCTGAGGCCGCACCTTGAATCCTGTGTCCAGTTCTGGGCCCCGCACTTCAAGAGAGATGTTGAGGTGTTGGAGCGAGTGCAGAGGAGGGCGACCAAGCTGGTGAAGGGTCTGGAGGGTCTGACCTCTGAGGAACGGCTGAGGGAGCTGGGGGTGTTTAGCCTGGAGAAGAGGAGGCTCAGAGGTGACCTTAGTGCAGTCTACAACTACCTGAAGGGAGGTTGTAGCGCAGTGGGAGTCGGCCTCTTCTCCCAGGCAACTAGTGATAGGACAAGAGGACACAGCCTCAAGCTTGGCCAGGGGAGGTTCAGGTTGGACATTAGGAAGCATTTCTTCTCAGCAAGGGTCATTAGCCATTGGAAGGGGCTGCCCAGGGCGGTGGTGGAGTCACCATCTCTGGAGGTGTTTAAGAAAAGCCTGGACATGGCACTTAGTGCCCTGGTCTAGTTGCCATGGTGGTGTCAGGGCAATGGTTGGACTTGATGATCCCAGAGGGCTCTTCCAACCTGATTGATTGATTCTGTGATTGATTCTGAATACTTACAACACATTATTTAAGTTATATGTTGCTTTGATAGGGCAGACTGCCTTCCACTGGAAACTTTTTGTGGGAGAGGAAGGGGATGAAGGGAGAAGTCCTGATATTAATATTTTTTCCAGTTAACAATCAAATGGAGCTGTTTTTACAGTTCTGGTTACATAAAGGGAAATAAAACATACAAGAGATTCAGTGAACATCTTAAATACTGTTTTAAAATACTTCTTAAGTATTTGATATATATATTATGAGACTGTATTCTGCAGCATGCAGAAGCTGAGTGTGTTTTCCAAAATTATCATGCAGCACATTTATACAGATGATTTAAAAAGCCCCGAAGCCAAGAGTTTAGAATAGAAGTACAGACAGATTGAGACTGGTAAATATAGCAGTGCTAATAGCGTCTCTCTCACACACAGACCAAATGTTGTAGATGTGGAGTTTGGTGTATTTGCTTTATCCCAGAGCAGCAGAACCGCGTTAGAGTTATGCAGGTCACCTGGCAAGAGGGCAAAACCACTCGGGCTTATGAATTTAACAAGCCAGAAAGAGATGAAAAATTTTTTAAAGTATTGTTTGCTGTAATTTCAGCCTCTGAAGCCCATGCCTGCCCTTGTTTCAAGGGGAGGAGAATTTACATGGGCTACAGCTGGTCATGAATTTTTCACTTCGAAGCCTTTTGTAGAAGATCCCTCCTGCCCCGGAGAAGTTCCCAATGAGAGGAAGGCTGAGCTCTGCCCACCTTGTGATCTTGTGCAGGTTACTGCGATCTGGACCCCAGTTCTGGGTCAGGACTGGGAATGCTGGAACTCAAGTGCCTGGGCACCCGGGGGGAATGATCTCCCTTCAGCCAAGGCAACCCTTAAGGCCACCTCGGTGTCTACCAAGGACTACCTGGCTTAGCCGTAGGACCATCCTTCATGTGGGAGAGGGCTGGAAGCACAGCATGTCCAGCTCAGGCTTGGATGGACACAGAGACAGGCACTTGCTACTGGTGGCAGGCGTGCACTGCCTGAGCTGCCAAGGCTGCAACACCTTGTCCAAACCCTGCCAAAACTGGCTCAAGGTTGCTGGTGGACAGCCTACCTAGCAGTTCCCAATGGATCAGTGTCTAAGCCCAGTTCTTGAGATCATGGCTTCACTGGCTGCTTTTGGACAATCTTGGGGACCATAGCCTGGGAACTAATAGCTAAATATTTATTATCTTGTCTTGTGTCTATCTAATTTTTATCAACGACTACAGAATTTTTGGTCTTCATCCTGGCATAGAATTAGTGGATGGGGTTGAGAAGAGCTAGCTTTGAGAGCTTCAGAAGAGATGTAAACTCCTCTTTATGCAAGTATCCAACTTGTGGCCTCGATGGACGAGAAAAACCTACCATTTAAAAAGCAGTTTTGGTCTGGAACGGAATGTTGCTTGTCCTGGTCATTGAATTAGTGTGAACTGAAACAGAAGGAGGTACCTGGGGAGTCTCTGGAGGTGTGTGTGTTTTATGAGGTAGCTTAGTCCTCTGAGTCACGCAGGCAAGGACTTGGGTCATCAAGCATGGGTGGTAGCAAAGTGCATATCCACCTCTGCCAGCTGTTGGTTGTAGTGGGCTGTTACTGGTGGTTTTATGGGTTTGGAATTTAAAAGTTCACTTTAAAAAAGTCCTCGCTTTTGGAAAATAATTACCAGAGTAAAGGAATCAGTAATTTCTGTAACGATATTAAAAAAACGAAACCACCTATTTGAAGAAATAGATGTTAGTAGCTTGTGGCAGTTTCAAGCAACTGGTCATTTGGCTCCTTAAAATTGGATTTTATTGCTGCTGAAAGATAATCCATCAGTTGTTTTGAAGGTGCTTTACAATGTGCCCTCATTTTTCATTAATCTGTTCTCAATGAAAACTATCCATGCTCAGTGGAGTACATCTGCCTTTTCTGGTGAGCTCTGCTCATTGCCCTTAAGGGGGATTTTTTCTGCAGCTGTTCCAGCTGTGTGACACTGATGGTGGCTTGAGTTGTTCTCCGTATCTCTGCTAGTGACATTTATTTTTTATGGGATGTTTCCATGAAAAGTAATGAAGTACTTAGCTTCGCCAGGGGAGGTTCAGGTTGGACATTAGGAAGCATTTCTTCTCAGCAAGGGTCATTAGCCATTGGAAGGGTCTGCCCAGGGAGGTGGTGGAGTCACCATCTCTGGAGGGGTTTAAGAAAAGCCTGGACATGGCACTTAGTGCCCTGGTCTAGTTGCCATGGTGGTGTCAGGGCAATGGTTGGACTCGATGATCCCAGAGGGCTCTTCCAACCTCACTGATTCTGTGATTCTGTGAAGTATTTCTAAGAGAGGGTGATAAAGGTGAGATTACTAGTCAGGGCTCTTGGATGAAGTGTTTAATTGTAAGCATGAGCTATTTGGTTTTCTGGAGAAGTTTCCCGAGCCCTCCAACATAAAATCCTGGCCGCTGCACACATGGTTCTTGGCTCAATGAAGAGATCTATACTCTGCTCACTTTTACAGACTTAAAGTAACAATCTTTTTTGGTGCTTGCTCAGATCAGGTGGACCAAAACAGCAGGAAGTGCCTCTGACAGATTTCAAGACTCGAGTGTCTTCAATGAAACCCTGAGGATATCCAACATCCAGCGACACCAAGGAGGACGCTACTACTGCAAGGCTGAGAACGGCTTGGGTTCTCCAGCCATAAAGTCCATAAGAGTGGACGTGTACTGTAAGTAAACCTCTTGGGAAGTTCTTACTATGCTTTTTATTAATTTCTTATAGTATCTGCTGTTAGAAAGAAGTGACCAGCCCTTTGTGAAGCCTGGTTTTAAACAGTACTTTAGGGCAGATTCTGCAGCTTTTGGGAGTATTTATGGTCAGAAGACTGGTGTCTGCTCCCAATGAAGTCAAGTGGGGCTGCTCGCATATGGAAATATCTTTAAACAAAATCACAATGCTTCGGGTAGAACAATGAAGCTCAGGTACAACTCAGCCTGCTTACGCAGCTCTCACTTGTACTCAAGTAGTTTATTGCTGTAGGTTTAACAGCAAACTTTGCATCTGACTCTGTAAATTATGTGACTGGACTCGGCTGTTGGAAAGTGAGAAGACCTGAATGCCTCGAACTCTGGTTTTGTGCACACTTCAAATTAAGAAAAACTGTTCAAAATGTGTTTGAAATGCTCCAAAGAGAGAAAGTCTTTGCAATATGTATTTGGAGACTCTTCTAATGCAAATAGTGTCATGTAAACAAATATGTTTACGTGTCCCATATGTAGTTAAACAAATAACTAGAGCTCAAAGTTAACTCCTGAGACCTTCAAAAAGAAACCTGTCTTGTGACCTACAAGCATTGGGCTTGTATTTCCCCAAAAGTGCCCTCTCTGTCAGAGGGATCTCAAGGTGTTTGTTACTTTAGAGACCCAGGCGGTGACAATTTCTGTGAGTTAGTTATGGAATTGGTGAAGGCAACTGCCTTTTGGGGGATGTTCTTGCCTAGTGTGTGCACTTAGCTTCATGATGTGCTTAACGAGCTATAACATACCAATGCCAAATTTGTAAATCCTTTATGAACAATAACTGAATTAGGAATTAATTGCTCATTAGCATGTTGGAGTCCAATAAATGAACAGCCAACCTTAATGACTGGAAATGAGAGGAAACGGCCTCAAGTTGCGCCAGGGGAGGTTTAGACTGGATATTAGGAAAAATTTCTTCACTGAAAGGGTTGTCAAGCACTGGCACAGGCTGCCCAGGGCAGTGGTGGAGTCGCCATCCCTGGAGGGATTTAAAAGCCGTGTAGATGTGGTGCTGAGGGACATGGGTTAGTGGTGGGCTTGGCAGTGCTGGGTTAACGGCTGGACTTGATGATCTTAAAGGTCCTTTCCATCAAAAACAATTCTGTGTGTGACTGCATATAAGCACACCACGCAAGGAAGTTACAAGCATCCAGTGTTTGTAACGGGGCTGGCCCCAGGTTTCACTGAGACTTCCTTCTGGAACATGTCTTTTTCCTTGTGTCGTGTTTTGTTTAGCTATTATGTATTCTCGGATTTGCTGTCTGGGATTTATTATGAGTTTAATTCTGGCTTTTACATCACACACTGCTTCTTAATATACCTGTTTGGGACCATCTGCAAAGGGTGGATGCTGGGTCTCAGTTCACACATTGCATAGGAAGATCTGAATGGAAGCTTCATTCAGTGTTTGGAAGTAAATAATATTCTTCTTCATAGATAGATGCATCTTATTCCTCTCTGCAAGTTCAATACAGACCTAAAGGTTACTTGATATTATTTTCATGTACCCTGTAATTCTGATTAACCATTTTCTAAAAACTCTATGGCTATTAGTCTGAATTATACGTTGCTTGAGGGCATAGTATTTTTTTTTCTGCTCTAAGAAGTTAAACAAAACCCCAAAGATTTTATAACTACATTCGTGGGTAAAGAACATGGTTAAGGAGTTACACTAAACGCATGCAGTATTTTGAAACACTATTTCAATATTTTGAAAATAGTTGGGGTGAATCCTCTGCTGGAGTGAAGGGTCAAAAGCAATTCGTGAAGAATGAGTAGGTCACATTGTTTACAGTCAGGCGTGTAACTGTGTATCCCCGTGGGCTGGTTTGACTTGGATGGCATCAGCCATGCCTGCTAGATCACTAAATCTCTGAAGGTTCAAGGAAAGTCCTTCAGGTGCAGCGATTCCCATCAAGCTGCATTTAGTTGTGACACTGCTTTTAGTGATGCACTGAGGAGGAGAGGGAGTTTTGCTGGCACCTCTGCGGGTGATGGCGGTGGGGTACTCGTACCTACTTTGTTTAAAGCTATCGTGGATTATGCTAAACCAGGCTACAGCCTCTTCTGTTCCTTTAACATAACGCAGATCTAAGTCAAACCGTTGAAAACCAGCAGTCCCGTTTGGTCTGGTGTCAAAATACTCAAATGTAAAAAAAGGTGAAGAAAAAAAGAAGGTGGTTCAGTGTTGCCAAAGCACTTCTTTCATCTGCAGCTGCTCTTGGAAAGAGAGAGGAGTCCGTGCCTCTTTCTGGGCAGGCACAGAGCCACCTTCCAACACTTCGCAACTTATCTTCTTGGTTTTCTTTGCTAGTTTCTTTTAGAAAGATCCCCTTTTTGCTGGTAACAATCTCTTCTTTAGAAGACAACTTTCTGTCCTTACTTTACGTGTCTAAGAAAAATATTTTTTTTTCTTCTCCCAGCTTTGGTTGAAGATCCTCGTCTCTTACTTCAGACTAAAACAAATGCATTCGGTCCCCGTGGCAGCGTATCCTCAGGAGGGAGGTTTCCATTCTTGCTGAGCCACCAGGAGAAGAAACTGCCTTGTATATCCAAGCTGTATTCATCCTCGACTTGAACTCTTTTTCTTCTTTCTCTAGAAGTAGCTCTTTAAAGTGCATCTCATCTTTCCTCTTTGAAGAAAAAGCTTTTGTACTTGACTCCTAGGAAAATTTTTGCTTGACTTATGGAGGACACTTGCTCTTTTATAAGGAAGGAAACTTATGGTATAAATTAATTATTTTGATTTAAAGAAGCAGAGCTCCTCCAAGAAAGCTTTTCTGCTTGTTCCCGAAGGACAACTTACCAGATTTTTAACAAAAAAGTACTAATTGCTCCATTGAAAATGTACTTTTGTATTCCTCTTGCTTCACAGAAGCTTATGGGCACAAGGGCGGGCTGTACAGCTTGAGTAAAAAAAGGTGAAGTGAAAGGTCAGGCTTATGTTAAAAGTTTTCTGAAATTAATTTGGAAGTCAGGATGAAAAATGTTTATCAAACAGATTTAGTTCACAGATATGTTAAGATTTTATTGTGTGGTATATAAGAGACATACACTGTGCAGAAACCACTGCTTGTTGAGAAAATCTGTAATTCCAGGATTAAGAGGTTGATCTGGGGGTTTAGGGGAAACAACCTTTTCTTTTGCTCAGAGATGGACTTAAATCTTTGCTTGCAGCTCTGTTTCCAGAAACCGTCCCTTTACACAAGGTTAGTTAGATCCACCACAGGCTGTTCTGTTCACAGGAACATATTAAGTCCATCCACCATCACCTGCTGCTGTTTGCACTGGATTTTGGCTGCTTTTGCACTGCAGTAGCGTTGTGGCAAGGGGGAGGCCAGGGCAGCCTGATGCAGTTTATTCACAGCATCCAGTTTGTCCCATGGTGGGAACACGCCCTGCACCAGTTCCAGTCCTCTGTGTGTAACACCAATGCAGTTATAGGAGGGGGAAGGCTCCTTCAGGCCCCCAGCTATTCCTCCTAAATACCTGTTGATGTGTGTGCATATGAGGTGTAATATTTGTGGGGGTCATAGTTGTCTTGGGTCTCTGCTTACCACCTGCGAGGTTTCCCCAACTCTTTCACTTCCAGGTTCAAATCTCTCATTTCAGTTTTTTATGGGTTACTTGTATGGTTTCCATTTCTCTGATGAGTTTCATGGCATGTGGCTGCAGCAATTGCTTTTGCTGTCCATCGTCTCCGTTGCCACAAGGAAGTTTGTTTTTTTGACAGCTGCAGCATCTGGGCTAGCTGTGAACATGATCAGGAAGCTTCAGGACCAGTGTTAGCAAGGCCTGTGAGCGCTCAGGATTACATCCTAATCTTGTGATGTCAGTGAGGAAGAGATCAAAGCCAGATCTAACTTTGGTCTCAGTTCCAAGCCCAGTCTTGATGCCCTTAATGATAGGGGTCATCTTATTCTGAAGAGTACCCACTTTCATAGGTGTCATGCGTTGAAGATCTCATCCATTTGTGTCTCAGACTGAAGACTTTGTTTGACAAAGCCCTGTGGCTGTACCTGTCTCCCAGGCTTTCTGCAACTCAGCCCTGGAGTCAGGAGGGATGGGACCTCCCAGCTTCAATGGGATTGACTGAAACATGTTCAGTGTTGACAGATTATTTTAGCAAACAAGGAGCATCACAGCTTTCCTGGTTTGAGATGGCACAAAATGCTGCTGATAACACGTGTCAAATGACAAACATCTCAAAGTGCTGATCTTCTTCAGCAGCTGAGTGTCTCTCCTAGTAGCATGTGCAATCACAAGTCTGCAAGAGAAGTGTTATTCCGGGGGAACGCAGGGTCGGTAATTCAGAGATCATGACGCTGCTTTCCCTTATCAGTCTGGTGAAGGATGTTGCAGGGAAATGCTGAGTGCTGTGAAGATACAGCACTGGGAATGGGGAGGGGAATTAGCTGAAACTGCCAGCTGCTCCTCACAGTGCTCTGTGTCCTTCTCAGCCTTCCCCAGTTCGCCGCAGCCCTAAGAAGCCAGAGAAGCTGGATTTAAGCTTGCTGGGATGAGGAGGAGGTGGTGCTTTCTCCTGGAGGGCTATTTTTGTCTGTATGAGATAATTGTGTGCTCTTGATGAGAAGGCTGCCCTCCCATTCCCTCTCCCTACACTGCTAGTATGGGGCCAAGTCTGCCTGACACTGGGAAGGAAAGAGTGTAGGGAATTTTATCTGGAAAAATATTTTAAAATTATCTCTTTACACTAATTCTACTGAGCAATTAATGCATAATTTCACAGGAGGATTTGTAGCAATGGGCTGTTTTATGCGTACAACATTGATGGTTAAAGTATTGAAGATGGTGCTTTCTGGTGAGTCTTAAAGTACGCCTTTAAATAATTGGATCCAGGTTGGAGGAGGCTTTGAGCAACCTGGTCTGGTGGAAGGCGTCCCTGCCCATGGCAGGGGGGTTGGAACTAGATGATCTTTAAGGTCCCTTCCAACCCAAACCATTCTACGATTCTATGAATTGCCATGTTTCAGTCTTTCAGCATCCCATGTTTTCCAGTTTCCATTGCACGAGAGTATTAAAGAAATCCTTTTCACTCACTCAGCTTTCTAATCCTAAATAACCTCCAGATTTTAAAACGGAGGCACTGGCAGCATCCAGTAGATTCATATGTTATCGTTGCTGGTAGAATAGTTTTGCTGGCTCCTGTCAGGCTTTGTGGTGGGGATATTTCGTGCTCGGGCTTGGGTGGCACCTTAATCCCACACGTTCGTGGCGCATATTTTCCACACGCTTCTCTGCAGATGTTTATATCGGTCTCCCGGCCACAGCAATTAAGATATAATTCAGGGATTGAAAATATAGTTCAGCTGCTTCATTATTTTCTGTGCTGCCTCTTTGACTTCTGTTTGCCTTGTACTGGCTGCAGTGCATCATGTGCTCTGATTGCAATGACATTTTTAATTTCCATCTCTGCTATCTACCAATGTTCATTGATATGTTATTTGATCTTCTTTTTTGGCCTTTCGTTCATTAGAAGCCCAGTGACATGCTTAAATCCTCATTCACACGGTTGGATGAAAGAGCAGAAATAATGAATGCAAATTAAAAAAAAAAAAAAAGGAAAATTAATATAAAGCAATAGCATAAGCATTGGCATATAAGGAAAGCAAATATATTCATCTTTCATCACTTTTTTTGCATGATACAACAAAAGAAGACACTTTGAAATGAGATATTATGCAGATGGAAAGCATTTAAAAGCTTTCCAACATTGATAATTGTAATCTTTCAACGTGAGAGAAATACAAATTTAATTTGTGGGTTTTTGATTATTCCCTCTCTGAGGTCAAATCTGTGCGTTACAAAATTAAAGCCTCTGAAAAGGGCTGTGCTGGGCGTTTGCTGGAGGGGTCAGGCTGGCTGGGGTGGTGGCTCTGGGAACGCTGTGCTTGGGTCCACACAAGACTCATAGCAGCTGCGGTATCCGACAACGTGAGTGTCCTTAAAGACCATCCAGTTCCAACCCCCTGCCACAGGCAGGGACACCTTCCACCAGACCAGGTTGCTCCAAGCCCCATCCAACCTGGCCTTGAACACTGCCAGGGAGGGGGCAGCCACAGCTTCTCTGGGCAACCTGGGCCAGGGTCTCACCACCCTCACAGCAAAGAATTTCTTCCTCAGATCTCATCTCAATCTCCCCTCTTTCAGTTTAAAACCGTTCCCCCTCGTCCTGTCACTCCATGCCCTTGTAAAAAGCCCCTCTCCAGCTTTCCTGTAGCCCCTTCAGGTACTGGAAGGTGCTAGAAGGTCTCCCCGGAGCCTTCTCTTCTCCAGGCTGAACAGCCCCAGCTCTCTCAGCCTGTCTCCAGAGCAGAGGGGCTCCAGCCCTCTGAGCATCTCTGTGGCCTCCTCTGGACTCGCTCCAACAGCTTCGTGTCCTTCTCATGTTGGTGCCCCCAGAGCTGGACGCAGCACTGCAGGGGGGGTCTCCCGAGAGCGGAGCAGAGGGGCAGAATCCCCTCCCTCGCCCTGCTGGCCACGCTGCTGGGGATGCAGCCCAGCACACGGGTGGCTTTCTGGGCTGCCAGCGCACGTTGCCGCCTCATGGTGAGCTTCTCGTCACCCATCACCCCAAGTCCTTCTCCTCAGGGCTGCTCTCAATCCATTCTCCGCCCAGCCTGTGTTTGTGCTTGGGATTGCCCCGACCCACGTGCAGGACCTTGCACTTGGCCTTGTTGAACTCCATGCAGTTGGCACGGGCCAACCTGTAAAGAACATGTGAACATCTCAAGGAAATTGTGTCTTTCCTTAAAAGAAATGTAAAAGGGGTGCATTTCTTCTCCCTGTCATCACTTTGGCCATTACTTGTGCCTGCCTTTGCCATCACCCTGGGAGAATCTGCTTATCCTTCGCTATCTTTCTGATGAATCCTTTGGCTGGACAGTTGCATCACAGAGAATTATTCTGCCTAATTATTGCCTGAGGAGGTACAAGATTGCAGCGGGGGATGCGTTTGGGAAGCTGAAGGGCAGATGATGGTATCTCACAAACAGATCAGAGGCTGCTTAGCAGTGTTTGGCTGGAATTAGTTTCCTGCTATGTACATGCACATTATCCACGAGGGCAAGGAAAAGTGCCCAGACAAGGGTGGGAATGATGCAGAACTTCAGAGGGCAATGAAGAATCAGTGAGCTGCCCTTTATTATCTGAAAACAGGTTTGCCTCAGGCATACGAGCAGAATTGCCATTTGTAAAGATTTGTTTTTGTGGTTTTGGGGTTTGTTTTGTTTTGTTTTTTCCTCTTTTTTTTTTTTTAATTTCAGTGCATATGTGTATTTCAGGAAGTTTTCTGTAACTTTTCATCCGTTTTTATTTTGATGGAAAATAATTTGTCTGAAGATTGAAGACTGTATTTTTCACTGCAGGGGACCTGGTTTATTCCTGATTTTTATACAGTTCTTACACATTGAGGGTCCAGGCTTTTCTTCAACCCCTCCAGAGATGGTGACTCCACCACCTCCCTGGGCAGCCCCTTCCAATGGCTAATGACCCTTGCTGAGAAGAAATGCTTCCTAATGTCCAGCCTGAACTTCCCCTGAATGGAGTATCTTGTAATAACCCTCCTGTGATGCCCTGATGGTGCTAGTTGGGAATTTGGAGCGACCCATAACTTCTAATAGGATGTAAGAGCACCTGTAGTGTCAAAATTTAATGTGTCCTGCTTTATCTTGCTCCAGTGTGCTGGAGGCACTGCGCATAAATGAAACAGTCAGTGGTTAGTGGAAAAGTGAATCTGTATAACCAAGAGTTGAAACAGCTGCTGTCTCAAACAGCTTTTTGGCACCAGGTGACACCAAGCTGAGGAGGACTTCAAGGAGGCAGCTTTGGCCTCAGAAATGGTATGGACAGATTTGAAAAATGATCTGTGAAACGTGTTTTGGTAAGAAGGTGTCAGGATTTACGTCCTTAGGTTCTGCAAAGGGAAATAGCCAGCAGGAGGGTCTTCGAGTTGCAGTGAGACCAAACCTGCCATGGTTTTGGAAAGTAGAAATACTGCCTTTGGAAGGAGGGGAGGGGGTGTTGTTGGAAGGGATGGAAGTAGCCCTTCTGCTCTGGTGCTTTCTGGTCTGAGGAGCTGCTGCATCATACCGCAGGGAAGATGTGAATCGATGGAAAAGGTCAGAGGAGTGACAGATGAGCAGGAAAGGTTTGTGATGCAGGAGCAAAATGATTCATGAGGATTGTTCAGGGCGAAGAGGAGGCGGCCAGGGAAGGGTGCAGTTAATAGGAGCCTTTGGATGGGGAAAAGAAAAGAAGGGGAACTTTTTCTGAAGATCCCCAAAGGGTAAGACAGTAATTGGCTTAAATTGCAGTGAGAGATCTAGGTTAGACAGCAAGAAAAGCTGTTTGGTGGTGGCGATGGGCAGGTACAGAAACAGGAGCTCCAGGGGACAGAGAGCATCTATTGCAGGGACCTCTTTGGGGACAGGCTAGAGGAGCATCTCTTGGTGCTGGCAGTGGCAGAGCTGGTCCTGCCTCTGGGCACAGGAAAGGATGAGCCAGAGCTTATAAGGGCTTTTCTGGCCCTTTTTTTCCATGATTCTGTTCCCAGCATCAGTCCTGACCAGGGCTCTGATGTGCTTTCCTCACAAGACCTTCACAGGCTGAGGTGGCGTTTATGCAAGAAGGAAAAATGCAGAAGATCTGTTAGAGCATACAGAGATTAAGTAATTAAATAACTGAACTGGGGACAAAAAACCCCAAAACAACCCCACCCCAAATCCCCAACCCCCCCAAAACATAAGCATGCATCATATTGGATTATATTCATTATTATGCTTTTTAAAAATACAACTCAAGAGTTGCAGATAGACTGCTGGTGTTGGGATTTTTTTGTGTGTGTGAAGTAATAATTAGTCTCTTTTCAAAATGCAAACCAGCTCAGAGGCCATTATTTACTTTATCTTTGCGTAAATTTGTCAATGCTGAGAGGAATCTGTACGTGTTATTTAAGCTTTGAACTTGAATTCCCATGTACTTACACTGCCCATTTGCTGATTATATTCCTGCTGGATCCAGGAGATCCACTGAAATGAATTAAAACAGAGCTGGGCCCAGTGTGTTTATAAAATGGCACAGCCCAACACCAGCCTACAAGATTGTGAATGGCATGGGCTGGTTTTAAATTAACTAGATGAACATGGAATCTGTTAAAATATCCCAACAGAGGGCTTATTTGCCAGCTGTTTGATTGTTTTCCTCTGGCATTATCTGCAAAGCAATTACGCGTGAATAAAAACTTCTGGAGACGCTTTCAAGGAAATATTGACCGCTAACGTTTTAATTAAGGCACATTGAAGTAGAAACATTTGAATCAACGATATGGACAATAGCAAAGCAGGTTGGGTTTCAAAAAAGGAGGCTTGTTTACCATCCTCCTAATAACACATCCCGTCTGTACCCTTGGCTGAAGTGTCAGTTTAAACTAGCGATGTGCGTTCATTTTGCCCCGCTTTGTCTTAAAAATAATAATAAAAAAATGAAGGACAGGCAATTTTGAAATAAGCTCAGCCCATCATTTATGTCCAGAAACAGAATTTATCTGTGCGTTGAACTGTAGCGCTCATGGAGCGGTATGGGGTGGCCCTCTTGAGTGTGCCCATCTCTTTACTGGTGACAAGGTAGTTCTGCAGGGTTGGGGGATCAGTGATGTGGCTTTACACCACAGCGTTTCTCCATCATTGCTGCTGAGATGAGAAGAGGTGAATGTGTTCTGCAAGCTGCCGGAGAGGGAAGAATAGACTGAGCAGCTGTCTTTGGAGCTTGTCCTGGGTGTTGGAGTGAGTCCAGAGGAGGCCACGAAGATGCTCAGAGGGCTGGAGCACCTCTGCTCTGGAGACAGGCTGAGAGAGCTGGGGCTGTTCAGCCTGGAGAAGAGAAGGCTCCGGGGAGACCTTCTAGCACCTTCCAGTGCCTGAAGGGGCTACAGGAAAGCTGGAGAGGGACTTTTTACAAGGGCATGGAGTGACAGAATGAGGGGGAACGGTTTTAAACTGAAAGAGGGGAGACTGAGATGAGATCTGAGGAAGAAATTGTTTGCTGTGAGGGTGGTGAGACCCTGGCCCAGGTTGCCCAGAGAAGCTGTGGCTGCCCCCTCCCTGGCAGTGTTCAAGGCCAGGTTGGATGGGGCTTGGAGCAACCTGGTCTGGTGGAAGGTGTCCCTGCCTGTGGGAGGGGGTTGGAACTGGATGGTCTTTAAGGTCCCCTCCAACCCAAACCGTTCTGTGATTCTATGATTCTATGTTGCCTTATGCAGGGCTGTGCCCTTGCTGCAGTTTAGCCACAGCCCAGTAAAGCTGACGTGGTGGGTCTGGGTCTGGTGACTGTGCTGAAGAGTTAATGGGAAAATTAGTGCGAGGAGAGGGATGGGCTGACTGATCAGGAGTAGCCCAATATCCACCATCCCCCTGAAAACCAAATGCTTGCAGCACTGGCCTCGCACCCGGGGAGGTTCATTGCTGCTAATTTTCACATGGGTTCCCCGCATAGTAATTTACCCTCAAAGAAGAAATACAGAGTGTCCAGGAAGTCTTTGGGCAATCTGCTGCCCAAGTGTTGGTTCTAATGTTGGTTCTAAGCATTCAGGTACTGTGCTGAGGGTCAGACAAACAGCCTGTGTGCCTTGTCCCCCATCTGACTCGAGCTGAGCCTTGTGCTCCACACATGCTGTTCGTGGCCCTTACTCTCCATCTCTCTGTGGATCAATTGATATCGTATTATTTTCTGGCAGATGCAATCATTTTGGGAGAGTGCTGCTTCCCAGAACTGGGCAGGCTTCTGGGAAGGGGAGGTGCAGATCTGAAACAAGATCCCACTTTTTGAGTGATTACTTTAAGCCATGGGTGTTAAATAACTGGTTTATTGCTTTTGGTCCTGTCTTCTGCTGGAGTTTGCAGGAGATGGGCACTGGGAGCACTGGTATTAGGAGATCCAGCCTGGAAGAGCTCCCCAAACTATGTCTGCCCCTGCTGAGCCCTCTGTTGAGTTTCCTCATGGGCTTTAGTAGTTTAGTACAGAGTCCAGATATTTGAGTCTGGATTTGAGACTCCACAAGCCAAGAGGATGTAAGTGAAGCAAGTCTTGGATCAAGTATTTAGGCCTTCTTAATTAAATGAAACAAGATGCTCTTCGAAGGCCTGGTAGCATTTGACTTCTCAGCTCACAGAAGAACTTTTGGAATTCAGCCATGATATTTATAAAAGAAATCTTAAAGAGAGTTTGAGGACTGCTGGTGACATGTGCTGTTTCTCTTTCATCATTAGGATCATGATGGTAAACAGTTTTGTTGGGAGTGCTACCACACCTGGTCTGTTTGTACGTGGTGAGATACATGTGCCCACATGCAAATGTCCTCACCTGAACCAGTTATTTAAATAACTGGAAAGGAATGGACACCTCAAGAGTGTAATTCATCCCAGTGCAGATGGGTATCATGTTTAGATGATTCACAGAATCACAGAATCAATGAGGTTGGAAGAGCCCTCTGGGATCATCGAGTCCAACCATTGCCCTGACACCACCATGGCAACTAGACCATGGCACTAAGTGCCATGTCCAGGCTTTTCTTAAACCCCTCCAGAGATGGTGACTCCACCACCTCCCTGGGCAGCCCCTTCCAATGGCTAATAACCCTTGCTGAGAAGAAATGCTTCCTAATCTCCAAATTCTTCCTAATGATTCTCACTCACCTGCCTTTCCTGCTCTTGCCCCCTAAGCTGTACTTCCCTGTGAGCAATGTCAGCATCACCTAGAAAAATCTCGGTGCAACTGGGTGGACAAGCCTGAGGGATGTATGCTTTGTTGAAGGGTTTGTTTTCTAATTCTGGAATTTTGGGGTTAGCTTTTTGGTGGGCAGCTTGCCAGAATGGAAAAGACTTAAACCAGAGCAGGAGAATCTTGCAGCCCTGGTGTCTCATTAAAATTTATGCTGAAAATGTGAATGTGCTTTGGGAAACATTGAGGAGGAGACAAATAACCACCCTAACATGTAAAGATCCCAAGGAAATCAATTATGAGAAAAAGGATGGGGTTTTTTGTTCCTTTTTTGAAAGGGAAAAAAAAAAAAGGACAGCTCTGGGCCTGTGAGAATACTGCCCTTTTACATAAGGAAATCACAAGCTGCATCCTAAAGATGCTTCGGTGGGTACCATCTGAAACTCAGCCTGCATCCCCCATCCCTCCCCTGCAGCGTATGCCATTATTCACAGTATCTTCTTCCCTGCTTGAGGAAACCCTCCAGCGTGTCAGTCGTCGTGGGGTGGCACATGTTGAGCTTTAATAACCTACTCAAGGCTGTCCTCAGCATGGAGACCAGCGAGGGGCTTGGAGTCCAACCAAAAGTGTTCAGCCATGCCTAATTCCCATCGGGTTGTGATACGGGTGGTTTGGTGATGACCTGATTTTTACAAGTAGGGTCATTATTTTCTGGACTAGACCAGCAGTGGATTTAGCTTTTCAAATGAGCCGTTATGCATTAGGTACGGGCAGCGTAGGTGGTAAAAGAAGCTGAAAGTGATTTCGTGTTTAATCAGTTAACCAGGATCTTCTGGAACCAAGCTGTGACCTTCCTTATTGCTTTTTTAATGGGTTTTGTGGATGGGGAAAAATATGTATGCCACCTTAAAAAAACCCTTTACTTCTTTGGAAGACTAGTCTAGAATACTAAGTGTACTAGACCATGGATATTTTAAAGGAAACCCTGGCTTTGTTTGCGTGGCCATTTGATATCTGACTTTGCAAAAAAAAAACCACCACAACAAAACTCAAATATCTCCCAAAAACAAACAAAAAGAAACACAGTATTTTATCACCATTTCTAGTTTTGTTAAATGGCATATATGAAAAATATTAGCCCCGTGCTTGGACTATGATTTTATTTATTTCAATAACTTCATTGTGGAGGAACTCAGTGAAAGCAAAGTCACCTTGAGGAAAGTCAATACTAGTAAAAAATACTCTGTTTTCACAGCATTGCTTTTTTAGTCCCTACAAGTCAATGAAATCAGTATCTTGAAAGGAAACCTTGGAACAATTCAACTGGTTGTGCATTTGAATTAACCTCTTATTTAGATGCATCAAGGGGCATATGGCTCTCGGTGCTGCTTCTTCACCCTTTCTGCAAACTCCTCTGTCTCCCGCACCTCCTGCTCTTGAAGTTCTCTTAGTGGATACTCTTGCCCATGCTGCTGCTTTCTCTCCCTCCTTTTACTTAGAAAATGCTGAACAAAAAATGAAATTCCATTCAAATAATGCAATAACTTAATGAAGGTTCCAGTGCAGCTCATTAGTGTTTGCTGGCCATTTTAAAGCCTATTCATTATTCTCAAAGAACTTATTAAGCATCATTTAAGCATATTTGGAACTGTTGGAGTTCCAATAAGCATTGGGGTCTCTGGGGAGACCTTCTAGCACCTTCCAGTACCTGAAGGGGCTACAGGAAAACGGGAGAGGGGCTTTTTACAAGGGCATGGAGTGACAGGGCAAAGGGGAACAGTTTTAAACTGAAAGAGGGGAGATTTAGATGAGATATGAGGAAGAAATTCTTTGCTGTGAGGGTGGTGAGACCCTGGCCCAGGTTGCCCAGAGAAGCTGTGGCTGCCCCCTCCCTGGCAGTGTTCAAGGCCAGGTTGGATGGGGCTTGGAGCAACCTGGTCTGGTGGAAGGTGTCCCTGCCTGTGGCAGGGGGGTTGGAACTGGATGGTCTTTAAGGTCCCTTCCAACCCAAACCATTCTATGATATTTGATTCTTCTTCATTTATTTTAAAAAAATAAATATTAACTTATTGCATTATTAATTTCATGATAAGGGGATCCATTACTCAAAAGTGTATGTGGATCCTAGTGTATTTTTCTTTTTCAAGGACCTCTTGGATCTGGTGTCTTAGAAAAACTTGGACACGGTACTGAGCAACACACTTCACAGAATCACAGAATCAACCAGGTTGGAAGAGCCCTCTGGGATCATCGAGTCCAACCGTTGCCCTGACACCACCATGGCAACTAGACCATGGCACTAAGTGCCATGTCCAGGCTTTTCTTAAACCCCTCCAGAGATGGTGACTCCACCACCTCCCTGGGCAGCCCCTTCCAATGTCTAATAACCCTTTCTGAAAATAAATTCTTCCTAATGTCCAACCTGAACCTCTCCCTCCCTCCTTCTGGCTTACTGGGCTTTGAGCGGGGCCGGGAGGAGTGGATAGGCTGAGCACCAGAGATCTCTTCCACCTTGACTATTTGGTGATTCTGTGAAGTCATGTAATTACCGAATTACTTCAAAATGTATATTGCCCTTTCGTATTTAAACTGGATTAAGTTGTAGATTGAAGAAAAAATAAAATTGAACTGTCTGGAGATTTTTAAGGTGCCACATGTGAAGATCTTCTTATTGCTGGTTTTATATACACTGGATTGAAAAGCTTTCCCATGTCTTTATCTTCACTGATTACTCGGATCTCTCCAATTTCCTTGAACAGAAGGAAAGAGTAAAGGCTGTGACACAGGGCAGCTAGAGGAACAATGAAAGCCAGACTCGGCTCACAACCTATGAGTTCTCCAAAAAAAATTGCTATTCACAGTAGACCAAAGAGGTTTATATGTAACCTCCTCTGTTACATGCTTTGCATATATTAGCATCAGCTGATCATATATTAAGTAGCTGATGGACTAGATATCCTGATTTTTTGCACAGCATCAAAGAGAATCAATCTTGCAACCTGAAAGGCTTGTGCGTGTGTGGCGTGTGCTGTTCAGTGTGAGAGACCTTCTCTTGCAGTCAGCCGTGGAAGTAAGAGGAATTGACATCGTGACTTTCCATCTTCCCAGAGGTGTAATCGTGCAGCGTGTCCGTCGTCTGTGTGGGCTCTTAGTCTGTGTAAGTGGAATGGGTGGAAAAAATAACTTTAAAATACACGTGTCCCTCTTATTTTGAACAGATATGAGCATTCTGAGGAAAATTTTTGTTGACTTTGATTCAGAAGTAAATGAATGAAAGTTGACAAACTCTACATCTAAACCTCCTCCATTTACTGTGTCTTTCTGGGGGGCATGTTTAGCAGCCAGCCTGGAAAGCAGGGGCTCCTTCCTGGTGTGCGCAATGCCAGGGATTGTGTAAGGCTGGCTGAAGTTAGTTGGCAGGGCTGGCAGAATCAGTCAGGTTGGAAGAGCCCTCTGGGATCATCGAGTCCAACCATTGCCCTGACACCACCATGGCAACTAGACCAGGGCACTAAGTGCCATGTCCAGGCTTTTCTTAAACCCCTCCAGAGATGGTGACTCCACCACCTCCCTGGGCAGCCCCTTCCAATGGCTAATGACCCTTGCTGAGAAGAAATGCTTCCTAATGTCTAACCAATGGTGGTGTTAGTAACAGCCATAAAGAGAGCATGGATGAATATCTTGCTTTTCTTCAACTTCAGTGTTGTTCACTTTGGTTTCAGAACTCTTGCAAAGAAAAGCTCATTTTCGTTCTCTGAATAATCTTTGGCTAATTAGTAACTATTAGGTAACTACGTGTTAACTCATCAGTGTAGACAGTGCTGCTAATGCTTGAGTTTGGACTTGCTGCATTTTTTTTCCCCACTGTCTTTTTCCTGAGAAGTTATAAATGAACCTTCAAAGGATTATCATTCTTGGGAAACTATTCATCAAACATTGCTGGTTGTTACAAACTGAGACAGAATGGTTAAACCTCGAATTCACCAGCCTACTACCAGTACAGCAGTCAAATACCTCCGAATAAGGTCCTGGATATATACTGATTGGAATATGTGTTTTTCTTTGATTCTTCATCCTCCGGTCTAATTTGCTTTACATGTGTCCATTTCCATGAACATGAAGTGTTCCGTGGCAGTTCTGTAACAAGGAACCAGCTAATTTAGTCTGCCTTTGACATTCTAGAAGGATCAGTAGAAAATGCCAGAAGGTCTGTAGAGAGCAACTGAAGAGCTCCAAAGAGAATTTCTCTTTGAGCAGTGTTAGTGTGGCAGGGCAGCCCCAAAAATCCCTCTCCCAAACTCCTAGGGAAGGGATAGTGCTGGGCATGATTGAGCCTCGGTTGCTGCCATGGATTCACGTTGCACAGCAAGAACCTTGCTGCTCCTTTCCCTTTTCTCCTGCAACTTTAGATTTTAGTATGTCCAGGCAAATGAATCTGACTGCAAGGGAGGAGGGATCCTTTATATTGTGGATTTTTTTTTTCCTTGCAAATCATAACTAAAGCATTGACTAGTTTAGTGAATATCTCAATTTTAATTATTTTTTCTTAAAGAAAGTTTTACCCTGGTTTTATAGAAGAATTTTTTTTTATTATTTTTCAGGTGAATCTTAGTCTGTCCTGTAAATTCTGTAGGATTTGCACTGCAACTTTTGCAGTCTGTTTAACTCTTAGTGACAGAACAGCTGAGATTCAAAGCATCTTCTCCCTCCCCTCCTCTGTAGCTTTTTATAACAGTGCTGTCACCCAGGGACGGAGCAGTGGAGTTGTGATTTTCTTCATTAGCTTGAACAATCATGGAATAACTGCAGGGCTGCTGACATGGCATCGCTTTGGGATATTTATGTGCATATTTCCTGAAAGGGAGGAGGCTCTTTCCATCCTGTGGGACTGCTGTGGTGGTTTGGTGCTTTCCAGGGCTGTGCTGAGTGATGTGACTTGCATCTGTCAAGTGCAGTTTGTTCGATTGCTTAAACCAAAGAACTTGTCTGTAATCCAGGGCTTGCTCTGCCACGCTTTCATTTGCTATCACCACTCCACTTATAAGAAGTCTCTGATTTGACCTGACCATTGATCCTGACAATAAATATGCTGCACTTTTTGAATCCGTGGTTTGCTCTCCTGAAATACCACCAAAACACAGTGGTGCTCATTATCCAGGATTATAAAAGGTTTCCTTTGTGTGTGCTTGTGTCTTACAAAGCGATGGGTAGCATGAAAGACACAGGAGGCACAAACCAGCAGTAAGAACAGACATTCAGAACTATTAGATGATTTTATTTAATTACAGCAATTTCAATCAAAGCAAGCCAAGAATAAAGCAAATGCAAGGTTCAGCCTCTGGCTCCACAAAAGGGCTCTCAAACTCTCATATTGCCATTTTTTGTCAGTCTGATCGCGTCCCAGTGTGTTCCTGACACTTGTTATTTTCTGGAGAGAGGGGGGGAAAAAAGGTTTATTGTGAAGTCAGTAGGCATGTGTTAGTGGTTCTGTCCTCAGCTTGTAGTATCAGGAAGATCCAACTGACACAGGGAGTTGTGTAGGGAAAAAAAAAATCTTCATATGGCTATAAATAAAGATGCTTGTTTGATTTTGTAGCTTATTCTGGGTGAGAACACCAGGGTCAAAGCTCTCAAGGTGTCTGGGGATGAGGGGATCCTGTATTTCATAGGAGATGGAAACATGAGCTTGAGAGCCAGGCACTGCACCGACCGAATTCCCCAGGAGCCCTGGGCATTCATCTGAGTGCCAAATTTGAAGCAGGCTGGTAAAAGTACTACTAACTTGTTTTCTGGTTTAGAAACATGTGACATCATTAGGATTCATTTGCTCCAAATCAGTTCGTGCCCCAGCATCCACCAGACCTTCTGCACGGCTCCCTGCGACCGCCCGTGGAGGTGCAGAGCTTGTGTTAGCCTCGTCCAGCTCCTGGTCATCTGCACGTGCATCAGCGCTGATCAGAACTCATCCTACCTCATCCAGACCGTGTTAGTCGGTGTTTGCTCTTGGGAAATGTAACTAAAATAAACTCTGTTCAGAATAAAGTATCGGAGGCTGAAAATACAGCAGCACAGCTTAAGTGGGTGAGCGCTTTCTCGGGTTGTTGCCTGTGCCTTGCCGTTGCTTGCGCTCTCCTCTTTGGTTTGGGGCTGTTTCATGGAGTTTGGGGCTTCCAGAGGTTCAGATTGCACTGTCACCATCGCCAGCCAGTGCTGCTGCTGCTGCTTTGGCCGCAGGGCAGGTGGGAGGTTTTTCTTCTCAGCAAGGGGTCATTAGACATTGGAATGAGCTGCCCAGGGAGGTGGTGGAGTCCCCATCTCTGGAGGGGTTTAAGAAAAGCCTGGACATGGCACTTAGTGCCCTGGTGTAGTTGCCATGGTGGTGTCAGGGCAATGGTTGGACTCGATGATCCCAGAGGTCTCTTCCAACCTCATTGATTCTGTGATTCTGAGGACCTGTGCTTTGCTTCGGAGCCGGTGCCCAAAGCACTGGCTTACCCAGCAGGCACGGGAGCCCCGGGGAGAACACCCATCCTGGTGTGCCAAGGATGAGCGTGCAAAATCACCTTTGGAGAGGTTTGCAAAGGGGCGAATTGGGTGTCTGGTAGCCCATTCCCACTGGAGTGCAGAGATGTTTCCCCTCCTGATGTCTCCCCCCAGACACCCCGACTCAAATGGAGAGTTCTGGCATACTCCGATCTCTTATTGTCTGCAGTCTGCTCACTGCTGGCTTGGAGTTAGGCTTTTCCATCTGCAGTTCTGCTAAAGGTTTTGCTGGTTTAGGGATTCTCTGAGGGGCATTTTTTAAAACATTCAGAAGTAGGATTATTTTTCTATTAGGTTAAAATATATACTTATGATTACGCCCATTATGGGTGAATATTGTCGTGAGAATAATACACTTATTGTACTACAACTGTGATACTGGGGGATGTATTAACACAGAACACTGACAGAGACAGTTTGCATAAAAAAAGAGATAACTGATAGAAGTAGACAGAAAACAATGAATCATGGGGATGGTGCTGGTCAGCGAGAGCAGCCCCAGCACACCCCCCCGCTTTGCTGTTCCTGGATGTCCAAAGCCATAGACCTTTTACAGTAAACACTAAAATAACTGACTGATACATGCTGACAGCATTGCTTGTGAAAATTAAGAAGTGCAGATTAAATATGCATGCATGCAGGAATGGAAATGCAAAATTTCTATTAGGATCAGCCAAGGAAGATTTGTATTTTCATGTTCAGCTCATTTCAATGATGTCTAATTAGCCCTGAATAGCTGCTGAGGAAGTACCTTGCAGAATTTGTTCACTATAATACTCCAGACATCATTATTTTTAACTAAAGAAAAGAGCTTATAATTAATTACGGAGTATTAATTCCGCAGTATTACCTGGCTGCGTATGCAGATTTTATTTTCCTCCTTAAAAAGATCTAGTAAGAGTGCTAGAAGGTTATTTGAATGCCTTTTATGCTATTCCTTTTCTAAATTAAAACTGTCTCTAACACTTGCTAATAGCTGTAGTTAGATCAGTCTGAGATGAGTACATGTCAGATGAGGTTCAAATAATTGATGCTGTAAATATCCCTTGAGGAGAAAGATAGACCGTATTAATGGCTTGGAAATTCAGGCTGTTTGTAGGAATCTGATCTGAGCTGTAACAGAAATAGGCCGAGGTTGTATAAAGCACTGAGTTTATGGCTTATGATGCCTTTCAAATTTGCTGTTGCTGACTGGAATGCTCCCCTTCTGCCCGTCTCTGAAAACTTCGGTGGCATATGGTTTGTTTTGCTGGCAGCTTCTCTCGAGGGTGATGTTTTGCTGCTGTTCTCAAGAGCTTTAGTGTGGGTTGTCTCACTATAACCAGAAATGCACTCCTTCGCTTGATACCCCTATCTGAGGAGCAGAAGGGGCAGGGGAAGGCTCAGCCCTGGGAGTTGGCACGTGGAGGGCTACCAGGAGCACTGCAGAAGGCACCTATCCAAAGAGCTCAAGCTCTTCCACCTGCATAACATTATCCTCTATTACTAGAGTAACGTAATTAATAAAACTTAGTTTTATTTGTGTCCTTCCTCCCCGCACCTCCAGCTCCCTTCCCACTCCCTAAGACGTGCTCTTCCCCGCCCTCTCCCCAGTAGCTCTGTGATGGCAGGCTGTGCAGAGGGCACCCATGGGTGCTCACTGCGTGCCTGCTGCCCACGATGAGCTCAGGGTGCAGTGTTTCCCTCAGCTAAGCTGAGCCTTGCCTCACTGCCTGCTTCTCCCCATGTGCGTACACTGATTTTTTTATAATGTGCTGGAGGTTAATTATCTTTGGGATCTCAATCCCCATTTGAAATTTTGCTAAAAGCAGCTAAAAAGCTCCGAAGGTTTTGGAGAAGGGAGGTTTGGCAGATGGGCAGTCAGATGCAATTATCTAAGGGAGCACATCTTAGCTGCTCTTTGGGATTCAGCTGCATTTACATACTATAATAATGTTTTGGTATTCATTTTTGCTGATGGTGCAAAGCTGATGGGCATCATCAGTATGGAGAGAAGGAAGACGTGGACTAGCTGACCTCCTAAGGGTCCCTTCCAAGGTGGATGGGATTTTAGCCTATGGCCCTAAATTGGATGGGCTGGGGAATTTCTTTCAAGTCAGCAGAAATATTCACTTGTCTGGGATCAGGCGGGGGCACTAAATATTCTGGGCAGGTTCATTTTCCTCTTCCTCTTTGCTGTAGTTTTGTTTGATTTGTCATCTTCATTTGCCTCCAAGGAGATTCTTAGATACCCTCGTTTTTTCATCATCCACTCACGGTTATTTATTTCCTCTAGTCCTGGCTTTCTTTTTATTTCTCTTCTCCTAAAATGCATGTTTCATATTCTGTTCAAGTAAAACTGGGAAAAAATACAGTTGTCTTTAAGAGTAGAGATTGTGAGAACATATACAGAGCACTGTGGAGATTTCTATGCTGACATATTTAATGGTAAAGAGTTTAAGGCTGGAAAATAAATGTGAATCTTGGAAGAGCAGAACATATACGGGGCAGGGGGAAGGAAAGCTGGCACTTCTTGTTATATAGGTATGGACTGTCAGATATTTTTTTTTGCTGCAGTAAAATGTTTTTGTGCTGATTTTAGAACATATAAAGTCCAGAAGAAGATAGTAGGAGAGCAGCGGGGCGTTATCAGGAGCCCCTGCTCTCCAAGGCACCACTATTTGCACTCGATATGTTCAGAATGTGGTTTTTAACAGGGGTTTAAACTTTGGGAGTGGTCTCTGGAAGAATTGTACTGAAGCCATTATCTGGAGTTGGATGTGTCTAGAACTAGACCTTCTTTTTTCAGAAAGGGTCATTAGCCATTGGAAGGGGCTGGCCAGGGAGGTGGTGGAGTCACCATCTCTGGAGGGGTTTAAGAAAAGCCTGGACATGGCACTTAGTGCCCTGGTCTAGTTGCCATGGTGGTGTCAGGGCAGTGGTTGGACTCGATGATCCTTGAGGTCTCTTCCAACCTGGTTGGTTGATTCTGTGGTTGATTCTGTTGATTCTTAACCCAGTTTGATGTTCATTACTTCAACAAAATTAAGTTTCTTTTCTTTAAAAAATGCAGGAGCAAGCATTAATTAGGTTTGGGATTATGCAACCAATAATCACTTACTTATCGTGTTAAAAAGTTCTGTTGGTAACAGTTATTCCTAGTAATGTGTCACACATGTCAGGTGGCCTTTAGTGTTGGTGCCTGTTTCTTCTGGCTTCATTGGCAAATCCTTTGTTCTTTTATAATTTAATCTTCTGTTTCTTTATGGGTGCAGTAAAAATTAAAAAAAAAGGTTACCTGTTTAAAAAACACTGATAATACCAAGGCAGTTATTTCAGAACTTCACCTCAAGCAATTGTATATGTTGGGATAAGAACTTGTGTTGCTTGAAGACTGCCCAACTCTTGAATGCTTATATCCGAATCTGAGTTCATAAAAGGAAGATAAATCATTGGAAGGTGAAAATCTTGCAGCAGAGACATACTTTATGAGCGCTTTTGTAACTGTTGTCCTGTTGTCTAGCTGTCCTTTCCATCCCTGCAGTGTGAGAGTGCCTTTAACTCTTGTTTCCTTCACGCTTTGTTTGTGGGTAGTCGTGGCTCATCACCATTTTCCAGAGCCATGTCTGGCAGGGTGGGGAGCCAACGTGTGCCGACGCTCCGGGATAGTCTAATGCAAGTGGAACGACAAGATACTTTAAATAACTCAATTTCTTGATTCAAGTGCACTTGATTTAATGATAACGATCTGGAATTCTTTAATGAACTTTCTCTTTAATTACCTTTTTTTCATAAAATTTAATACTAGAATTGACCATGACGTCAGTCTAGTTTGACGTCCTTTATCTTACAGCACTATCTGAGTTTTTTTTTCAGCTGCTCTTACATTAAATGTAATAATTTATATATCACTAAAAAGCACCTTGGTTTGAACAGCTGCGGAATCCTCTATATGCCCAGGTAGTCTGTTCCTTTGTTCAGCTGCTTTATCTTCAAACAAATAAGTCTGATTCTTTCCCATGCTGAATTGGGCTTCCTTCGGTTTCCAGCTATTGTTGCTTGTTGTATATATTACTGCTAGCCAGAAGAGCTCTTTTGTACCTGCTGTTTTCCCTCCGTGAGGTGCTTACATCCTATAATAAAGTAAGTTACTGTTCAGTCTTCTTTTCTGAGAAATTAAATGCGTCTTGCTCTTCACATCTTTTACTGCCAGCCGAAGTCATAAGTACTTTCTCTAGTGCATAAGTACTTTGCTGTTGCTCTTTTCTTTGCCCTTTAATTTCTTAATGTTGCTAACGGTGGCTGACACCAGATTAAGATCCCGTGCTCAGGTCACCAGTTCTGTATACGATAGAAAATTACATCCTTACTCTTCCTGCACGCAGTGATCCCGCAGTCCCATCTATCTCGGGTCTTTGCCGGCATCTCTCTCAGACCGTGCCAGGGTGCAGTCTTGTGCTGTTAACCTCTATTATGAGTTCACAGATGTACACGGTTCTGTGTGAGCGTCCGACTCTTCATTATCTGGAAAATCCACTGATCTTTATTCCTGTGTAGAAATTCAGTATTGGAGTAAGTGTTGCTGTTTGCTGCAGTTTGTGCTGTAAATGCGAAATACTCCTCATCAGTGTATCTGCTGTCCAGGGACTCCAATGCTAATTTAGTCTCATAAATAATGATAATTGGCTAAGTTTGGTGTCCTAGGATAAACAAAACTAGGATGAAACAAGACTGTCCTCTGCGGGGCTGTATGCCCTGTGCCATCCTCCTCATGTCCTTAGGACATGCTGGTATGACCAGTTCATCCAGCGGGTGCAGTTAATATGGGTTTCAATCAGGTGTATTTATAACCTCATCAAAAGAATAAAGCAAACATTTGCTCCGTAAAACTACATCACCAAGTGTTCATTACATTTCTCTTTTTGGATTCTTTGTTCATAGACTCCAACCCTCCGTAGAACACTGCAGTCAGAAATGGTCTTGAGCTGCGCGGGATATTGTTGACTACTTAAGGTCATTCTGTTTGTCCTTTCGTGTTTGAGCATGTTGGCAGCCTTCTAGCATGTGTTTGATCTTCCCACAATGGTATTGGAAATCAATATAAGCTTATCAGGGGTCTCCCAGGGTCACACTCTTAGTCTTGTGGGAGCAAGCAAGAAAGACTTGCTTTGTTATAGAGTCTGGCCTTGTAAATAGTGCTTGCTTTCTGCTCTTGTATCTGTACTGCACGCGCAATACGGCACTGCAGGTGCATAATAAATCTATTTTAAAGGGTTGTAGAGGAAAAAAATATCTTATGTGAAGCTCCAGGTAACTTGGATCCTCTATTTCGAGCTTGTTTGGAGCTCTTGTGTCTCCACACTGCATGTATTAATGGAGGGCACGCAAGCCAGCTCATTATCCTTTCCATAGGTATGCAAGAAACAGATAGTTGTTGAATTTTTGTGCATTTTCTGAATCACATGTAACTGCTTTATCTCATACAGTACCACAAAGCACTTCAAATCTGTGTAATTATTGATAGCTTGTGCTAGGTCAAGGAGGCTGTAGTAAGGAAAATAGCATGAAGAACATTGTACTTTTGTATTTAAGAATAACTTACAAGTTAGGCAGGCTAAATATATGCGTCACTGCTGTCTCCTCTGTGGCTGACTTGATGAAGCAGTTTCAATCAGTTTACCAGATGCGTGTTTTATTATTATCCTGACTTCCAAGCATCGCTTGCTTTGAACATCTGAAGACAAAGGCAGCTAATTAACAAACGAAATCAGCAAGCTGTGGTCTCAGCAGCTGAAAAAAAGATGATATAGCAAATATAGTCTGTGATCCTGCTCTCTTGCTTGTATGTGTAAAACTCCCCTGGAGCCCAGGTGAGGGTTGCAGGAGGTGGTCCATCTCCTACCTACAGCCAGTGCGATGCCTCCAGTGCTTTGTAATTCAGCAGAGAATTGAACTGTGTCCAGTTCTGGGCCCCGCACTTCAAGAAAGATGTTGAGGTGTTGGAGCGAGTGCAGAGGAGGGAGACCAAGCTGGTGAAGGGTCTGGAGGGTCTGACCTACGAGGAACATCTGAGGGAGCTGGGGTTGTTTAGCCTGGAGAAGAGGAGGCTCAGAGGTGACCTTAGTGCAGTCTACAACTACCTGAAGGGAGGTTGTAGTGAAGTGGGAGTCAGCCTCTTCTCCCAGGCAACCAGCGATAGGACAAGAGGACACAGCCTCAAGTGTTGCCAGGGGAAGTTCAGGTTGGACATGAGGAAGCATTTCTTGTCAGCAAGGGTCATTAGCCATTGGAAGGGGCTGCCCAGGGAGGTGGTGGAGTCACCATCTCTGGGTATGTTTAAGAAAAGCCTGAACATGGCACTTAGTGCCCTGGTCTAGTTGCCATGGTGGTGTCAGGGCAACGGTTGGACTCGATGATCCCAGAGGTCTCTTCCAACCTGGTTGATTCTGTGATCTACCACGCTTCTGTGCACCTTCCGCACCATCATCTCTGACCATCGTGGTGCAACTCACAGCGCGTTTAGATTAGACCCATTTTGAACAGCTTATGCTGTTTTTTCTGTTTGTTTGAGAGCTTGGGGATGTGCGAAGGGAATTCTTCCAATGCAGTGTTTAGCATGCCTGTGCCATCTGGGTTTTAGAACCTGTTTGGTTCAATTCGAAGATTAAAGACTGAAAAATTGTACCTCATGGTGGCATAAACCTCTGTGGAAAACATACTTGTGTGATTATTTTCGTGTTGATTAATAGCAACACCCATGACTTCAGTTTAATTTAAAGAATGATTAGTCAGTTAACTCTTCATAATTTGATCAACCCAAAATGAGAATTTTTTGATTTTTTTCCTCTTGTAAAGCACTTCAAAAATTGATCTTGTTGAGCTTCCCAATGCTAAATCTTTCCCCATTGCAGTAAAATCTCCCTGTCTCTTCAGTGATTTCCCCTCTTCCCTCTTCACAGGTTAATTGCTGTGCGATACCTGAAGTCCACAGCTTCCCTCCCAGGCTGCCGAGCCCCTGCCTGTTCCAGTGCTTTTAGGGAATGAACACCCACAGATACACATGTGCACAGAGCTTTAAATGCTTTTTTTAAAGCCTATTTGGAAGTTTGAATATCAATTAGTAACAATTCAATTAGACATTGAAACCGGAGTTCTGGAGAGCTTTAAGTGGGCATTAATGCCACCAAGATCAGGTGCCTTTAAAACAGCCTGTCTATGGGCAAGGAGTTTGGCAGCTGCATGCCTCCATTGTAATAACTCTGCAGAATACCTTGGCAGTGTTATATAAAAAAAAAAAAACATATTTTGTATTATGTTTGCAGCTCTCTCGCTGCCTGAGCAAAAATACAGTCTTGTGTAACAATCCCGTAAAGCATTTGTCTGACCCTGCCCAAGAGCGGGGCAGGCAGTTGAGCGCTCGGTGAAATCTCACAACAATTGTAAGCGTTATTTTGTCTCCTATTAGTGCTGCTTCTTTTGCTTTGATGCAGCTGTTGAGATCTTTCCAGCACTGCCGATGGAAAAATCAGTCAAGTTCTGCAGTGCAAATTGTCTATTATTATCCATTATGAAGTGCTCTGGCAGAAGGCTTGCTGCATTTGCATCCCCAACTTAAATTTCTTTGAGATTTCCTTATGCTCTTATCAAAATCCATGCCCTGTTGTAGTACAGCACCATGTAGAAAGAGGCTGCCTGCTTCTCTGTGTTGTAGAGGAGTACAGGTGTTGGAGGGGGGGAACACACATCCAGCATGGACCCGTTGCAAGAGAGCAGGTAGCGCAAGCAAGCAATGGCATCACAGCTCATGATATCATGGAGTAATTTACAGAATCACAGAATCAACCAGGTTGGAAGAGCCCTCTGGGCTCATCGAGTCCAACCATTGCCCTGACACCACCATGGCAACTAGACCATGGCACTAAGTGCCATGTCCAGGCTTTTCTTAAACCCCTCCAGCGATGGTGACTCCACCACCTCCCTGGGCAGCCCCTTCCAATGGCTAATGACCCTTGCTGAGAAGAAATGCTTCCTAATGTCCAACCTGAACCTCCCCTGGCCAAGCTTGAGGCTGTGTCCTCTTGTCCTATCGCTAGTTGCCTGGGAGAAGAGACTGACAAAGGTTTGAAAGGTTCATTTAGCTTGGAAAGGACCTCTTGTCCAATCCCTGCTCAAACCAGGGCCAGCTTCACAGGTTAGGTTGCTCAGGGCTGTGTCCACTCAAACTTTGAATGTCTCCGAGGACAGTATCCCGCAGCCTCTCTGGGCAGTTGTCTGATTGCATGGCGAATTTGTTTTCACTTATATCCAGGAGGAATTTTTCTTGGTGCAACTTATACCTCTTGGCTCATGGCCTTTTGCTTTTCACCTCTAAGAAGAGCTTACCTTCATCTTCTCTATAACTTCCCAGTAGTCAGTGGAAGACAGAAAGTGCTGGGTTAACGGTTGGACTCGATGATCTTAAAGGTCTTTTCCAACCTAAATGATTCTATGATTCTATGATTAGATCTGCCCTTCATCTTATCTTCTCCAGGCCAGCCAAACCCAGCTTCCCCAGCCTCTACTTGTATAGCACCTGCTCCAGCCCTCCCTTCATCTTGGTGGCCTCCTCTGCACTTGCTGCAGTATGTCCATGTCTTGACCTGGACAGGGTGCTCAGTGGACAGGGTGCTCAGGGTGTTGCCCCACAGCTACAGGGTAGAGGGGAAGGATCGTTTCCGTGGACCTGCTGGCTGCATTCTTGCTGTTGCAGGCTGGGATGTGGTCGGCCACCTCCTGTTTGGCCACCAGGACCTCCAGGGCCTCCTCTGCAAAGCTGTCTTCTGGCCAGTCAGCCTCAGCCTGCCGTGTGTTGTGACCTTATTGCAGTCTACAACTACCTGAAGGAAGGTTGTAGTGAAGCGGGAGTCGGCCTCTTCTCCCGGGCAACTAGCGATAGGACAAGAGGACACAGCCTCAAGCTTGGCCAGGGGAGGTCCAGGTTGGACATGAGGAAGCATTTCTTCTCAGCAAGAGTCATTAGCCATTGGAAGGGGCTGCCCAGGGAGGTGGTGGAGTCCCCATCTCTGGAGGGGTTTAAGACAAGCCTGGACGTGGCACTTAGTGCCATGGTCTAGTTGCCATGATGGTGTCAGGGCAATGGTTGGACTCGATGATCCCAGAGGGCTCTTCCAACATGGTTGATTCTGTGATTCTGTGTCAGGGTGTTGATTGCCACCTTACACTGGCAGACTTTGCAATTGCCTTAAGTCCCGTTTTTAGGCTTTAAGTGGTTTAGTGTCTAGTCTTGAGTAACTTCATCAAAACGAAGCGGAGTCAAGACTTGGATCTCTGTGTATTTCACCTTCGCCTAAGGGTGAGAGATTCGAGGAGTCTGTCTCGGTGTTGGAGGCTCTGGGCTGCTGGTCATGGTTGTTTGTGGTCTAAGGCTGGGCTTTAATAAGCAGATGCTGGCAAGCATTCATGTGTGAAATGTTCTGTTGTTCATCAAAATAGAGGGAACAGGTGTTTTGGCCTAGAAATTGAAGCAAGCTAATTTCCTTCTTTTTATTTTCTATTGCATGAGTAGAAGACATAATGTTTCAGCAATCTCATCCCTTTTCAAATGCTGCTGTGATTTAAAATAACCTTTAAAACAAAAATGAAATCTCATTAGGAAATGCCATCCTAATTTGGAGCAACAGTTTCATAATTTGTTTCTGTGATATCAAATTAAATGTTTTGTAGAGTAGAATGAAGGTAACATTTACTTAAAATCCATGTGCTATTACAAGATATTATTGCTTGAATTATTTCAGATTTTGGAACAGGGTTTTTTTTTCTAATTAATCAAGAGACTCTCAAGCTTTATTCTTGTTATGCAAATCAGAATGTAAGCATCTAAAGAATAATTTTTAAGTGCAAACTGCTTTTCAGTGTGGACGTTTGAAACATGCTAATCTGTTCAGGTTGTTAATGATGGGCTTCCTTTAGTAACCCCACGTACCTCTGCCACACCTCTAGTTTTTATCATGAGAAAGCTCATGATAAAAAATAGTAAAACCTTGCAAACAGGAATCTACTTGTTCCTGACGGTATAATGGCCAAATTAATTAATTAGGTGTACTCACATTCCAAGGACTATTGTTATTTCTTCCCTACTTAGGATGAGTGAATTCTTGTTGTGGGAATCTAATTTTCTTTGAGCTGATGCGGTGGGACTAATTATATGATATCTGTATTTTAATCAAGAGTAGTGTGTTCTAAAGCCTCTGATGAATTTACCTGCTTGAAGTTAAATATATGTAACTGAAAGAAGGGAATATGCATTAAATTACTGTGTTAAATTGTTGCTTTAAAGGAAAACAGACGCATGCACATGATCTGTGTTCTAGTGGATCCTACCATTAGGATGCAAATTAGGCTGTCTATTTATTTCCAAAGCTTTATAAACTGTTTTGTCTAAGCAACATTTAAATTAAAATCATAAATAAGAAACAAGTACTAAAGTAGTATGCATGAAACCTAAGTATTAGTGGAAGCAACAGAAATAAGATTGACATTGTCATATATGATATATATATTGTTATATCCAAAAGCCCGAGTTATAAATGAAGATCCAGTTGTGCTGGGTGCTGTACAGATGAAAACAAACTCTAGAACTGGATTCTGCTATGAAAGTCCTAAAATGTACATGTGTGGCTTTTAGAGCTGTGTTGCCTCTATTTTGTTGTTGACTTGTACACCAGGCGATGCACGCGCTTCCCATCGTGGAATATCACAGGGTCAACTGAAGCCTTTATCTCATTTTTTTTCTCTCTGTCTTTCCAGATTTGGACGACCCAATAGTAACTGTCCACCAGAGCATCGGGGAAGCGAAAGAGCAGTTTTACTATGAGAGGACGGTGTTTCTCAGGTGCGTTGCCAACTCCAATCCTCCTGTTCGGTACAGCTGGCGACGCGGCCAAGAGGTATTGCTGCAAGGGTCTGATAAAGGAGTGGAGATCTACGAGCCCTTCTTTACCCAGGTAAGAATGAAGGTACCTAATTTTTCCTTAGGCTTAGGGGGGTTGGAACTAGATGATCTTTAAGGTCCTTTCCAACCCAAACCATTCGATGATTCTACTTGCACCAGATTCATAGTAACTGGATCTTCGTGCGTGTCCCTGCTGGGTTTGTGGTGCTGGTCAGTGGGCATGCCCTCCAGGTAACCACACCCTGGCACAAATGCACCTGTATGTTATTATAAGACTTCCTAATATAAAATGTCTCTCTTAATTTTTTGTAAAATTATGAAATAGGAAATTATGGGAAGATGCACAGTGAGTGTTATGTGCAGGAGCCCCTTTAAAGTCACTTTGCTTGGGCACTGCAAGCCCAAACCTCTGATTTAACTACTGTTTCATAATCTTTTCCAATACAATGCAAAGTGATTCTGCACAGAAGTTACAGCCTAAAAAGCTTTTCAAGAAGGCTAAAACCCCACTGCAACTTCCTATGTTGTGTTTTTCTTTTTATTTTATTCTGCCTTTCACTTCTTTGAATATCAGTTTTTGTGCCAGAATTACACACTTAAAAGATGAGGTGGCAAAAAAGGAAAGAAGTGCTTTTTTTTTTTAGCCTTCCTACTCTCGCTCACAGCCTCAAAGGCAGACTGGACCATCAAAAGAGTCTGTCAGATGAGATCAGATTAATTTATTGTTAGCACATTTGCACAGTCTCAGAATAAAAAGGTGGCATATCCTATTGTCTGGGCATAAAAGCGTGTGATGGTGTTTGCAAAAAGAAGAAAAAATAAAAAAGAGAAAAAATTGTTTTGGAAAGTCTTAAGCAATAACGAGTGAAGACAGAGGTGAAAAGTGCCTGGTAATTTGGTCTTCATAGCAGAAAGCAACCTGCAACTTTTGTAAATAATTTTCAGCTAATGATTTGAGAGTACCTTCATTTTTTCTTTTTATTGTACTTGACAGCTTTGTATTGCTACAGTGGCTTGGTATTTTACTGAGAAACATGTAGGCTGGAACCTTGCAGAGATGAGAATTAGATTACATAAGCAAGTTATTGATTTCCTAAATGTGATGAGATTATTTTTAATTTAACATGTACGGACCCAGTTTAGCAAATCTATGGCTTGTTTTGTTGGACTGAAGTGTGTAAACTGGCATTTTTTAATGTTGTAATTAAAAAGTGAGGGACTCCCTTGACGTGGGACTTGTTTTGTATTTCAATATGGGAATGCTGATTATTACCTTCCCTGTCATCTAATAAGAACATATCTAATAAAATACATCACATGAAATTAGAGTCAGTATTTTTTTTTAAATATTTCTCGTTTACTAGGAGCACTCTTCCTAGAACCTCTGTCTGGGCTGAATTAATGAATAAATCAGATTGTCATGTTGATAGACAAAAGCTTATCCATAACCTTTTTACGTGTATTGGAGGTCAGATTGAATTAGTGTATCTTGTCGGTGTGCCTACAAGATCTGATATATGTTTGTAAGAGGAAAAGATATAATTAAAGGTTCAAGAGTCATAAATGTCTACTGCACATCTCTGCATAATTGATTCAGCTTATGATACAGTAACAAACGTGATGTGAAGAGGGATAGAGGGGATTTGACTTCAGAGCATCAAGAGATATGAATTTGAGGTGGCATTTTTTGGTGATTGCTTTGAAGGTGGATCACCAATCTGGAACTCAAATGAAATGTAAAGGAAAACAAGCAGTAACACAAATTTTCTAAAGTATTGTACCCAAAAAAGGCTAGCTTTTCTTTCTGTGGATTTTCTTGTTTTATTAAATCATAGAAGGCACCTGGAAAACTGGGCATATACAAACGAATTCTTGAACTTTGAACAGATTTTTTTTTTCATGAGCCAGGTAATATTGGCTGTTTATTTTAGCTGCTGTAGGAAAAAAAATTGAACAAACGTGCACATTTTTATTTATGGGACTATTTGAAATACTGAACTTTTCAAAACCAAAATCTTGATGCAGAATTTTTTCCTAAGAGTTTGCGTCATCCTCACTGCACATTGCAATTGCACAGCCTGAGCACAAAATTAAATTTTCTGTATTTACAATAATTATGCAATTAGACATAATTAGACTAATTATCCAAACCAATGAAGAAAATATATAAATTTTTACAAATCTCTGCAATGTGGGGACATGATCCAGATACCATTGTGAGTTCAGCCTGCAAGTTCAACTTGGAGTCCAGAGCTAAGGGTTGAATTGATGGGATGTAGCTGCTCAGTGTTCCCAGAACTCAACGACTTTGGTAGTTGTGTTCCTACTAACCTGGATGAGGCCCTTCTCTAGCCCAGATAAACCTCTTCTTAAAGTAGGATCTTTACCTTTAGGAGCAGCCTTTCAAAGGCTTGGTCTTGCAACCCCTAAATCAGCATGTGCTTAATTATGTGCTTAAATCACATAATTTCTGTGGGACTGATTGCACATACAAAGCACTTCAGTTCCAGTGCTCCAAAGCTACCAAGCTTGATTTCATGACTGTCTCTTTTCTTGCCTGGCTAGCTGTATCTTCTCTTTTATTGCTTTTTGCTACTTCTGTACATGCTTTTTTACAAATTACCATATGGCCTTGTATTAGGCCTTGTATTAGGCCTTGTGTAGGCCTGGGCAGTTGGTGCACATGATATTGTCAAGAGGACAGGTTGCTCAGGCTGTGGTAATACTGAAAGTTGTTGCAGCTTTAACAGGACACGTGATAACGAAGGTTTTCCAAATTTTGCTCTTTTGATGCTTTGTGAGCCCGTTCAGGGTGTCTGCCTCCCTGGGCCGGGGTTCTGCCGTAGACTTTGCTAAGCATGATACATTTTTAGCTTCTCACTATAAATGCAGGCAAAGACTTGAAAGCGAGCGGCTGGAGGAGGAGATTGAATGCCTGAGGAAGTTTGTTATTTTAATGCTAGAGTGAATAATGTGCAGATATCGATACACATAGATTTATCTGATGTTTTCGCAGCTCTCCACGCTGTCGCATCCTCATGCCTGACACCCTGCTGTGCTTTGCTGTGCTCCCTGTGCTTTCTTCCTCCCTGCTCTGTCCTGTGACATCTCTGCATGCTCAGGATTTTGTATCTAGAACTCCTTTTGGCTTTTTGTTGCTCTTGTTCCTAACAGTGCTGTAAGATTTCACATACATATTTCAGCAACTTACTTCTCCTGAGTTTCTGGTTCTGCAGTACCTATTTCACATAGTACTGCAGTGGAAATCTCCTCTTTTCCACTTTTCTCTTGATTGTGTCTGAAGGAACTCCTTCATTACGTATCCCGTTCAGGTCCCCGCTCCATCCTTTACACTGCTGCCTAAAAATAAAATCCATCAGCAGCTCTTTTTCAAAGGGAAACAGCAGGATTTCTGTAGCTTGTGATTTTTTTTTTCATTATGTAGATTGTACCTTAAGATATATTATCCAGAATAACGTTGTGACTTGAAAGACTCTGTCAAACAAATTTCCTCCTCGCTGCTTTCTTTTGTTTTGCCTTTAATATATAAGTGGTGCTGTGGCTTTAGGCTATGCCAGCTGCCATTCTTTTAGATAATTAAATAAAATACATTTTCTGGGCCACTTCAACATCTGCTTCTAATTAGCCACCTCTGCATCTTCCTCTTGCCTCCTGAAAGTCAGTCTCAGTGTATCCTGCATCTCTGCTTGTTCCTCTGCCTCGGTCCCTTCCTAATGCTCTCTTTTGCATGTGCAGGGAGAGACAAAGATCCTGAAGCTGAAGAACCTCCGACCTCAGGATTATGCGAATTACAGCTGCATCGCCTCGGTGAGGAATGTCTGCAGCATCCCTGACAAGATGGTGTCCTTCCGACTCTCTAATAAAACAGGTGGGCCTCCAGCAGTGACCTTCTCCGGTTATTTGATGTCCTCGTGGTCTTTTGTGGTCGGTGTTGGTCTCTTGCTTAAAACGTACCTGACCGTATGCAGCCGCACAGCGGTGGGAGCTATTCAGGAGCGTGTCGTAGGAGCCATTTCATAGAATCATAGAATTGTTAGGGTTGGAAAAGACCTAAAAGATCATCAAGTCCAACCATCGACCCAATGCCACCATGCCCGCTAAACCACGTCCTGAAGCGCCACATCTAGACGTTTTTTGAACCCCTCCAGGGATGGTGACTCCACCACCTCCATGGGCAGCCCGTTCCAATGCCTAATGACTCTTTCAGGTGGTTTTTTTCTCAGCGAAGTTAGGATTTGAAGAAGAGTTTTGATTTATTGCTCTTAATATTTATCGTGCTCTGGATTTCATATCAGGATTTGCATTTTCCCCCAGTGTCAGGGGTTTCACTGTTATGGGTAGACTTCAAAGAGGATACTGCAGCAAGGTAAGAGGAAGGGGCATCTCAGTCAAGGCTGGCATAGAGTAAAACCAACCCTTTACAAGTCCTCCAAACACTCTCAAATACTTCTTTCAGTGCTTTATTGAAAGCTAATTATTTTTGGTCGACAAAGTACGTTAGGAAAAAAAATCAACTTTTTTATATTGTTACATTGATTTAAATGATTGATTTTATATGATTGATTTGATGTATTCTTACATCGATTTAAACATTGATTTCTTACATTGATTTAAACAAAAGTGTCTTCTTTCAGATTTAATTGGTTGAAATGAGAATATTCAAGCAGTCGTGTTGAAATGCTTTACAGGAGGATAACTAGGCGTTTATCTATAGTCTCTAACCAAGTTGGCTCCATGTTGTGGTATTTCTTCTGCATTTGCTCTTTTCTTTGGACTTGTGTCTCGCTGAGCAAGTGGCCAGTTGTCTGTCTCCTTCTTTTTGTGGCTGTATCACTGCTGTGTTATCTCAAGAGCCTCATGCCAGTGGTTGACCTCAGGAAGGGCAATTGGGAATGCTGTTTTCCAGGAGGATGGAAATTACAGATTTTAACTCTCCTAAAGGCTCTGTGTCCAGCATCCGCAGAGGATGTGTCTGAAGTGGTTATAAACCTGGTTGCAAAGAGCAAAGTTCTTAGCTTAGGTTTCTGAGTAATTAGAAATTTCAGAGAAGTGTTTTCTGGCGAACCACTCTTCAGCAGATGTTGTAACAATTTGAAGACTTCAGGTTAGGTTACACTGGGTAATGCCTTAATAGCGTGTGCCTCAGGGCACAGAAAACAGGTAGCAAACGAACAAAAGAGTTGAGGCATTAACATACTGAGTGCGTCTAAGATGAACGATGAATTGTATTTGCACTTGCACATTTCACATTATTTCTGTCCTCCTGGCTTTGTTCCAACGAGTTGCCTTCAGCTTTTTCTGAATTTCTGATTTGACAGCAGGGACTTCAGAACTGTGGTATGTACCATTGCAGTACACAACCCACTGCAAAGCAAATTCACAGCTCAGCTTTAGAGCTGCCACTGGCAGTAGGAGAATTACAGTCAGCTCCAAAGGTATCTGGCAAAATGTTTTGGAAACCCTTAATTTACTCTCTCATTAATTTTGCCGGGGGGGGGAAAACTTAACGTGTGGTTTGTTCCTCATTATTTGCTCTGATTTCATACCAGAAGAGGCATGAAATCCTGACTGCTGTGGAGAGGTGTGGCTGACAGGCGGGAGCAGCTTCCCTCTCACCACTGGTGATAACTCATCCACCTTCATCCGTGAGGACAAAGGATGACAGTTGTTACCACTCCCATTTGTAAGAGCAATAGTTTTGCTGTTACGGCCAGAACAGTCTTCGTCCATGTTGGACCTCATCATTGTTACAGTAATGGGGGAACATCAAATAGCATAACTATTCCAAACTGAGGACAAGTGATCATGGTCTAATTTTGCAAGAAGAATCAATTATTTCCACCTTACGCATGTCACGTTTATTTTGGGAGAAGGGTGTCTTGATACATTAACAGGAATTGCTCTTCTGGAGTAATTTCCAAAGTAAAAAAGCCTGAAAAATGATAAAGATTCACACTTTCTCATGAAGAACTTGGTGGCAAGGCAACCATCATGGAGGGCAAGATTAAATACGTATAGCAATTACTGCAAAAACTCGTTAAAGACAATGACTGATGTGTTGATGAGTCCGAGACAAAATTTTTCTCATTTGGTGTGACTTCATCTGATATAGAAGTTCTTTGGTAGAGCTTCACCTGGTGTAACTTCATAGAAGTTACATAAATTGTAAATCTAGAGTAATCCAGGTTAAATCCGAAGTAATGAAAATCAGAACCTGAACTTGATGCTCTGTTTTGGTGTAGAGCAGTCCTGGCTTGTCCATCTGTTTTTTGTTTAAAGCTGGAGGCATGTAATGGAGATGCCTATTTAATGGAAACAAAGGAGAGACAAACAGAAGTGTCTGTAAGGTGGCAAACGATATTTATTGTAGCTAATGTGGCTATAAGTGAATTGAAGTTCAGCTGCAAATTATGTGATGTTAATGTAAAATTGCTGGCAGTTTGGCTATTCAGCATAGGACAAGAGGACACAGCCTCAAGCTTTGCCAGGGGAGGTTCAGGTTAGACATTAGGAAGCATTTCTTCTCAGCAAGGGTCATTAGCCATTGGAAGGGGCTGCCCAGGGAGGTGGTGGAGTCCCCATCTCTGGAGGTGTTTAAGAAAAGCCTGGACATGGCACTTAGTGCCCTGGTGTAGTTGCCATGGTGGTGTCAGGGCAATGGTTGGACTCGATGATCCCAGAGGTCTCTTCCAACCTCATTGATTCTGTGATTCTATCAGGTCTGTTAGTATAACTGGGAGAAGTTTTTGTTGAACTTGTCTGTTACTGATGAGAGAGATGACTAAGGAGGATAGCTGAGGCTTACAGCAGCTGTGGGTTTCCATCTCGTTTCAGTCATGGTTTGTCTCACTGTGTTCTGGCTTTTATTGCATGACACAGGGACTGTTGCATGATTTGTCAGGCTCCCTTTGATTGATTGACTTGTGGGAAAAGTTGGGAAGGTTTTTCCCTGGCATAGATGTGCACTGCAGCTTGGGTGGCTCAGGGACATCAGCTGTCCCAGCAGCCACATGGGGCTTGCGAGGGTTTTTGGACCATCTGCGTGTGGTGGCTTCCCATTCACCTCGACTGATTGACATGGTCTGCACACGGCGGCTGGGAGCTGCTGTGCTGCAGGGAGCACCTTGGGTCCCTGCTGGCCCTGATTGATTGCCGTGGCACGCTGATACACAGCAGGGCTTCTGCACACTGTAAGAGCATTCGTCGCATGTGGTGATCGTTGGCAGGTTGTGCTTGAGGAAGTGGTGCTCAGCAGATGTGGAAAAACCCAAACTATTACTGTACACCTGGAGATCTTTGCTGCTCTTACAGTATCCTGCTGCTACCCTGCCTACTCTCTGTGTCCAGGGTCATAGAATTATAGAGTCACAGGATCATTTAGGTTGGAAAAGATCTTTAAGATCACCAAGCCCAACCATTAACCCAGCACTGCCAAGCCCACCACTAAATCATGTCCCTAAACACCACATCTACACATCTTTTAAATACCTCCAGGGATGGTCACTCCAGCACGGCCCTGGGCAGCCTGTTCCAATGCTTGACAACCCTTTTGGTGAAGAAATTTTTCCTAATATCCAATCTAAACCTCCCCTGGCACAACTTGAGGTCACTGAGGTTCTCAGATGACAGTCAGGTCACCTCGTGAACCTTCTTCTTGATAATCTTCCTGTGTTGTTAGAGAATATGGTGACGGAGGCACATGAACACAGGTTTTTTCCTCTTTCTTTCTCTGAAACACTCTGAAGCCTCCCTGCCTTCCCTCACCAAGAGCTGTAGGTGACTGGAGCACGAATGTAGACACTTGTTTCAAGGAAATCATTGCAGATCCAGGTGCTCTGGGGCTGTTATTTATGCTGCAGGGTCTTTTGTACATCTATATTCCTGTGCACACATGTGAGTTGAGAGGCTAATTTGAGGAACACCAGCCATGTCTTCGGGTGAGCAGTTCAGGTTTCCGTTCAGTGCCGCCTGCCAGCTTGTCCCTGTGACCTTTTTGTTTTCTGCACTCACTCCTTCTTGCTGATTATTTGATTGCGTGTCGTGGCATCACCAGAGTAACAATCAATTACTGTGATAGAATCAATCCAAATGAAACTTTCTGCATACTTCCCCTGGAATAATTAGAGAGGAATAATTAATTAAGCTGATGCCATCAGATGAACATGTATTCCTCAGTATACTTCGGACATGATGCAGGTTTAAAGTGTTACAGCTATAATTAGGTACACTCACGCCCCTTCATTCAACAGCAGTGTCTTAATTACATCTGTTCTGTGTGAGTCTGAAGCCCCAGACACGCCGTCATACGTCTGTAGGTACTGCAGGCGTTAGAGTGCAGTGGCATAATTTTTCAGCGACACAGATTTCTTTGTTCCAGTGCAGACTAGTTTAAAATACAAAAACAAAGTGGATGCTGTAATGAGAGAAGCTGAGATCATCTCAGAAGCGTGTGACGATGCATGTGCTGAAGCCCAAGCTGACAATTAGCGGTAATATCGTACAGCAGCAGGTAGAGGCACTTGTTGAGCACAGCCCCACTTTGTATCTAAAGACAGCTATTACTCTGCAAATTTATTATCTAAATAGATGAGAAATTTGAAGGGAAGCAGAAACACTGTGAAGTGATTCACCTGCTGGCAGATTGCTAGTGAGTGGCAGGAACACAAATAGAAATCAAGACGTGAGGAAGAACAGCAAAGGGACTAATTTTGCAGCTCTCATTTGTTTTTAGTAGACTGAGTCCCTTTAAAATCAGCACATAGAAGTTAATTTGGGTAAGTTATTGCAAGCAGGAGTTGTAAAACTAAATGCAGCTGCTTTGAGACAAAATCAAGGGGTTATTCTGAAAAAGAGGAGGAACGCTGACAATTTTCTCAGTTTATGTGCTTGAATCCAGGCTGTCAGAAGAGGAGCAGCTGCAAGGGTGGGTGTCACCCTGAGTCATGACCTCCATACTTTGTTACCCGTTTGCCTCATTATGTCCATGCTAAACCAAAGAAGAAATTAGGTTGATCTGATTCTGGCTCCTACTCTACCTGTTGGGCTTTTCCTGGGATTTCTGTCTCTTCCCCAAGGTCTCAGAGGTTTCTTGCATGACATTCACATGTGTCTTTTCCCCATTCAGGTTTTTCACCCTGTCAGAGCTCTTAGTGTCTTTGTATTCCTGAAATCAGTGAAATTTTTCCTCCAAACAGTCCTCCCAGTTTGAAACTACAAGAAGCACAGTAGACAGAGCTGGCAGCAAAGGCTTCTGGGGTGGGGGGAGCACAGTGCTACAGGTTGTGTCTTCTCATGGGAACAGCTCCCCAACAACCACCTTTCTCATCTCCTGTTCCCACTTACGAGTGTTTTGGAGTCACCCCCTTGGTTCCTCTGTATACCTTCTCATCCTCTTGCCTTGTCTTTAGTAAGACCTTTGCCATGACCTCCTGTAGTTTCCTTATAGCCAGGGTTGAGAGATGTGAATGATTAGTGGAAAACTGGCTGGGCCTTTGGGCGTGAAGGGTGGGATGATGTCTAACCGGTGGTCATTTGCTCATGTCATCCTTTGGGGATCAAAACTGGGAACAATAGCGTACAACATCCTTATTAATGACCAAAACAATGGGACCACAGTGAGGGGAGGCTGAAGGAGCTAGGTTTGCTCACCTTGGGGAAGATGCTCAAGCTTTGGCAGGATGAGGCCTGAGCAACCTGGTCTAATTGGCATTGCTTCAAGCAGGGCTCTGACCACAGGCCTCCAGAGATCCCTTCTGATGAAGATGGTTCTATAGTTCTGTGATTAAAGCAAGCACGTTGAAGGCAAAACAGTGTTGTGGGAGTTGTTTGCATTCAGCATTATCCCCTCTCCACAGCATATCATTGTCTATATAAGAACTGATGAATGTCCTGAAGGCCTATCACCCTGCCATAACCTGGGCCATACATTGGTCAGGAGGTGCTTCTTTTTGAAGGTGCTTAGCAGGAACAAGTGCAGTCTCCTTTAGGAATACAGGGATTATGTTATTCCAGGCATAATTCTGCTCTGTGTCAAACATGAATTATTGACAGATGATACTAAAATCTGTCACCAGTTTGCATGTGACTCATCTTTAGAGCTGGGAAACATAACTTGAGACACAGCTAACTCTGAATCTCACATCTGAATGATCAGATCTAATAATAACATGAATGGATCCTTTTAAGAGTGTTCATTGTTTCAAAGTGTCAAAGAAAAGGCACAATATTTACCCGTAAAACCACTGAAATTCTGGGCTTCCTATAAATATTTCTTCTAATATGATTGAGTAAAAGCAAGTAATACTTGTATCTTGATCTACAGAGCATTTTTGGTGGCACAGATTAATTTGAAAATGTATATTAGTTTGTATATTAGCAGCCAATTCAGGCTGCTTAGTGCAGGTCATCACTGATACATAATATTGAGGCTGATTTGTGGCAGCCTCCGACACAGAAATAATCCACAACAGTAACTTTTACCAAGAAAGATGAGTATTTCAACACATGATTTTTCAGCTGCATGACATAGTTCATTCAAATCACAGCTGAAGCTGGCATTCTGTCTGGGGCATGTGGTGGGAAACAAATTGAAAAAGGCTTAATTCACTTTTAATCCCTCCATTAAGCAGTAGTCTGTCACGATAAACTTGCTTTGTTTCCCTTCATTCACACAATATAGTGTTAAGAGAAATTATCTCATTTTTAAAAAATATTTCTCTTAGCATCCCCTGGCATTCTTGGAGAGTGAGACAGCGAGATGTGATCCTGCACTTAAAGAGGCTTGAAATCCTCGGATGAGAAATACAGCCAGCTGTATCCTCAGAGCTGAATACTGAAGGTAGATGGTTTTAATGCTTTAGCAAAAAGGAAAGCTAGCAAATAAGGTTGGGAAGGACCCCAAGAGGTTGTCTAGTCCCGTTCTGTGTGGCAGAATGCACTAGACCTAAAGCTTGTCCTACTGATGCCAGTTTAACCCAGCTGCCAGCAGCAGAGGTGCTGCATTACTGGCAGGTAGTCTGACCCATCACTCTGGTCCTGTCCATCACAGCATGAAGAGGAGATCATCCTCTTCCCCTTCACAGCAACGTTTCGCATATTTGAGGGTGGTTGTCTTGTCCCATCTCTTCTGTTGGATATGAACCTAGCTCCTTAGTTTTTGTCTGAGTCACATCATCTCTACCTCACACTATTCCTGCTGATCTCCTCTGTCCACTTCCTTGGTGAATTTGCTTCAGGGCATGTAGAGTACTTCGCTGCACCCAGCCCCATAAGCATGGGGTTCAGTGCAGGGCTTGTTTCATGCCTTTCCCAACAAAGTTCTTGGTTATGCATCCCTGCATGATAGCTCCCTTTTAGCAAGCACAAACTGCTAATGTCTGCTTTGTGTCCAGGTTGCCATCCACTGTAACCTTGAGGGTCCTTTCTCATTAGCCAGTCATTCCTAATCCACTAATGGTGTGTGTGGTTGTTGCTGTTGCAAGACAGGATTTGTCTCACCTGACGAGCAGTCTGAAAGTTTAGGTGTGCACACTGGTTGTTCAGGGAGCACCCTACTCGGAGGAGAGAGGGAGAGAAATATCTCCGAAGAGCAATTCATAGAATCACAGACTGGTTTGGGTTGGAAGGGAGCTTAAAGATCATCCAGTTCCAACCCCCTGCCACAGGCAGGGACACCTTCCACCAGACCAGGTTGCTCCAAGCCCCATCCAACCTGGCCTTGAACACTGCCAGGGAGGGGGCAGCCACAGCTTCTCTGGGCAACCTGGGCCAGGGTCTCACCACCCTCACAGCAAAGAATTTCTTCCTCATATCTCATCTCAATCTCCCTCTTTCAGTTTAAAACCGTTCCCCCTCATCCTGTCACTACTTGCCCTTGTAAAAAGCCCCTCTCCAGCTTCCCTGTAGCCCCTTCAGGTACTGGAAGGTGCTAGAAGGTCTCCCCGGAGCCTTCTCTTCTCCAGGCTGAACAGCCCCAGCTCTCTCAGCCTGTCTCCATAGCAGAGGTGCTCCAGCCCTCTGAGCATCTCCGTGGCCTCCTCTGGACCCAATCCAACAGCTCCGTGTCCTTCTTGTGTTGGGGGCCCCAGAGCTGGACGCAGCACTGCAGGGGGGTCTCCCGAGAGCGGAGCAGAGGGGCAGAATCCCCTCCCTCGCCCTGCTGGCCACGCTGCTGGGGATGCAGCCCAGGACACGGGTGGCTTTCTGGGCTGCAAGCGCACATAGTTTTGAGACATCCCATCTAGTTTTGGGAATCAGGGATGCTGTAAGAGTGCTTATAGCTCATCGAAATACATGACCTCAGACTGCATGCCTGACTTTTGGGCAATTGAAATTAGCCAAGATGAATTTAAGCCTACTCGTACAACCGCGCATCTAAATATAGTGATGAAGGGGACAGTTTCACGAGTGGGTTAAGCTGATTTAACACTGCGCTGCTGCTAAAGGGAGGATCCTGCCTTCCCTTCGTACCCTCTTGATAAAATGTCCACAGAATGAATAGTTCATACAGTGTGGGAGCTGTGAGCTATTGTAGTCGTCTCCAGAGCGTAACCACCGAGGAAGTGCTCTGAATAGCAAACGTATCCGCCTCCCTTCCTCCCTGTTGGAGCTATCAATGCCACATCTGTGCGTGAACGGCAGCACGAGCAAAGTGCGAATCATCAAAGTGCTGCTGCTGCTGGATGAAAAGCAGCCAGGCAAATGGGGAATAACGGGATGAGTCAGCAGAGCTGCATCCCCATTGGGTAAAAACCAGAGGATTGCAGAAAACGGAGGAGGAGGAAAAAAAGGTTATTAAGAATAGAGGGAGAGTGCAGGGAGAGGGCTCTGGTTACCTGGGCTGGTGCTTCAGGCTGGCTTGTTCACGTACATGTGAACGGATGAAGGCTGAGTCCAGCTGAAAATGGGCCTTGTTAAATATAATCTCATTCTTTGCTTTAGTTCTGTCCTGTAACTCCCCTCTCTGATTCCCCTGTAAGAAGGACACGGAGCTGTTGGAGCGAGTCCAGAGGAGGCCACGAAGATGCTCAGAGGGCTGGAGCCCCTCTGCTCTGGAGACAGGCTGAGAGAGCTGGGGCTGTTCAGCCTGGAGAAGAGAAGGCTCCGGGGAGACCTTCTAGCACCTTCCAGTGCCTGAAGGGGCTACAGGAAAGCAGGAGAGGGACTTTTTACAAGGGCATGGAGTGATAGGATGAGGGGGAACGGTTTTAAACTGAAAGAGGGGAGATTGAGATGAGATATTAGGAAGAAATTGTTTGCTGTGAGGGTGGTGAGACCCTGGCCCAGGTTGCCCAGAGCAGCTGTGACTGCCCCCTCCCTGGCAGTGTCCAAGGCCAGGTTGGATGGGGCTTGGAGCAACCTGGTCTGGTGGAAGGTGTCCCTGCCTGTGGCAGGGGGTTGGAACTAGATGGTCTTTAAGGTCCCTTCCAACCCAAACCATTCTATAATTCTATGAATTTTCCATTCTCAATAGCATGCCTGGACACAGCTTGCACTTTACGCAGCTTTTAAGCCTCTTTATTTTGGTGGCAGGCTCAGGGGAAACTGAAAAAAATGAGGTTTTTTTTATCTCTGACCAGGTAGCATATACAAATTGAGCAGTGACTGCTGGTACATGGGGGGCATGTCCACCCCAGTCTGATGGGCGTCTTCAGCAATCATGGGGGGCAGCTGCCCTGGGGCACGGGGAGCCACCCCTTTGCGCTAGAACAGCTCAGGGTGCTTTTGTGAAGATGAGAACCCTAAAATGCTTGAACTACTGAAATCTTGTCTCAGAATATGTTACTTCATTAATTCCATGTATTAAGTAAAAAAAAAAGGACACATGAAAGAATTAGAGTTTGAGCCATTTGCCTTTATTTTCTCTGCCCCTGCAAGTGTTGGAATTTCAAAGGCAATGATAAAATGGGAAAAAGAGCGAGTGACACAAAAATAAGGTTGTGATGTAAGGTGAGCACGTCTGTTTTATGTGTCTAAACACAAAGGTGTTTAGAACTGGAAGCTGGTACAGCTGGAGTATTTTGCTGCTCTTCTGTGCTGAGATTACATGGAGCAGCTGAACGAGACACCACTGAAGTTCAAAGCTCTACGTGACTGTTCACTACATGACACTGACTATAATAATAAATTTTTACAGTCAGGGGGACTGAGCGTTGGCATGGGTTGCCCAGAGAGGTTGGTTGTGGAGTCTTCATCCTCAGAGACATTCAAAAGCCATCTCGACACGACCCTGGGCAAACTGCAGTTTGGGGGTTTTGGGGAGTTTGCTTTTATGTTTATTTTATTTTATTTTATTTTATTTATTTTATTTTATTTTTTTTAAGATCTGTTGATTAAAAGAAAGGACCTACCATATTGCAGCATGCTGTGGCAGTGGGGTCAATAAGTTTATTTTTACCCTGTATTTTAAATTCTGGACCTCAGCTGGGAATTATAATCTATTCTTTTTTGAACTTTACTGAGTAAATAAGTACAGAAATGATGCTCCCATGCTCCCAGCCCAGCAGGGACCTCAGATGTTTTCTTTTTTTTTGCTCTGACTTGAAAGGGTCTATTCATAACGTGCATAGTTAGGAGTATATGGATTGTATTCCTGCAAGAAATCATGGCTGCAAATTAAACGGATACATACACACACACACGGGCATGTATGAAAGTATAATTCAATTATGTTCTATTACTTCAGTTCTGCGTATAAAATAACTTGCAAAACTGGAGGAAATAATGCCTTTTCATTCTTATTCATCACAGATGAGTGAGTTGTCAAGGACATGACTTTCTGCCTCTACTTTGATATTGCTATTAAAGTATTAGTTTTCTTTTGCATTTCCAGTAATCCCTAAAGCCAGTTGTGACATTTTCTCAATTCCATGTACCCAGACTAAATACATATATTTGTCTCACTGTAATTATAATACACGTTGGTGTCAGATTTTTTTCTGTATGTTGCATCAATGAGAGACATCTTTTTCCTCCCAGTGTACTCTCTCTCCCAGGTAGCAGTAGAGGCTCCGCTTCTTTCAAGTTCAGGGAACATCAGTATCTGATCATTGATGAGAAGATCACAGAATCCTAGAATGTCAGGGCTTGGAAGGGACCTCTGGAGATCATCGAGTCCAACCCCCTGCCAGAGCAGGACCAATCTAGGGCAGGTTACACAGGAACACATCCAGATGGGGCTTGAAAGTCTCCAGAGAAGGAGACTCCACACCCTCTCTGGGGAGCCTGTTCCAGTGCTCTGTAACCCTTACAGCAAAGAAGTTCTTCCTCATGTTGAGGTTGAACTTCCTGTGCTCCAGCTTGCATCCATTGCCCCTTGTCCTATCGCAGGGCACAAGTGACAAGAGGTTGCCCCTTTCCTCTTGACACCCAGCCCTCATATATTTATACCCATTAATCAGATCCCCTCTCAGTCTTCTCTTCTTCAGACTAAAAAGCCCCAGGTCTCTCAGCCTTTCCTCCTAAGGCAGGTGTTCCAGTCCCTTCATCATCCTCGTAGCCCTCCGTTGGACTCTCTCCAGTAGATCTCTGTCCCTCTTGAACTGGGGAGCCCAGAACTGAACGCAATACTCCAGGTGAGGTCTCACCAGGGTAGAGTAGAGGGGGAGGAGGACCTCCCTCGATCTGCTGGACACACTCTTCTTAATGCACCCCAGGACACCACTGGCCTTCTTGGCCACAAGGGCACATTGCTGTCCCATGGATAACTTGTTGTCCATCAGGACTCCAAGGTCCTTCTCCACGGAGCTGCTCTCTAGCAGATCACCTCCTAACCTGGACTGGTGCATTTTATTACTCCTTCCCAGGTGCAGGACTCTGCACTTATCCTTGTTGAACCTCATTAGGTTCCTCTTTGCCCAGCTCTCCAGTCTGTCCAAGTCATGCTGAATGGCCGCACAGCCTGTCTCCAGATGTTTCCAGTCTCCCTGCCGATGATCCTGTGGCAGCTCCCTTTAAACTGGAGGCATTTAGTTGTAGAGCTAGGTCGTTACATCGAAGGTGCTTGGTAAACTGATATAGATAAGGGTGTATCTTAGGGTGGTAATGATGACTTAATGACTGCTAGCTTTGTGCTGGATCTGAGAAACTTTTGCCCCAGTCGTTAATCAAAACCAGTGAGTGCTGCATGCTGTGTTGTTACTCTGTGAGGATTGATATATGTTGTAGCCACATTTTATAATTAATCTCTATCTGTGTGATGTCAGTGCCTAACTCATCTTGTGTGCACATGTTAATGGTAGGTAAAAAAACCTGATGCAGTTCTGATTTAAATTCTCTGCGGTGACTTGCTAGCAGGGTCATGTGTTGTGACCCGTTGTGCTTCCAGTAGCACTTTCTCATATGCACTGTGGAGTTCCCAGCCAGGCTCTACACTCCTGTGAAATACACTGGATGCAGAAGCAATACTTGTACACGAAAGCCTCTGAATTGAAGTCCCTTTAAAAAGGATGCAGCTGCAATATGAATGGGGACCTGAACAGTTTCCCTCGTCATGAGTAGTGCCTTGTTCTTTGCGGGGAAGAGCTCGCCGTGGCACTGCGGCTTTCTTTGTCCCCTGGCAAACCAACCATGACTTTGAAATGTGGGACTGGAGCTCAGAAACCCCGACTTCTAAAGGGCAGTGAAGATGCAGAGCTCTTTTGAACACTGAGCTGTTCTCATTGCGATGGCCAAATAGGGTGTTTGCAAAGCTTGTTCCATGCACTCACCCGTGGAAATATTTACCAAAGCTTGCTATTGGTTTATAATGAATTTTCTTATTTCTATCAGAGAGTTGAAAGAAAGTTTCCGCTGGGCAGGTTGCCTGGCTGAGTCTCTGCCAGTGCCGGGGTGAAGGTTCTGGCTGGGAGATGCTTTGCTTGCCAAACCTGGATGGTCCAGCGTTCATCATGTTAATCCTGATGACTGGTAGTCATCTAAGAGAGAGCTCAGCCAGGGTGAAGCTTTGGAAGTGGCTGTGGGGGTGATAATACACTCCGGCTGAGGGAGCTGGGGTTGTTTAGCCTGGAGAAGAGGAGGCTCAGAGGTGACCTTAGTGCAGTCTACAACTACCTGAAGGGAGGGTGTAGTGAAGTGGGAGTCGGCCTCTTCTCCCAGGCAACCAGCGACAGGACAAGAGGACACAGCCTCAAGCTTGGCCAGGGGAGGTTCAGGTTGGACATGAGGAAGCATTTCTTCTCAGCAAGGGTCATTAGCCATTGGAAGGGGCTGCCCAGGGAGGTGGTGGAGTCACCATCTCTGGAGGGGTTTAAGAAAAGCCTGGCCATGGCACTTTGTGCCCTGGTCTAGTTGCCATGGTGGTGTCAGGGCAACAGTTGGACTCTGATCCTTGAGGTCTCTTGTAACCTGGTTGATTCTGTGACTCCTCTTGGCAGGGATGTTTTTGTTGCTTTAGGAATTCTGTATAAACATAAAATTTCGTACGTGAGCACCTCCTGTGTCTCCATCAGTTCTGGTATTGCACAGTTGTGTTGGTGCTGGTGCTCAACTTTCCAAACTGGTACTGAGCATTACTTAAACTGTAGAATCTATCACTCTTCAACTCTACAAGAAATTGAGGACATTGGTCCTGTGTCTGCATGTGTGTGTGTGTCAGTGTGTCTCCGTGAACCGAACTGTGACACAGGGTTTTGTAATATGAACAGATGGAGCTCTGGGGCTATGAGGGAGGGAGTGAAATTCAGGCTATTTAGTTTAGAGAAGAGATGAATAGGAAGGAAGACAGCAGAAATAAATAAAAGACATAATGTAAGATTAAATTAAATCCAGAAGACTATAGCAGTAGAAAATAATAAAATATATCCCTACTTTTCAATGGCACTTTGTGGGATCTCTGCAAGATTTAAGCAGAAAGTGAGGAGCTCGCCCTTATGTCAGGAGGCAGCTGTTTAGCAGAAGAAACTTCTGGGCTGGTGCAGTTGCACAACTTTTCTTTTGATTGCACATCTACCTGCTGAGTTCTGGGGGCTTTGAAGCTCTTCAGTTGTGACGTGCCTTTCATGTGAGAAGAGCCCTGTGTAAACGTGGAGACCAGCCAAGTACCTTGCTTGGTGAAACTAAATTTTGTAAAACTTAAATAATAAAATCAAGACTGAAGGCACAAATTGCTGCCTGACTGTCACTGCAATATGTATCTTTTTAAATGATCTCGTTTGGGACCAGGTGAAAGCTTGTTTGTAAGGATGTGAGGGTCTTCTCAAGGCTGGGCTGTAGAAGTGGAAGAGGAGAGCTGGGCTCACACTTGTATTTCTGCTCCCACGGTTGGTGTGGATGCCATTGGTTGAAACCACTTGTATCTTGGAGGCTGAAGCCTGACTGCCCAAAGCCATATATGTACTAAAGGCAAACCCAGTGCATTTCAGACTCGTACCAGTAATACACAATTGCATGTACTAGTTTTTATAAGTGTCATTTTAATAAGAGCAAGATCTTTTGGAGAAGTCTTTATCTCCTCTTCCTTCTGACTCAATTACATGATTTACATGAATTACATGAATAGGACAAGAGGACACAGCCTCAAGCTTCGCCAGGGGACGTTCAGGTTAGACATTAGGAAGAATTTCTTTTCAGAAAGGGTCATGAGACATTGGAAGGGGCTGCCCAGGGAGGTGGTGGAGTCACCATCTCTGGAGGTGTTTAAGAAAAGCCTGGACATGGCACTTAGTGCTCTGGTCTAGTTGCCATGGTGGTGTCAGGGCAATGGTTGGACTCGATGATCCCAGAGGGCTCTTCCAACCTGGTTGATTCTGTGATTCTGTGATTTCCTTCTATCTAAACAAATACCACAGCTTGAGCTGGGACTGCATCATGGGTCTCCTGGTTGGAGAGATTCATGCTAGGTGCTTTACAAATGCAAAGGATGTATAAACACATACATTGTCCTTTTGGACCAGATCTCATGTCTGTCCTCAAGAGCCAGTAGGAGACATTTCAGAAGAGTGCATGAAAAGGGTGCAGTAGACAGATATATGATAGTCTGCTCTCCCATGCCAGAAAAAAGATACCATTTTATGCCCTGAAGCATGAGTTTTAATAATCCTTCGACAATATTTTTGGTATTATCATCACTATTATAATTGTTCTGGATCATCTTGTCATCTTTATAAATGCCTCCGCCAATTTTTAATCATGCTGGACCAAAAAAATATGGTGTGGCGATGAATTACACAGTTCAGATTTATGCCGTGTGTTGTGTTTAGCCCCAAAAGTTGAAAAATAAATAAGACAACAAATCCATTTTACAGTATTAGATCAAAATTTCAGTTTTCTGAAAGTGCCAGGATCCAAGAGGATTTGTGAAACACTGGGATCAGTGGGAGGTTAGTCCATGTACATTGTTAAAACCGGCACTTTCTGCCCATTCCCATCTCTAGGCTCCTGATGTGTTTGTAAATCCTCATCCTAAAGGTGGGATGGATGTCACCCATCTTCTGCCATCTAAATCTTACCTGTCTAGATTAAACTAATCTTTGGGCTCTGTCTGCAGTCAGCAGGGAGAGACAGATACCACAGGGGAAGATTCTTGCTCAAGGTAGATAAGAGGAATCACTCTTTGGCAGTACCTCTTGCTGTCATTGAAACTAGAACAGGGAGAGATCTCACACGATAGTGAGCTCCATTTCCCTCAGACACCAGCTAGTCCTAAACTTTGTGTCTAACAGATGTTTGCTCAGAAAACCTGGAAGAGAGAGAAATTCTGCAGCAACCCTGGGCAGCCCAGTTCAGGGCTTACTGCCCCTGCTGTCACATGGAGTTATGTCGTTGTGCCTTCATTACTCCTTTCTGTGCTACAGCTTTGCGTTCCTCATCTCTGGGGAGAGGCAGCTGTTTGCAGCTGCATTGCTGCAGCACCCTGTGGGGAGCAGTTAGAGGTGTTTCCTCTGGTTTGGGAGGGGAAAGCATTTCATAGGATCATACAATCATAGAAGGGTTTGGGTTGGAAGGGACCTTAAAGGTCATCTAGTTCCAACCCCCTGCTATGGGCAGGGACACCTTCCACCAGACCAGGCTGTTCCCAGCCCCATCCAACCTGGCCTTGAACACTGCCAGGGAGGGGGCAGCCACAGCTTCTCTGGGCAGCCTGGGCCAGTGTCCCACCACCCTCACAAGAAATAATTTCTTCCTTATATCTCATCTCAATCTCCCCTCTTTCAGTTTAAAACTGTTCCCCCTCGTCCTGTCACTCCATGCCCTTGTAAAAAGCCCCTCTCCTGCTTTCCTGTAGCCCCTTCAGGTACTGGAAGGTGCTAGAAGGTCTCCCCTGAGCCTTCTCTTCTCCAGGCTGAACAGCCCCAGCTCTCTCAGCCTGTCTTCATAGGAGAGGTTCTCCAGCCATTTCTGGATGGAGTCAAACAGAGGAGCTATCCACTAAAGCAGACCTGCAGAAGCCCTACATGCTGTCAATTAATTCAAGTCTTCCAACAGGTGACTAACCTTGTGATTTAGCCCCACGCCTTTCCATATCTAAGTCCAGGCTGACATAGAGAAGTGAACACAAGCACTGTCTAACTTAGAGCTAAAGCCACCTTTCTGCCACCCCGTGGTGTCTGAACACGTCGCTGGAGTTCCTGAGCATTTGGGATTTTTGCCATTTGCCTCCTTCATTCCCTGACTAACTCTCCCTGCTTCTCTTTTTTTTTTTTTTTCCCTCTCTCACCTCTCTTTGCCAAGACAACAGATCACAGGCGTGATGAGAAACTACAGGTCTCCAGCTCATGTTTGGCCCATGAGCAGCTGGGTGTTGACTACCACCTTTCCCAATCCCTGGCTGGAAGGAGAGGTCCATGTTGATTGCATTGGGAGCAGAGGTTGCTCTCTCAGAGATGGGCGAGCATGGGGTGGCAGCGGTGGAAGGGCAAAGTCCAAGTGGCCACCAGGAATCTTCCAATCTCTTTATTCCTAGGCAAGAACTTGGCAGCGTGCACACGGCAATAAATCAGGCCAACAGCACGGTAGACCCCATTCTATCCTCAGTTGCACCTTAAAGCTGAAAATAAGAGGTTCTGTGTTATGGTGTGTTGTGATATGATGCTGATTGTCTAGCATTTCAAGCAGAGAAATATCAAAATAATAGCTTGTTCTTGCTGTGGATTTGTGTTCTGTTCATAACAGGCATTTGACCCTTTATATGCTGAGTTTCATTTGCTGGAAACCTTCACATCTTCTGAATTTCTTAATATTCTTGGGTTTATATCAGGCTTTTAACAGCAGTAGTTGAGTGTATTGCTGATTTTCTGGTGGGATAGGTTGCAGTTAAGTGAAATGTGTAAGCAAAGAGGAATTGCTATATGCAAACCATAATTTTCATGTACTTACTGTTTTGAGTGCAGTGATGAAAGGGAGGTATCACAGCATTTTTATCACATCAGCTGCTCTCTTTGTCTCTCTACCTGAAGGATGGGAAAGGACCCCCTTTCATCTGGAGGATTATGAGGCCATTATGGTAAACAGTACCACCAGGTTGGGTTGACATTGTTGGAGCTTTCATCTTTTGTTCTAAGTTTCGAAGTGTTATTTGTGGTTCTCTTGTTCCCTGTCTCATGACTTGATGTTTAGTGAGAGCTGAGAGCAGCTCCTTGCCAGAGATGTTCAGGAAAAATCATTAAACTCAGGAAGAGAGAAAGAGGGGCCAGCTGAGTACTACCCCTTGGTTAGTGATGACCCTACAGGTCTGGAGCTCAGGTCTAGTTGCACAGCAGGTACGTGGATCTGTGTTTCTGCCACCTTCGCCCAAGCAAAATCTCCTTAAGCATAAAACATGACATACTGCGTGGTTTCATACCTCTAATCCCAGAACAGGGGTCCATCAGCTGATGGATGCATCAACTGGTGAAAGAATATGAGGTCAGGGGACATGAGCAGAGACACAGTGGGCAGTGCTGACTTGTTTTCTGTCTGTATTTTAAGCCATGCGCCCAGTTTCTTCACCTTTAAGTTGCTTCCATGAATTTATGCTGGGAAGTATCTGCAGGGTCCCAAGCTGGGAGGAGCTGGAAGAGGGGACTTTGTAGACCTGAGCTCTCCTTCTCTCTTGAAGTGTTTCCCTGGCTGGGGGTTGCCTGTTTTCTCTGTGCTAGGACAGGTATAAGTGAAGTGCTTCCCATTTGTGTGCCCCAGCTTCTGAACGCAGAGAAAGCTAATTCCTCTTGGGGGAACTCCAAATGAAGGAAACTTATTTTATGGTTGACTCTTGTATTTGCCTTTAGTGATTAGTGTGTATTCCTTTAATGTTGAAATAAGATTCATATATAAAGCAGAACCCACAAGAATATCTCTCTGTAATAATGAGGATAGTGATATGATTTTTGGATGTAACCTTTTTATTTCCTTTCATTTTTTATTGTCACATTTTCTGGTATTCTTTGCCCTGAATTTCAATCGTTCACCTTTATGCCTGTGTTTATTTAGTGTGGATGCTTTTTCTGTACTAGCAATATATATTGGCTCATCGATTACATGGTTTAGGGTATGCCTTCAAGCAAAGCCTGAATCCAGCAAGGGTGGATCCCTCAACACAATGACAAGGGATCTCACAGATCAAATATTGATTTTTATCTTCCAACACCTAAAATGCTCTGCCCTGTCCCTTCATACTGAGCATTTCTGTTCCTCCCCTTGCAGATGGGAGCAGAAATATATGCAGATACTTCATGGAAGAGAAGATGACATTTATATATCTGCTGCAATGTAGTTCGGCTGGTTTGGTGGTCCTGCCCAAACAAAGCCCCTGCAGCTGGTCACTCAGCCTGTGCCACCCTGGCTGTTCTGGGGGGGTTAGTAGGGACCCAAGTCTGCACCTCTCCCATGTGTCTGTGAGGAGATGGAGCCATGACCACGCTGTCTGCTGCGGCTGAGCGCTGCAGGTTGCACAGCCCATGCAGGGAAAAAAGCATCTGTGCTGGGTTCTTGAGTTTCCCAGTGTGCAAGGAGATGTTGTCCCAGAGGGGATGACTTCCTGATTCAACAGACCCAACTCAAACTCTACAAATTCATCTCAGTTGGCAGCCAGGTCCCAAGCGGTTCATCAGGGAGGCGGGTGGATTAAGAGGGCTGGTTTTCAATGGGTAGGATCTGACTTGACGAGAACAACGTGCTTTCCATGCCAAATAAGAAGATTGTTACTAACTCCTTTCTTCCAAGGTTTAAAATCCAGTGTGCTGGCACCTGTCCCATACATTATACGTTACTCCCCAAGTACAGCTGCAGGGTTGTCCATACATAAATCCTCGTTGGCAGTTTGACAGCAAGGTGAAAGATGATGAGTGAGCAAGATGAGAAACGTGGTGTCAGGGGGAGCGTCGGGATGGGGAGCACCCTTCTCGGAGGGCACACAGTTGTGTGGAGAGCGCTGTAGCTGAAGTGCCTTTGCTGATCTCAGTTGGCTTGAGTGTGCTTGTCAGGGCTGAGCACCACCACAGACGTAGCCCTGCTTCACTTGTCTCTTCCTCTTGTGTTTTGCAGCATCCCCTTCAATTAAGCTTCTTGTGGATGACCCAATAGTGGTGAACCCTGGAGAAGCGATCACCTTAGTCTGTGTGACGACAGGAGGGGAGCCAGCCCCCAGCCTGACGTGGGTGAGGTCTGCCGGCATCCTGCCCGAGAAGGCGGTCCTGAACGGCGGCACTTTAACGATACCTGCCATCACCTCAGAAGATGCTGGCACATACAGTTGCATCGCCAACAACAACGTAGGAAATCCTGCGAAAAAGTCCACCAACATCATTGTAAGAGGTAAGCTGAGCTGGCAAACTAGTGGCCTTTACCTTGGAGGATAAGGTGTCCCTGCCTGTGGCAGGGGGGTTGGAACTAGATGATCTTTAAGGTCCCTTCCAACCCAAACCATTCTATGATTCTCATCTGACAGGATAGCAATGTTCACATAGTGGTGTCGTATGTTTCCACGTGTATTTCTGGTCTCTTCTAATAATGTATGAGATGAATTAGTGTTGGCTTCAAATAGCCAGTGGCTCTTGTGCTGGGCTCAAGCCCCTTAGCTGGAACATGGGTGGCGTGGTGCCCCTTTGTATTGTGAAGATGCAGCAGCTTTCCCATCCAAACTGGAGGCAAACGATGGCCAAAGGACACTGCGTCTTCTGGACGTTGCTGGTGCTGATCCCCTGTGCACACTGTCTGGGCAGCGAATGCATCCGGAGCTCCTGGAGATGTCATTACCTACTTCACCCTTTTCTTCCTCCTCATCAGCTCAACATGTTATTGAAATTAAGGCTGTTGTGCATGCTGTGAATCTGCTGCCATCAGACGACTGCTCCCTGGGTAGGAGCTTTAGATTAGTACCTAGGCTTTAATTATACTAAATAGCAGGATAAATGTCTGTCTTAGATAGAAGTAAGAGACAAGTGCTTGCAGAACAATTACTACCAGGTGGAGAGAAGCTCTCCCTGGTTGTTTATTGCTTTCTGGATAACCCCAGGGACATGGTCAGTTGGTTTGAAGAAGGAGTTCGATTGGCTGATAGGCATCATCAGAGTGGATTAATCTACCTGAACCAAACAGTTCATCTGAAACTAATTTTCCATAATCTAATCGGTGAATGGTAGTGAAACATAAACTCCCGTGCTATAGGAACTTTAAATAATAGCATGTGATTAATCATGCTCAGGAGATAGTGCTGTATAAAGAGCCAGTGGTGTGAATATTTTATGAGAGCTATAACCCCTCTTCACTTCGTATTGCCCGACATAGACTCTTCAGCAGGACGAGGAATTAGAAGCTATTTCTGTTCTGGGGGTCAAGGAGAGAGCATTGCATCAGCCTAGGTCTGCAGGAGTTTATCAGGAGATGTCCACAGATTTATTTGTAATATTGTATTTCCATTTGAATTTCTGACATTTTGGCTTCGGGGTTTTGTTGTCAAGAGGCAAAAGCAGTCTTGTTTCAGGAACGTAGCATCGACATTAATTTTCTGTGATTTACAGTGGTGATGAGGTTGTGAAGGGAAGACGTGAAACACTCAGAATAAGCAAAGGGAGAGGAAAGGCTTTGTGTGAAGAGAAATCTCGATATTTTAATTGACCCAGCAGACAGCACCAGAGAGCCCAGAGGAAAAGCCACAGTCCCTGGCTCCCTGCAGATACAAATTTCATGAGTCACAGCATAATAATAATATGTCCTCACATTTTTATTTATAGAAGACCGTGCCTATGAGATGCCTAGGAGCTGCAAGATGTTGAACAAAATATCATTGAAGCATTTGAGGTGCCTTTATTTCTCTTTTCCTCTCTGCTGTGTGGCTCTGCTAATTCTGAGAAGCGATCACCAGGAGGACCACCCCATTAAATAAATGAAGCACAGCTCGATTCTAGCCCCAATGCATTGCCACCTGCTATGATTTTCCCCTTGTTATTTCTATTAAAGGGAAAGAACTGTCTTTAAGACAAAAATCTTTATTCCAGTCTTGATTGATTGATCTTTACTAAGAGTAATGCTGAGTTTAGCAGTGAAATACCAGTGAAATTCATATCAGAGTTTTGATTTTACTTTGTATATATGTTTCTTAGCATTTTGCCTGTAGCTCATTGCTTCTCTCTGTTTCATCTCTTTTTTTGTTGTTGTGTATCAGGATTCTCACACAGCAGCTGAGGAGAAGAGAGTATTTACTTGAAATAGCACCTAAGCCTTGCAGGGGAGGCGTTTGGTAAATGGAGTTCACATCTCTCAGGTGGACTACCAGTGCCAGGACTAGACAATAATCCACTAATCCTACCCAGAAAGGAATGTAAAGTGGTGCAAAAGCATCATCAGGGCTCAGATGAAATTTCTTCCCTTTAAAATTCACTAAATTTTGCTGTATGTTTATCTGAACGTGCCTTTATTGTATGTGATTCGTTCCATTGATGCTACTTTACCTTCAGCAGCTCCTGATTTTTTTTTCTGGGCATTTCCCTGTCTTTGTGGCTGACTGCCCAAGTCTCTGACTTCCCACCTCACCTGACATCATTGTGAATGATGCTGTATTACTACCATGCATTTAATAATAGTCTAAAACTAGAGAGAATCCTTCAAAAAGAAACAAATAAAAGTAAATAAATGAGTGACAAAAGTAATTTATCCTTGTTGAAAGTCAGAAATTCTCTGGGTCAATGTATTTAAGCAATAGAGGCCACAGATAAGGCTGTGTTTAAAAAGCAGATTGAGGCACTGAGGTGCTGACGTGACACCCAGGTGTATTCAGGTCAGCTCTGGGCTCCTCCATCAGCCTTTTCCAAGACCCTTAAAGAGTGGGGATAAATGTAGTGAAGTGGCAAGATGATCAGATGTGACAGCTTGGGGGAGTATATATCACCTGAGAGATGGTGCAAAACGTGTGGAAGTGCTGTGTAATGTGTGTTCTCTGCTTCTCCACGGTGTAAATAACTAGTAATGTGTGTTCTCTGCTTCTCCACGGTGTAAATAACTAGTAATGTGTGTTCTCTGCTTCTCCAGGGTGTAAATAACTAGTTTCTGCAATTGCCATGTGCTGCTGAAGGAGTGGTGGGACAGCAGGTGACACTAATGGTCTCAGGGCATTGCTTTGCATTTGTTAGCTGCCAGGATTTATCCACGAGCCTGCTGGTATGCATAAGCATTTAATGTTTCTCTGTTTTTCTGGTGTTACTTGATTTCCTCACCTTCCAGTGAGCATTGGCACGGAAGGAGATGTTTTTTCTTAAAATAAAAAACAGACTAAAGCTGCCATTACAGAATCTCAGAATCAATGAGGTTGGAAGAGCCCTCGGGGATCATCGAGTCCAACCATTGCCCTGACACCACCATGGCAACTAGACCAGGGCACTAAGTGCCATGTCCAGGCTTTTCTTAAAGCCCTCCAGAGATGGTGACTCCACCACCTCCCTGGGCAGCCCCTTCCAATGGCTAATGACCCTTGCTGAGAAGAAATGCTTCCTAATGTCCAACCTGAACCTCCCCTGGCCAAGCTTGAGGCTGTGTCCTCTTGTCCTGTCGCTGGTTGCCTGGGAGAAGAGGCCGACTCCCACTGCGCTACAACCTCCCTTCAGGTAGTTGTAGACTGCACTAAGGTCACCTCTGAGCCTCCTCTTCTCCAGGCTAAACACCCCCAGCCCCCTCAGCCGTTCCTCGTAGGTCAGACCCTCCAAACCCTTCACCAGCTTGGTCGCCCTCCTCTGGACTCGCTCCATTGAAGCAAGGAACACAATTTAGTCATAACCATCTTTGGGTGTTATTTTTTCTTTTTTATTTTTTCCCCTCTTTTGGCCTGTGTAATTTAGAAGGAATTGTAAGTCCTTCCAACAAAAACAAGTTGTGTGCTTGGTTCGGATGAACACGGATCTCTTGCAAAACAACAGGCGTTGCACACAGCTGCCAAAGGAAGAGCCTCCCTCATACGCTGCCTCCTTAAGCAGTTAAATTAACACTTCTGGATAACGCAATGTCCTTTAAAGATACCACTTTCTTAAGCAAGTTGTAAGCTGTGAGCTCTGCTCCCTTTGTCTTGTTCTGCTGAGCTGTGGTGTGTGCCTTTCCCTTTGAGCCATCAGGTAACGTTAATGGAAGTTTTGCTGAGATGATAAATTGTTTTGAGTACCTTAATGCCATTCCTTAAGAGGCACAGACGTAATGCAATACCTTTCATTTCCTCTGTTTGCTCTGAACAGGAGCTCACCAGAGGCAACGCAGTGACCCTGTGCTGTTTACCTGGCGAAATCGCCGCTCAGTGAGGAAGTCTGTGGAGTACAGACATTTTAAAGAATGCCGTTATCAGCTTAACTGTACCCAAAGTATTGCAAAATACTTTATTCCATCAAATACATCGTCATCCATCAAGGTGTCTCAGGTCGAAACAGAGAAAGGAGGAATGCTCTCTCACTTCAGCAAAGCTGGCTGCTCACCAATTCTAATTATGAAAGTTTCTTTTGAAGTATTTTCTTTAGATTAATGAGTTCTGTAAATGATTGCAAGTCTGCTAGCGTTTGAGTGTTGGTGGGTGTTCTCATCAGTGGCATCCTCACATCCTGCTCTCAGACTGATGATTAGAATAACTTCCCCTAGCATATTTCTAGACAAAACCATTAGAAAGCAGAGGAAGCTCTAAGGGAGTCTTGACTCCTCTTTTTCTAGGAAAACTTAATGTTCTTCTCCTTTTTTTTTTAAAAAAGAAAGCACTCTCAAATAGCAAACCCAACACACTCCCTCTGGATAAACAAAGTTCCTGACAACCTCCATGCCTGATGGGTGTGTGTTTTGCTCTGCTTGCTTGGAGGATGTTCTCTTTTTCTGACTTCTCCCTGGTGGACTGAAAAAATGTTGTTCTGATGCAATGGAAATAATTCATCGTAAAGGCCAGGATGGGGGAAATCTGGTGCACTTCTTTCAGAGTTCTTTCCCACCCAAAATATTTGTGTTAATTTCCTTTTGCCATCAATTTGTCACTACATACCTCTGTTGGTCCCAATTAGAGGTAAAGGATAATCAGTCTTCCTATGGATATTTTGTTAATTAAAATAAGAAGCAAACCTACATACACAGAATCACAGAATCAACCAGGTTGGAAGAGCCCTCTGGGATCATCGAGTCCAACCATTGCCCTGACACCACCATGGCAACTAGACCATGGCACTAAGTGCCATGTCCAGGCTTTTCTTAAACCCCTCCAGAGATGGTGACTCCACCACCTCCCTGGGCAGCCCCTTCCAATGGCTAATGACCCTTGCTGAGAAGAAATGCTTCCTCATGTCCAACCTGAACCTCCCCTGGCGAAGCTTGAGGCTGTGTCCTCTTGTCCTATCACTAGTTGCCAGGGAGAAGAGGCCGACTCCCACATACATTTGTGTCAAAATCAAATGCAAAACCTTGTTTACCCCCAGTCCTTGGGCCAATGTGCATGGTGATACGGATACTTCATGTCCCACAGACACGCAAATGTGCAGAGAGGACTTCAAATTATTGCCAGGAGCTTGGTAGGACCTCATCTGTGGTGTGGCCCAAGGCTCAGTTCCTGGCCCTGACCTGGCACGGCAAGTTGAACATCCAGCTTATCCCGTGGCCCAGGAAACTCTTGTAGCCTGAGGACTTTCAGGCTTTGCTGTTGGAGGTTATATTACTCCTTTAAAATTCTCTCTTGAATGCGTATTTGGAGAGGGAAGCAAAAGGCACTAGAGAAATGGTAATATTGGCCTTGTAATCCTTAAGATACTACATAAAAGCATGATCATCACAACACCGTACAGATTTTGGGTGACAATTGGAAATGTCAAAAGAGGCAGGAATCAAGATAATCATATGTCTACACCTTCTGGAGAAAATTATACATTTTCAACATGACTCAGAATTATGAGAGCATGGAAGAACAAACACTCCAAAGACACTGCGAAGGGGAAAATGAAAATAAAATCTCTCTGTAGCTAGCAGTGTGTCAATGAAGAATTAAAGGATTTTGATGATAGAGGATGTAAGGTGGCTCCTCCATCCAGTAAGAGAGCAAAATTGCTAGGTAGCATCTTTGAAGGACACCTGTGCATCAGGTTAGTAAACAGGTAGAGCCAGAGAAGTGCTTTGTGGATCTTGAAGTACGGAGCACTGAAATTATTTGGAAGGCTGTCAGCATGCACCAACTCCAATTTGTTGTCTCATGAGCAACTTCTCCCATGACCTTCTGTAAAAAAATCCCTTCGTCTCTTCCATTGTAACTGCAACATTTTTTTTTAGTGCCAATTGACTCCGACTGTGTGACTTTTCCCTTCTGTGAAGCAGAAACGTAGTGTCTGGAGTTAATTTTTCAAAGGGGGTGGGATTCCCTGTCAGTTTAAATATAAAATAATAATTTCAAATGACCTCTGCTCAACATTACCACAAAAGCTTTTGCTGAACAAAAAGCACTCTGGGGACATGCATTTTAAGGCTGAGATTGCTGGAAGTACCTATTCCATTATGTCTTTAAAAACTGGATGTGAACTGTACAGTAGTGACTGCTAAAAAGAAGGGTAGAAAAAAAAAAAAGAGACCCAGATTGTGAAATGAATGACATTTTTGTTGCTTGTGTAATAGACTTTAAAAAAATAATAATCCCATAATCTGGTATTTCTGATGTCCATTCTCGCACACCTGCTTACCCTTCTGCTTTCCTGCGACAGCTCGATTTATCCCAGAGCTTTTTCTTAGTAATTTCCTGTGTTGGTTTAGAGCAGCTGCATGAAATAAAGGATAAAAATAAGTCAGTCTGGTTGTACGTCAGCACCTCTGCTGTCCCCCCTTGGAGATCCTCAAATGCTGTTAATTGAAATGTGAGCAGGGCCCCCACGGGCTGGTGCCGAGTGCCAGAACAGAGGCGACGCTCACAGGTTTTGTCCCAAAGGTGGAAGTTGGGTTTTGGCAGCACCGGTGACAGTCGTCACCCATCAATTTTGCAGGTGCTGGATGCTGGCCAGGGGCTGAGCGACATGTCCATCTGATTATTGCAGTCTACAACTACCTGAAGGGAGTTTGTAGCGCAGTGGGAGTCGGCCTCTTCTCCCTTGCAACTAGCGATAGGACAAGAGGACACAGCCTCAAGCTTGGCCAGGGGAGGTTCAGGTTGGCCATTAGGAAGCATTTCTTCTCAGCAAGGGTCATTAGCCATTGGAAGGGGCTGCCCAGGGAGGTGGTGGAGTCACCATCTCTGGAGGTGTTTAAGAAAAAACTGGACATGGCAGTTAGTGCCCTGGTCTAGTTGCCATGGTGGTGTCAGGGCAATGGTTGGACTCGATGATCCCAGAGGTCTCTTCCAACCTGATTGATTCTGTTAGCTGCCATCATCTGTGATGGTGGGAGTGCTGGTTGGGGATGCTGACTCCAGCATGCCAAGTCTGAAATGTTGTTTTTTCTGTGCAACTGGCAGAAGGATCTTTTTTCCCTTCCTTTTTTTCCCCTCTCTCTGTATTCTGGGAAGGTCTCACAGCAGACTGATTATCCTAGTGCTTATTTCATGGCTGGAGAAAGCCGAAGGCCTTGGCAAATATCCATACACATAAAACAGGCATTACTACACCACGGAGGAGTGACGACCACCGTTGACTTCCTAATGAGGGACAGTGCAGGCATGTGGAGCTCCGTTGTGCATGGTACTGCACGACCCTGGGTGCTGCACGGCCATGGGTGCTGCACGGCCACGGGTGCTGCGGGGGGCTGGCAGGGGTGAGCTCCCCGGGATGCCTCAGCAGGGTGGACATACAGCAGCCCCCATGCTGGCTTTCAGTTGTTGATGGTTGCGCTTTCCTGAGGGCAGACTAGAAAGCAAGAGTGAATTAATGAAAGTACCAAGGCTTTGAAATTCATGTTGTGGAATATGACTGGAAGGGCCCTTCTGGGTCATTGAATCCAGCTGTCTTTATCCCAGGCATCCGTTTCATCTCACCTCATCTCATTTTTTGCCAAATGACCGACTCCACCTGCAGTTTCAAGAGCTTTTTTCCAGCACCCTCACAGGTCTTCCCAGGAGTGTCTTCCCAGGAGTCTCTTCCCACATCTCACTGCTCTGACATTGAGATCGTTGTCTTGTTGCCAGTGTAAGCGTGTCTGTGGTGGGTTTGCCATCCCTTGCAAGCGGCTTTGGAGTGGCATCAGGGAAGCTCTGTGAATGCCGATGGAGGGCTGGGCTTTGCCTTTGCTGAACCACCGTGGCAGTTGGGCACCTTGACCCTGCCAGGGCTCTCCCTGTCATCCCTCTTGCATTATGCCAGTGTATTTTTTTTTTATCATAGACTGGTTTGGGTTGGAAGGGACCTTAAAGACCATCTAGTTCCAACCCCCCTGCCACAGGCAGGGACACCTTCCACCAGACCAGGTTGCTCCAAGCCCCATCCAACCTGGCCTTGAACACTGCCAGGGAGGGGGCAGCCACAGCTGCTCTGGGCAACCTGGGCCAGGGTCTCACCACCCTCACAGCAAAGAATTTCTTCCTGAGATCTCATCTCAATCTCCCCTCTTTCAGTTTAAAACCGTTCCCCCTCGTCCTGTCACTCCATGCCCTTGTAAAAAGCCCCTCTCCAGCTTTCCTGTAGCCCCTTCAGGTACTGGAAGGTGCTAGAAGGTCTCCCCAGAGCCTTCTCTTCTCCAGGCTGAACAGCCCCAACTCTCTCAGCCTGTCTCCATAGCAGAGGGGCTCCAGCCCTCTGAGCATCTTCATGGCCTCCTCTGGTCTCGCTCCAACTAATTGTTAAGCAATTTACTTAACACTTTGTTTTAACAGCACTCGCCACCTTGCTTAGTTTCTGCTGTGTCTTGTTGAACAGGACCTTCCTGCAGTGTGGGGTTTAAATGGACTTTTCAAAAATGTTTGCAAAGGGGCTTTGGGAGACATCCCCAAGCTGGATGAGGATGAAGAGTAACTCTGTAAATTGGAGGATGGACACCCCACGCCAGCCCTCCCAGCTCGCCCGTGGGAGCCAGCACTGCTGCAAGTGTCTCCCCAGGGCCTCTTCCAGCTTTTTAAGCATGAGTACAGTTTAGTTCGAAAAAGAAAAGCCACCCAGTTCTGATTCTTCCACCGAGAGATGCACCCTGTGAGTGGGATTTCAACGAGACAAGATTTTAGCATAGAAAACCTGATTTTCATCATGCTCAGCGTGTTGCTACAGTCATAAGTTACTAGTGTGCTGTCCTAAAAGTTTACAGCTCTGAGAACGAATGTGTAAAAAAGTTGAGCTTCAGAGTTTAATAAGTCCATTTATTTTTATTATGTGCAGTAGCACTCTCAGGCATGTGTGCTCTCTCCTAGGCTGGGGTGTATCACAGACGAGTTCATAAAATGGTTCCATATAAAAATGTAGATGGTTTATTGATTCTGCTGCCCTTTCGTTAGGACTTCTTGAAATTTTTGTGTACAGAAGTTTTATTTTTAAATAAGTTTGTTTCTCCGCAAAACACCCTGTGGTGCCCGTTGGGCACAACATGTCTATAAAGATGTATCAGAAGGGATTTCAAGAGGTCATATTCGTTTGATGTCTCTCCTTCTGACCCTTGCAGACCCTTGCTGCTTTGGGTAGCCACGTTCTTTCTCCACCAGAGACAAGGAAAAACGTTATCCTCACTGATGGTTGGCTAGCAATTATTAACTACTAATGCATGATAATTTTTTTGGCAGAGGCGTGGACTCATAGTCTCGTATTCTATTAGATCTTGGCTGATTAATGCATGACGAGGTCTGTGTAGTCTTAACAACATTATCATTTTGGCAGAGAAAATTGAGGTTTTCAAAGTTTTGTGTCATCCTGAAGGGAGAGAGGGAGAGAAGAGAGGAGAAAGAACAGTGCACAGCATTTGGTTCTGATGTTACCAAGATACTTTGATGACCTTGAAATGTGTTTTCAGGTGCTCGCTTATATTGCGTCAGGCAACTCTGAATGAGATTGGTAGGTTTTTGCCCAGTCTGACAAATCATTTTGGAAAGTTTTATAGGATACCAATTAATTTTTGAGGCATTCAACTGTGGAACAACACCGAAGCGTTGAGGGAAATGCATCCCGTGTTGGAACAAATTCAGGCTCTAATGAAATCCTGCAGTGGAATAAAGCACTTGAGCCACACAAGAAGCAAGAGATTGGGACAATCCGGTGTGGAAGCTTTGGAAACTGGGAGGGTTTGCTTTAGGTTCTGGAGGAAAGGCAAGTACAGTGTGCTGAGTTTCCTTTGCAGTGTGGGGGCAAAGAGAAGAGTGAGGATTTGCAATATACTACTTTCGGGCACCCAGGAAAACTCAGCAAGGCTATTTTTTTTGACAGCTTTGGCACAAGAATTAAACTTTATAAAGGCATTGGCCCTGGAAAACACTCAGCTGTAATGTTCAGAAGATTTATAATTTGTTTGGCAAGTGCACAGCCCACTGGGGATTGTGTCAGCTTCTCTGAATTGTTTAATTTATTTCGCAATTCTTGTCTGGCTTGTGAGGAGGCTTGTGAAGTTCCCGTTTGCCTGTGAGATGGGCAGTCTGTGGGGTGGGCAGCCCTGAGCCCCCCGGTCTGGCCAGGATTGCACGCAGGACATTGGCTTGGCAAGCTCTAACAGCGTGGGATTTTATAGCATAGGAAATGTTTTGGGGTTTTTTTTCCCCTTTCTTCTGCTTGGGGTTTCAAAAAGTTCTAAATGCCAACTGCCAGTTCATCTCCACTGCTTATTGATGAGCTTCATTTATTTTTCACTGCTTCACCCTCACGTGCCCACCTTGATGCATTTGAATCATTATCTGTATCTGCTTAAAATCAGCCTTCCCCAGGCAGATGGGGCTGTGGTGTGTGCTGGTCCCTGGTAGGACACTCCAGTGTCTGTCCCCAGATCAGCTTTATGCTGGCGTGACACCCCTGGGGCGACTCCTGGTTTTCACGAGCAGGGCACCACAGCCAGAAGGTTGTGCAGTCTCCATCCCTGGAGGTTTTCAAGCTCTGAATGACCTTATTGCAGTCTACAACTACCTGAAGGGAGGTTGTAGTGAAGTGGGAGTTGGCCTCTTCTCCCAGGCAACCAGCGATAGGACAAGAGGACACAGCCTCAAGCTTCACCAGGGGAGGTTCAGGTTGGACATCAGGAAGAATTTCTTTACAGAAAGGGTCATTAGCCATTGGAAGGGGCTGCCCAGGGAGGTGGTGGAGTCCCCATCTCTGGAGGGGTTTAAGAAAAGCCTGGACATGGCACTTAGTGCCCTGGTCTAGTTGCCATGGTGGTGTGAGGGCAACGGTTGGACTCGATGATCCCAGAGGTCTCTTCCAACCTGGTTGATTCTGTGATTCTGTGACCTGGTCTGACCTCATATCTGGCCCTGCTTTGAGCAGGAAAACAGTCTAGAAACCTCCTGAGCTCCCTTCCCACCTGAATATTTCTATGAGCCTATATGTCTTTGCTCTTCTGATGATTCTTATTTCTCTGGAATATTTACTTCTAAAGCAGTTAAAGGAGAAACCATGCTGTGTTTCACCTACTTTGATCTCAGCTTCATCTGTTTAATGGATCATATAGTGGGTAACTTGTAAACTGAAATCTTCTTCATTACAGAGAAGGAACACACCTCCCCTTCCTTCAAAAGAAAAGCAGGGAAAGAAATCGGAGCTAATTAACTAGAGCACAGGTAAAAACAGACACCCACCACATGGCATCTCCGGAGGAATAAATCCTTTTCTTTTAAAAATCAGAAGAATTTATAAAAATAGAGAGACAACCTGAAATCTCTCCAGAGTATTTGCATTTAAATTGAAAATGTGAATGCATCTGGTCTTGTAAGTGCCACATAATTACTTGATATTAAAAAGTTTGGAGATGCGCTAGCAGAAGATGCTTGACAACTTAATTGTTCTGATAGCTACTGAAAGTTAAGGTTTTAAAAAACTTTAAGCTAAAACCATGTTGACAGAAGTGAAATGAACTGTTGGTTAAATGCTGAGAATATGTGTCTTTTTTTAGCAGGACTACTTCAAGTCTGTCTTTGGATCGGAAGGTGACTAAAGGGAACATGCAGGCTGCATAATTTTATCAAAATTATCTTGCAGAGTCCTAAACCCCCTATTTAAGAAATTTGAATTTTGAGAGTGGTCAGCATCAGTGCATTCTCCTTAAAATCTCTGTGAATGTGTATGTAGTTATGCTGGGTTTTAGTGTTCTCTTTATGACCCAAACAAGGTGCACCCTGCCTGCTTGCCTGGCAGGCCTGTTTGCTGCTGGAGAGAGTTCTCTTGTGTGAAAACATCAAACAGTGTTATTTGTTGCTAATGGAGGTGCAACTAGCTCTGTGCAGAGCTTATGGGTCATTTTATTTGATGTTAGACTGACTTTTTCATTCTGAGCAAAATGTGCAGACCTTCTTTCAGAATAAGAAAGTTTCCATATCTCAGCAGTGGACCAAGCAGTTTCACAGGGTTTTAGAGATGAACCATGAGGTAAGAGAGCTTTCCCTGCTAGAGGAGAAATAAAGCAACAGTGTGATGCTGACCTTGGCAGACCTGGTGGTCTTCTGTCAGCCAAGAATGAATCTGAATAACAGAGTACAAAATAGATGCAACTGCTGTGCAGGCAAGCTGGAATGACCTTGGGTAGTTACTTCACAGAATCACAGAATCAACCAGGTTGGAAGAGCCCTCTGGGATCATCGAGTCCAACCATTGCCCTGACACCACCATGTCAACTAGACCATGGCACTAAGTGCCATGTCCAGGCTTTTCTTCAACCCCTCCAGAGATGGTGACTCCACCACCTCCCTGGGCAGCCCCTTCCAATAGCTAATGACCCTTGCTGAGAAGAAATTCTTCCTAATGTCCAACCTGAACCTCCCCTGGCCAAGCTTGAGGCTGTGTCCTCTTGTCCTATCGCTGGTTGCCTGGGAGAAGAGGCCGACTCCCACTGCGCTACAACCTCCCTTCAGGTAGTTGTAGACTGCACTAAGGTCACCTCTGAGCCTCCTCTTCTCCAGGCTAAACACCCCCAGCTCCCTCAGCCGTTCCTCGTAGGTCAGACCCTCCAGACCCTTCACCAGCTTGGTTGCCCTCCTCTGGACTCACTCCAACACCTCAACATCCAACTTAAACACAGACCTTCTTTCGCTTATCGGAGAAGATCTGCGTATTAGTCCGAGTTTGCAATTGCTTTGCAGTTAGTTACATGTATCGTTGTAATACAACAAAGTTCAGGTCACAGAAATGATGCATCAGAGTAATGACATAAGTTGAAATTTGCCTTTTTCTCTGCTGTTTGAGGTTTGAAACAGATTATTTCAGGGGAACATAAATAATTCAGAATTCCTGCAATAAAACATCACCTGATGTACTACTATACATTTTTGTGTGTCTTTAACGACATTGAGCCAAGTAATTTTATATTTTCCTTATTTCTCAGTGATGGGATACTTACAATTTTATAAAGATCATGTGTTAGTCATGGAATCTACCAAACCAGATCCAGGTGCTTACACTGCATATATTAAATCCATCCATTCTGTATGTTGAACTCGTGTATTTAGCCATCTCCTGTATTTATTTATTCCTGAAACTCTATATTACAAAGCTGGTGCCTTAAACCTGGCCAGGCACAGGCGAGCTGTGTCTGACACCTCCACAGCTGCAAGCAAAAGCAGTGAATCGCTCCTTGAGGGGAAGGGAGTTGAGTTTTTATTTTCCTCTACAAAATCTGGGAACCAGCAAAGCCTACAAGTCTGAGCAGCAGCACGCAATGAGAAAAGTTGGCTTCTCAAGATGTCTTGACAGATTAGGGAAAAGGTTTAGGTTTACGAATACGCTTTACAAGTCTTTTAGGGACTATCTGAAATCTTTGTTGTAAGGCTGTGAATCTTTTGAATTGCAGTTGTGTGAAAGCAGGATTGCTTTTCCCATCTGTAAGGCTCTAAGGAGATGAGGGAGCTGGTATGATTGAAGCAAGAGCTGGTGATAAGAGTTGACTTTCTTTACCCGCCGCCTGCCTTGTATCTTTCTCCGAAGGACCAATGAATCATCCCAGTAATCATCTTTTGGTGCAAAGATCACTGCAGTAATGTGGAGAGTTGCTTCTCAGCCTTTTAAAGCAAGCTGCCTCCGTCTAGATAAACAGACTGGATTTTCTAGAGAATGAAGATGGGTTTCGCAGCTCACTTTCCAAGCGAGCTGTTCCCATGGTGCTTTTTCTATCTTCTTATCCTTTGATGTGAAAGAGAAGTCAAGGCAAAGGGCTTAATCCAAAGCACACAGAAGTCGTGGAAGGACCATCATTCACTGTGGTGAACTTTGGATCAGATCTTTGGTCTTTTCCTTGCTGTTTCTCTGCAGGACATTGGCCTTAAAAATAAAGTCAAGAATCTTTCCAATTAGCACAAACTCTTTTTCATGCATGCAAAAAGGAAACATCAAGGAGTCAGTAACATCTGAGCACTATGAAAGGATTTCTGCCTACCTGACCCAGGGGATGCAGCTGAAACACAGAACGCCCAGCACTTTGGAGGATCTTGGAAGTGAGCTGGATCTGGAGGTGAAGGTGTTGGCGCTCACTTGATAAAATGCCAGTGCTGGGTGCTCGGAAACAACTGGCATGTGGATGCTGAGTTCACCCAACCTCCAAAATTTATTTGTGGTGCTCCAAGACACATGCAGGTCCTTACATCTCCTTGGTGGATTAGCAGGTGACATCTTGTTCACTGGGAACAGGTTAAAACAAAATCACTCACGAGCCTGAACAAAATGTGAAGGGGAACAATCAAAATTAGTCAAAGCCACTTCTGGTGAGCGCACAGAGGTTGGACCTCATGTGGCACCAGACTGCTCAGCCAAGGTTAAAATCAGTAGTTTGCACAGTTCTGCTTCTTAATGTTGCTGTTGCTGCAGGATGCACACAGATAGAAACATCAGCAAGGATGAAGCTGAGCATTCCCCAATGTCCTGCGTCAGCTTAGGAGGCAGCCAGTGGCCAAGAGTTATCATGTCAAAGCCTGCAAATAGTGCAGCAGCTGATGTGTTCAGTCACGGTGTTTGATGCCATTCCTGTGTCGTGAAATGTGCATTTGTGAGATACGAACATTTTGATGCATTAAAGGAGCATTTTGGGGTGATCGAGGTGCAGGTGGGAAGATATGACTTAACCTGATGAATGCAAATAGACCTTAGTTGAGATACTGAGACGCATTTTATTACTTTGAAATGTAATTAATGAGGGAGGGCAAAGACAGATTTGTGAGGAGTTTGAGGATAAAAATTGTTTCATCTTTATTTATTTGATCACATCATAGTTCTTTGGGGCCCCTTTGTAGAAAGACTGGTACTTTCCTGAGTCTCAAAGTGCAGTTCCAGACTTATTTGCACATTTGCTGCTATTTTGTAGCTCTGTGTGTTGATTATGTTCTGAAATCTCCGCTGGGAAGCAGCTGCAGTTAGCATGTCTGCAGCCCCATCTCCCACATTTTGCTGGTTAACCTTGTGTCTCTTTTATTTGCTGTATCTAATCCCATGGAAACCTTCCAGTGATGCGTCAAACGTAACTGATAACACAGTGAAAAGCCAGAGTCAGAATCCATTGCACGTTTCAATATATTTAACATTATAGAGGGATGCTTGGAAATATAGTCCGAGAACCTACACATGAGGATAATCCAAACCGCTGCTTTATGGGGTGTGACTGAGCGTGCAAACCTGTGTGCAGAATACACACAGAAATCACTTTGCCCTGGTGGATTTGTACCAGGCTCAACTCGGGTGTTCCCAAGAGGTCAGTATGACACACACACACGGAGCCACACAGAATGGTTAAGGGTCGAAAGGGACCTCTGGAGGTCATCTAGTCCAACCCCTGCCAAAGCAGGTTCACACGATGTAAATCAGTCAGGTCTGCAGTGGTTTTGGAGACCACATCCAGCATATATGAATCAAAGACTCTACACCTTCTTGCCTGCAAGAGACAGCTTTGTATTGCCAAGGCTGCTGAAGGCAGAGTCACTCTGGAGAGGTCTACTGACCCCATGTTGGTTTGCCAAGGGCAACCCTGTTAGTTCTGGGTCTGAGACTAGCTTAATGGGGCCCTTCATTGCTGTAATAACTTTTCTTTCAAAGACATGAGCAGGCTCATCCCAGGCGCTCCTGTCTCTACCAGCCAAGAGTGCCCTAAACTCTGACTTACGCAGTCCTCTCCTCCGTCGCAGCGTAACTGAGAGTAGTTCGTCTGCTCAGAAGAGTTTCTGACGTGGTAGGTCAGGAAGTTTCCAGTATGTGAAGTGATTTGGAGTCTTATCAGTCTGGAGTGGGAGATCTAGGTTCAATTTCCCTTTCCTACAAAGAGCTCTAGCTCCCCAGATGCTGTAGCACCATAGCTGCTACTGCCATTTTCAGGGTTCGGGGAGGGAGGTTTATTACTGCTTAGGGGTGGTGGCAGTACTGCATCTTGCAGTGCTTTCCATCCTTGAATGGTGGAGCAATCCCACCAGAAATTCCAATGAGAGGCACTCTAGTTTTTGGGCTACCTCTGGACCAAATATCGAGTATCTCAGCACTATCACATCTGGGACAGTTCTGGCCATAGTCCCGGGTCCCAGGTCAGGGGGAAGTGTCTGCCCATCATGGCCCCATGCTGCTTCATGCTCCCACTGCCCTCCAGCTCCACATGCCTGCAGCTATCAGACATCTTTGGGCACCTGTGGTTGGTTTCTTGGGGACATCTTCCAGGAACGGACAGCAATTTTCATGTACTTTGGTGGCACATTAGAAATTCCAAGATACACAGGTTAATTGTAGAGATCACCATGTTTATTCCATGTTTATTTCCAGTTTATTTCAACCATAGGTGGTAGTTACTCAGTTGTTGGATTGTTTGATGTGGAATTTCATGGCTGTTACTCATGAATATGGTGTGTACGTTCACGTGGCTTAAGAGACATTGAGAGGTTTGGTTTGGGGGAAGGGAGGAGGAGAGGGAACAGAGAGACTTTTTCCTTCACTTCAGAATTTCTAGAAACTCTCTTAAATTTTTCCATGTAGTGCACAGAGTCCCATCCTCGTGTTTGGATGCATGGAAAAATGCTTAGCTCAGGTGTATGCTCTGCACAGTTCTTTGGTGGTTGGAGTTTGCTGTAGCAGATCAGGACAGTGGATGATGTAGCCCAGTTATTTCTTGTACGTGACACTCGGCCTGTATGAAACCAAACCAACAAGCAACAGCCACAAAACTTAGTTGTTTTTGTAATTCAGTCTGTGAAGCAGAGTGGAGCCCTTCCTGGCCCATGAAGTAAGTGGCTTATGGCCCAAGGTTTGAGGTTCTGTAGCCCTTTCTTAGCTTGCAGATGGTATCGTAGTGGACAGATGAAAGTTAATGTGGTGTTTCTGTTAGACCTTGTTCCTTTATAGGAATGAGAAACTGCTGAAATGGTCTGTACGAGCACTCGAAGCAAGGGAGAAAAATTCCGAAATAAAAATAGTTTATTGAGGTTATTAGCAACTAATTCTGGTTGAAATGTACTGTTCATCGTGCCTATCATGGGTTATTTTTGCTTTTTCCCTGTCTGAAAATTACTTGCATAATATATTTACTGTTTTTTGTGTGTGTAAGCATTGTTTGTTCTTCCATTTTCAAACAGCAAAGTTCAGCCCGTGTTTCAAAGTTACTTGCTGTGGCAGTTTCCAGCTGTCTCACAATGTCTGGTTCATCCTCTTGAATCAAAGCGTGTGTTCGTTCTGCTTCCTGGGGAAGCAGGTGGCTGCGGCTTTTAAAAGGGAATGAGAGATCATCAGGAGAGACTAGTGCATTTGGGTGCAAATTTAATCTTGATAAGACTCATGAAACTTCCTTAAATAAATGAAATAATAATAAATTCTTAAAAAACACATCAACTTGGATTTTTGAATACACAGTCCCAACTAAATGGTGGCACCCAGACCTTTCAGGCCATACCTGATCAGCACAACAAATGCAACGTGTTTTTTCATTCTCTAATTAAAAGGGCTGCCATCCTCCATGGAAGAAGTTTCTCACACTATGGATGAGGGGGTGTCCACAAGTAGCCAGATTTTATGCTGCTTTTCCCACATTGAAGAAAAACCCTAATTATGAATTAAATGTTAATTCTTTTCCAAGTTGTGAAAGTGCTAATTCAGCATGGCATTTGCAAGCTCCAAGGAGTTGTTTTTGTTCAAGGAGCTGCTAAGCTAACAAAATTGAGTCTGAATTAGCATTTTCACCACTTGGAGAGATGTAAGGAGCCGATGCACTGTGCTTGGTGCCTCACACATCCATTTCCATTTGACATTGTTACACTTTGTGTATGCAGCAAGTGAAAAGCGTGTGTTACCCAAAGTGTGGGACCCAGGGAAATTTTCAGCTCGTAGCCTTTGCCGTTTGTAACAATGTCACACTTAATTGGCTGTCAGCGTGTGAACATGTGAGGCCAAAATGGGTCCTCTGCTGAAATACTCCACATGTGGGGCACTGTGCATGGACGGGGATGGGGGCAGATAGAGCACAGTGCAGATGGAAGGGACAACAAGGCAACTTGGAAAACTTTTCAATAGAAGTCAGCATGATGACAAGAAATGGTGGATTTAAATATTTGTCTTCCAGTGCTTCCATTACAGAATCAGTCAGGCTGGAAGAGACCTCTGGGATCATCGAGTCCAACCATTGCCCTGACACCACCATGGCAACTAGACCACGGCACTAAGTGCCATGTCCAGGCTTTTCTTAAACCCCTCCAGAGATGGTGACTCCACCACCTCCCTGGGCAGCCCCTTCCAATGGCTAATGACCCTTGCTGAGAAGAAAAACCTGGGTATTTGCTTGTAACATTTCTAACTGGTATTTTCATTGTGGGACTTTCCAGTTGGAGATAGCATCCATAAATATACATACCTACTTACGCACACATATACAGGGGGAGAGGGATCTTGGGATTGTATAAGTAGCATTTTATATTCAATACATCAAAATATATGTGTATTTGAAAGACTTAATGGCTGATTCTGAAGCACTTTTCCAAAAATAAGTATCATACCAACACCGCTCTAGAGCAATCACTTTATTGATGTAAATGATGATAGTTTCTGGATAGTTTTATGCTCATTTAAAGAGTGACAAGAAAAAAATCAGATAAGTGAGTTGCAGTATCATTTTGCTCCTGTGCAGTAGATTGATGATCTAGTAAAAGATGCTTGTCTTTCCAGGAAGATGGTGAGGAATAGTGTTTTCCAGAGTGGCTGTGCCCCTGTGTGGGTGTAAGGCACTCATGATCACTGAGCCTGCCTTTGAGATGGCCACAAAAACTCCTCTGCCTTGGGGTTCCCATCTGAAACACTGAGACTCCCTTAGCTTTGCTGTGGGTTAGAGGATTAATTGAATCTGTATTGCAGGCTTGAATAGTCTTGGATGCAGATAGAGATCGTGGGGATACACTGTGCCTCTCTAAGTGATAATGTTCTTCTCTCAGTTATGTGTGCAACCTCCAGCCTCAGGTTGCTCCTGTGAGTACGGGATGAGTTTTCCTCATCTGACAAGACTCAGCCAGGGAAGTACAACCAAGGTGGTAGTGCAGGGCTCTCCTGCGTAGTTACATCTCAGAAGAGCATCCTTTTGCCATTGACCACTGCTACGGCATAAGACGTCCTTTCAACTCCCTTAACTTTTAGAGCTGGCAGCAATTTCCCCCCCTGATCAAGCCAGTGGAGTCGGCAGCTGCTGCTCTGCCATTCAGCAGGGAAAGGCAGCTTGCCTCTGGGCAGCCGTGGGGATGGAGGGAGCCCTCCAGGCTGCCTGGGATAGGGAGTGGGGTGTGTAAACCAGGGCAGGCTGTAGCCTCGGGCGTGTGCTTACCTCTTCTCCTTTAACCAGCTGGCACAAAGCTATTTTGCATGGCTGTGTTTCTTTCCAGATAGATTGGAGATGACACTACTGGTTGTATTAGTGATGTTAGGTTGATATCTCTATTTTCTCTTCTCTCAATACTCTGGTAGCATGGGGGTGAGGAAGGTCTTGTAAATACCTCCAGAGACAGATAACAAACACAGAAGATTCATGAATTATTTTGGTTGCTCTGCAGTTGTCAGCAGCTAAGCCTATTCAGGTGCTGTAACTTCCTATTTTTCATTTTGGAAACGACAAGGACTTTAGCAATGTGTACTCTCTGATGATATTTGATTAAGATTTGATCCTACAAAGAAATTAACCACGTGTGCATTGGAAGCTTCAGTGACTTCCCAAGCATCATAGAACCATAGAATGACTTGGGTTGGAAGGGACCTTTAAAGGTCATCTAGTCCAACCACCCTGCAGTGAGCAAGGACATCTTCCACCAGATCAGGTTGCTCAGAGCCCCGTCCAACCTGACCTTGAATGTTTCCAGGGATGGAGCATCTCCCACCTCTGTGGACAACCTGTGCCAGTGTTTCACCACACTCATTGTAAAAAATTTCTGCCTTACATCTAGTCTGAGTCTCCCCTCTTTTAGTTTAAAGCCATCACCCCTGTCCTATCTCTACAAGCCATATTAAAATCATATGCAGGCATAAAATGAAGCATGAGCATAGTAAGTCTTTGCAAAAAGTCTGAATATGCAAAATTGGTACTTTATTACAGTAAACTTTTTTTTAAATATTTCAGCCTTAAAAAAAGGACGTTTTTGGATCACCCCTGACCCATATCACAAAGACGACAACATCCAGATCGGGCGAGAGGTGAAAATCTCCTGCCAGGTGGAAGCCATCCCTTCTGAAGAGCTTACGTTCAGCTGGTTTAAAAATGGACGTCCCTTGCGAAGTTCTGAAAGGATGGTCATCACACAGACTGACCCTGACGTTTCACCTGGCACCACAAACCTGGACATCATTGACTTGAAATTCACTGACTTTGGGACATATACGTGTGTTGCATCCCTGAAGGGAGGTGGCATATCGGATATCAGCATTGATGTCAACATCTCCAGCAGTACAGGTAAGGAGGCTGCCTTTGATAATCAGTTTTACTTCGATATAACCAAACTATGGCTTTCCTTGACTTATAGAAAAAAGAGGTGGAGCACTTCTTACCATGGGGATATCCAAGCAGACCTTAGATCAGGGGCTGAGTTACTTTGGTTAAATGACAGCGTCTGAATAAAGCAGCATGTGGTGAGCTCTCCCAAGAACATACTGATGTCTGATTTACCCAGACAAGCCCTTTTTTGCTCTCAAAAAAGTTATTGCTTCTATAAAAGGACTTTGGCCTTTATTTAGGGTTTCAAGGCATCCAGAGTCATGAAAAATTAGCTAGTAGGAAATTAGGAGACTCAGGATGGTGTTATGTTAGCCAAACGGAATCCATCCAGCTAGTCTAATCACAGAATCACAGAATCAACCAGGCTGGAAGAGCCCTCTGGGATCATCGAGTCCAACCGTTGCCCTGACACCACCATGGCAACTAGACCATGGCACTAAGTGCCATGTCCAGGCTTTTCTTAAACCCCTCCAGAGATGGGGACTCCACCACCTCCCTGGGCAGCCCCTTCCAATGGCTAATGACCCTTGCTGAGAAGAAATGCTTCCTAATGTCCAACCTGAACCTCCCCTGGTGAAGCTTGAGGCTGTGTCCTCTTGTCCTATCGCTAGTTGCCCGGGAGAAGAGGCCGACTCCCACTCCACTACAACCTCCCTTCAGGTAGTTGTAGACTGCACTAAGGTCACCTCTGAGCCTCCTCTTCTCCAGGCTAAACACCCCCAGCTCCCTCAACCGTTCCTCATAGGTCAGACCCTCCAGACCCTTCCCCAGATTGGTCGCCCTCCTCTGGACTCGCTCCAACACCTCAACATCTTTCTTGAAGCGCGGGTCCCTAATGAAACAGCAAGTGCCAAGTACGGAGGAAGGAGCTCTTTTTTCTTAAAGGTTACACACTGCGTGGTGGTGGATCATGCTATTCCCATAGGCAAAAAGTTTAAGGTATCTATTACACGTATTTCAGTGATTGAAACATCTCTCTCTTTGGTGAGCTAGAACCTTGGCTATTACTTTGACTGATAATAAATATCTTATTATTCCTACTATAGAGTAGGAATTTGTAACACAATAGTAACTACGTGCTTTTCTTTATCTCATTGCTAATAGCTGGTTTGTAACCAATAGATTCCATAGACTTTTCCCCACAGTAATGGGCTTTAATAACTGAGGTCGTCCGTGCTAATAAAATGAACTAGAAAACATTGTAAACGCAGAACTTTTTTCCTGCCAAAAATTAGTTACAACCAGAAAAAAAAAAGAAGAAGAGTTGCTGGTTGACTTCTACAGAGAAGGATTAAAAAAAAAAAAAGCATTTCTGTTTTTAGAACACTATTTTATGTAAAAATGCAGAGGCAAATAGTGTCAGTATTATATCTACTCTCCATCCTGTCTGTTATATGAAGCACTGCTGTGGTTTTCATCCTGGGGTAAGGCACGTGGTGCAGGCCACTTAGAAGTGGGACAACAAAGAACACATTGGAAAACATTTGTATAACATGGAAAGAAAATGTTTAATAGGCATCTTCTGACCCCTTTTTTCCAAACACACTCAAGTACATGCTTTCTGCTTTCTCAAAAAGATTCAATGCCTACTTTTGCCTCAAGAGTATGTCCACATTTCTATTCTTCAAATTTTACATCATCGGTAATACTTTGCAAGTACATGTCACATCTAAACAATCTCTCTTACAACTTTCATGATAGATTATTGTTTATATTTTAATACATGAACCTGCCCTCTATCTTCAGTACGATACTGGTACCATGGATCCCGCTTGAGCATCACATCACTTCTGACATGGGTCTGGAAGCTTTGCCCACTGAAAGGTTTTCACAAAGAATATTATGTACAACAGGGATTTCGTGCGGTTTTGTGGATTTTTAGCTAACTTCACAATGACTATGCTGGAGCAATGCAAGGAGCTTTGGGAGATGTTGGTGGAGGGCTGTTCCCTTGCAGTGTTTTTTCTCCCATGAGGACGTCCGAGCAGGAAAGAGAGACATTGGGGGATGTCTATATCAGGAGGTTTTGAAGACCTGATAAAGCCCTGAGCAGCCTGGTGTGACCTCACATCTGTCCATGCTTTGAGCTGGGGCTTGGACTAAAGACCTCCTGAACTCCCTTAGCACCTCAATTATCCCATGAAGACTGTAGGGTTGGAAACACCAACCAACAGATTCAGGGACAAGTGAACAGCCTGTCTCTTGGCCAGAAGAAACATGTTCTTCAGGCCTACTAATGCACATCTTACTAACAGGTAAAGAACTGAGAAGATTATTATAGGGTAAGAACCGAGCTTGGCATGATGGATGGCAGCTGCATGCAAACTTTGTTATCTGCTTGCCAGGGTGAAGTGGACAGTGATGTTTGTGCAGTCATGCATTGCCCATCTGGCAGACAGTAACTGCTGTATTATCTGTACTTGATGGGGAATCATTTAGGAAATGGATGGGATTTATTGGAAACATCCCTTAGATGGCCGTACCTATAAGCTCGTCACTGTTTCTGCAGGCAGTGATGAATTATGTCAGCTCTTAAATCTACTGTCCCGTAACACTCAAGAGAATCAGAAAGGAGGAAGAAAAACTGGCATTTGGGATCAGCCTTATTTAGCATCTTAAACGAAACTCTGCCCATTTGTGTGACTTCATTACCTGAGTAAGTGGAAGCTGAAATAGTTTCAGTGTGCTTTTGAAGGTCATTACTGAGTCATCAAGATTCATTACTGCTGTGGTAATTATGAACATAAGGCCTGGGCACGAACACATTTTCCAAATGCCAGGGCTGGCACGGATATGTTAATATTGTGCTGTGTGTGTGCTGGTTTTGGGGAGAATTCTCTTCCTGATGTGCATGAGGTTCCTCCTGGAGTCACCAAGTGAGGCAGGAGGAGCTGTGTCACCTCGTGAGGAAGGAGCGAGACGGTTAGGTCTCCTCTGTCCCTCCAACAGGTTGGAAAGGGATGCGTGGCAGTGCAAGGGATGTGCCAGCCTCTTGGCACACTTGGCATTGCACTTGTTTAGCAGGAATATTTTTCCCTTGACATTTTGTACTTTCAGCAGGAAAGGCATAGATTTATGTCCTGAGTATCTTATATAAGTAATCCAGTAGCAGCCTCCCCACCACCTCATCTCCATAAAGCGGGTCACTGAATAGTAGAAATGAAGGCTCAAATGTTGAATCTTTGCCCTATAAAAGCCCCGTCATCCATAAAACCAACCCTGGGCAAATGTTACTGAGAGACAGGATGGCTCTTCTGTGCGTGTGTGCATGTCAGGGGGAACCTGAAGGCAGGAGATGTTAAACCAGCAACAAAAACCACAGTAAAATAGGCTGATGGTAAGGAAAAAAGAGATGTGGACCAGGAGAGTGTGTTAGTCTTTGCAAGTGATCTTTTTCTCTGCCTTAAATATTGTATTCAAAGCAGGAAGAATAAAGCTTTAGGTGATGTATGATCTGCTTTGCTCAGTACGGCGTCTTACGCTATCTTTATCCCCCTAAAATCAGTATCAGTGCAGTAAGAGCTGTAACATCTGTCACTCCTGGCTTCTTCTCTTTCCATCTTCCCCCTGAAGGTAAGATTGGGCAGTGACATGAGCCGTTATCTCCGGGGGGTTATTTTACTTTATTCTCTGGCTGCACTGCTCTGAATTGCTACTAGAAGGGCTGGATGGAGGAGATGGATGATGCTCTTGGGCTGGAGGTGCTGGTGACCCTTCTTTTCCTAAGAGAGCCCTTTCTACTGTTTCACTCCTACCCAGTGTAGACACAATTAGATGACCTACGTGGCAAATATGTGAACCAAATTCTTCATGTCTGAGTGGACCTGAAGATGTGCCACCCCAGGTACACTGGGGTAGGCGCATCCTGGAGGGAGACATGGACTTTGGGCATAAGCACAGGGCAGGCTGGTGGCCTCCAGGTCACAGAATCAGTCAGGTTGAAAGAGCCCTCTGGGATCATCGAGTCCAACCATTGTCCTGACACCACCATGTCAACTAGACCAGGGCACTAAGTGCCATGTCCAGGCTTTTCTTAAACCCCTCCAGAGATGGGGACTCCACCACCTCCCTGGGCAGCCCCTTCCAATGGCTAATGACCCTTGCTGAGAAGAAATGCTTCCTAATGTCCAACCTGACCCTCCCCTGGTGAAGCTTGAGGCTGTGTCCTCTTCTCCTATCGCTAGTTGCCTGTTCCACCCCTGACACTGGTCATGTTGACAGATAGATTTGGTTTTACATAAGCACTGCCAGAGACAGGCAGAGAAATTCCTGAAGAACTAGTGTATGTGAGGCTGTGGATCCTCCCTGCAGTGTAATAACAGGGCTTCCCTGTTAAATTAATCAGTTATCTATTAAATAATGAATCAATTAAACGTCCAGGCTGATGTGTTAGGACATGTAGCCTTGATCTGTTTGTGAGGTGTGTCCTCTGGTCATCTTGTTCTTCCTTTGATGATACATGAAAGAGACCTTCATTTTAATTCTAAATGTTTATTAAAATCACAGTCCTGTCTCTTTGCATAATGAAAATATGCTTTTTGTGAGACAAATAATGGTCCAATTAAGATATTTGTCAACCTTAAGCAGAGTTTTGGGTTGATCATTCACGGGCAACGCTGAGACACACCAGAAAATAGACACGTTTCATTATTGCAGTAAATTGATTATTTTTGTGGCCCATTATCTTCAGAGTTTATCTTTGGAAGGAATAGGTGAACAGAAGGGACAGATAAATGCCGGATTTTGTTAAAAAGCTTTTCTTTTATAGTTCTATTTCAGGACTTAATGTGCGGAGATTTTTCTTTCTAATTCTGTCCCTGGGAGCCGCTGTCCCCTCCCGTCACACAGCTTGAGCAGGGCTGGAAGGATGCAGGGCTGCGGGCTGCAAACCCCCTCGCCCTCCGCAGGGCAGGGGCTGGGGCCCGGCCAGGGTCCCTGTGTCGGGAGGCGATGGGGTTTGCTCGGGGCTTTGGGAAGGGGACACTCGCCAAAACCCCTCGCCACCTTCCCAGCAGCCCCTTTACAACAGGACGGTGGGCAAAGAAGCAGAGCCCCCCCCCTCCACCGCAGCCACCGCTGGCAGAGGCTGGATCCCACTGAGCCCCCTCCTGCTCACCCCCAGTCCCCCACTGCCACCCAAGGACGCTGTGACAAGCCCCCACGAGTGTCCTCCTCCCCGTGGGGTGCAGCACCCTGCCCTGGAGCGGGACCTTTCCCCCAGGGGCAGGAGGAGAAATGCCTTTGTGCTCCCCGGCTTCTCCTCCCAGGCTCTTCCAGCCGCGGCACCCAGGGAGGTGCTTTGCAGCCCGGCTGGGCTGGGGACTGGGGCTGCTGAGGACTTTGCCCAGGGCTTTTTGTCTCGTGGGCTCCTTCCCTCGAGCCCCAGCACCTCCCGACCCTCCGCGCACACCCCATCTCACTCAGGTCCCTCCTCAGAGGGAGCCGCGCAACCCCCCGAGCGTCCCCGAGCCGCTTTGTGCCCCTGCTTGGGCAAACCAGCTCCAGCAGAGCTGGCAGCGGGGAGCTGGGACATCACATCTTGGCCGCCTGGGCACACCTCTGCCCCTTTGGATGTTTTCTGTGTAAGCAGATTCTTCCCTCTGCCATTGCCTCTTTGGCAATTAATTAAGCTATCTGGAGGTTCAAAATAGGGACAGTAACTTGACCCACCAGGATTTCAAACATCTAGAGTAGACTAGAATCAGATTGTGTCTACCCCAAACATGCAGTGAATAAATGTATTAGGCTCACGCATTTTGGGTTTTTCTTTGAAATAGCTACTTTGGTCCTGTCCCCATTCTCCCATAGACACGGTGACTGTGCTGGGTCAAGGATCCTGTGGAATTACAGTAGAAGTACCACAGGAGATGGGATAGAAGGGTCTAGTGTGGTTTCCTCTCTCCAGTAACAGACAGCCGTGTCTGCCTAGGGAGCAGTGTAACAAAAAAAAGAAAGAGGACAACAATCCAGTGACTGATACCTTCTGCCATCTGACCTTCTGTGAGTCAGCAGCTTTTGGAGGCAAAGGCTGTCTCAGACAGTTTTATTTAAGAGCCAGGAGTGGACGTGTATCAACAGTAGCCCCTGTGCATGCACCTTTGCCTATTTCAAGGGATAACAGTATGTGGTTTTAAAGTAGATGCTACTTTAGTGTTACTGACAGTTTTGTTTTTCAAGCGATAACCCCCTGCTCTAGGAAACAGATTTAGCTGCTAGGAGTATTAACTCATTGTTTAAGCCACTTGCTGCATGAATAAGGTAATATTTGTAGTTTCAAATAGAGGGTTTAGCTAATTTATTATTCTGCACAAGCAGGAACAGAATTGACCTTTACTTGCAGCAGGCTCTGTAGCTGCTGCTGCAGGAGACGTGCCGCTGTCTCAGCGAGGAGGGCTGAGCCCCTCCGAGACTCTGCTTGTTCCACAGCAGCACCTGCAGGGACAGGGAGGCTGGCACAGCTGGTGGCACCCTGGCACAGTTGGCGGCACCCCAACACAGCTGGTGGCACCCTGGCACAGCTGGCAGCACCCCAACACAGCTGGTGGCACCCTGGCAGAGCTGGCAGCACCCCAACACATGTGGTGGCACCTGGCAAGCTGGCAATACCCCAACACAGCTGGTGGCACCCTGGCACAGATGGCAGCACCCACAGAATCACAGAATGGTTAAGGGTTGGAAGGGACCTCTGGAGATCATCTAGTCCAACCCCCTGGCAAACCCCAACACAGCTGGTGGCACCCTGGCACAGCTGACAATACCCCAACACAGATGGTGGCACCCTGGCACAGCTGGCAATACCCCAACATGGCCAGCAGCACCCCAACACAGCTTGCCAACACCCTGCTCACCTGCTTGGCACATCTGCTTGCTTGGCTGGCCCCCCGCTCTGCTCCCCCAGTGGCAGCACCTTTGCCAGCACACCCTTGTTCATGCACCCTTGCACCTTTGCTCATGCCCTTTAGCTTGTGCACCCTTGTTCACCCACCTTTGCTCATCCATCTTTGTTTGGACACCCTTGCTCAGGCATCCTTGCTTCTAGTAACGAGTGACAGGGCGAGAGGAAACAGCCCCAAGTTGCCCCAGGGGAGGTTTAGATTGGAGATCAGGAATGATTTCTTCCCCGAAAGTGTTGTCAAGTGCTGGCACAGGCTGCCCAGGGCAGTGGTGGAGTCCCCATCCCTGGAGGGATTTAAAAGCCGTGTAGATGTGGTGCTGAGGGACATGGGTTAGTGGTGGCCTTAGCAGTGCTGGGGTAACAGTTGGACTTGATGATCTTAAAGGTCTTTTCCAACCAAAACGATTCTCTGATTCTACGATTACACACCCTTGCTTGGGCAAACTTGCCGGGCCCTCCTCGGCAGCAGGCTCAGCTACCTGGTCCCTGGTCCTGGGGCCTCCCTACATCTTGGGTCATAGTAAGGGAAGAAAAACTTCAAATGATTATTTTCTCCTCAGTTCTTTATCTCTCTCCACTCCCTCCTGCCCCTTTCTGATTTCTCTGTGGGCATTGCATTGATTTGAGTTTCCTTTGGGGCCTTTTTTAGCTTTATTGGCTTGTGAAAACAAGTCATACATGATCAGGCTGGCAGTGCCTGTCAGTTGGTGTGTCGCAGTCCCCCACACCCCCTGACTTTTTTTGACCCTGTAGCTAATTTAAGCCAAATTTGACAGCGGAATAGACACCTCGGAGATAATTAAGTACCTGCGAGTTTGTGAAAATAAATAGAGGTGTATAAAAAGGGAAACCTCACCAGAACCCCTCCCTGAGCAAAGATTTAGTGCTGTCCTTCTTCCTAATTAGACAGCAGAGAATGAGCACCCAAGTTAAGGGGAACCCATGGCAATAACCCCTGTGCTGGGGACAGAGGAATGTGTCGTGGGAGCTCACTGGTGGCATGACATCAGTCAGATGGGATATGTGAAAGCTGCAGGCAGGCTTCTCATTCATGGCATTGCCCATGAAATGGTTTGTTTTAATAGGTGGCCTTGTCCTTCCTCTCTCCTTCTCTGTTTCCAGTAACAACAACATTAATAAATACAGTAAACCATAATAATGCATTGGCTGCCTTACAATGTGACTGCTACTGGTTGTGTTGCCAAATGCCACAGGAGAAGATGGGTCGGGATATTTTAGGGTATCTTTCCATCTTATCAGCCTGTCTGCAGACCTCGTAGTCTGTGGTCCTTATCTTGGCAGTCTGCAGTTTTTGCAGTGCTGTTATCACTATCTTTCAGAAAGAAAACTGAGTTAACGAGAGGGTAAATTACTTGCTCACAATTGCACAGGATCTTTTTGGCATGCATCTCCCCCCCGCCGCCCAAGATTCACGTCCTGTGCCATTCACTCTCCTTCCTCTCAAATGCTTCCAGAAGGTACGTGGGACCATGAGAAGCAGGGGGTGTTCTTTCCCAGTTTCCTCTTTATATGATTCATAGTTTGCCCTGAAGCAAGGCTTCATGAGCCCCTAGTTGCACTCGCACATCTCTGCCCTCCTTCTGCCCTAGGTCCACCTCGTGGACAGACTAAATTTGTCTGTTTACTCCTCCCGTGATGAGCTTAGTGAAGGAGTTTCTTAAACCAGAAGAACGTTGTGCATATCTGGGGAACAGCTCCTCAATTTCTTTGTATCCCATCCCTGTTTCAAGTGCAGGGTTGGATCAGCCTCTGCACATGAAGCTGGCTTTGCTGCCTCCTCTCTCTGTCATTCATTGCCTTGGTGAGGCCGCACCTTGAATCCTGTGTCCAGTTGTGGGCCCAGCACTGCAAGAAAGATGTTGAGGTGTTGGAGTGAGTCCAGAGGATGGCGACCAAGCAGGTGAAGGGTCTGGAGGGTCTGACCTACGAGGAACGGCTGAGAGAGCTGGGGTTGTTTAGCCTGGAGAAGAGGAGGCTCAGAGGTGACCTTAGTGTAGTCTACAACTACCTGAAGGGAGGTTGTAGCGCAGTAGGAGCCGGCCTCTTCTCCCAGGCAACGAGCGATAGGACAAGAGGACACAGCCTCAAGCTTGGCCAGGGGAGGTTCAGGTTGGACATTAGGAAGCATTTCTTCTCAGCAAGGGTCATTAGCCATTGGAAGGGGCTGCCCAGGGAGGTGGTGGAGTCACCATCTCTGGAGGGGTGTTTAAGAAAAGCCTGGACATGGCACTTAGTGCCCTGGTCTAGTTGCCATGGTGGTGTCAGGGCAGTGGTTGGACTTGATGATCCCAGAGGTCTCTTCCAACCTGATAGATTCTGTGATTCTGTGACACCGTCTCCCACAGCATCCTCCCAGACAAACTGTCTGCCCGGGGCTTGGATGGGTGGACTCTTCGATGGGTTAAAAACTGACTGGATGGCCGAGCCCAGAGAGTGGTGGGGAATGGGGCAAAGTCCAACTGGCGGTCGGTCACTAGCGGTGTTCCCCAGGGCTCAGTTCTGGGGCCGGTGCTGTTCAATATCTTTATAGATGATCTAGACGTAGGGATTGGGTGCACCCTCAGCAAATTTGCAGATGACACCAAGCTGGGTGCAATTAGAAAGTCTTGCTCTTGCAAGGCTGCGGAGAGGAGGAAGGATGGGTCCTTGGGCATCGCTGGCTCACTGTGTGGTGGTGCCAGGTATTCCCACTCCAAGGGACTGTCTAGCTCCTGCTGGAAATGATTGTTCAAGTGTTCCTTCTGGATTTGTTAATGCAAATATCTATGAAGAAAATACCACTTGTGGTATTTTTGAGAAACCTCTTGTGGTAGAAAGATGCCAACTGCATTTCGGTTTCAGGTCTTGAATTCTGAGCTGATTTCTGAATTGGCACAATTTTTCCTCATTGCATGGCCGTTATGAGCTGGATAAAATCAGCAGCCAGTCTGTTATTAAAAAAAAAGGGGGTTTAGTGCCAAATACTCATAAAAAGGAAAGCCATAACTTGCAGTGATGAAGTGCTAGCTACGACCAGAGGTCCGAACGTGCTGATGTACCCTGGTATGGCGCATCGGCATGTCAGAGACGCACAGGGAGGCAAATAAGTGTCATAACTGGGGCTGTTAAATCTTACTTTAACCACTTCAAGCAGCTGAGAACCTTGTCTCATAAATATAGGAGCATTGCACAGTCTTCCAATATATGTAGTCACTATTCATCGCTGTCTGTGTATGAATTAATTGTTCAGTTGTAATTATGACTGTACAAGCAAGGAAGCCATCTGACGTCTCTGTAATGCTAATTGTTGAACCGTTTCTTTTTCTCCTTTGAAGTCCCACCCAATTTGACTGTTCCTCAAGAAAAGTCACCCCTGGTCACCCGGGAAGGGGACACAATTGAGCTGCAGTGCCAGGTGACCGGGAAGCCCAAGCCCATCATCCTCTGGTCCCGAGCAGACAAGGAGGTGGCGATGCCGGATGGGGCGATGCAGACAGAGAGCTACGATGGGATCCTGAGGATAGTGAACGTGTCCAGGGAGATGACGGGGACCTACAGGTGCCAGACCAGCCAATACAACGGGTTTAATGTGAAACCCAGAGAAGCTTTGGTACAGCTCATTGTACAGTGTAAGTAGACCCTTATTTTCTTTCCATGTGGTTTTGCTGAGAAAAAAGTTGATTTATTTCTCCTCTAAATACACATCAGCAAGAGTCTTATGGTTGTCACATTTTTGACGCTGTGTGTTTGGCTCTGTAGTTCCCTGAATCCATGATTTTAATGCAAATATAGAAGTAAATATAGCATAGGAGTCCCATTTCTATTTAAAAAAAAGAAGTGTGAGGCAATCTTTATTTTCCCAATGCCTAACTTTAAATTTCTTGACACAGGAAGAAACACTTGAGATAGGAGGACATATTTCTATAAATGCAGATCTGTTACTGATCTCATTTGTTGATACTGTGTAAAATAAGAAAAAAATGAGAGAAAGAGCTGTTCCATCTTAGCTGATCTGCATGCAGATCTGTGTAGTCTGCTCTGACTGAGTGTGAACCATCAGCATCAGGAATGGGAAGGAAAACAAGGGGAAATCAATTATTTTGGAAATGCTTAGCATTTATTATCGAACAATGAAAAGTCTGGTTTGATGTGGTTTATGGGAAATAACGAGTCATTCTTTGTCGCTGTATATCTGATAAAGATGCTCATTGAATGACTTTCATGTGTCTCTTGTATTGTTGGTACTTATTTTCACTTTTTTCTGAAGTGACTTGCACAGCCCTCATTTATTCCAGTTTCAAATGCCCAAAAACTGTGGCAGATTTGCTTTTTAACAGTGTTCCGTGCTCAGCACAACTGACCTCTTCTGGGGCCTTCAGGGATGCGATGCTGCAATATAATTAGTTATTACTAATAAGTGATTAGTTTTTTTCTGAGGTCTGTTGTATAACAAATTATTTACGCACTTGATTACATGTTGTGGTATCTGCAGTGCTTTCATCAGAGCTATTTACTGGTGTGCTGGCACAGCTTTTTATCAAAGCCCACTTGTGTCCCAGCCAGCAGTCACGTGGATTATGGACACCACGAGCCTCCTGAGAGCCAAGCCTGCAGGCAAGCTGGAGCCTTCTCGCTGGGGCTTCTCCTGGCTGTGGGTTCATGTGCATCAGGACTGGCTTCATCCCACCTGCACTGACCTATCTGAACTGGGAGCAGAGGTGTCTTTGGCTTCCTCTCTAGAGATTGCAGAAAATGGCATGGATCTTAGATCATCCTCCAGAGAGGTCTGTCTTTTCCTGTAGAGCATAAAAGGACCATGGGAGGAGTAGTCTCCTACTGATGGTAGTTTCAAAGTGAATGGATTGTTGTAGGGAAGATGGGCTCCTGTACGAATGGGCTGGACCAGCCTGCATGAGTTGCCTTAATTCAGAGCTGGGGAGCACTGGGGAGCCCTCGCTGACACATTTTTTGCTTGTGTCATTATTGGTAGGATCGTGGTTATTCTACTGATGGCTTTTGTGGTGGTTGTCACTAGGACTGCTCCTGATGACACACAGGTTCTCTTTCAGATCTCCTATAACAAGCCGGTGTTTAATTTTGGCCACACAGAGAAGGTGATTTACAGAAGGTAAATGTCATGAAAAGGTAGAAGATGAAAGACAAGGAAGGGCAGAATGTAAAATATGTGGACAGGCCCCCAAGTCTGTCCTGTAAATGGACATGCCACCAGGGCACAGGTCATTGTCAGGGCTGACAGAGCTGGTGGTACCTTGTCCTGGGCCCTCGCAGCATGAATGGTGCGAGAGAGGAGGGTCGATCCTGGGGAAAATGCAGAGAGCAGCAGCACAAAACCATTGCAGGGGTTTTCAGTTGCTGCAGTTTATCAGGTGTATGCGCAGAGGCTGGATGTGGTATGTTTTGGCTACCACAGCTTTGCTGGGACAGGTCTTTGCTATCCATTGCAAATATTAAAAATACAAAAGATTATTCAATATAGTGATAAATTAAAGAAAATCAGGGTTGTGAAAGCTTGCTGTGATAGTCCCCAGCCTGTTGCTCGTGGGACATTGGGCTGGACAGCTTGGGAGGACAGCAACAGTGTGGCTCGTAGAAATGGTTGACTAAGACTAGTTCCTCATAGAGCAATGGTGATGGGTGAGAAAGGTGATAATGTGCAAGATTTTTGGATAGCTTGGGCTAAAGATTGGCCTGTGTGGTCACTGCAGGCCTTGATGATCTTGAACAGCAGAGAAGAAACATGAACTCAGTAAGAGCTAATTTGTGGAGCCCCCTGTGAATTTGTGAACAAGAGCTGCTGTACAAACGGTGAAGCAACGGTCCTCATGAGTGAGGAGGGAGGAAGGTGGCTTCTTTCTCCTTTTCTGGCACTGCTTTGCTGTGAGAACTAGAAAAGATTTTGTTTTCTGGCCACTTGGGTCCTCCTTCTTAGCCATTTAGTTTATATTCTCTTTCTGTCAAGGTACATCATCTTTTCCATATGTCTGTGCACAGTCCAGCATGGTTATTATAACGTTCTGGTTTGGGTTGGTTGCGATGATGGACGTGGGGATGATGGAGACTTCTTCCAGTAATTCAGTTCATGTACAAATACACGTGCGGAGGGTGTTCCTGATAAAGCCAGACCTTCAGTGGGAAAGCTCTGGAGGTAAATCCGCAGTTACAAATAGCAAACCCACAAAGTAATGGCCAGGGCAAGCTGGTCATCCCATGCCCAGTGCCAAGACTTTCTCGTCTCAATTCTTGAGAGCGTTATGAGCCCAGAAGGAGCTCTGTTTCATGTGTTTTCGGGTAATAAAAGTAATTTTCAGCTTTCTTTGCCTTTTTTTTTTTTTTCAATCTTCTGAAGTTCAGTTCACTAGGGGATACTGGAAGAACAAATATTCAGAAGCACTCTTGACATGGCTCTGTACAACAGCTGTGATGTGTCCCACTTTTTGCCCTGGAAGACTTTATTTCAAGTCTTTCACAGTTATAGAAATTCTTCTATTTCTCCATCAGGCTCTGCATTGTTTATCCTGGTCTCCGTTTCAAAGCTTTTAAACAGATGTTATTTTCTTGAGAAGGGAGGTAATCATATGTTTCATGTTAGAGGAAGGGATGATTGAGTCTGAATCTTGGGCAACTAGCAATAGGACAAGAGGACACAGCTACAAGCTTCGCCAGGGGAGGTTCAGGTTGGACATTAGGAAGAATTTCTTTTCAGAAAGGGTCATTAGCCATTGGAAGGGGCTGCCCAGGGAGGTGGTGGAGTCACCATCTCTGGAGGGGTTTAAGACAAGCCTGGACATGGCACTTAGTGCCATGGTCTAGTTGCCATGGTGGTGTCAGGGCAACGGTTGGACTCGATGATCCCAGAGGGCTCTTCCAACCTGGTTGATTCTGTGAATGTTACCCAGGACATAGGATGTGGACTTCCCACCAGCTGCACTTCTTCAGGACCCGAGCCAGTCCCTGGTGGACCCAGTGGGGTGACTCCCACTGACCTTCAAAGGCGTTGGGCAGCTGGTGGATGCATTGCTTGGGTTGCTATTATTTTACTGGAGAAAAAAAGCTCTGGTTTTATGTATTTTTAGTGCTGTATTAGATGCAACAGTTCACAAATTCTGAAAGAGATGAGACACAACTTGAAAATGGTTATAATAAGCAGGAGTAAAACAGGTATTTACAAGAGATTTTCTTTAATCTGTTTGTGTTTGGAATTCTACTCACTTTATTCAGATCCCAGCAAGTGACAATTTGGAGACGAATGGACAAAGCAAATACTACGTAATGCTTTGATTATTTTGTCTTGTGGGAGGAAAATACGTGTGCTCACATTGACTTCAGCATCATTCCCGTAACTAGCATAGCATTTATTCATTGTCATAAAAATCAGTTCTTTTCAGTAATTTTGTAATATTTATTTTAGATGCTTCTCTCAGTTATAAACAGGGAAAGATATTTAATAAAACACTTTTATTTCTAAATAACTCATTGATTTCACTTTGTATATAGTGCGTGGGTATGTGAGCAGTTGTGTTCATGGATGTTGGTAGCTGGGTACATTCTGGGGTGTCGGAAGAGTTTCTCCTCGTGGGAGTGGGACTTTCTGTCTCACCGAAGTGGTTTATTACTCTATTTTGCTCCAAAGGGCAAATTTTTCAGTGGAACTACTGCTCTAGGTCGTATCTCTCAGTTCAAACTGAAGGAAAATTAAGGATAAATTCAAAGATAAAGGCATTTTTAAATTTGATCCACTCTCAGTTCATCTGAACAGTTTTAACAGAGTTTTTATTTTCTTCTCCTCCCTTTTCCCCTGCCATCCCTTTGATCTCAGGCTCAGTGATGTCAGGATCCCAGACTGTGTGTTCTCTAGGAAAACGTCTGGTTTCTGTGCTTTGTCACAGTTTGACCATAAATTGTGGTTTAAGACTTTTGATTTTTTTATGTTTACCATCAAATTCTAAAAATTCCAATAGGAAAATGCAATGGCATCGTGGGAAACCAAACGTAAAAGACGACTCATGTCTCTCAGCCCTGGTTTGTTGGACAAGATGTGGTCGATGTGCTCTTTGGTACACTTCGAGTCACACAATCCTTGTCACGTCTTGAAGCGATTGCTCAACAGTAAAATAGAGCAAAGATAATACTTGTTTTGAGGAGTAATTGAGTAGGCCTTGGAGGATAATTTTAACTCTCTGAAAGTTAGGTACCTGCTTCCAGCGTGGCTACGGAGAGCGAAGCATCCACAGAAAGCAGAAGAGCCTGTCCTAAGGAAAGTGTCTGGGATGGGTTTAATTTGTTCCAGTGCCCTATCTGTAAAATAGAGATAACAGTCCCTACCCCAGAGATTCTGGAGATGAGGTTCTGAGGATGCTGTAGTAATGAAAGACATGCACTGTCTGATTTGATCAATAAACCTCATATCCTTTGCTTATTGCTGTTATTATCCTGTGCTGTTTTCTCTTAGGTGTGTTGGTGCTCATCACAAGCTCTGTGCTTTACTGACTTTGATCGTCATTGTTTGGCAGATTTTGTGAGCCCTGCTAGCTTTTCTCTGAGAGATTAATTAGGATGGTGGAAGTACAGCACCAGCAGCAAGAAGAGCTAAATACCTTCGGTGGGGTTTGAGCACTGTTGTTACTGTAGCGTCCATCTCCCGTGGGAGATTGGAGAAGACCTCTGGGGGAAGAGCAAGAGTAAAAGACAGACCACCTTGTATAGTGCTTGTGTTCATTTCTTGCTCTTCTTTGCCTTCCCCCGCAGAATAAAAGAAGGATGAAGCTAGTCATGATGGTAGGGACAGAGCTGAGGGAGAAGTCATCAGCAGAGCCTGGTCTCGTGCAGTCCTGCCAACCCAGGCTCTCCAGGAGCCATGCAAGCAGAGACAGCATTCGGAGAGCAGATATTTTCCCAGGACCCGTGGATGTTGTCTTGGGGTCTCTGCCCTGGAGAGGAGCAGGCAGCACTGAGTAGCCTGGTTTGCAGTGTTTGACTATTTCATGTCCCAAGTGTGGTTTGCTGCACAGCTGTGAGTGGGAAAGGGGTGTTGAGTGGGACAGAGGAGACACGTATGTGACCGTTTAGAGAGCAGTGCTGGCTCATGGTCCCTTAAAGTGCTCGTGCAATGGCACTGTTGATATTGTTGTTTCGGTGCTGCAAGACATGCTGCTTGTTTCCACCAAAGCTGGTGCTCAAAGGTGAAAGGTGCTGGTCCAGATGCAGCTCCAGCTCCTGATGAAGCTTGCGCCTGCCCTTAGGGGATCCATCAGAGGCCCCACCAGCCAGAACCTCCCTGCCGTGAGTCCAGGAAGGTCTCTAGGATGTGACTTCCTTGCTCTGAGTTGAGAGGGTGGCGTCTGGAAAGGAAGGGCTGTTCTAGACGTGTGCTCCTACAGGTGGCTGGTCCCAGTTCAGTATGAGGAGAGGGGCACTAAGAAACACAAGCGGAAAGTGAGAATTAGTGACAGCACTCAGAGCACCTGCTCACAGCGCCGACCCTTTTCTTGTGTGCAAATTTTGGTAAATAAAAGTTAAAATAAATAGATAAATGCCTGCTGTTGGCAGCAAGGATCCAAGGCAGTAATAATTTAAATACGCCACTTTTACTGCTGGCAGAGAATGCTTGGGAAATAAAAATGCCATCAGGTACAATATAATCAAATGTTTACATCGTGTACCTTATCAAGGGATGATAGCAGGAAGGACAGAACCATTTTTCACAGTGGACATTGCTGCACGTTGGGCTCGCGTTTTATGTGCTCTAGTTTTACTTTGGTGCTACATAAAATATTGTTTATAATATAAACTGTTTTCCAAATGCATTGGTCTCCAAGTACTTGTAAAGCCCCTTAAAACATCAAAGATATTTCATGGTAACCTGGTTGGCAGAACAGTCGGCCACATTGTGATACTCTGAATTTTCCTTTCAGTTTGAGTTCCACTTTATGTGTCATTCCTATTTGGTAATAAATTCTAAACAACTAATGAAATCACTCTGAAAGGGAACATTCTTCAGGGATTCTATTTGAAATGGAGCAGAGCTAATTAGTAAGAAATATGAGGCTGAATTATGATCTCAGGTGCATCATTGCAAGTCTGGAGTGTATCAGAGGGACATAAATTAGTTGTTCGGGTTTTACATCAGCAGGAGAGTTCAGAATCGGGTCCGCTTTCCTTTGATTGCAGATGGTATCTGCAGGTGAGAATGGGAAAAAATAATCTTTTGGCTTTTTGGAGTCCATGGATAGGGTTTTTTTTGCAGCTGGTTGGAGAAAACCCTGCGGGGAGTGGGGATGGGGAAGGGGGACGGGGGACGGGGACCAGGAGCACTGGTCTGCTTTGGAGGTGTTCACAGGGAGTTTCAGCTTCAGAGAAATGTGCCCTGTGGTTCCCAGGGCTGTGACACCAGCTCGTTACTTAAGAAGATTTTTGCACTCCAAGTTCTTAATTCATATTATCGGGCAGAGCCAGGCGAGTTGAAGCCAGCCAAGGAAGAATTTCTTTTCAGCAAGGGTCATTAGCCATTGGAAGGGGCTGCCCAGGGAGGTGGTGGAGTCCCCATCTCTGGAGGTGTTTAAGAAAAGCCTGGCCATGGCACTTAGTGCCCTGGTCTAGTTGCCATGGTGGTGTCAGGGCAATGGTTGGACTCGATGATCCCAGAGGGCTCTTCCAACCTGATTGATTCTGTGATTCTGTGAGTTAATGGTATTGTTTCGTGAGTGGGGATCAGGAGAGCAAGTGAAACTCCCGGAGAGTGAAACCTTCTAGATTTTCAGATCTGCTTATAGAACTTTAACTATGAAAATGTATTTAAAAGGGGGTAGTCAGGGAATCTCTGCGGGTAAGAAGAGTAATTGAATGGGGAAAACATCTCTATTTTTAAATAATCATTGAAATCTATTTTTAACAGGTTGAAATGATAAAGGAAATCAGTATCATATATTTTATATTTGTATTATTTACATCACAGTTATACCTTTTTCTTTTGCCCTTTGTCATTAAAGGTTTGAGTGGAAGAACTGTCCTTGTGTTTGATCTCTGTGTAGAGTTCCCAGCTCCTTAGTTCTTAGAGTAGAAATTTTCCGGAAAACTCTTAGTGCTTTTATGTAAAACAACAGTTAAAATCTCTTCTATAAAATTCTCAGTGAAAGAAGATAGAGAACGACTTCAGCATAGTGCAGAAGCAATTATGGCTTTGTATGTAATTTATCTGAACGGACCAAGGGAGGAAAAATATATGGAAATAATTGATGGCTTGATAAGCAAAGCAAAATACTAGGAGCTTTTTGACATTTAGCAAGGTCAGAGGCAATGTGTGTCTAGTGACCTGGGGAGGTAATGAATATGCAAACACCGGCAACATGGAAAATTGTAAATGAGAATGAGATCAGTTTGAATTTTTTCTTATTTAATATTAAAACTATAGTTGCTGAGAGAACCTCCTGAGATGTATCATCTTCTTGTTAGAAATTCCAAAAGACAGCATACCAGCGAGTACCCCAGAACCTGAAGCATAAACATGGATGTTATTGGAAAAAATTGAATTATTCATAGCGGCTTCTTTTTGACAATTAGTTGAAATTGTAGTCTTACACCACAGAGCAGTTCACAGCGGTGTCTGAGGGCAAGACCAAAGAGAGTCTTCTAGGCAAAAAGTTTTTTAAGAAGTGAGAATGAGAGGAGGAGTGGGAGTAGATGCAAATGTTGCGTATCTATATTTAAAATATGAAGAATCAGAATAGGGTGTCTTTGAGTTCTCTGCTTCTCCTGGAGATGGCATCCAGGATCTGAGCAGTCACATTGATAATCTTGGGAGAATGGCACTTTTTAATCCGTCAGTATTTATTTTGCGTTTGTTCACAGAAACTTGCACCCTCCTAACCGTGATAGCTTTTTGCTGACACTGGCGTATCGGTACTTTCAGCTGTTTGAAGTTAGAGAGATGGAGGATCAGCATGAAGCAAACAGCATCTGTGCTCCATTAAAAACCTTCAGCCCACATAAGCGGTAGGTTGAACGTGATGGAGTTTGGGTTTGCTTCGTGCTGATGCAGGGAGAAGATTGTCCTCCCCAGAGCACATGGGTGCTCTGATCCTAAATGCCACCAAGCTGGGCAAGAAGCCTCTGGTATAAATGTAACCCTCTGGAAGTCAGGAAGGTCAAGAGAACATAGCCTCAGGCTTCGCCAGGGGAGGTTCAGGTTGGACATTAGGAAGCATTTCTTCTCAGCAAGGGTCATTAGCCATTGGAAGGGGCTGCCCAGGGAGGTGGTGGAGTCACCATCTCTGGAGGGGTTTAAGACAAGACTGGACATGGCACTTAGTGCCGTGGTCTAGTTGACATGGTGGTGTCAGGGCAATGGTTGGACTTGATGATCCCAGAGGGCTCTTCCAACCTCATTGATTCTGGGATTCTGGGATTCCCTGCTTCTGCAGGTGTGCAACACGTCTGCAAGGTACAAAGTGCATAGAAAATGCTGATCCCTTCCTGGGAACATGTTATACTTCTAGTTCCAGTGGTGAAGGATCAAACACTGTGGGGTAACTTAATAGGTCTCAGTTTATTAGTGAGGTTTGTTTGTATTATTAAAGTAAAATAAAGACATTTGGTAAAAGTCCAGTGTCGTCTTATGATCAAGAAAGGTTACACTTGCCCAGTGGTTTTGAGACAAGTGTCCTAAGGCCTATGTTATGGTTCAGTTAATTAGTATCTGCTACACTTCCTAATTCACTGAAATTATGCCGTATCTAACCTTTCAAAATGAGATAACGCAAATCTTCTGGGTGTGATGGAATGGATTGAAATGAGATGTTTTCCTGTCCAGTTCCAAATCATGGAAGATAGTTGGTATCTGTGTAATGGACTTGTGGTGTGGCTGATGCAATTCTAGCGGCAAAGAGAGGCAAGATTTGTGGAGCAGAATGGTGGGAAAAGCGAAGGAAACATATGGGCATTCAGGAAGGATGTGCCAGTGTGTTTTTCACAGCAATGAGGTAGAATAAACCCAGCAATCCCACTAACTATGCAGAGCTCCAAAATACATTCAGCACAAGCCCTGCCGGAGTTCAGAGAGGAAATGAAAATAGAGAAAAACATATTTCTTCAATAACCTTGAAAATTCAATTTTTGAGATAAAACCGAGCTTGATAAAATTGGTTGAGAGGGTAGGTGAACTAGAACAGTAGCAGAAACAGCTGGAAGAAAGAGAATAGCAATATATATATTTACTGGAAAGAAAAAGGCAATTATGTGTAAAACATTGGGGGGGAAAAAAACAGACTTAGAAGAAATAGCATAAAATTTTATGGAAATCAGTGGGAGGAGGAAAACAATTAAATATTAGACATTATTCCCTTCTGCATGAAAGTGCCGGACACAGAAGACAGATCTGGCTGCTCAAAAACCAGCCCCAGAAACAGAGGCTATATTCTTTATTTATGCATTTATTTATTTATTTGAAATTGAATCTGAATACAAATCCAGGCCCAAGTTTCACAAGCAGACCCTGTTTCATTCGAAAGGCAGTGTCTTATTAGCAGTCTTCCCAACAGGGATTAAATTATTGACAGCGATCAGCACTAGGAAAATACAAATGAACTCTCAACACCAGGTTCTCGGGCTGTTGTCTGATGGCAGATCTACTCACAGTGGTTTGATTTCAGAGCAAGGCTCTGTTTAATGCTCGCTGTTAAAGTGCAGAGTCATTTGGCCTTAGCCACATTTAAGACGTGGGATATTGTGTGCTTATTTCTTTTTACTCTCTCGTAACTCTTTCTGTCCCTGAGACCGCGCGCGTTGCTGCCCCGTGGCTGAGGTTTGGGACTCGTTTCTCACGCAGGGCTGGCTCTGGGGTGGGTGGAGGGAGGGCTCTGCCCTTCTGCTACCTCCTACCTTGGGTGCTTGGGTTTGGGGTGACATCACTCTGCTTCGGCACCATCACAGCAACTGTATCGCTTTTAGGGTCCCCACGGAGGGCGCGAAGTCCCATGGTGTGAGGCGAGGCTGTTTTGGGGAGATGCTGGCATAGGAGGGTGCGTGACTCGCACCTGCCTGGCTGTGCCATTGGAGTGTTTCAAATGGAGTTGTTGTTTCTATGTGGCATCTGATTTTTTTTTCCCAGGCTTTTCATAGCTCAGTATCCCTGAGAGTCACTTAGGAAGCATTTCTTCTCAGCAAGGGTCATTAGCCATTGGAAGGGGCTGCCCAGGGAGGTGGTGGAGTCACCATCTCTGGAGGGGTTTAAGAAAAGCCTGGACATGGCACTTAGTGCCATGCTCTAGTTGCCATGGTGGTGTCAGGGCAATGGTTGGACTCGATGATCCCGGAGGGCTCTTCCAACCTCATTGATTCTGTGATTCTATGGGTGGGAAGGAGGAACCTCTATTCTCCCCATGTTGTGGTTGCCCATTTGCTGGCCATGCTGGAGGCAACTCGAAGAAGGAGATGTCCGAAAGAGGCAACATCCAGGAAACATTGTGACCTTACTTTTGTGCAAGGGCATTTTTCATTGTAAGGAGCAACTGAACAAACAAACTCATAGAGCTCATCCCACCATCACCAAAAGAACAGCAGAAAAAAAATTCCAGCGGCAAATCTCTCCTAGCGTTTGCGTGTGAGCAGACGTAGGGTGGAAGGATGTGGGATTCATGAACGAAGGGGACAAGGGACTCCCTCATCTCTCACAGGAGGGAAAGCTGAGCTGTTGTGAGACAGGTCGCTGCTAACAACTCTGCCTCCTCCAAGGAGCAGACTTGAGACAAAGGTTTTAAAAATAAACGTGCAGAATTTTTCCAAGTCCATTTTTCAATCTTAGTCTTTGTTGTTGTATTCCTGCTTTCTCTAGTGTCTGCTCTCTCCAAAACATGTATTCAGGTCAGCAAAAATGACCCAAATCCAGCAACTGGTTGGTTGTTGAGCAGACCTGTTGTGTACGTACTGGTCAGGACTGACATTTTCCTCTTGGTAGTAATGATGGTTAATGGATACTGCAGTTCTTAGGACTATCTGGTGTATGTATTGTGATTGCATTTGCTTTGTTTTATTTTTAGGGAGCTTCAGATTTCATTAGAGAGGGCAGCAGATACATTTTATGCAGTGCGTGTTTTGTTTTGTTTTTCAATTGAATTATGGTATGTTCAAAATCACAAGCAGAGCTGTCACAGCCCCTAGGACATTAGATGATCTAATACGATGTTTTTAGCGAGCTATCTTGTCAAAGCAAAGACTGGCAGTGGATTAAAGTGTCACAAAAGCTTTAGAAACTGATTTCTGGGTTGACTTCCTTGGTTTGGGTTTTTTTTTTTTCCTCTAATACTGTTCTAGGAAGACTCACAACGAACCGGAGCGGAATGGTTGGGACCTTTGCACGCAACATCAACTAGTATTTTTAAGTCCATGCTTTACTTGATTTAGGGAGAGGGTTTGATCTCACACAGAAAGCCTCGTTACTGGGCACCTTTTCTGAATGGTGTAATTAATAAGTATTTATACAAGCTAGAAGAACTGCTTCTAATTCGGTGTCTAGATCCAGCAGCTTGGTGAACCCGACCTTTTGCGATCTTGATGTGTACGCTTAAAGGCGGTGCCAGGGCTGAAATGGTTGGTTTGGTAAGGTCCTTTCAAAAATGAAGAGATCTATTCAAACCTGAGTTGCTGGAGGTGGAAACAAGAGGCTGAAATCTTCTAAAGCCAAATTTTCAGAAATAGATGCCTGGATTTTGCTCTGAGTACAGATGTTGAAACATCCTCACAGCTTTGGGGGGCAAAGTTGTTGTATTTGTTTCCCATGAGTGTTACAATCTTTAAAGTGTTAAAAGGCCACCATTTCCCATCGTTTTTCATTCTGATATAGAGCAAACGCCAACCCCAAACCATGGCATTTTTCCTGGGAAGGGAGCTGTTGTCTTCTGGGCAGGCCCATTAATTAGGTGCTATCTCCGAGTTACAGCAGCCTTTAACACCGCTGCTCCGAAAGCCGGCCAAGTGGCATCACCAAGTTTTCTTTGTCGTTAAGAAAATGCAATTACATTAAGAAATTGCTTTGAGGAGTTAAACAGCAGCGAAACCTCGAGGTGATGATTTCCTCCCTTTCAGTAAATGCCACAGTGGTAAAAAAAATGAATTAGTGGGGACACAGCAGGAGTGTGGAAATAATTGAACTATTCCATGCATCCAGATCCAACTTTAGGGAAGAGGAACAGGGGCAGGATGGGAATAGGCTTCACCCTGGGTTTGTGTCACTGTAGCTGGCACGGGACTGAGGAGCTGGCATTAGGAAACGGAGGTTCAGGATAGCAGAAGCAGTAAAAGCTGGGATGGGAGGGATGTGTAGTCAAATTAAAAGTATAAGACGGTTCCTGAGGAGGGAAAAAAGCAGCACGGCTTCCTTTGGGTTCATCTCGAGCTTATATTTTATTTAATAAAGATGCTTTCCAGCTGGAGCTGCGCTTACAGTATGGTGCTGAGTCCACCGCTATGCCATCTGCGTCCTCCCATGGCTAATAAAGCCAAGCTCAGGCTTCAATCTTCCCGTCAGTGAGGACATTAATAGGATCTTGATTCCTTCTCTAGCAACGTTTTTTCATTAAAATTGTATGAACTTAATATCTTTGAGGCAGCTTCTCTCCTGCTTGCTTGGTACTGGCCAGTGAATTGATCGCTGGTGGCTGGCCTCGTCCCTCTCGCACGCTCTCACCATCATCGTTGCCTATTTGATGCAGTTATTGATTGCAGCCCATCCTGGAGCAGTAATCTGGTTTACCAGAGCATTCACCCACGTGCTTTGAAAGAAACTCATAGATTAGTGTCATTTGCAGCGCTTGCTATAAGAACTGAACAAGCCTAAAAGTTGATTTAAAAGAAGTTCATTCATAATAAAATGATAAATGATATTAATTTCTTAGAGCCGTTAGAAGAGGAAAGAACTGGCAGGAAGATGCAAGATACAATGTGTAGGGGGAGAACAGCATCTCTGCCCCTTTCAGGCCAGGGAACTGCTTCAGCCCTTCTTGTCCCTGATGCTTATTCTTTTCTCAGCACCTCGATATTCTGGGCTGTTACAGAATCCCAGAATCAATCAGGTTGGAAGAGACCTCAGCTGAGGACACCTCGTCCTGCTCTTGCTGCTCAGGAGGCACTGAGGAATGGTCCAGGGGAGAGGTGGCTGGCTGGGCTGAGAATAGACTTGCTCTAGTAAATTCCCATTTTGCCCCTGTCCTGCTGCTGTGTCTCTCTCTGAGCTGCTCTCTTCTGTCACTAAGTATTTTCTTCTATTTTCTTTTCAACTTGCCAAAAGTCTTTGTAACCTGCGAGATGATTTGCCCTCCAGCTCGGAGCCTGTTCCCTCTCATTTTCCATGGCTGTAAGAGAGTCCCAGGCTGAGCCGTCTCCAAGGTTTAAATCCCTGACCTCTGGATTTAAAAGCATTGAGTTTGGCTGCTTAAAAAATAGGGCCAGTTGAGTTGGCTTCAGTGTGGCTGTAGTCTCTGATGTTTGTTATATGTCTCAGCCTCTAAAGGAGATGAAAGCCCAACCTGGCCCAAAGGTACGAGCGTAATGTAACTTAATGCTATGACTTTGGCACTTGAAATGGCCCCAAGTCTCCCAAAGGACAAAGTCAGCCTTGACAGAGAAATAAATAAATAAATTTGTTTTCTTATTGGTAATTCAACAAAAGAGAACCCCATTTGGTTATAAAGTGACCTTGTCCACAAGAGAAATAAAGTGTATAGGTGAAGAAAATGATATCTGTTTCAAGCCAAGTAAAGGTTTCTGCAAACACTGTCCAGAGCAGCAGTAAAAAATTTTTCCAGCTTGTTTTAAGACCATACACTTGTTTTATGTTCACATTTCTCTATTTTCTGCTCTCCTCAGAACATCTATTTGCCTCCCCTGACCAGGTAAAAAATGCTTTTTATTGCAAAGCATTGTGCGTAGATCTCCCCCAGGTGTTTCCAGCCGTACTCTGCTCCTCGCTCAGCACGTCTCTGCTCTGCCTCCTCTCTTTGCCTGTTTTTTTCAGATTTATCCCTGTTGCATTTTGTACCTGAGGCGGTAACATCCTTCTCCATCACCTCCTGGGGAGTCCTGTGCAGCCTGGGCGATGCATGGGCATGGCTGCAACGCGGTGACCTTTTCTTCTCGGAAAGGGTCATCAGCTATTGGAAGGGGCTGCCCAGGGAGGTGGTGGAGTCACCATCTCTGGAGGGGTTTAAGACAAGACTGGACATGGCACTTAGTGCCATGGTCTAGTTGCCATGGTGGTGTCAGGGCAATGGTTGGACTCGATGATCCCAGAGGGCTCTTCCAACCTCATTGATTCTGTGATTCTGTGACCCCGGCAAGGCAGTGGTAGCATCATGGGGAGCCCATGTCCTCACACAGTCTGTGGGGGGTGAAAGCCACCCTGGGGTGGCTGAGCTGCACTGGCTGTCACTGGTGGCATGTCTGTAGTTATGGGACGGCCAAGGCTGCTGCTGGCTGCTGTGCCGGGCTACGGCTCCCTGCCTCATGCTGGAAAACTGCAAAGAGCTCCAGGAGCAGTTGCAGGAATGAGGCACAGTGTTAAATCATCACGGACAGTTAAATCATCCAGTCAGGGTTTCTGTATGCTGCTGACCTGGATGTCCCTGGCTGTTTCTGTCAATGACTTATGTGAATAGCTCAGCCTGACGCTAACAAGAAAAGGTGCATCCCTTCCTTCCTTTGTGGTTTAACAGTCTCACTGTTAAAATCTGTGCCTTGAATTTGCCTGTACACGTATCTCACCTGTTCTGTCCTGTTTAGCCTTCCCTTCCTGTGTATTTGGGTGCCCTTGTAGGGCGCAGCATGTTCACCGTGTGGATGTTTATAGAGTGCCACCCAGTCACTTCTTTATTCCTACTTTGAGAAGTTAAACAGATCAAACTCTTTGTTTTTCTACTCTGGTAACTCCATCAGATCAGTTTCCTGGATCTTTCTTAGAGTCTCCCCTAACAACCTTTTAAACGTGTAGACAGTAGGAGTGTTTGCAAGCTGGTGATGCTGGCGTTGCCCACAGAGGCACGCTCCCTTCCTTTCTCCCTCTGTCAGCTTCCCCGGCTGCTCATTGCTGTGCCAGGAGCTCATGGTGAACTGCTTGTGCACGGCGATGTCTCCGTTGCTTTTGCAGTCTCCATTCTGTAGAGTGGAGCATCTCAGAGACACTGGAGCATCTGTAACCAGTGCCAGACCAGATCAGCCATGACTTTTCCAGCCAAGTTTTGAAACCTTCGAGGATGGGGACTGCACAGAATCACAGAATCAATCAGCTTGGAAGAGACCTCTGGGATCATCAAGTCCAACCATTGCCCTGACACCACCATGTCAACTAGACCATGGCACCCTAGGTACTGCTTCCCTGGTGACATCTCTCCTCAGGCCATGTGTGTCCATCAGCTGTGTGGTGCCATGTCAGGGTATGCATCATGACACCATACATCCAGCAAAGGATCTGGGTTTTCCATTCAAGAGCTGGAAAAACTGCCTTGCCGTGGGAGACTGGAGAAGCTAATTCTATTTAATTAAGAAAATAAAAATACATATGTAGATTGTACTCTGTATATAACTTTTTGAGTATACAATTTCTGAAAGTCAGTAGAGGAAGATCCAGAAATGAAATCTATTTTTTGAATCACTTGAACAACTGAAATATGCTTGTGGAGTCATGTTCATTGTCAGGGATCTTTAAATTGAGCTGGGATGCCTTCTGCAAAAGTCTGTATCTTCCAGCCCAGAGCAGTTACGAGTTTGACTTGAAAATACTGGAGTTAAATTCTGAAGGCGTGGGGCCACAGTAGCTACCTGCAGTTGTCCCTTCTGTTGTTGGACCCCTTGGATCTCAGAACACGTCCAGATAGTTGTAGACTCAAGGGTCCCAACATATTTCATGCATCTAAATATTTTAGCTACACATTAAAAAAAAAAAAAGTGACAAATTAAGGATTGATTCCTGGAGGATTTATTAGCCACTAGATGACTAAGAGATCACCAGGACCATGGTTGGTGATGTGAGTTCAGGAGGACTCCCATTCAGCAGTCATGCGAGCGGGTTGGGTACAACGCTATGGATGACGTATCACCTCTGCCTGTGCTAAGCCTCCCAAAGTAGATAATATGCACTCTGTCCTAGTGATTCGGGGTGTAGATGCCTCTCTATCATTCATTTCCTCTTTGTCAATATTAACTGATATGTTAGTGATTAAGTTCAGCCAAGGCATTATTGCGTTGTCATTAATCATGCCTACATCTGTCACAGAAGTCATTAGAAAGAACCCGTCGCAGCTATTTTTATACCCCATTTAATTTTCATGCAGGCATTGCATTTTAATTCTTGTAATGTATCTTCACAATGATAAAAATTTGCATATCTTCATTCACTGAAGAGGATCTATTAGCCCAAGCACAAATAAAGCGCTATTGCTGCCACAGGGGTTTCTGTAGGTGTCAGATTCCAATGGCCACGTATTGATGCCTCCATACATGTACTACATTAAAAGAAATCGCTTCGCAGGTAGAATTACTACCCTGGACAATTCTAATTTGTTGGAAATTAAACATAAGTGGTTGATTCTGGCTGCTACATGACATAAATTACTAGCAAATTGCTCCGTAAGATTTCATTATAAAGTACATGCTGTTGTGAATGATTTGCTGCTTTAGTCCTGAACTTTTATTTGTGTGCCAGCGCTTGAAGGACAATGGCAGAACTTCACTTTTGTTTAAAGTCGCACAAATCTAGAATTGATGCTATTTTCCACAACAACCCCGTGCAGCGCTACAGGCTGGGGGAAGAGTGGTTAGAAAGCGGCCCGGCGGAAAGAGACCTAGGGGTGCTGATCAACAGCTGGCTAAACATGAGCCAGCAGTGTGCCCAGGTGGCCAAGAAGGCCAATGGCATCCTGGCCTCTATCAGGACTAGTGTAGCCAGCCGGTCTGGGGAAGTGATCGTCCCTCTGTACTCGGCACTGGTGAGGCCGCACCTTGAATCCTGTGTCCAGTTCTGGGCCCCGCACTTCAAGAAAGATGTTGAGGTGTTGGAGCGAGTGCAGAGGAGGGCGACCAAGCTGGTGAAGGGTCTGGAGGGTCTGACCTCCGAGGAACGGCTGAGGGAGCTGGGGGTGTTTAGCCTGGAGAAGAGGAGGCTCAGAGGTGACCTTAGTGCAGTCTACAACTACCTGAAGGGAGGTTGTAGCGCAGTGGGAGTCGGCCTCTTCTCCCAGGCAACTAGCGCTAGGACAAGAGGACACAGCCTCAAGCTTCGCCAGGGGAGGTTCAGGTTGGACATTAGGAAGCATTTCTTCTCAGCAAGGGTCATTAGCCATTGGAAGGGGCTGCCCAGGGAGGTGGTGGAGTCCCCATCTCTGGAGGGGTTTAAGAAAAGCCTGGCCATGGCACTTAGTGCCCTGGTCTAGTTGCCATGGTGGTGTCAGGGCAATGGTTGGACTCGATGATCCCAGAGGGCTCTTCCAACCTGATTGATTCTGTGATTCTGTGATTTACTTGTCTTATTTGGCGTTTCAGATCTTCTTTCACTTACTTTCATCCAAAAGCCAAGCACAAAAGGTACTTGTTTAAATTTGTTAGGTTCTTGTATTGATGCCTCACGGTATTTTTAGTAAATGCAAAGCAGCATGAGGTTCATGGGGCTTTTCCTGGTCTGGTGCAAAGCACTGTAGTGCTACTGGCTTTAGGTAAGCAATAACAATGCTTAAATGTAGCTCCTGTGAGAATAATGGTTCTGAAATGTGATCGTAGTTCCAATGGGAAGACTTTGTATTTATGGATTGTTAAGGCTGAAAAAAACTTCATCGCCATCTGCATAAAAGTTCTCCTGGCAAATCTGGTTTTAAACACTATTCCACTATGCGCCATCAAGTCATTCTGTGGCTAGCGAGTTGCACTAAAATTTGAAGGCTTTGGCCATCAGCCTAACTTCAGTGAGCAGCAACCATCCTTCCAGTATATGAGCACAGAATAACTCAGGTACCTCTCACAGGCAACTTTATATTTTTGGGACTCAGCCAAGATGCAGGAATCATTTTTCCTACTCCATAGCCCGTTACCTTTACTGTTTTGTTTTTGGCCGAGGGTGGTAAGGAGGAACTCAAGGGAGAAAGAGAGCCACAATCATCTGTCTGCTCAGATGGCCAGAGATATAAATGTAACAGATCGTCACTTCTCTGCTCTGAGCTCTAGGAGGTATTTAATCACAGAGGAAAAGTAGAAATAACCCAGTGCTACACTGTCCCTTGCCTGGGATGGTGCCCTTGCGTTGCACCCTTGTGCTGTATTGGCCTCAAATCCAATCCTGTTGCTGTTACAGCATCTTCCCTGGTTGTTTCCCTGCTGGAGGCATCCTGAACAGTCTTGTGCTGCTGGGAAGAGCTTGAGTTGGTGGCTCCTCCTTGCTCTGAGTGACCCCTTTGATTTCAAGCCCTTCAGTGGATACAGTCAATAAGGTCAAGGACTCACTCAGCAAGCAGCAGGCTGGTGACACTGCAAAGAAAATGCATCTCTTCAGGGATGCGTGCAAGAGAGAAAAGAAATAAGGGAGCCCACGTTGGGTGTACTGGCAGAGCAGCCCATGCCACCACTTATTTGTGCTACAGCAGCATCGGGGAGCTCTGTGCACCAACCAGTGACCATGCTGTGAAATGCTATGATATCATGGTAATGCTGTGGAAAAAATCGTGTTTCCAAAGGTTGTGGGATCTGATGGAAGAGGATGGTTTTGTTACAAGAACTAGAAGATCTTTATTCTTTCCTGAAAGCCTTAATCAGCAGGAGATGGCCTTTCTGCGAAATTTTGTTTAAAAGAGGGCGACTTCCTCCTCATTGTTTTGTAGCCTGAGATTTCTACTGAAGTATCTAATATTTCCCGAGAACTTTAACTAAAAATACAAAAGTATAGAGCAGGAAGACCTTTAATAACCAAAATATGCTTGTGGTTCTCTTACCAAAATAAAGGAAATCATATAAATTGACAGAGCTTCCTTTTACTGAAGGACCAGATGGTGATGAGAAAAAGAATTTAGTACAAAATATTGGTTCAATGTGAGTATTGGTGGTGGTGGTTCCAAAGCCTGCCTTTGTCCTAAATAGATTTGCGTCTGGGCTGAACTCGGGATGCAGGCATGGGGCACAGCCAAAGATTATTGGCTGTACAGCACTGCGGAGAGCAAAACGGCTCCCCGTTGGCACGATGCTTCTTTGCACCATGCCTGTTTGTGATGTACGCTGTAACTTCCCTGATTTGTGCCATTTCTTAGCTCTTGTATCTCAGAGGGGTGGTTTGGGCAGGGCATCCTCCTCTCTGCACCTTGAGTACTGTGTCCAGTTCTGGGCCCCGCACTTCAAGAAAGATGTTGAGGTGTTGGAGCGAGTCCAGAGGAGGGCGACCAAGCTGGTGAAGGATCTGGAGGGTCTGACCTACAAGGAATGGCTGAGGGAGCTGGGGGTGTTTAGCCTGGAGAAGAGGAGGCTCAGAGGTGACCTTAGTGCAGTCTACAACTACCTGAAGGGAGGTTGTAGCGCAGTGGGAGTCGGCCTCTTCTCCCAGGCAACTAGCGATAGGACAAGAGGACACTGCCTCAAGCTTTGCCAGGGGAGGTTCAGGTTGGACATTAGGAAGCATTTCTTCTCAGCAAGGGTCATTAGCCATTGGAAGGGGCTGCCCAGGGAGGTGGTGGAGTCCCCATCTCTGGAGGGGTTTAAGAAAAGCCTGGCCATGGCACTTAGTGCCCTGGTCTAGTTGCCATGGTGGTGTCAGGGCAATGGTTGGACTCGATGATCCCAGAGGGCTCTTCCAACCTGAGTGATTCTGTGTGATATCATAGGGTTCGATCCTGCAAATGATGAAGTGCTTATTGTGGGACTAAGCCTAAAAAATTGATTTTGCTGCTAAATATTTCAAGGGAACTGGGATGAGTCACTGCAGGGAAGAGCGAGGGTGTAGCAACCTGGCTGCATCACTGAGGCAGGAGAGCTGAGTGCCCTGGTCCAAATGCACCAGGCAGAGGAAGGTCTTGTTCACTGTTTACAATTAGGCTTTTAAGAAGTTGCTTCATTCAGCAGAGAGCAAATACTGAGTGAATATTAGATGATATTTGAGCATGTAAGTGCTAAGGTATGTTAAAGTTTTCAACCTTTCATGTGGTAGTTTTCTTTAATCACTGCGAAAATTCTTCCTTGCAACTAATTACTAGGGATTTTTGATTGAAACTGTGTAATATTTAACAGTGAAATATTTAAATCTTATAGTTACTTTTCAGATGACTTTTAAGGAGACAAATAATATGTGTGAATTAGGGGTCTCTTCATTCTAAAATTAACATTTTGCATAGACTACCTGAATGTTCATTTAATTCTCTCTTAGAAAAGCATATAGGAATTAATAGGAGTTAAACCAATATGTTTTAATAAATATTCCCTGCTATTTCCATTAGTTCTTTCATGTTTATGTGAGTTTGGTTTGTTTGTTTTTCAGTTTTTATCTTAACCTACCTAATTTAAATCTCTCTTCCAGAATTTCTTTTATCTTCAGAAGTAAAAAAAAAAAATAAAATCTTTAAAAAGTCACACTTTTGCAATACTCAGTAGGACTTTTCATGCAAGGATTTCTGATAATGTACGTCAGAAATATGATGATGAATTGGCCCAGGAAGGAGAAGCAAAGACCTTTCAGGTCTTTGCAAGGCAGCAGGGTATGGGGTTTCTTTTGAGGTCTGAGGAGATATAGTTCCTCCTAATAACTAGGAGGACACATCTCGTAGAGCAGGGAAAATAAGCAAATAGAGCACAGGAAATGGGAAAGAGACAGCAAGCCTGGTGCTATAATAAAAATAACAATTCTCATGTCTAATCAGGTAGTTATGTTGCCAGTTTCTTTAAAGTCCCGTTGAATCTTGAGTTTCTCCCCACCCGAGGAGCTTGTATTCGCTGATTAAATATCCAGGAGGCTTGTGAAGAGATTTGAATAGGGGAAACAATATCATTTTAGCAGCAGGGAAGGGGATGATTTGATCAGCAGTGGATTCGGTAGGGCTGCTCTGAAGGAATGAGATGTGATGAGACCACACCGAGATGCAATAGAAAGACTGTTCTGGTAGGACCCCCTTTAGATGTTGCTTTGAGTTGCTCTCCACGTAGGTCAGCCCTTTGGTAACTGCAGGACGTCTGCTCTGGGGAGAACGAGAGACAGATATGGAAATCTTTCCCCCATATCTGAATTTAAAACAAGTTTCCTGAGGTCTGACAGATCATCAGTGCATTTTTTTTTCACAACTTGTTCATCCACTTCCAAAACAAACACCCTGATTTCTGACCGTCACACGCACAGCGCGATGGCTCCGTGAAACGGGCGCATACAGCTTTTGGTTTGCATCACAGCGTTGGTGTGGGATTGCAGTCTCTTTTATGGGTCCATAAAACACTTTGAGACCAAGTGCATGGCTAGAAAAACTAAATACAGCTCAGACCTACCTGCAAAGTTGGCAGATTATGTTTGAGTGCGATATCTCTTCAGCCAAAAAATGATTTAAATTAATTGCAGAGCTTCCCAGCTAGCCCTCTGCCAAGTGTGCAGGCTGCGAGGGTGTCACCAGTGCACCTCTGCTGCTCCAGAGATGTTCCTTGGTCCTGGGGAGAGACAAATCTGGGTGCCGTGACTTGCCTGTGCAGAGGGAGGGACAGCTGGTAAGGCACTGCTTCCCTCGTGATGTCTTGTAAGATAATAAGCGTAAAAAAAGTAGTATAAAAAGGATTTATATTTTCAGACATTACCATTTTCATTTCAGAAAATATAAGGAATAGCAGCACAGCTCATAAAAGATCATCAGCAGAGCAGACGCTATTGAAAGACTGTGGATTATACCCGTTTCATGGCTTTTTAAAGCAGCTCATCATTATTCAACAATCACATTCTCACTACAGCTAGTCAAATAAAGCAAATAATGATTTGCAGATATGTGGGAAAATTAATGTTGCAGCTTTACTCCGAAGTTATTTCTTGTTTGTTTACTCATTTGAATGTGATTTCACTTGCAAAAGGTTCACGTGTTTTAGCACAAAGATTTACTCTTCCAAAGCTCAGAGCTCTGTGTGATGCTTGCTACTTGTTCAGTATTTTCAGAAAATGTATTATCCTGTCAAGAAGACAAACCAGGACAAACCTTGTCTGAAGTGTGAGAGTCGCTCTCAGCCCTGCAGATTAGGTGACGTGCAGTGCTTTGTGTGCCAGGAATAAAAACCAAGTTGTATCAGGGCTTCTAACTTCTTCGTGCAGGTGTTGTCTGCGTCCAGGGGGAGCGATCGCCTTCTCCCTGCACTCAATGGAGCAAACCACAGAATCACAGAATCAACCAGGTTGGAAGAGCCCTCTGGGGTCATCAAGTCCAACCATTACCCTGACACCACCATGGCAACCAGTGATAGGACAAGAGGACACAGCCTCAAGCTTCGCCAGGGGAGGTTCAGGTTGGACATCAGGAAGCATTTCTTCTCAGCAAGGGTCATTAGCCATTGGAAGGGGCTGCCCATGGAGGTGGTGGAGTCACCATCTCTGGAGGGGTTTAAGAAAAGCCTGGACATGGCACTTAGTGCCCTGGTCTAGTTGCCATCGTGGTGTCAGGGCAATGGCTGGACTCGATCCCAGAGGTGATTGATTCTGTGATTCTGTGAGAATCTGCTGTCAGAGCTGTTCCAGAGAAGTGTTCAAGCATTCAGTAACAAAGAAAACCACTATTGGGTTTGACCCAAATCAGCTGAAAACTAATTAGAAGCTGATGAGCTTCAGCTGATCCTGGCTTTCTCGGAAGAAAATAGCAGTTTGATGAGAAAGAAAATTATTTAGGGCAGGTCAGTTTTCCATTCAGCTGTTTTGAAGGCAGTTCTTGTTGACCACTACCGATGAAAACTGCTATTTAACATTAATTTTACAATGGAAAAACAAAAAGGTAGTTCATATGCGCACCAACTATTCCCCCCCCTCTCCAATTCTCCATGACTGGCACCCTGCAGGAGCCTAGGAGAGACTCGCTGCATCACCCTTACATTGAGCTTGGGCCTCCACAATTGCTAGAAGGGTGTTTGCTCAAAGGTTTAATTTCTTTGGCAATTAAAGCATCCTTTATGAGCAACAGGTAGTATCCTCTGCAGAAGTTCAGCTGCATCAGGAGAAAAAGCTTTTTTTTTTTTTTTTTTAAGAACAAAATGCTAGAGAATAAAAGTAGATTTGTATTTGTCTGACCCTTTGTACACGGATAGGACTGATAAATGTACCACTATAACATACAATAAATAGATCCAATTACCTGAGTGGCTGCAATATAATCCTCAGCATCCTCCTCCTGGCTTGCAGAGATCCGTGCGTGCTAAGGCAATGCACCTCTCTCATTCTCCTTTTTCCAGAGTAATTACCACTTATAAACTGAATTTGGCAACACCAATTGCTGGGCTTGGAGGGAAATATTTTTGTACTTGTTAGTGCTGAAATATTTCATTTATTACCGTGTTATCAGATGGTTGTAAGCCCTGCCATGGCGGTGCCACGCGGTGTGGGTGACAGCCGTGTTACTCTGCCAAACGGGTCCTGCCCCAAAGGGTTTGCGATGGGAATGTGACAAGGGAGAGAGGCCCAGATGGATGTGGGGGCCCGGAGAGATGGACCTGACAGCAAACCAGAAGGGCTGGCACAGCCGATGCGGGGCTCGGCGTGCTCACTGCCAGGTTTGCAGGATTTAAGTTATCTAATTAGTTTCCTAAGTTTGTTTGTTTGGTTTTTTTTTAAGTAAATTTGATGATTTATTTAATAATATACCTATTTTTCTAAGTTTGTTTTTTTTAAGTTTAAATTTGATATTTTATTTAATAATATACCTATTTTTTAATATTAGTCAGATTTTATTGTAGTGAAAAATATACCTGAAATAGATCTGCCACAGGCAAGGATCTTCCCTTTCGCTTTTTGTTTCCACATAACAATTTTTTAAATATTTTTCAATAGACTCACAACAAGAAAAGGATCTCTGAAAACTACATCATGAGGATTTCTAGGAAAGAAAACAGGAATTGAACAGGAAGGGTCACTAGGGAGGTGATTGTCCCTTTGTACTTGTCACTGGTGAGGCTGCACCTTGAATCCTGTGTCCGTCTGAGGAGGGGCCCGAGCGAGATGGGGTGTGTGCGGAGGGTCGGGAGGTGCTGGGGCTCGAGGGCAGGAGCCCCCCGAGACAAAAAGCCCTGGGCAAAGTCCTCAGCAGCCCCAGTCCCCAGCCCGGCCGGGCTGCAAAGCACCTCCCTGGGTGCCGCGGTTGGAAGAGCCTGGGAGGAGAAGCCGGGGAGCACAAAGGCATTTCTCCTCCTGCCCCTGGGGGAAAGGTCCCGCTCCAGGGCAGGGTGCTGCACCCCACGGGGAGGAGGACACTCGTGGGGGCTTGTCACAGCGTCCTTGGGTGGCAGTGGGGGACTGGGGGTGAGCAGGAGGGGCTCAGTGGGATCCAGCCTCTGCCAGTGGCTGCTGCGGTGGAGGGGGGGGGCTCTGCTTCTTTGCCCACCGTCCTGTTGTAAAGGGGCTGCTGGGAAGGTGGCGAGGGGTTTTGGGGCGGCGGGGGGGGGGGGGCCGTCCCCTTCCCAAAGCCCCGAGCAAACCCCATCGCCTCCCGACACAGGGACCCTGGGCGGGCCCCAACCCCTGCCCCGCGGAGGGCGAGGGGGTTTGCAGCCCGCAGCCCTGCATCCTTCCAGCCCTGCGTCCCTGCCCCACCGAGGTGGGGTGGGTTGCAGCCTCCATCTCTGCCCATGCAGGTCCTGCCCCTGCCACTCTGCTCCTCCTGTCTCCTAAGGGTTCCCTAGAGCTGGACGAGGCTCAGAGCGGCGCTTCAAGGCTGTTCTGTGCAGGGAACGGCTGCGATGCATTTCTTCTCAGCAAGGGTCATTAGCCATTGGAAGGGGCTGCCCAGGGAGGTGGTGGAGTCACCATCTCTGGAGGGGTTTAAGAAAAGACTGGCCATGGCACTTAGTGCCCTGGTCTAGTTGCCATGGTGGTGTCAGAGCAATGGTTGGACTCGATGATCCCAGAGGGCTCTTCCAACCTGATTGATTGATTGTTTGATTCTAAGAGCTTGGGGCAGATGCTCAGCTGGCCTCCTCGCTGTGTCTCTGATGAAACCCACAGCACCCTGGCTATTCATTCCAGCTGGGCACCTGCCCTGAGGTGTTTCCTACACAAGAAATGTTTTCTAAGGACTCATGGGAATACAGTAGTTTGTGGTAGGTGTGGATTTTAAAAAATTTCCTATTAGAGTATTTTTCAAGTGCCAGCGGTCTGTTGTAAAAGCAAAGATTGCAAAACACTGTAAACACGGGGGATGTTCCCTCCTCCGTTTGCTGGTCTAGGTGCTGCCTATCCTAATTAGCTCTAATTATCAAAGGTGTGCTTCAGACTGACAGCTCATTTACCACTGTTCTGCATGGCAGTAACGGCCCCATAGGTTGCCAGGAGCACTGGAGGTCCCCAGCAGCATGTCCCCTCCCTTCCCCAGCCCTGACCACCCCAAGGAGAAACGCTGAGGCTCGGGGCTTGTCCCTTGGTCCAGAAAGTTTGGAAAACTTTAGTGGTGTCACATCTGGAAAGCAAATTTCCGTGCAAATAGGGACTCCCCTTGGCATGCCACGGGTCGTTTTCTGTGCGCATGGTTCCAGGTTGGTTTTGCAATTCTATTTTAATTTACAGGCAGATGCACAAATGATTTTTTCTATTTCTGGACATAACGTTTTCATTTCACTGAAATAAATCCATTACCCAAGGTTGGTAATATCTGTATCTGAGCTTTGGCTGGAAAATTACTGTTGTCATTTTCATGGGGATCACAGTCTTTATGTACTCCAGTTTGCCAAAACTCTCTGGCCATCTAATCTGGTCTTCTCTGTGTCCTGGCCATCAGGTTTCGCTCAGTCACCTCCACATCCAGCTCAGGAGCTAAGTAACACCACAAGTCTGACTACAGTATAGATCCAAGAACTCTATGAATTCTGAAGAGTACTTTTACAATCTGGTCAACTTCCTTTGAATTTTCCGTCTCGTTAAAAGACCGAGCAGGGTCTGCAAGGCCAGCACTGTCAGAAGTTTCCCATTGCCTCAGAAGAGTATTTTCATGATTCTTTTCTGCTGAACTCTTCAGCATTGTTAGGATCTCTCAAGTTCTTCACAAAATAGAGCCTATGCTTTTTTTTTCATTTATTTAAGTATATATGCACTTGTTTTCCACAGAATTCTGTGTGAACCAAGGAAATATCAGTCAAAGAATTATAGCATGGTTTGGGTTGGAAGGGACCTTAAAGATCATCTAGTTCCATGGGCAGGGACACCTTCCACTAGACCAGGTTGCTCCAAGCCCCATCCAACCTGGCCTTGAACACTGCCAGGGAGGGGGCAGCCACAGCTTCTCTGGGCAACCTGGGCCAGGGTCTCACCACCCTCACAGCAAAGAATTTCTTCCTAATATCTCATCTAAATCTCCCCTCTTTCAGTTTAAAACCGTTCCCACTCGTCCTGTCCCGTAATCTCAATTCTGCCACCAAACCACACACTAGTTAGCTTTAAACCTTAATGCTTTTTATAGTTTATAGAGCTTTTTATTATTTTTTCAAACGTGTGTATACTTGATTTTTATTTATCTATAAAAATACAGTGTTTGTTTATCTTTAAAGTTACAGATGGACTGGGGTTGAGCTGCTCCATTATCTGCCTACTTCTGGAAGCTGGTGGAGGCATTTTCATGGAGATCATGCCCTGCCTATATAAAGGGATAACAGCAGCTGTAAATCACTTAGGAGTTGTAAAGATTAAATAATTTACCTGTCTGGACTTGTGTAGTGCTTCCACCATTCTCATATCTGAGAGCGGTTTATATGGCACCGAGGAAGGGACTGACTCGAGTCTTTGCAGTGCCCGGAGCAAAGGCAGCCCTCCAGCAGCTCCGAGCAAGGCAGGCAAGGGCTCTTCTCCTTCCCCTGCCTCCTGGGGATGGGGCCCTGGGGCTTGGAGGGGTTCGGTGGATTCATCATGGGAGGAGGGCTGGTGGGGGGATGCTGCGGGCAGAGCTGCTGTCTGCTCCCAGCCACGCTGCTTGGCACATTTTTGCCATCCGAGAGGGTTTACCGGGTGGTTTGTTTTAGCAGAGCTGAGTTGAGAGCGGTTTAATGGTCCCAGTTGAGTGTTCATACAAATCCCTTGGAAGGGAGCACTGTCGGAGCGGGTTCGCTCTCCAGCCCTTGCTTTCAGCCTGGCTGCTTCTCCACAGTAGCCAGGAAGCTGATTTGAATTTATTTTTTGGTATTGGTTTTGTTGTTTGTTTTTTTTTTTCCTACTGCATTAAATAAAACGAAGTCAGGACCTGGAAAGCTTAAAGTGCCATTTCAATTTAGTTTTCAATTGCATATGAAAATAATCCTCAAAAAAATAGCTGGAGACACCTGGAAAGAACAGCTGGAGGATGGAGAGACGTGGGAATAGCGACTGCGGAGGGGTGGAAATCGTGTAAGGCTTTGCCAGCGCCGTAATGAGTCCTGCAGTGCAGATGAATAGAGCGATCTCTCCCCAGCGAGTTTCAGCATCCAGTGATCTGCTGGAGGCTGTATTCCCAGCACCGGCTTGAACAGCCGCTCGTAGGCGTGTTGTGCCCAGTCGGGGCTGACTCTGTTCTGACTTTAAACTCCAGGAAAAAAAAAATAGCAATGAGTTGTCCAGATGGCTGCAGTACTTTGTCTAAAGGAGCAGTTCCTGACATTGGCCTTAAACCTGCTGCACGGTAGCTTCTCTGGGTCTCTTCCTTTCAGTGAGCTCTAGACATCGCTGGCTGTTTGCACCATTAATGAACACTGAGCTGTTTTCAGAGAAATACCCCCAGCAGCTCCAAGATCTCCTTCCTGAAAGGCACCACTTGATTAGGCTCCATTAGATTGGACTCCATTAGGAACTGGGTTTTCCTTTGCAACTGATGAATTAATTACGTGTGTGGGTTTATTACTGCTTTACTCAATATTGCAGTATTGTTCTGCAGCTGCTCTTAGCCAGGTTCAGATTTAAACCCCCAACGATGCCCCCAGCGTTGCAGCCTGCCGTACTGCCCGTGAAGGAGAGCAATGTGTGTCTTGGGAGCCCACGCCAACATCTGGGCCCTGCACTTCAAGAAAGAAGTTGAGGTGTTGGAGCGAGTCCAGAGGAGGGCGACCAAGCTGGTGAAGGGTCTGGAGGGTCTGACCTGTGAGGAACGGCTGAGGGAGCTGGGGGTGTTTAGCCTGGAGAAGAGGAGGCTCAGAGGTGACCTTAGTGCAGTCTACAACTACCTGAAGGGAGGTTGTAGTGGAGTGGGAGTCAGCCTCTTCTCCCAGGCAACTAGCGATAGGACAAGAGGACACAGCCTCAAGCTTGGCCAGGGGAGGTTCAGGTTGGCCATTAGGAAGCATTTCTTCTCAGCAAGGGTCATTAGCCATTGGAAGGGGCTGCCCAGGGAGGTGGTGGAGTCCCCATCTCTGGAGGGGTTTAAGAAAAGCCTGGCCATGGCACTTAGTGCCCTGGTGTAGTTGCCATGGTGGTGTCAGGGCAATGGTTGGACTCGATGACCCCAGAGGGCTCTTCCAACCTGATTGATTCTGGGATTCTGTGATCTTTGGGAAGCAAACAGTCTGAAGTTAAAATAGGCTTTATATTAATGTTTAATGAATTTTTTAGCCTAAGTATATTCATGTCCTGAAGATTACAAAATGGAAAACAAAGGCTCCCTGGCTATCAAGAGAAATGACAGCAAGGATGCTTGTTTGTTTTAAACCAGGCAGGTGCTCTTCATGGTGCGGATCATATCATGGTCTTTATTGTAAGATTTGTCAAGGAGAAAACATACCATTCAGTGAATCGATTTCGGCCGTGTGGCCTTGAGCAGAGACTTTACCTGCTGATATGGTTTCTCCAATTTGCATTCTAGCCTAGGCAAATTAATTAGTTTCTCTCTCTCCCAGCTCTAGCAACAGGAATAAATATGACAAACTGATGCATCTGCTTTGGTTTCTAGGGTATTTGTGGCCACTTTTTATTTGATTCACTCAAGAGGAATGTTACTGTAACAACAATCTGTGTCAGCTACAGAGAAGGAATAACCTTTAAATACTCTTGGGGTAAGATTTGCAGCACAGAAAACAAGAGCAGTAAATGATAAATCAGGTCAGGTGACACCATCTATCAGGGGGCTGAGGGTCTAGGTGGGCAGGGGCCACATCGCTGCCTTGCAGACCAGCCCGTGATGGACCGGGCGATGCAGGAGGTGGGACTCACACCCTCCCAGCCAGGGAACGGTGCTAAACCACCAGGTATTTAAAACGCCAGCGAAGCCGAGACTATTTAAGCAAGCGTTGTTCCCAATATCTGATTGAAACATAATGCAAATTGTTTTATTGCCCGAGGGGTGTGCAGTGGAAAGTCAGAGTCATTCTAGCTTAAAAAGGCAGCCTTTCTCCTTTCCTTTTCCTTTTTTTTTTTTTAAGTTATTGAGGGCATGTTTGCCTGTGAAAGTTACTTGCTAGAATTTGTACCCTGCCTGGTAATGAAGGCTTGGGCTAGGCAGTCAATTTTATTTTTTTTCATTTTGTGTCTACGCCTGTGCCTCTGATATATCACGCCCAGGCTCTGAAGATTACTTTCAGGAAAATTGTGTGGCATTTCTTCAACTTCCAGCAGAGGCAGCACTTCATCTCCCAGGCCACATCAGCGAGTATTTTATAAGTTACAAAGCAGATATTACACATTATGTTGTTGGCAATGGGCTTTGCGTGCTTTTATAACAAAAAAATGATGCATTAATATATGTGTGTGTAAACATACCAGGATTAGATGCATGGAAGTCTGCTGTCTGGTATGTGCTTGTATAGATCAATAGAGTCAATATAATGTATATAATGTCTATACAAATATTTTAATAAGTTTTACCTTCCTCCAATACCATTTGCTCTGGACCTATAAATAAAGGAAGGCTGTGCACTTTCCTTTGATACACAGCTCTGCAGACTTCCTTGGCAAAGCTGTTCAGAGAAGTCGCACTCCTGGAGCCCCCCAGAGCAGACAGTAGACTCAACAGTAAAGATCTTTTTTTTTTTTTTTTTTCTTTTAATTGTAGCAAGGTACCTCAGCAAAAGCTCTTAAAAAAATCCCCAAGCCCATGGGTTAGGATGCACAGGTGTGGATGAGGGGGTCTTCTTGGGTATTAGTAAAAGGTTTGAAGACAGGAGGTGCAGGGAAAGAAAAGCTGCTGAGTTCACAGTACCTGGGATGCCATCAGATCACAGGATCACAGAATCAATGAGGTTGGAAGAGCCCTCTGGGAGCATCGAGTCCAACCATTGCCCTGACACCACCGTGGCAACTAGACCAGGGCACTAAGTGCCATGTCCAGGCTTTTCTTAAACCCCTCCAGAGATGGTGACTCCACCACCTCCCTGGGCAGCCCCTTCCAATGGCTAATGACCCTTGCTGAGAAGAAATGCTTCCTAATGTCCAACCTGAACCTCCCCTGGCCAAGCTTGAGGCTGTGTCCTCTTGTCCTATCGCTGGTTGCCTGGGAGAAGAGGCCGACTCCCACTGCGCTACAACCTCCCTTCAGGTAGTTGTAGACTGCACTAAGGTCACCTCTGAGCCTCCTCTTCTCCAGGCTAAACACCCCCAGCTCCCTCAGCCGTTCCTCATAGGTCAGACCCTCCAGACCCTTCCCCAGCTTGGTCGCCCTCCTCTGGACTCGCTCCAACACCTCAACATCTTTCTTGAAGTGTGGGGCCCAGAACTGGACACAGTATTCAAGATAATTGTTTAAGAGAATGAACTGCACTCCCTTTGTGGTTTTTCTATGTGTTTTTCAAAAACTAATACTAGAATTATAAAGATAGGAATAAGTACAGCAAAGTAAATTAAATCAAATTGCTAAAGCCTTGGGGAAGAGCTAATGCAAATGAATTAAATACATATAAGTTCCAAACAACTACAGAGTAAGTTTCCTTCTGAGCATCATACTCTCAGAAGACGCCTGAGACACTGGCACCTTCGCTAGCTGTGAAGTCACTATCTTGTAAAAACAAAAACCAGCAAGATAAACTGTTCACTCTGCCTGCTGTCATATATTGTAGTTTTTATCATCCCTTTCCTTTTCCATTAGAGTTACTACCTGCAAAAGTGGAACTCTGAAATGAGCAACCAAAGTTAATTTTCTTTTTCTGTCACTGGGTATCATCTGTTCATGGATAGATGGAAATACTGTATTTTAAAGACTCTTTTGACCTTAAAGGAAGGGGAAACTTTCATTTAAAAGCTATTTATAAGGCTAAAGTATCTTGTAAGTAAATAAACCAGGGGAAGAAGAAAGAGGGGACTGAATACCAATATATGCTAAAAGTCAATAAAGCAGAGCTGCCGTGGGGAGGTGAGCGGAGAATTATTGTTCATTTAATATGGTGCATCAAATGGCAACAGCAAAACAAACGAACAAAGAGGGCATTATTACAAACTATAGACAAGTTTTAGATGTTCAAACATTAAATGGGCTCATAAGTAATGGGAGAAAATGGTAGCAAAATCATCCCTTAAAGGCTATTTAACACATCACACACACAGCTTTCAGAAAGTTCCCACCCAAAGCTCTTCAGTGCCCTCTGTGCTCTCCCTCTTCCCCAGGCACTCAGGACCAGTGGAGGATGCTGGGCCAGGAGGGTCGTCAGTCAGATGCTGTTTGACCATCCTTATGTTGGATTATTTTACAGGCTAATCTGTGTCCGGCTCAAAATTGGTGATAATTTTACGTGGACTTGAAAGTATATTATGGTGCTGGCTGTGAGGGTAAAGGCAATAGGGCTGAAGAGGATATGGATATGGGATCGTCACAGCTGAAATGGAAAGAAAACCTGCAGAGCTTACTTCTCAGGGCAGAGAAATGGCTGGACGATAGTAAATATTAGTAAATTTGATTAGTAATTTCTCTGATATCTGTTATACATCATGACTTAGAAGGTATTTGGGAAGTACAAACAATTGTAAGCCAGAGTGGTTAGAGGAAAATAGGAGCATCTGTGGAAGGCAGATCAGGCTTGACTAGCTAAACAGCTCTCCTTTAGAAGAAAGCTGAGATCTGGCACGTTTTCATCCCCAAGAATAACTCTTATCTTTAAGCCAAAAATTCCCTGTAAAGCTACTGCCTTGGGAAACTATTAGCGAAGCAGAATAAGGTGGAGAAATCGTACAGTGAGGGCAGATGAAGACACTACGGGGTTGTGTTGAAAGGGCAAACATCAGGCTGGAGAGAGTGACTAGTGGAACGTCTTACAGATTTATCTTCGTTGTATTTTTTATTCTGTACCTGGGCATAAAGAATAGTCATGCTGTGATGAAATTTTCTGATGACACAAAATTGGGGGATATTATCAGTGGAAAGAAGGCATTGAGGATTTAGGATTTCTGGTCTTTTATTTGCAGTTATCTGGGGCTGTGCTGCAGTCCATGCACCAGTTAAGAATGTGGCTTCAAAATTATAAAAAGCTGTATAATGTTTAATCTACGAAGAGGAAAGATCAGGCTGGGATCAATGGGCTTTTGAATCAGTGATTTCCACATAATCTCTTCTTTATCAGTCATTTTTTTGGGGAATCTCAGTCAGGGGCAATTGTCCTCAGAGCTAATGTCTGCCATTTCGTCATCCTGTAGCACTAAGCCCTGTATCCCACCTCTGATGCTCTTCACCACCTCTCTGCTCACCTTGCTGCCAAATCGTGGTAGTCCTCTCCCAGTAATGCCAAACTTGGATCACGATACAAGATAAAGGGGATTATTGCAACGAGCTACAAATAGGATAGCTGGATGTCGTGAGCTCCAAGCGATGTTGTCTTAATGTGACAGTCTCCAAAATCTACCTTAATTTCAAGTGCTCTGTGTTTGGCTGGGTTCTTGTCTAAGCAAGAGATGGTGAGCAGCAGTCCATGTGCAAGTATGGCTCCTGATTTACAGGAGCTGAGGGAATCTCTTTACAGCTTCCATAATGTAGGGAATTAAATATAAAGAATCTGAAGGTTATTGATATCTTTGGTGGAAATACCAACCAGTGAAGAACCTGAGGACAAGATGCTTTTGGAGAGATAACAGTAAAAGAGAGCTTCTTCTGCAAGGAGCATGGCGTGGACCCTGTGAAGATCGTCCTCTCGCAGAGCTCGTCAGGGATTTTATATTTTTTGTGGTTCATGCTTGTAAGACAGCTCTTTTAATAGGGATGCAAAGATTTCATGTGTCTTACTGGCACAGGAGGCTTTCAGGATTTCTTCTTTCTCATGTGTTAAAAAATGTGCTGTGTTTTTTAAAGAGCCAGAAAGTCTTGGAACTCCCTGATTCGTATCCAATTGCAAACACACGCACGTTTTTCATGCACTTTACCTGATCTAAATATCTGTGCTGACAAGCGCTGCGTGCCAACATTATTCTGTCCAGGTTGCCCTTGTTCTTCTGCAATGATTAAGTTATCAAAAGGCAAATGGGAGGGTGAAGTTAGGTTTTCCATACCCTGTATGTTGGCTATATTTTATTTATTTTGTATTTTGCTGGAATCACAAGTCTGTCAGAGTTTGTAGCTGCAAATCTAAATTATTTAAAATGCAGTTTAATTCAAGTTATGGGGAAATGGCCCATTCTGTGTTTACTGGAATATCAAAACCACCACCTGAGCGGATAGAAAAGACGAACATATGATTATATATTTGTTGAAGCCTGAAGGCAGCTGCTGGGATGGGGTGTGGAGGGGTGTCTGTGCTGCTCCATCAATCCATCTTCTGCCACTGCAAAGTTAGGTCCCTCACTGAACACAAAATTGCTGCCCCAGCTCTGTGCCAGGGTCATTGTTGCCTCGTGCACTTGGTCTAAACTGAGTCAAGGCACCACTGAGAAGAGTCTGGCCCACTCCTCTTGGCACCCACCCCTAAGGTATTTGTGAGCATTGATAAGATCCCCTCTCAGTCTGCTCTTCTCCAAGCTGAACAGCCCCAGCTCCCTCAGCCTCTCCTCTTGAGAGAGATGCTCCAGTCCTCTGATCATCTTTGTAGCCCTTCGCTGGACTCTCCAGTAATTCCTTGTCTTTCTTGAACTGGGGCGCCCAGAACTGGACACAGTTACTCCAGATGTGGCCTCATCAGGGCCGTGTAGAGGGGCAGGATAACCTCCCTTGACCTGTTGGCCACACTCTTCCTAATGCACCCCAGGATGCCATTGGCCTTCCTGGCCACAAGGGCACATTGCTGGCTCATGGGGAACTTGTTGTCCACCAGAACACCCAGGTCCTTCTCTGCAGAGCTGCTCTCCAGTAGATCAGCCCCCAACCTGTACTGGTGCATGGGGTTATTCCTCCCAAGGTGCAGGACTCTACACTTGCCTTTGTTGAACTTCATGAAGTTCCTCTCCACCCAGCTCTCCAGCCTGTCCAGGTCTCGCTGTGATGCTCCAGCCTTTCAGCAGTGGCTCGTTAACTGTCTCTCACACTAATTCGCTTACAAATCTCCTGCTCTCCCTTCCTATCTCCTGCAGACCCCCCCGCCGTGGAGCCCGCCTTCCTGGAGATCCGGCAAGGCCAAGGCCGGAGCATCACCATGAGCTGCCGGGTCCTGAGGGCGTATCCCACCCGGGTGCTCACCTACGAGTGGCGCCTGGGCAGCAAGCTGCTGCGCACCGGCCAGTTCGACGTGCAGGACTCCACCGAGTACACCGTGAGCAGCCTCTCCCGCGACAGCTACGGCATCTACAACTGCAACATCATCAACGAAGCGGGCGCTGGGCGATGCAGCTTCCTCGTGACAGGTAGGCTTGGAGGTGCCAAGATGATGGACTTGAGCGTGCTGCAGGTTTGCGTGTCGTTGGGTAACGCTGTGCCTGCTTCAGCTAACGAGTTACCAAAAAGAGAGATATCCCTCGAAGCAGAATCATTGCTTAAGGCATCTGGTTTGGATTCTGGGGAGGCTGGGAACAAAATAGGAGATTTAGCTTATTTTGATGATTTGAGGATAAAGTTTTTACGTGCAAAATGTAACTATGCCTTCTCTGCAGGCTTCTGTCAGTGTGCTTTTCAGAGAGACCTGAGAGAGTCATCAGGCAGCAAATTTCTTCCATTTGAAGTTTGCAATAAAGCTTGAATTTCCTCTTCTCTTTTGGTGCGCTGAGCGAGCTCAGAGAGCGGGGCGGGCAGACCAGTCTCAAGCAGCTTCAAGCTACCCGAGTACAGAGGGGTGTTGAAATTTGTTCCTTCTCTCAAAAAGCAAAGGACTCTCTGAAGTTGTTACACAAGATCATAGATTCAGGGAGAATGTGCCATGATCTACCCATGTTGTGTAATTAGTGCACTGCATCGAGACAAACTTTATATGTCTTTTATGTTTAGTATCTTGGATCTGAATGTTAAACTGGGTTTTTAGGATGCAAGTCCTGATTCTTCTTCTGTTGGAAATTAGTTACCATGGCTTGAAGGCCCATCTCCCTGATCCTGAAAACACCCTGTGCCTGCAGCAGTTGTGCCCAAGCTGAGGTCCTGTGGTTGCTGGAGTCACATCAGCTGTATATTCCCCGTCCCTCTAGGCTGCTTGTCCAGGCACTTTTTAGAATCACTGGAGGGAAAAAAACATCTCTATGACATGAACCATCTCCTCCGAAGGTCAGGAACCTCCTGTTCCTCTGCACCAGCTGAGAGGGGTGTCCAGTTGAGGTGTTGGAGCGAGTCCAGAGGAGGGAGACCAAGCTGGTGAAGGGTCTGGAGGGTCTGAGCTACGAGGAACGGCTGAGGGAGCTGGGGGTGTTTAGCCTGGAGAAGAGGAGGCTCTGAGGTGACCTTATTGCAGTCTACAACTACCTGAAGGGAGGTTGTAGTGGAGTGGGAGTCGGCCTCTTCTCCCAGGCAACTAGTGATAGGACAAGAGGACATAGCCTCAAGCTTGGCCAGGGGAGGTTCAGGTTGGACATCAGGAAGCATTTCTTCTCAGCAAGGGTCATTAGGCATTGGAATGGGCTGTCCAGGGAGGTGGTGGAGTCACCATCTCTGGAGGTGTTTAAGAAAAGCCTGGCCATGGCACTTAGTGCCCTGGTCTAGTTGCCATGGTGGTGTCAGGGCAATGGTTGGACTCGATGATCCCAGAGGGCTCTTCCAACCTCATTGATTCTGTGATTCTGTGTGACCAGCCACCCACCCTCTGTGGGCTCTCTCTGGAGGTCAGCACGAGCAGCCCCGGGCTGCCTAAGGATGTTGGAGCAGTCGCCATTTCAGCTCAAAATCCCTCCCGTCAGCTGCTTGAAAAAGGATGGTGGGAAAAGAAACCAACAAACAAGAAATTCAGAATATGTAGAGCAGAACTATCTAAAAGGGAAAGATCCCTCATCTGAGTAGGGATTTTATTCTTGTTCAACCACCTTGGCCCCAGCTTTTGAGGTTTTGCTTTTGGGGTTGCTGGCATCCTGGCAGCTCCCTGAACCCTGCTGTTGTTTAGGCAAATCGACATTATTATCAGCTTCACTGCTACCAGCAGAGAGGGCATGGGTTTAATGGATGAGCTGCAGAGCACCTCAGGGACCCTGCTCTGCACAAGTCCTGGATATCAGGGTAGACCCTCCATACACATCTGTGCTGGGAATAAAGGAAACAATTCGATTCAGCCCTCCAGTGTTTTTCAGTAAAATTTGGTTTTGTAGGAAAAAAAGTTGGCCTGCTGTTGTGTGGATACTTTTTTTTTTTCTCTTTTGGACTTAGTTGAGTGGCATCTCGTTGGCAAGGATTTCATTGGGCCAGCAAATGTGGTGGGAGCACAGCGAGCACCCCAGTGACTGATGGCTCTGCTGCTTTCAAAATGTAATCAGGCCTTTGGCTGACATCATTCAGAGCCTGCATGGAGGTATTTTCACAGCCACCGACTTCTCCAGATCTTTGGAATTTAATCCAAAAGGTGGCTCTGAGGGAAACCAGAGAACAGTCTTTTTCCTCAAATGAGTAAATGCAGTTCAATTTACTGTTCATCATACTTTGGACCCAAGACCGTGGAAACCTATTCTAAGGCAATTATTTTGCCGAGACTGGGGCAATCTGAGTGGCTTTCTGTGATTTATTACCATGCCAAAGCAAGGCACATAACTGAAAATTAGTACTAAAATGGTTTTTTGTTATACTCTGTCTCACACTGCTCCATGTGCCTTGCTTGTTTGTACCGTTACGCCAATTTACGCTGTATGGTTGTGTTAAGGTGCTGAAGGTAACGCTTTGGGTTATGACTTCAGTGCTTTCCCCAGTCTTTTAAGGTTAAAACCAACTTATTTAGTAAATATATTCTTTGACACGTGGAGTTGAAACTGCTCTCAGGAAAGAGCAGCAGCTGTATTCTGGTCCCAAGTCTCATCAGGACACAGAATCACAGAATCAATGAGGTTGGAAGAGCCCTCTGGGATCATCGAGTCCAACCATTGCCCTGACACCACCATGTCAACTAGACCAGGGCACTAAGTGCCATGTCCAGGCTTTTCTTAAACCCCTCCAGAGATGGTGACTCCACCACCTCCCTGGGCAGCCCCTTCCAATGGCTAATGACCCTTGCTGAGAAGAAATTCTTCCTAATGTCCAACCTGACCCTCCCCTGGCGCAGCTTGAGGCTGTGTCCTCTTGTCCTATCGCTGGTTGCCTGGGAGAAGAGGCCGACTCCCACTGCGCTACAACCTCCCTTCAGGTAGTTGTACACTGCACTAAGGTCACCTCTGAGCCTCCTCTTCTCCAGGCTAAACACCCCCAGCTCCCTCAGCCGTTCCTCGTAGGTCAGACCCTCCAGACCCTTCACCAGCTTGGTCGCTCTCCTCTGGACTTGCTCCAACACCTCAACATCTCTCTTGAAGTGTGGGGCCCAGAACTGGACACAGGATTCAAGGTGCGGCCTCACCAGTGCCGAGTACAGAGGGACCATCACTTCCCCAGACCGGCTGGCCACACTATTCCTAACAGAGGCCAGGATGCCACTGATGACAGACGAAGTTAAAGTGCTGGGGAACTGAAAACGTGTAGAAGAAAAATGACAAAGTGGTTAAAAAGGAGGCTTAGATTACACGGAGAATGTGAATACAGAAAAGAAATGGGTCACTTCTTAGACACACACATGGAGAAAAAAGCCAAATAAATAACCCAGTGGCAGGCATCTGGTGATAGTGGAGAGCTTTGCTTTTGAGTGGAATAATGGGAGTTGCTGTAGCTCATTTTTAGTTGGTTTTATTTCCAGGTTTTCATGTAGTAGCAGTGTGCTGCAATGCTCACGTTGCAGGGGCTGCAGAGGAGCATTGGTATGCTAAGAGAAAGGTTCTCAGTACAGTATTAAAAGCAGCCTGGATGAAAAGATTTATACTGGCCCCAGAGTTTGCAAAACCCGTTTTTACTACATTTGTATTGTGAGGCAGATCTGAGAAGATGCAAGCAAAATAAATCACATGTGGAAAAGGGGGTTGATTTATATCAGGTGGGCCAATCCGAGGCACATTTAACCTGCCACTGTCTTAAAAATAAATAAGAGCATACAAGTAAAATTGTATTTGTGGGAAAGCAAAGTTGAGTTCATGCTACTCGCAGCTTCACTATCTATTTTATTCAGTGGTTGCTAGTGCACATCATATCCAGAGAGCAAGAGAAAGTACATTTCAGGCAGCGTGTCATTAAAACCCTGCCAAGGCTGGAAGCAAATAGGAAAAAAAAAATAGATGCACAAAATGTGAATGGCACAGAAGCCTCCATGCAGGTGGAGGAAGGATTTGAGGGCTGGAGAAGGAGGCTGGGTAAGCGCAGGGAAGGTCCCCGTCCCCGGAGACGCTGCTGCTGGCCGTGGGGGCTCCTCAAGGGACAGACCTGGAGCCCTCCCTGGGTCGCATCCTGGCTCCTGCCAGCCCAGGCCACCCCAGGGACACCTTTTTCACAGCAACTTGGGTCTCTTCAAGGCAGGGGGGGTTAAACTCTGTGTTTTCTAGGTTCCCAGTGTGCAGAAGATTGATGAAGCAAGCCCTTGCGTTGCTGTCACAAGGGCTGGGGTTGTTTAGCAATAGGGAGCTATTTCAGATTAAGATTACCCATAATTGAGGTTCCCTGACAAATCTTAGCATCACACTTCATCTTTGGCACCTTATAACTTTGGCAAGCTTTAACCACCTGCGCTGGGATTTCACAGAATCAACCAGGCTGGAAGAGCCCTCTGGGATCATCGAGTCCAACCGTTGTCCTGACACCACCATGGCAACTAGACCAGGGCACTAAGTGCCATGTCCAGTCTTTTCTTAAACCCCTCCAGAGATGGTGACTCCACCACCTCCCTGGGCAGCCCCTTCCAATGGCTAATGACCCTTGCTGAGAAGAAATGCTTCCTAATGGCCAACCTGAACCTCCCCTGGCGAAGCTATGGTTTGCTATGCTGGTGGCTGTCTCAGGCTGAATTGTTCATAAAATTTGCTGTCCAAAGAGGTTTTCTTAAGTAAGAGAAACAATATTTTGTTCCCTCTGTGTTAAATTCTTGCAGGTGTTCAATCAGCATGTCTAAAAGGGCCACACATCCTTGCATGATTCCTCACGCAGGTTACATCATGAAATCTGTCTGTCCGTCGTTGTGGTGCTGGCTTGACAACGCTGTGTATAAATTGTGAGATACTATTTGAATTAATAATCATAACACTGAGTAGTAGTAAACAAAGCTACTAACAGCATTATGTTGATATAGTTACTTTTACCAGCTGATTTCTGATCCCACCATGGAGCGAAGACAGTTTTGAATATTGTTCTTGTGTTTTGTTTTGTGGAATTTTTTCACCGTAAAATATTGCATTAATTAACGAGTCAATCTTTATTTACTTACCCAGTCTTGCGTCACGCTTTCAGTGCTTCTGGCCAAGAGCAACGTCAAGCCAATCAACTCATAATTATGTAGGTTATAATTGTTAGCTACCAGCATGACCACAGCTTTCCCTTTGGAGCTTCACTGGTGTTACTGAATTAACAACAGAGCAGAGCACACCATGAGCGAGCCTGGGGGCATGCACGTACCCGCCCGTGTCTGCGGGCTGGCTGGGGGTGTTTGCTCAGACTGCTTGAGGGTCTCCCATCCCCTCCCTTCTTTTCCCCCACACCTTGGGAAATTTGAATCTGAAGAGCTGGACACTGAATCATCCCCTCTGTATGATCCCAGCATCCATCCCAGGCAGGAGCTGCGTGATTCCTCCTGTAGCCTTGCGGGAAAGAAAGATGTTGAGGTGTTGGAGCGAGTCCAGAGGAGGGCGACCAAGGTGGTGAAGGGTCTGGAGGGTCTGACCTACGAGGAATGGCTGAGGGAGCTGGGGGTGTTTAGCCTGGAGAAGAGGAGGCTCAGAGGTGACCTTAGTGCAGTCTACAACTGCCTGAAGGGAGGTTGTAGCGCAGTGGGAGTCGGCCTCTTCTCCCAGGCAACTAGCGATAGGACAAGAGGACACAGCCTCAAGCTTGGCCAGGGGAGGTTCAGGTTGGACATTAGGAAGCATTTCTTCTCAGCAAGGGTCATTAGCCATTGGAAGGGGCTGCCCAGGGAGGTGGTGGAGTCCCCATCTCTGGAGGGGTTTAAGAAAAGCCTGGACATGGCACTTAGTGCCCTGGTCTAGTTGCCATGGTGGTGTCAGGGCAATGGTTGGACTCGATGATCCCAGAGGGCTCTTCCAACCTCATTGATTGATTGATTGATTGATTGATTGAAGAATACAGGACAGCAGCACCTGAGTACCTGACAGTGCAAGTCAGCTATTTTAAAAGAGGTTTGTGCATACATTATTGGTATATTTGTGTGGACATTGTTTGACCTCATGTGAGTTTTTTTTCCCTACTCTGGAATCAGCGTGAGCCATGTGGGGAGAACAGAGCAGAGAAGGGAGAGCACAAGACAGGTGACAGCGGGGAGGCAAAAGGATGATCCCCTGCAGGTCCCCTCCCCTCTTCATCCTTCCATCTCTCCCATTGTTCTAGTACTAAATTTGGCTTAAGCTGGAGGGAAAGGATATAAAGAGCCTAACAAATACTCTAAGGGAGAAAATGGCTAAATTGAATTTCCTCATAACGTGGGAGGACACTGGTGAAGACCTGCTCTACGCTGCCCTCCAGCAGCAGCCCCTGGGGCACCCAGCTGCAAAGACAAGCCCTGCTCTGCGTTAAGATGATAAAATGGCAAAACCCAAACTCAGTAGGAAAAAAAAAAGCCAAAATAAACAAACAAGAATTATAACACTGAAGAGAGGATCTCTAGATTAAAAATTAATGGCACTTGGCTAACGGGCACTAGCACATTGCTGCAGGGCTCCCACATACCTGTGCAGGGACTTGCTCGAACAAAGAGGACGCAGAGGATGGATGCAAGAAGACATTGGGGTCATATCACAGTATTAGAGAAGCAGATAGCATAAACAGGGAAGATTTTGATTTAAAAAAACCTAAATCCACCAGCCCTTAAGCCCTCTGGTGCTGACTCTACGTGACAAATTTTGAATTCACCAAAGTCGATCAGTTTTCTTCAGACTTCCGTCGAACCAGGGTTTTACCCTGCCAACAATATCGACAGTAAACTGTTTGGAGGAAAAATGTCACATATTATAAGAAAAAGATAAATATTTAAAAGAAGAAAGCAAATATAATTCCTTAATTCCCACTGAGGGAAATGTGTATAAGAGAAACAGAAGCCTATCTACCAAGGAGAATATTTGATTTATTCTAAGAAAATAAAACGTCTGTATTTTCAGCACAGCACTTGCCTTTCCCATATAAACTTCCTAAGACCAACAGCTGTCCCTAACCTGTCCCAGTAACACGCCTGTGACTGTCATTTACCATTCTGCTCTGATTTTTAAGATGAAAAGGACACTACCAATTGAACTGCCCACATTTATGTCCCAGCCAAATGGGCTTTCGTGTTGCTAATATAGAAACACTTCACAGTGTAGAATGGAGAGAGGAAAAAGGAAAAATATTTTTTCCAGATTTCATTTTTCATTGGCACTTTGTGTTAATTGACCCAGGACAGCCAGCTATGCAGTCAGTGTCCCTGTGTATTTATTGAGGGCATCAGCAGGAGAGAGAAAAACACAGCTTTAAGCCTCAAAAATATAACTGGAAATATTCCTGTTAATGAGGGAGAGTGAGGGACAGGCCTCAGGATATGAAATTATTGTAATCTGATTCTTGAGCCTGATTAGATTTTGAGTAGGTGCCTGCCTTCCAGTCACCACCAGGCAGCAGGCAGCGATTCGAGGGGCTGAGTATCTACCTCATCTACCTCGAGATTAGCCATGACATTTCCCTGAGCTGTTGAGATACTTCTGGTAGTTTGGCCCTGGGTCATTCAGCGATGCGTTCCCATCTGTCAGCAGGCCCTCAGATCCTTGGCTTTAATGGCCAGCTTTCTGATGGCCGCAGTGCAAGGCTGAGGCTGAGGTCCGGTTCCCTTTGCTCTTCATCTCCTCTTGGGTAGAGTTATTGAGAACTTCGGATTGAATTTTCATCTCCTTACTGCTGATTTACAGCCTGAACAAGGATGTTGTCGCAGTGATAGTCTGTTTTGGAAAATGGCTTTAAACCATGCAGAAGTGGAGAACACTGCATTTTTTTTCCTTTTTTTCCTTTTTTCCTTTTTTTTTTTTTTAACAACTCAATGCTAGCAAGACCAGCTGTCTGATTTTTGTGGTTGTCAGCCAGTGCAGAGCCCATTGACATTTCTTCTCAGAAAGAGTCATTAGCCATTGGAAGGGGCTGCCCAGGGAGGTGGTGGAGTCACCATCTCTGGAGGGGTTTAAGAAAAGCCTGGACATGGCACTTAGTGCCCTGGTCTAGTTGCCATGGTGGTGTCAGGGCAATGGTTGGACTCGATGATCCCAGAGGGCTCTTCCAACCTCATTGATTCTGTGATTCTGTGACTTCAGTGGGATGTGTGAGTGCTTGGCAGCACAGAGAGGTGAAGCCATCCAGCAACGCCAGCTGGTCCAGCCCAGCTCTTCCTCCCAAGTGGGACTCCCTGGAAGAAACTGGTATGACACTGGTTTGGAGATACCCACGTGCTCTTTTGTGGCTCTTGTGAGATGGCTGAGGTGTAAGGATCCACTGTAGGGATTGTGTCACTGCCCAGGTCTTGTGTTCAGCTGAGGATCCCACTGAAATGATCATGTTTGATTATCAGCCTGGATTTGGATGTGTGGTCATGATGCAGTTCATCCCTTGACCAAAATCTGCTGTTGTTTGTTCTGTTTCATTATTAGCTGTGGGGTAGCATCTGCTTTCTGTTAAGCATTTCACACTTGCACAAGAAGAAATATTCACTGTCCTGAAAAACTTGAAATATTAACAAAAGAGAAACTTTATTTTTTTACTAAGTCAAACAAATCCTTATGTGGCACACAACAGAAATGGCTTTTTAACAGAATGGGAAAGAAATGCAGACCTTCAAAGATGAAGTCAGAGAGGTTAAACCCAGTAAAATGGAGTATGTTCTTTGAAAAATTGCCGAGTTCAAAGAAAACCTAATCAAACATCAAAACAGCTTCCTTAGTGCAGTAAAACATGTTTTTATTCCTCAACTGCAGAATTCATGTTTGTGCTGATCTAAATAATTTATATGAATCCAGAAATGAAGTCCCATTAAATCTTTTAAAACAAGGTTGTTTTTGCCCTCAATCAATTTTGTGGCCAGTAAGAATATATGTGTGCTCTGGGAAGAGCCCTCTGGATGCGGGAATGGTTCTTTCTGGAGCAGAGGATTGGATGAGTGACATAGTTATTTGTAAAATCAACCTGAAACACAGAAAAAGATTGAGGATAAAAATAAATAAAATAATGAGCTAGAGCCAGGGCAACCAAGAGGTTCGTGCCCTCATTTTAGGAAGGACGTGGCCGAGGAGCGCATCCCCTGTGGGAAGTGCAACAGCGGTAGAGGGAGCTTGAGCGTGCCCTGATGTGTCTCTCTCTAGAAGTTCAAGTACCATCTACAAAGGAGAAAGCAAAATCAGCAGGAGAGGCTGAAAATTTCTTCACCCTCATCCTACGTTCTCCCCAAAGCCGACTCAACACAAATCATAGTGTAGGTATTAACGTGTTACAGAGCTCAGATAGAGAAAGGGTTCTGCTGGAAAAGGGGGAGCAGCAGCATCTTTCCCCATCATCAACACTTCCCTCTTTTCCGTGTTGAATGTCTTGGATCTTGTCCTTTGGATCTTGTCTTCGACACTGCATTGTTTCAGGATTCAGTTTTTAAGAGCAAAAACAGAGGGAAATATCAATTTTTGGTTTATTTCCATCAAAATTTGCCTTTTACTTTTAGTCATAGTTAGAATCAACAGTAAGTTATTCACTTAGTCCTTATAATTAACTTTGTGCATCTCTCTTCAATATGCCAGTTTCTTTATTGCATCTTTTATTATGGTTCACCTCCACTGTTGGCTTCTGTTTGGTGGTATCGGGGTGGGTTCCTCGTCCCCAAGACTGGCAGCACTATGCTGGTGTACAGATTTCTAGAGGCAGCTCCCAGTGCTGCTCAGCTGAGGGATATTTTAGATTTACCAAAACTTGTTCAAACTGTTAACAGCTGCATTGAGGCAGGATGGGAGGGGTGTCCCCATTCTGTCTGACAGCAGGGTCTGAGCAGCCTTGAAGTCTGTTGGCTTTTGGTCCCAGCTCAATTCCTTACAGAATCATGCCAAAAAGAAGCAAAATTGTTTAAATGATCTGAACTAAACTTTTTTTTTTAAATACCAAAAACTGGTGTAAAGATACTGGGTGTTATACCCCAGTATAACAAAATCATGTAAGACAATTCCAAGCCTCTGGCAGTTTATAATCAATCAATGTATGAGATTATCTCAATATAAGAGAATGTTTTTGGCACTGAGAAACTACTGACAAACCACCTTCAGACCTTAGTGTGTCCTAGTGTAGACAAGTCATAAGACATAATCCATGAACTATTAATAAGACTGTTTTCTGACCAAAACCTGGTGTATGTCCTTTCCTAAACCATATTCAATTTGTTTTTTACACTTAAAAATTGAGAATTAGTTAAAAAAATGCACTTAAGTATGACTATATGGCAGAGTTGGAGATTCATGACCTAAAATCCCATTTGAAACCACACTTCACCTTTGGATAATGTACTTTGCTTGAATAGTGCAGCCAAACTCATGAGCATTGCTACAACCCTGATGTTTCAGTGAAATAACAGTCAGTTTAAATTAATTAAACTCCTCTGAGACCTTTTGTCCCCACTGTATCGTTCCCTTGTTTGCTGTAGTAAGACTCAAGACCGCTTTGACAGTTGTGTTTTATTGAATCATGAGCTCTGATCTCAGGGATACGCTCCTGCCCATCATCTGGAGCACTAAACAACTCTACCCCTTCTCTGGTTGCTTGTGTTTGATGAGCAAAATAATCTGTGTAAATTATCCAACAAGCTTTGGCATTAGCAAGGGCAGCCAATGACTGAAGACATTATTCAGTGATGTGACTCCTGTCTTGTAGACTGTTTTGAGTAGTTACTGGATACGGCTGCTTTACTGGCAGAGTCTTTGAGCATAGCTGAACCTCTGAAGAGTCGGAAGCCATCAATTTGGGTTTAAATTGTCTGTGCATACAGACATTTTAAGTAGCATGCTTTTTTTTTCTGCCTGGTCCTTAAGTTGCACAACCATTTTGAGAAATCATCAGCTTGTGACGATTATCCTCAACTTTGAGCATAAACTGGTTGGTTTTTTTTTTTTTTGGAGCCCCGTTCCCTGAGCGCAGGACTTCAGATGCCAAGCCCAGGCTTTCACTTGCTCACAGGTGAAATCCAGGGGTTTAGGTGAAGAAAAAACTAGTATACGAGGATCTAGGCGTCTTGAGGGCAAGCTGGCATCTAGCCACAGACCAAAAGCCTGACATATGCAGAGATCTTCTTGAAGCCTGTTCAGGGACAGAGAAACAACGTGTTTAAATATAAGTAAGGTTCATTCCCCTAAAAGAGATGCAATATTCACAGAGGGGGTTTGAAAGGATGAAGATCTTTGCCTGGGACTGCAACTTTAGATAGGGAGCACCTGGTCCTCGTGCCTTCCTCCTTACTCTCTTGGGGACCAAGCTGCTGCCCAAGCGCTACACCCTTCAGCATCAGCAAGGATAGTTCTCCTTGTGCTGTCCCTCTGCTAAAGCTGGCATTCAGTGCCATCTCGCTCCTGTGTGCCACATCTACAGACCTGGCTGGTGGGAGGCAGGACTCCTTTGCCTGCCCTCAGAGTTTCTTGGATGGACCCTTTGACCTCACTTCACTGCAGGCGAGCCTTGTGAACACGCACCATGCTCGGTGTTGGTATAAAATAACGTCGGCGTTTTATGTTGTCTTGCAAAGTCACCTCTGTTCCATTTTGCCCCAAAACTGAGGATAATTTTGTGTGGAAGGACAATGCAAAATGAAATGAAGAAACACTAGTACAATTACATTTGATTCTGCATTAATTATATGGTGTAATATGTCTGCTGTAATAGTTATGTCCAGCCAGTTAGACTCTGGGTCTCAGAAAGTCCTGATGTATTGACTGAAAATTTGTGGGGGAGACACTTACATGTTTCATTTGCCACCTGTTCTGTGAAGTCCCTAATCCAACATTGCCTTTGGGTTTTGCTGCTTCTCACTCGGGTTCATCTGGTAGGGCTTGGCTCTGTGTTAATCTCCAGGTTGAGCTGTACCTTATAATTCACTTTCTAGCTAACTCGTCCTACCATTTTTCAATAGTACGATGAAAACCAGTTCCTGCCAAGACTTTCCTTATACAATGTTTAAAAATGGAGAAAATTTGTTGAAATTGTGTGTTTTAAAACCATGTTAGCAGCTTGCAGTCCCATTTCTGAAATCAGTTTTGTTAATACCCCGTCTGTCAGTTGCATTTCTCATAACTTGTGGGCAGAACTTTATATAAGGTGGTTCAAACCTCACGTGATTTGAAATCAATGACTTTGGGAGTATTCTTGCCTTCTGAGCCCACGTTGTCTTCTTGTCTTGGACATTGGGTTTGCTCTTTCTTGCCTGGCTGGCCAGTGGCTTGCCAAGGTAGAGGAGCATTACACAGCACATACCTTGTCTGCTCCCCAACGTGCTGGAGACCTCTTGGCCTTTCAGGTAGGGTTTGGAGATGAAGCCCAGCGCTTTGTTGGTGTGGTTTTATTCTGTAGTGTAAACCTAGCTTGGTAGTGCTGTCTGTGGGATCTGAAATGTCCCAGTCACTCTGCGGGACATGTGGATGCTTTGCAAGTCGGGTGGCATTGGGAATATCAATGTATTGATTGATGGTGGTGGAAAGTTCTCATGGGGAAGTTGAGGGAAGAAATGACCATGTGTTTCACGGTGCTGATAGCTCTGTGTGTTGTTTGCCCTTTTCTCAGTACAAATATGTTTCACTGGCCAAGTCCTTCCAGCCTGGTGGAAAAAGCTCTTGGGTTTGGTGAGGAACTGTGAGGTTGAGATAGGACCTAGAGAGCACGTGTGGAGCTGAGGCTCCTTTAGCACCCATGGACTGTTAGATTTAAATATGGAGAGAGCTGGTAGAGCGAGTGATTCGAATTACTGTTAGAATTAATTTATTTCTTTATGAAGACACCCATACTAACTACCTGTAAATACTTGCTGTCTGCAGCACTGTTTCTCTAAGGAAGATTTGATTACAAGCCGACTATAAGTTATTAGCTATAAGTTATTAGCATTCCAGTAAGTCTAAATTAATATTACAGGCTATAAACTGACTATATAAATTACAATCTCTCATGTAAAGCTTGATGATGGTTGCAGCGACATTTACATCTTTCCCAAGGACAGGAGAAAATTTCTTACTGTGTCACTGATTACAATAGTCTTGTACCCCAATTTCATGCCTCAAGTCATGTGTTATTTTATTCCACCCCCACACCCCACCTGGTGTCTTTGGTCTGAAACTTGAAGTGTGTTCTCAGGCCTTAGGAATAAGAAGTTAGGCCCTAGCTTAGTTAAATGTTAACTAGTTAATGCTTACCTTAATTCAGAAACACATGCAGACATGTCAGAATAAGTAATTAATCTCACTCGTTTAAATATTTCTCAAGTTTGCCAATCTAGGGACAGTCATGGATGGCTGGGAACTGTGGGAAGTGGAAAAAATAGTCAAAGATCGTACGTCACCTATATCCTAACCTATGTGGTCTTAAAATTCCTACTGAAGTATCACCACCATTTAAAAAAAATTATTTTTCATTCATCTCCTAGGCACGGAAGGTATTTGATTTTAATTAAAGACCTCAGAGATTATAACAGTGCTACTGAGCCCAGAGCACCTCCTAAAAATGTACACCAGGAAAGACCATTTCCAAAGCTCGCGGAGTATCGATGTTGTAGTGTTTCCTGCTGAACTGGCTCCTGCTGCTGGAGAATCTGAATTAAGAGGAGCTTTGCCAGCCCCCTCGGAAGCAGATTGCTGCCTTACCCCACACGCTTGACCAGGGCAATTTAAACTGTGGGCGGTCAAATATGAAAGGCAGTTCTTACTGTGTTAACGGGTTTTTTTCACCAGTCTCCTGGTCCAAAGCCCAGTAAAGGCAGTGGACTCGGAGCCAGAGACTGCCTTCTTGACAATTAATTTCCAAAGCCGTCAGAGTTTTGAAATTTGGGATATTTACTTCTCACAGGTCATCAGTGGAGCAGGCAGTGCCAAATGTGACCTTTTAGCAGAGGTGACAAGGTGTTATTACTGGATCTCAACCATGCTTTTCCTGTCATCTAGCAAGAAGAGAAAAATGAAGTTAATTAATTCCATCCTGAGGCTGAAGTATCTAATTTGAGGAGCGGAGGGAGGGGTTGTCTGAGGTTTTTCACTGTGCTTCAGACTTACTAATTTTTAATGCAAGTTTGCCCTAGGGGAAGAAGGAAAATAAAGTTAGTTCACCCAAAAAAGGGAAGGATGTGAATGCAGCAGTGGATTGCACCACTGGGGAAACTACTACTTGCACGTACCGTTTGGGTTTGGTTGTGTTTCTGTGTGTTGCTGCTTGAGAGCTGCAGGAGGACCTGACGAGCCTGGCCTGGTTCTCCCTTTGCTGTGCAATGAAGCTGATAACGAGGGAAATTACAGCGCTAAGCCAGGTCCTGGGCACGTGTCTCTGGTTTTCAGTGGTGACCAGTTGCACTGGATCACTGTTTCTCAGCGCTTGTGGATGTGACCTCCATGAATGTGTCTAAACTTCTTCTGATGGCCTTTTGGCCTCCATGAATGTGTCTAAACTTCTTCTGATGGCCTTTTGGCCTCCATGAATGTGTCTGAACTTCTTCTGATGGCCTTTTGGCCTCCATGGTTTGCAGTGTTTCAGGATGCTGGAGTCTGGACCCAGGTGAAGGAGATGAGCTGCAGCCAGACGTCCCCAGGTGCAGCGTCGCTGATGTGTCTCTGCTTTGACACTGTATCCTGGGCTATTTCAAAGCAGCCTCCAGAGACTGATAATTAAGAGAAAATGCTTCCCTTCTTGTTGACCACAGGATGCTTCGTGCAACTAGAATAATAAAGATGAACAGTGCAGCTTTGGAAGTAGAGAGCTCTAGGTAGCTGAGCTGTAGGGTGCAGGTCTGTGTCTGGGGCCAAATCGGTGACCCCAGGTATCAGAGAACATCCAGCTGCCTCCTTGAGTGATGCAAGTGCTTGAGTGTGCGATGCTCTGGGCTGGTGATAGTTATTTAATGTTGGATAAACAGAACAATGAATGATCTGGGCAAAAAGAAGAGCATCCCTTCCATGGGGTGGCTGCTCTGTTGCTGACAGCCCTGAAGGTGACCTTATTGCAGTCTACAACTACCTGAAGAGAGGTTGTAGTCAAGTGGGAGTCGGCCTCTTCTCCCACGCAACTAGTGATAGGACAAGAGGACACAGCCTCAAGCTTTGCTAGAGGAGGTTCAGGTTGGACATTAGGAAGCATTTCTTGTCAGCAAGGGTCATTAGCCATTGGAAGGGGCTGCCCAGGGAGGTGGTGGAGTCACCATCTCTGGAGGGGTTTAAGAAAAGCCTGGCCATGGCACTTAGTGCCCTGGTCTAGTTGCCATGGTGGTGTCAGGGCAATGGTTGGACTTGATGATCCCAGAGGGCTCTTCCAACCTCCTTGATTCTGTGATTCTGTGAAAGTGTGTTTTCGGAGCTGGGTACATGGGAGTGAAGGACATGCCCCAGTAAATACTGGAGCTGAACCAGGCCCTCCCCATGAAGAAACCTGTCTCTACTGTGGCTGCTGCAGATAATTTCAGACGTGTTTCAATTCTACAGAGCCTGAAAAAAACGCACTGAAGAGCGTTTAGCAGGGAGCCCTCGAGCATCACCACTGCAGAGCTGACCCGAGGAGCGCCCAGGGAGGAGCAAAAATCTGCATTTCAATATTGCTGCTGGGAAGCAGAGGCAGTTCATTTGCAGGCTGGCATTTTGTTTAGTTTCTTCCTCCAAAGTGCTTGTTTGCTTATGTGATATGAGGGTATCACATGTTGGTTCTGGAGTGGATTGGAGCAGCTGCGAGCTGTTGTATTTACCAGGAACTGGGGAGCCCGCGGTAGGGAAGGGATATGGGGTAAGGCAGCTGCGTGACTCTGAATGCCAAGGGGGGAGAGCTTACAGCTGCCTAGGAAGTCCTGCTAAGCTTAGGAAGCATCAGGGGAGCCTGGCCGAGGAGAAGGGCTTGAGCTGGGACCAGTCAAGGGAGCCACGGGTGGGCACGGCCACGGGGCAGGTGTGGAGGGAGCCCTGTGGTACCTGGCAGCAGGGGGATGCTCGGGAGCACCGGCCCCAGGGTCCCCCACGGGCTGGGCGAGCAGCGTGGCCGAGGGATGGAGCCAGCCCAGCGGCTGCTGCCTGCTCCTTGTGTTGCTCCCCCAGGACTGCACAGAGCCGCATCATCTCCCGGCTGCAAATCTTTCCTCTGTGACTCAGTGCTGCGCTCTGATCCCAAGATACGTGTTTTGCCAGGCGCTGTCAGAGCTTCCCCACCTCACCCCCTTCTCCGAGGCCACAGTTTTCTTTATGTGCGTGCGGTGGCACGCTGTTATTTACAATTTCACAGCAGCATCCTGCTCTCTGCGTGACACCACTTGCGTTTCCCTACCCATCCTTCATTTATCAGGTCTTTACCACTTACTAGCAAGTGACACCGCTCCCCGCTTCCAGGCCTCCAGTTCCCGGGGGATTTCTATAGAGTTCACTTCAGCGACAGGTAAATTACCGCCTCCACCTCCAGCAGAGGCTTCACTTCGTTTTCTGTTGAACTGTGCCTCACCTTGCTTTAGGAACCGCTTTCTCATCAGGCACAGACACGCATCTGCAAACGTGCATGCGTATATGTAGGGTATATGTAAATGTGTGCACATGTGTGTATAAAAATTATTACATGAATGAACCATATCCTGGGCTGCATCCCCAGCAGCGTGGCCAGCAGGGCGAGGGAGGGGATTCTGCCCCTCTGCTCCGCTCTCGTGAGACCCCCCCTGCAGTGCTGCGTCCAGCTCTGGGGCCCCCAACAGAAGAAGGACACGGAGCTGTTGGAGCGAGCCCAGAGGAGGCCACGGAGATGCTCAGAGGGCTGGAGCCCCTCTGCTCTGGAGACAGGCTGAGAGAGCTGGGGCTGTTCAGCCTGGAGAAGAGAAGGCTCCAGGGAGACCTTCTAGCACCTTCCAGTACCTGAAGGGGCTACGGAAAAGCGGGAGAGGGGCTTTTGACAAGGGCATGGAGTGACAGGATGAGGGGGAATGGTTTTAAACTGAAAGAGGGGAGATTGAGATGAGATATTAGGAAGAAATTGTTTGCTGTGAGGGTGGTGAGACCCTGGCCCAGGTTGCCCAGAGAAGCTGTGGCTGCCCCCTCCCTGGCAGTGTTCAAGGCAAGGTTGGATGGGGCTTGGAGCAACCTGGTCTGGTGGAAGGTGTCCCTGCCTGTGGCAGGGGGTTGGAACTGGATGATCTTTAAGGTCCCTTCCAACCCAAATCAGTCTGTGATTCTGTGATTCTATGAATTTATGGCAAGTATGTATGTGTGTAATGTGTGTATGAGCATGTGAGCTCGCAGAAAGCTCACCAATGAAAAGGGGGCTCTGTACGTGTGAATCAGCCAGCTTCAGAGACTGTTCTAAACTGGATTTATTTATCCCTCTTTATCCCTCAAAATGTCATCGCACGGGTCACGTCTTATCATGACCTGTTTGAAAGGAACCCCAAATACATTGTACCATGTTATAAACCTAATTTCAAATTGTATTGAAGCTTTTTGCCAACAAACACGGATGTGTTAATCCCAAACAAACTGAAAAGAAGCTCAGCAACACATTGTGGTTAGTTCTTGGTGAGAACTTGGTCAGCCACCTTCCAGCCTGGACTGGGGATGGATGGGCGCAGGCAGTAGGGTCAGTGAGGGTGGAAAGTCCAAAACAGGGATGCGGAGAGCTGGAAGGTGTGGGATTACAGGGAGGCTGGAGGTGACGGGGAGGATTTGGGACCGTGTTGGGCGGAGGAGCAGATCTAGGAGAAGACATATGTTGCATCTGCAAACAAAGAACAAAGTATCTTCTCTTTCTTATTGCAAATCCTTCATAAAATATATATCCTGTAATAAAACAGAGCACAGTAATGGGCAGCATTTTTCATAAACTCTGTGTCTCACGGTATTTTACACAGTTAAATATATTGTTTTGTTTAGGATTTATACTCTTCATGCATTTTAAAGATAGAAAGATCTGGAGCTGAATATGCCAGAAGAGGAAGCATTTGTAAATCTCTGATTTTATTTTATTTTTCCCTAAACGTTTATAGCTGCTGTTATAAAGTGCGAGACACCCTGATCATCGCTTATGCTGAACTCCTTGTCATGATGAGCTAAAGTGCATATGTGCTGCCAATATGGAACCGAGGTGGCAAAGATGCTGCATTCACAAGGCATCTAACGCCAAGCGAATTAGCAGGAATAGATATGAAGATAAAGGGAACATCACCAGACAACACAAGGAACTGATTCCTTTAGTGCTCTGTCTGCGTGTCTACTAAAGCTGTCACTGTTAGCGGTGCTGTGCCTGCACAGTCACTACTGTTTGTTTTTGCATGACAAGCCAGCACAAACACTAACTCCATACTCTGAAACTCCATCTGGGGTATGTAGACAGCTGCTATAATTAGGGAGAGAATGTCGTTGTTCAGTTTATTGCCATTGCTTGGAATCAGTGGGTTGTGGTTGCGTTCGTTACAATTTAAATTTGCGGTGCGTGTTCTTGATTTCTTACGTTACTTTGGAAACCATGTGCTGGCAAGTGAAATGGAACAGTTCTTTTAGGAGATTATTTTATTTTATTATTATTATTTTATTTTTTTCTTCTCAGCAAGGGTCATTAGCCATTGGAAGGGGCTGCCCAGGGAGGTGGTGGAGTCACCATCTCTGGAGGGGTTGAAGAAAAGCCTGGACATGGCACTTAGTGCCCTGGTCTAGTTGCCACGGTGGTGTCAGGGCAATGGTTGGACTCGATGATCCCAGAGGGCCCTTCCAACCTGATTGATTCTGGGTTTCTGTGAATCAGTTCCATATTTTCTTTCATACCATGTTTGACCTTACGCTAGTAGAGAGTCAGTAGATAATATTTTGGCTGTACTGGCTGGAGGAAATCAAACGCTGCACAACAGATGCTGATGACTGCAAAAGGGCTCAGTGAGTGAGAGGGGCTGTTACTGGGGAAGAGCACTGCGTTTGTTCTGCAGCACTGGGACCAGTGGCAGATGATGCTTGTTCCTCTTCCTGATCCAGTCTCAAATCGCTGCTCACTGCCGATAATCACAGACCTCTGCAGTGTTTCTGCCATGCAGAAGCTTCGCAGGGCTGGGACGTGCTTGTGAATCCAGATGAATGGGAGTGGAGAATTGGGTGCTGGGTTTTTTTTTCTTCCCCCTGTGCTAACCTGAGGAAGGAGCTAGCTAAAATCCAGCCCCCGTGTGCCCAGGAGTGCAGTTAGCCCTAATTGGTAATTGTCGGCTTCATATGCAGATGTATTCAGGTTGAAGGAACAACAGCCACCAAGGCAGCAGGATGTGTGATTGTGCTGCTCGTGCTGGGTGGCCTCTGTAAGCGTGATGGGGAGGAATTCACACTTTATTTTAGCTGTGTAGCCTTCAAACACAAACATTTAGTCTGTCTGTTTATGTATTTGTGTCTCGTGCAGGGGCCAGCCCGAGCAAAGCTGCGTTCAGTGTTACCTCTCCTTACCCTGCTCCCACCCTCCCCGCACACACAATCCCACCTGTCTTTATTTTGCACGTGCTACGTATTCAGAAGGTGAAAATAAATAAATGTTTTGCTAGTGATAGAAAGGAAAACAAACAATATACTCCACATCAAACTGTGTTGTGTATCCTCTCCCTGGCAGAGCTCCAAGCATCACAGTTACTCCGATTCCAGCAGCACGAGCACACAGGGAGGGATTAATTAGAACTGGTACGTGTTAATGGAGCTCTAAACCCAAGTTCAGGTTGCCTTAAGGGAGACAAAAAATATCATGGCATTAAACTCTTCTCCCTTGGGACCTGCTGGCACGGCATGTCAGCGAGAGGCTGTCCTTGCCAGGGATGTGGAGCTCCTGGATCCGTAGAAGCTGCCTGCAGAAGCTGCCTTGCCTTTAACCCCTCAACTGATGGCCACGGCACGCTGCTTCTCTCACCAGCCCTCCTGAGGACCGAGAAGAGTTTCACCGTTTTCCCCTACGTATCTGAATCGGCACAGACCTGGGGTCCCTCCCAGAGCACCAAAATCCCCTTCGATGGGCAACAGAGAAGGTCAGTTGGTCACAGCTGCCTCCAGTTAGCTGAAGCCAGGTTTGGTGCCAGGGGCAGGCTGGGCTCTGCCTGCCTGTCCTGAAATGATTTAATAAATCCTTGAATGCTGCGAAAGCTGAAGGGAGTGAGACGAAAGCCATTGTTGTGCCTGTGCTTAAAAAGGGCGAATGATCTTAGGAAGAATTTCTTCACTCAAAGAGTCATTAGGCATTGGAACAGGCTGCCCAGGGAGGTGGTGGAGTCACCATCCCTGGAGGTGTTCAAAAAACATCTAGATGTGGAGCTTCAGGACATGGATTAGTGGGCATAGTGGCATTGGGTCAATGGTTGGACTTGATGGTCTTTTAGGTCTTTTCCAACCTTAACAATTCTGTGATTCTGTGATGTGAGCCAGGGAAATGTTTCCTGTACTTGGAACAAAACAAGGGGGTTTGCTTTTGGAAGGTGAGGCTGACGTGACTGTAGAAAGGAAAGGGGGTGCAGGTAGAGCTGGCAGCCCAAGGGATGCCTGCCTGGGGTATGAGGGACTGCAGACCCCCTTCTCTGTGTGCTTGAGACATCTCTGCAGGTGGAGAATATGTGATAACCTCTTCCAAGCATGACCAGGGCTTGAAGCTGGCTGCTGAGCTCACCTCCAAGTAAGCTGCTGCCTCCCCACAGTCAAGTCACGCTATGCCAAGGGCTGTTGCTAGGTCTCTTACACCCTTCACCATCTCTCTATTTCTCTAGTGGAGGATAATCTTGCTGGACAGCATCACTTCTGGAAGCTGCACGGTTGGGTGGTGGCAGGCTTGGGGTGTTTGCTGGGGTTTGGGCTGGAGAAGAGGAGGCTTAGAGATGACCTTATTGCAGTCTACAACTACCTGAAGGGAGGTTATAGTGCAGTGGGAGTCGGCCTCTTCTCCCAGGCAACTAGCGATAGGACAAGAGGACACAGCCTCAAGCTTTGCCAGGGGAGGTTCAGGTTGGACATTAGGAAGCATTTCTTCTCAGCAAGGGTCATTAGCTATTGGAAGGGGCTGCCCAGGGAAGTGGTGGAGTCACCATCTCTGGAGGTGTTTAAGAAAAACCTAGACATGGCACTTAGTGCCCTGGTGTAGTTGCCATGGTGGTGTCAGGGCCATGGTTGGACTCGATGATCCCAGAGGGCTCTTCCAACCTGAGTGATTCTGGGATTCTGTGAGTCAGAGCAAATGGTCGCAGTGACAGGGGACACCTGCCAAGCCCAGGCAGACTGCCGACGTGCTCATGGCTCCTGCTCCTCCAAAGGCAATGTCTGCTTTTTGTGGACTCTCAAACACTGCCCAGCTTTCTTGTACTCCTGAAGTTTGCAAGTTAAAGTCTTAATGTTGTGTTGTTAAATTTTCAGCATCTCCATTCGCACCAGAAGCTCTTCTGTTCAGAGGGAATTATAATAATGCAACTCTTCATGAGTCCTCATTATTTCTCGAAAGGCGATGGTGTTGTTCAAGTGCCCATATTGTGACAAGCGCCTAATTATGGATCCTTTCTGTAGACCCCCAGAGATGCCATTATGTCCACCTGCAGTAGAAAGGGGAAGATTATAATTTGCATTCAGCATGAGCTTTTCTCCATTATTTCCACTGCACATAAATAAGGAAAACAAATCTTATCGACCACTGATCCTCTTTTCATTTATCTTACATTTCATTTTTTTAAAACAGCGGTTTTGCTTTGCTGCTTTTCCTTGGAGTGTTGTTGTTTGCTACTTCGCACTAGCATATCTGCTGTAGTCCGATCTAAAATTGAATGCTCACCTTCATTGGGCAAACAGGCAAAAATATCTTGGCTAAAAGGGCTTTTCATCCTTGGAAAAGTGTGGCTGGAGGGGATGACACACACAATGATAAAAGCTTGATCAATAACCACAAGACTGGTATATATTCACATGATTTTTCCTTTGTCCCCTTTCAATTTTTTTTTTTTAAATGCTTTTTTCCCCTCTTCTCACTACCTTTCTGATGATAGAAATTCTCAGACTTTTAGGTCAAAATGCCTCCCCATCCATCTCTATTTATACACACAGAATCACAGAATCAACCAGGTTGGAAGAGCCCTCTGGGATCACCGAGTCCAACCATTGCCCTGACACCACCATGGCAACTAGACCAGGGCACTAAGTGCCATGGCCAGGCTTTTTGCAAACCCCTCCAGAGATGGTGGCTTCACCACCTCCCTGGGCAGCCCCTTCCAATGGCTAATGACCCTTGCTGAGAAGAAATGCTTCCTAATGTCCAACCTGAACCTCCCCTGGCGAAGCTTGAGGCTGTGTCCTCTTGTCCTAGCGCTGGTTGCCTGGGAGAAGAGGCTGACTCCCACTCCACTACAACTTCCCTTCGTAGATAAGAATAGTTTTGAGGAGAAAATACCTAAATACATTGGGCATTTTGACACATGCTCGTAATACCTGAATGAAAGGAGGTGAGTAATGAATGCATACCCCTCTCACAGGTCGCCATGGACAGGCAGACCACATCTTCCCATGAGGCTGTCCTGTGTTTTTTATTGTATTTTCTAATTACTGCCACTGACAGAATCCCTGCAGAAATAGGAGGAGGATAGAGGTACAAGATTTGGGAGGGGAAAGACCTCATTCTACTTATGATTTTTATTTACTGACAGGTCTCTCTTAGACCTTTGCATGAGTATAACATCTGCAAATGTTTTGGTGTCCCATGTTTCATCTCCTTTTTGCATAATTCGAGTGACTAATGTAGCATTTAACACAGCAGAGCCTGGTTTGTGTTTGTCCCCGTCCTGTTCCCAACAGCATTATGCTCAAAGCATGGAAACTCCAGAGAAAGGAGGCAGAGCTGGGCAGGGCAAGGATGGACCTGTTCCATGGAAGATGGTCAGTCTTTGAGTTGAGGTTTTGTTCCTGTTGGAACAGATCCAGGGTGAAAACTGGTGATTAACAGCTCTTGCTACAAATCCAACTGTTAAAACTTGTTTCAAGTCAATCCAAACCTTTTTGCTTTAAGAAATGGAAGCGATACTGCGTTGTTGGTGTGGCGGGCTAAAGAAAGATCAATGCAAAATGACTTAAAAATAGAAAACTGATCTGTCTCTTTGGCCTGTACTGGTGTGTGCTCTAACATTGTTTGACTTTCCTTTAGGACAAATCCACCGAGATGTTTTGGGGTATGCTGGAATTGCATATTCCAGTGGAAAGGTTTCTGGGGCAGCTCTAATTGCAGACACCCCTGTCCCTACCACATCTGCTCGTAGCTTTTATGGATGCAACTTATTTGCCTATACAGAGGTGCCCAGTGGTACATGAGATGCTCTAGGATGGTGCAAGCAGCTCCAGCAATGGTTCTAGCATGTCCTGGGTCTCCTGGTTTTCTTCTCAGAAAGGGTCATTAGTCATTGGAAGGGGTGCCCAGGGAGGTGGTGGAGTCACCATCTCTGGAGGGGTTTAAGAAAAGCCTGGACATGGCACTTAGTGCCCTGGTCTAGTTGCCATGGTGGTGTCAGGGCAATGGTTGGACTCGATGATCCCAGAGGGCTCTTCCAACCTGATTGATTCTGTATTCTGTATTCCTATAGCTCTTGTGTCATATCTTCCACCCAGTCTAGGTGGCTCAGCTACCCTACTGCATCTCAGATGCCGCTACATGCCCATGGCTAGGCAAACAGATTGGGCACTTGGTATCGTTTCTACTGTTGCCCACAAATCACTCTCTGTGGGATACTCTAGAGGCACAAAAGGTAATTTGCATGTAAAGCTGTCACTGGTATTTGTGCGTTTAAGTCAAAGGGAACTCAAATTTAATGAATTCAAGCGATGTTTTGTCATGTGTTTGGGAAAACATCCTTAGGATTTTAATATTTGTAAAGGATGAAGCCTATAATAGCATTTTGGTGGAACACTCGTGGTCCCAAGATGCGCTGCGGGATGTCGTTTCCCTCTCTTGTGCAAATGGGAATGTTCAGCTAAACAATGTGCTGCGATAGGGTGCACATCTGCGGTGTTACGGAGGGGGGCTGGTGTGCATTTTCACTTGGGAAGTTGGAGAGGAGAAGATGTGATGAAGGCAGCAGTCGCTGGAAATATCCATCTTGTGTTCCAGCTCACGGATGTCATTTCGTATCATTTGTGCCGGTGCAGCAGCTGTCACTGAGTCTTTGCTCAGTGTAGTGCAGCTTGGTTTGATATCTCTATTTTAGTCAGCTGGGCCATGAAAAATGAGTGCAGAGGCATGTTACATCACTCCACCTTGCCTTTGCGAGGAGCTCAGCTAATTTTTCCCCTCCCCTGCCCACACTCGGGCCACGGATGCCACTGAGGGGCGAGTTAATGATAAAGACAAACCATTGCCACGAATCCTTTTAAAAAGTGGATGGAGGCAGGTAATTCCAGTATGTGTTTCTGGAAGAAGATATTTAACAAAATGACTCAAAACAGAGAGAGAGGGTGGTTGCAGGCTGGGCATCAACACTTGGCTCCAAACTGGCTGCCTGATAATTCTCTGGTTTCTTTGTTTTCCCTGTTTTTGTTCCCATCTCCTCAGGCAAAGCCTACGCTCCCGAGTTCTACTACGACACCTACAACCCCCTGTGGCAGAACAGACCCCGCGTCTACTCCTACAGCCTCCAGTGGACCCAGATGAACCCCGACGCTGTCGACCGCATCCTTGCCTATCGCTTAGGGATTAGGCAGGTGAGGAAAGATACTCGTTTTTGCAGGACATGACTTTTGAGTGCTGACCTCTGTGATGACTACCAAGCCTTTGGTTTGGTTTATTTTATTTATTTTATTTTAATTTATTTTATTTATTCCATTTCTTCTTCTTTTTTTTTGATTATTTTACTATATTTAATTTTTCCTCCCTCTTCATCTTCTGTGAGTCTGAGTTGTTTCTCCTCCTTCTGGAAGGTTTGCTGCCATCTTGCAGAAGTTTCCCTCTGCTGCTTGCAGATCCTGGAAACTAATTTGCACAACTGCAGTGTGAATCGCAGAGATTAAAGAGCTCTTCCTCAGAGGGTTTGTAGAGGCTGTGGCTCAAGTTATGCTAGAAAGATTCCATGAAAGAAACTTGCAATGAAATTAAACTTTTTATCACTCTTTGTGTATCTATATATCTTTTATTAGGTCTTCCATGTAAATAGATAAATACAGGGATAGCTGCAACTTTCCTATGGAAACACGTGGTGACCCTTGAGAACTGAGACATCTTTCTTGACCTGATCACACTTGTGTCTTCATAGAGTCACTGTTGACTTTTCAGTGGGAATTGGCACTGTTAAGGAAGTGTGGGACCAACCCACTTGCAGAGGATTTTTTAGTTAACATAGTCATCACCATTAATTTACCCTTTAACAAGAAAAATCTCATCTGTCTTCTTTGAAGGTCATTGCTAAAAAGCTTGAGTTTTAGTAGTCAATTAAAGTGAAAGAACCACTCTCTGCGTTGCTTAAACTCTCATGAACTGGCCACATCTCTGCTTACTCCCCTTCGCAGGGCAAAAGGATCTTCCTACAGCCAAGTCCGTACAAAATCTCACAATTTTGTGTTCTAAAGGCAGAAGATTTTTGTGCCATACCACTTGTTCCCAGTCCTGTCTAGAGTCCACCCATGCCAAACACTACAAGTGTGCCAGAGGTTGACACTGACGGCCTGGGCTTTGCTGGGCTTTCTCAAGGGAAAATACGTGGTTTCACGAGAACGCTCCTTGCTATGAACACCTCCTTGGCCACCACGTCCACCTCCACGTCACATCTTACCACTTGGGCTGCCAGCCTTGGTCTGGCTGAGGTGTGCGCTGGCAGAGGAGGCTGTACCGTGCCGTGCCTGGTCAGGATCACTGGGCTCCCACCACCCCAACTCGTGGGCTTCTGGACCTGCTGCGATCAAATGAAGGCATTTTGCTGCTTATTCAGGAGAATCTGCCTGGTATTGTTTTGGTCTTGTTTTACACTCTCCCACTGAGCTTGTTTTTCTTTAAATAATACCACAATTGATTGATTTATAAAGTATATGTTTGGTTATTCAATGCCTGACATAATAGTTCGTGCAGGGAGAAAGAGATTGGGGATTAAGACAGATTCTTGAAGACATGTGTGTTTGCAAATGTGAGTGCAGAGAGTATTTTGTTATCCCACAGATCTCCTACTGGGATGAGCTTTGTAAGCTGCAAAATAAATATGCAATTTGAGCGTGTTATTTATGCTGAGTGGATGGGGTTTTGCTTGTGTAACTTCTGTGGTGGTTGTGGAGATGATTGAGACACGTCCAGGGAACAGCTCTGATACCTGGGGGGTGCTGGCTCTCCTTTACTCAGAGTTTGTCTCTGCCTGAATCTAACTAATTTGAAATTAAAATTGGTGACTTTTAATACATGTTTATGCAACTGTTTGCATCAATGGGCACAAATAAGTTCTGTTATTCCCAGTACCCGAGAGGAATTATTAAATTAAAAAAAAAGAATTTGCTGCAGTAAAAGAATATATAATGAAATTAATTGCAGTAGGGTTTTTAGCTGCTTTTTTTCCATTTCATTTTAATTTACTTTTAATTATCTATTTATATAATTATCTAGAGTTATTTTACTCTGATTTCCTTGACAACACTCTCTGTCAGGCTGATCAAAATATCTTCCTTTCACCTAAAACTTGGGTGATTTAGAACCCAGTGAGCATCCAGACGTGGTTGTCCATTACTGCAGTAATTCTCCCTGAAACAAGGGTGATAATTAAACTACTTTTTTTTTTTTTTTTTGACACCTACAGGTAGTTGCTACCAGCAGATTTCCCTCTGAACTCTTTGTGTTCAGATAGTTTATTTGACTTAGTAGTGGATTTTTTACTGCGTTTTGCTGTTGTTTTTATTGGGGATGAGTATCCTTTGGGAGTGGCAGAAAACACCGTTCACGGCTGCACAAAGTTCATGGCAGAAACAGGGCAGGAGGGTTTCCACGCTGAAGCGAGTGTCACAGAATCACAGAATCACAGAATCAACCAGGTTGGAAGAGACCTCTGGGATCATCGAGTCCAACCATTGCCCTGACACCACCATGGCAACTAGACCAGGGCACTAAGTGCCATGTCCAGGCTTTTCTTAAACCCCTCCAGAGATGGGGACTCCACCACCTCCCTGGGCAGCCCCTTCCAATGGCTAATGACCCTTGCTGAGAAGAAATGCTTCCTAATGTCCAACCTGAACCTCCCCTGGCCAAGCTTGAGGCTGTGTCCTCTTGTCCTATCGCTCGTTGCCTGGGAGAAGAGGCCGACTCCCACTTCACTACAACTCCCTTCATGGGTCTGAGCTGGAGAGCAGCCTGCAGCCCAGCGTGCTGCTGTTGGAAACACTGACTGCTCTTCAGCTTTGCTTTAATCTCCTAATGCACCGCAAAACACTGCCGGTCCGGTGGGCTGTGTAGTGGGTCAGTGTGTTGGGATCTCCCTGTGATTCAATCACCACCGTTACTTTTATCTGATCAGTAAATTGCTTTTGTATTAAGAACTCTGACATCTGAGCCCGAGCATCGCTTCTTCTTCACTCAACCTCTACATTGCTGCTTTGCTTGAGACAGAATCCAGGCAGGATTTTGGGAATACTTAGTTGGTAGCAGGTTTAGGCTTCCTAGATTTTCTGTGGAATTGGTAAATATTATCAACACTTACAAATACCTCAGGGATGGGTGTCAAGAGGAGGGGACCAGGCTCTTCTCAGTGGTGCCCAGTGACAGGACAAGGGGCAATGGGCACAAGCTGAAACATGGGAAGTTCCATCTGAATATGAGGAGGAACTTCTTTACTGTGAGGGTGCCAGAGCCCTGGCACAGGCTGCCCAGGGAGGGGGGGAGTCTCCTTCTCTGGAGATATTCAAAACCCGCCTGGACGTGACCCTGTGCAACGTGCTCTGGGTGACCCTGCTTTGGCAGGGGGTTGGACTAGATGATCTCCAGAGGTGCCTTCCAACCCTTAACCATTCTGTGATTCTGTGATTTTTAATGTCGTTTTGTAAAAATAAGAGTTTCTTATGAGACGCAGAGTGGTTTAGCTCCGGTTTTGTGTTTGCCAGGTGGCTGTGGAAAGCAACGCAAAGGATGTGCTTAATAATGCAACTTGTAAAGGGCAAAGGAGGCCGGTAATAGAATGTGGCAGACTAGGGATTTTCCCTAAAGGCAAATCGTTCTGCTAGGAGTAATTAGATTGTACAATGTTACAACAACAGGAAAGTATCTCCACTGGTTGGCATGTAGGGAGATTGTAGAGCTGGAGATGTCTCTGCCTTGACCAGCTCAAGGGGGGTGTATGCAAGGAAAAGAATTAGTGCTGGTTACGTGGAGATAGGAGCAAGAGGTACGAGCTATTGCAGTGTGGATGCCAGGAGCAGCTGTCGGGACCTTCAGGATTCTGTGGTTGCTTTGCAACAGGGAAAATAGATGTTTTAAGAACAAAACTAATCAATTGAAAATCTGTCACTGCATTTGTATGCATGTTATCTATGTGTCTTTCATTAAGATCATTGTGTAGCTCTCCCTGTATTTAAAGCTACAAACTGCACACACAGCACACTGATGGCGAGCAGAAGTTTGCTCAGTCGAGTTTGTCCTGCTGACATGGTTGTGTGGGATGGATGCTCCCTCCTGGGAGAATCAGGGAGGAACAGGAATTATTTGGAGCGCTTTGCTTTCTGCTTAAGCCCAGTCGCTCCTGTTGTTGCCTTTTGAGGATTCATTCTCTGCTTAACATTATTTTTTAACAAGCACAGGCTCTTGTCTGCGTTTCTAGTTGACGCAGCACATGGACAGTGGCTTCCCAGCGCGGGGTTTTAATCAGCTTTGAAGATGCTGAGCCGCAGGATCTGCCAAGCCTGCTGTGACGGAGCATCCAGCCGCCGAGCAGCGTGCACGGCTGTGCTCCTCTTTAATTGAACAGTGACAAATAACTGTTTTAAAAAATGAGGCGCTAACTACGTGGCCATAGAGTTTACTCGTTGGGTGAGTGTAAGAGCTGCTGTTCAAGTGCTTTGGTAGCACTCAGAGCACTCAAGCATGTCTTGAGGAGATGGCACAGCTCTGCAGTACGCAGCCAGGCCCTGTCCCTCCAAGGAGTTGTTACAGATGTAGTCTTCTCATGGAAATTTCTGGCTTGTTTGCTTAGGAAGGAAAAAAAAAAAAGCATTTAGTTCACAGAATCCCAGAATCAATCAGGTTGGAAGAGCCCTCTGGGATCATCGAGTCCAACCATTGCCCTGACACCACCATGGCAACTAGACCAGGGCACTAAGTGCCGTGTCCAGGCTTTTCTTAAACCCCTCCAGAGATGGTGACTCCACCACCTCCCTGGGCAGCCCCTTCCAATGGCTAATGACCCTTGCTGAGAAGAAATCCCGAATCGCATCACCTTTTCCCTGTTGCAAGCATTAAAATGACCCACTTCAGAAGACATGATATTAATGAAATTCTGTGAGTGCAGCTCTCGGACGCACAGGCATGTGTTTGCAGTGAATTAGGGCTGAGTCCATCTTCTTCTTGGTCGTGCTCAATAACCCAGACCATTGCATGGCCTGTTGCCTCTGTGGGACCATCTCTCTCTCCAAGCCTCTTTCTCTGGGGCTTCCTTTAATTTTCTTAATATTCCTGGAATACAACTGACAGATTCCACCCTGTATGAATCACCAGCACAGTGTTACACATGTCTGTCACATCCTGCTTCTTGTCACCTACCCTGTCACTAGAGTTAAAATAAAGGCGTGTCTCAGGCACAAGAGGATAATTTAACCGTAGGAAGGCAGGACACAGGAGAAACTTGTTTGGCATTTTAAGCACTGCTGAAAAAGAAGTTGAGAGAAACTGGCCCAGCAAATGCTAGAAAACTTAAGGAAAAAAGTGAAGCTTGGTTTAACGACGTATCAGGGAAGCCAAGAAAGTCAAAAAGGGAGAGGGACAGTCCCGTCACATGAAGAGGGAGTCACAAGAATAGAAAAATGTAATTTTTCTGCCTATAGAGTGAAAATAAATGAATGGAAATCGTTATTTACTGAAGTACTGCATTTAGAAGGGAAGTCATTTATGAGAAATTCATTTATTTTAGCATACTCAAGGCCCCCTCTGGTGGGTAGTAATTCTCCAGATATTCCTTCTATCAGGATCACAGTGATGCCATCACACAATCCACTGCAGAGGGAAAGAGGTTTGCAAGCTGGGTATTTTCATTTGGTTTGCTATAAAACATGTAAAATAGCTATGTGTCAACATGTATGCAAAAATTGTATTCAGAAGCATTCAAAACTAATTACATCTGTAGTAATTAATTCCAGGGGAGGAAGTGAGAGAAGTTGAAAATTTACATGGATATTGGAATTTTTCTAACGTCGTTTTAATGAAAAATTTTAAACCTTTTTCTACAGAGGGATATAAGCTGTCCCAAAGATTTCACAGTGTGTGTTTGTTTGTGGAAGTCTAAACAAGGCTTTGCTTTTTTCCTGTTGTGCCTGCACTTGTGAAATGAGACAGAGAGAGTCTGGCAAAAAAAAATGAGTGCAACATGCAAAGGCACGTTTCTTATTGATTTTCTTGGGTTTGGTAAATTGAATTAGAGAAGCAATGGGTCTGTTTGACAATTTTCAGTTTGCGATACTGATACCTCCTGTGCTTATTCTTCACAAGACTGAGGCTGGAGTTTCAAAATAGCAAGGTGGGGGCTGTCAGTTGAGATTTGTACCAAATGCTGTTTAAAAATGGTTACATCTCCCAGTCTTCGGATAGATTAGGCAAATGCTTGTGTATAATTCTGAAAAAAAATTCTGCTGAGTACATCTTAAGAAATTCAGAGGTAAAAGTTATGCACATAAATACATCTTTTTCTGTCAGGTCCTGACTTGGATCCCGTGGTATCTTAGTTACCAAAGATGCTCCTGAGTGTAACCACCTCCCTGGTCGGGGAGTTGAGTTGTGCACCCCAGAGTAACTAGTTTGCCTGGTCTGGAGGTAGTGGGCTGTATCTTCTAGAGATGCAAACAGAAAACGTCCCAGGCTGAGCTGTGCCCATTCACATTACCATGAAATTACCATTTACAAGGGCATGGAGTGACAGGACGAGGGGGAACGGTTTTAAACTGAAAGAGGGGAGATTGAGATGAGATATGAGGAAGAAATTCTTTGCTGTGAGGGTGGTGAGACCCTGGCCCAGGTTGCCCAGAGAAGCTGTGGCTGCCCCCTCCCTGGCAGTGTTCAAGGCCAGGTTGGATGGGGCTTGGAGCAACCTGGTCTGGGGGAAGGTGTCCCTGCCTGTGGCAGGGGGTTGGAACTGGATGGTCTTTGAGGTCCCTTCCAACCCAAACCAGTCTGTGATTCTATGATTCTATAAGACGCACGCGGTAGCCTCAGCCTGTGCGTGGTGGTCACCCTCAACTTCCATTTGCTCTGTCTCACCAGAAGGATCTGCAACATGAATTGATTACTGCTGACAAACGCGGTGTATCAGTCAAACTTTAGGGAAGATGCGGGAGAAAATTGAGTGAACTGAAGAGCAATTTAGTGAGAGAAATTACTCAAGCTGGAGGAATTTATTTTAGTAAACAAGATATTTGCTTTCGACTACATTTAAACCTTGTGGCAGGGTTGAGCCTCAGGTGGAGCGGCTCAGTCGCACGTATGGTCTGCACCATCCAGAGATGTGCTTGCCTTTAAATTGTGGTGCGTGTGTGGGCATCCCTCCAGCAGAAGCTGGGCCCTTGATGAGAACCTGCTGATGCTGATCAGACCCAGGTTTAAAATGAAGAATATGATTACCTAGAAATATTTTTCATTGCCCTGCCTTATTCTTTATATAAACTCCTGTAATGCAAGACTGCCTTAAAAAAAAATATGTAAATTACACCAATGGTTTTCTTGTTAGTGTTGATTTCATATGGTGTCAGTTGTTCAGAAATATTAAAGGATTTGCAAAAATGAAATCAGAGAAATAGAGCAATGAAACTTTGAGAAGTGAAGATCTACATAAAAATTATGTCATATGTCCTTAGGCAAATGCATGACAATTAAGAGTTGTGTGTCTGGCATGCAGCATGCTTTTTGTCGTAGTAAAATATAGCATAAATAAATATTTGAAAAGGTCTTTGAGCGTTACAGAAATCTAATTCTGGTGAAGAATGCATCCTTTTTAGTGAAGATAGTTTCAGAGCAGCATCGATGCCTAAGAATCATAAATAAATTGCATGGTATATTATAGGTGCCCTGTTAAAATATATTAGGATATCAGGATAAAACTTAGCAATAGCTGCACTTGCTCAAGGCTGAGGTCCATTATCCCCGGAGTTTATGTGCACCCCAGACAAACCATGGGTGCTGAAGGAGAACTCTGCAGACCAGGGCTGCTTCTTGCTGGGATGCTCCCTTGGCTCCTGCCTCCAGGTTTCTGCAAAACCAGCTATGACCTTCATATGGTCTTACCTTCGTATTGATCTTAAGATTAAGAATCCCAGATTTCTGCTAGACACTTTGGTATTTTTTTTACTGGGCATAGTCTCGCTGTCTCTCACCATAAATTCTGTCCTTACTGAAACAGATATATATAATTTAAGAAAAAAAAAATGTAAAAACATACATTTTGCCAAAAAAAACCAAAAAGCGCAGTGCTGTTACAAGCCAAAACGTGTTTCTGTTCTGCAGTGATGTGCTGTCTCTGCTCATCCAGCTGAGGCCAGAAAGGATTTCTTTGTTTTCAAAAAGTCCTGTGCAAATTTTAGTTGCAGTTTGGAGAGAAGAAGTGGTAAATGAGAATTATTCTTTTTTTTTTTTTTTATAATGTGATTAGGTTGGTATTTTCTTAAACACAGATTTTGCTTGCTCCTAGGTGAGGGGTGTTTGTGGCTAAATCAGAACATACTAGCCAGTGTATGTAGTGAGTAAGCACTTTTGTCAAATAATGTAGATTAGAAAAATTATAAATTATTGAGATGAGAGCGATTTGTCTCTAAAGACAACTGCTCCATCCATTCTTTTGCTGTTAGAGAACTCTTTATTCTCTGAAACATACATATGTTTAAATTGAATGCAAACCATATTGCCTTTCGATAAGCAAATGAGCACCCTCCTGCAATGCATCTGTGTTTTTGAGCTGATTTAAACCATCGCATTTACATTTTGAGAACTTCATTAAACATCTAGTGGCTATTTCCTTTCTTCTTGTGCAGCAGTTGTCTTAAGTATTTAAGAAATGGTTTGTTGAAACGTTCATATCTGACAGTTGAGCTGGTATTTATTGGCAAAAATTTGTTCTAACTTAAAAAGTTAAGCAAAATCACTGTGTTCACTTTCCTTAGAAATGCACTTTGGCATCATGCGCTTGTCTTATTGCATTATTACTCGTTGATCTATTTATGCAGAGGCTCATGTAGGTTGCTTAAAATGCAGCCTTGTTTTTCCAGTTCATTTACCAAGACAACTTCTCTTGTTCACAGTGTTGACTAAGCAGCGAAGCTCCAGTGTGCTGTACTTTAAAACGGTTGGGTTTGTTGTCTTGGTTGCAGCTACGGTCATTAATTAGTCAGTGTGTAATTATTTTGTATGAAAAAATATGGTCATTTTAGAAATCACAAGGAAATGAATTAGTTCACTAGTGACGGGAGTGCACAATCTGTCGTGTAAGATCCATCTGGAGAAGGTTGTAGTGTTGTGAGATACTCACTAGTCATCACCACTGAGATATGACATGTGTCTTGGGATAGGTAGTTTCTTGATCATGGAAATGTAGTTGTTGGTATAAGGATGAAGTGTTTAATTTAAACTTAGGAGCTGAATCTTGATGCCACTTTGATAATTTTATCTCTTGTTGCCCTGATAAAAATAATGGTCTGCCTGTTGCAGATAAACCCGCTGCTTAACGTGCAAAACCACGTCCGTGCTGTTGGCAGTAGCTGGGCCGTGTGCTTTGACGTGTGAGAGCCGGCGCCAGCCCCCTTTCCCAGTCCGTAACCTTCAGATTTGATATGTCACTAAGAAGGAACGAGAAAACTTTCTCTGAAAACTACCCTTAATGTGTGTTAATAACTAACCCGCCTTTTGTGGATGCCTAACAAAACACGGATTAAAAATTGAAAAACTCTTTTGGTAGTTGTCTTAGAAGTAGCACAAGAGCAGAAGAACCTGCACGCTGGGGCTGGGAACAGTGCAGCTCCTGTTTAATCCCGCAGACTTTAGTGAATTCATCTGGGAGCCAGAGAATTTTAAAGACTTAAAATGGATTCTCTTGGTTTATATCACATTAACCTTTCTTTAAGGAGGAAAAAATAATACTGACTTGAATGCAATGTCATCACATTCAAGGTTGTGACTGATCTGAGTCCATGCATTGAAGAAGTGCACGTTGTGACTCTTACTAAGAGCAAACTCATCCCACCTACTTTCAGTCAACGGGTGTTCTTACTTTTTCCATTAAAATGCGAGCAGAGAGGATGCATCTCCAGTGGTTCAAGCCAAACATTGGCGTGGTAGAACCTAGCAGGGTTAGGACTTCTTGAGTGATGGTAGTGATGAAGATGCTCATTGTGCTGTGAGGAGATCAGGGCCACATATTACAGCCCTGAATGCATTTTTGTTACCAAGTTCCACAATAAGAAAGATAATTATTTTTAAAAAGGTTTTTATTCTTGTCTTCTTAGTAGTGTTCACATTTTTATTCAAACTGTGGATAACTTTATTTCAAGAAGAGTTCCAAAACAATAACAGAAAGCAGTAGCTCAGACAGCTGATATTAAACATCAATATGATAATTAAAAAACATTAACTTTACTGTACTGCTCAGGTAAGCTTTGATCCTGGAGCAGAACAGACCTCAACCACAGAGAAGGGAAGGTGGCCCTGGGGGTGCTGTGGCAGGGTCTGGGATTAAGTGGTTGCCAGTCCTGAAGTGTTGATGGGGAATACGGTCAGCATGAGGTGCAGCCTCTTGTCTGTGAGAGCCTTTTGGCACTGTGAGTAGAGTTAGCTGATGGGTACAAGACTTCATGTATCATTAATGGCAGGCTGGTGTTCACTCTTTTGGTTTAAATTGTGGAGTGAGGATGCATTCAAAATAATCAACAATAAAATTGGCATGTGCAACACCATCAGAACAGCTGGTTTGTGTTGCAGTGTAACTCAGGTGACTGTAAATCCTCCTGCATGTAGCATTTATGGAAAAAGCAGTGTAGAGTACAGGGAGTTTCTGTTCCTCAGGGTCACTGTTCCACACAGCCTTTCATTTGTAACTCAAAATGAAGGATGAGGACAACATTGTGTGTCTTTCATCATGGTGATTGCATAGATTTGGTCACCCTCTACTTGCTTCTGAAGGTGCTGAGGTCTGCCAAGACATCAGCCCATAAGGAACATTTTTCTGTCTCATCAGTAGCTCTCTGAAGAATATTCTGACAATAATGTATTAGTGACCCAGATTCTTGCAATTATTTGTGTTTCAAAGCATCCTTGTGCACGTCCCCTGGTTAGCCTTTGGAGATGGCCAACATTGTAGGAGTTTCTTTCATTAAATGTTCTATGATGAAGTGGAGTTCAGTCAGGGGGTGAGCCTGAAGCTCATGAAATAGCTCAGCAAACTCATACAGCGTAGCATGGATCATGTGAGGAACACAGGGAAATTCAGGGCCTTGTGCTAAAAGGCCATGAAACCCTGCACGTTGAATTGCCTTGACATTTTCTTGTCTGTTTTCCAAGTGCTTACAAAAATGGTCCCAAATGTCACTCAAAGTATTTCTACACTCCTGAAAGTTTATGCACCCAGAACAAACCCACTTTTGGACCTCACCCTCAAGCTCTTGCTTCACGGAGCACATGCTCAGTTTTGCCTGAGTGGCTGTGGATATTTTTGTGCTTTTCCATCCCAGCTCCTAAGTGGGAGGTGGCAGTGGCTTCACCTGCAGCTCCCAGTGCAGCTCCATGCCGGCAGCCTGCCACTGCTCAGAACAGATCTGGTGCCATCTGGGCATCACGTGGAGGTGTTTCTGTTCCATAATTTGTTCTTCACCGAAGACAGATTCAGGTAGTTGTTTATAAATGACAACAGTTAGAGAGTCCCAAGTTGCACAAACATTCAAGCAGCGATGAGCGAGTGCTTCCAGCTCTCTGATATTTACTGTCAGCAGGCTGAAAGCAAACGAAACAAGTGAGAATTTCCTGGAGCAGACACGAAGGTTCTGTGGCTCCGATCTCCATGGGGCTGCTCTGCTCCTCAGCAGGCGATAGCCACGTTCCCAGCAATGCAGCCATGGTGACCCAGAAAACGAACGACTCCACTTGAAAGAAATAATTAAAAGTCAAACAGTACCTGTAAAACAGGGAGTAACTTGTTCAAGCTTGTTATTTGAAAGGTTAAATCCCTACCTTTCCTTTCTTCTCAGCCTACAGATGTCTGCGGTGCCAGGCAGTTGATAACGAGCAGGTCCCTTCAAACAGCCCGGCGCAGGTCACTTCGCTGTGCGCGTCCTTCTGGTCACCGTTTGCCTTTATTACATTTTTAACTTCTGTTTTCATTCAGCAGCGTGCAGGGTCAGACGTATTCAAATACATATTGTGTGCTTGTGAAAGGGATTTCTGTGAAGGTTGCGTGGGCACTGGCTGCAAAGTGGAGTAGATCATTTTCTGTCCGTGCCATAGCACAGTGCTTGTACCCCTGTGTGTACAGGTATGCATCGAATTTACCTCAAAGGAAAAAGTGAGAGGGGATAAATTTTATTGCCTTTCTGATTAAAGAAAGTCCTACCTATTATAAATACAGTTTCCTGTCTGTCCCTGTGTGTAAGGTTGTTAAAAGCAAAGAAACAACAAACTTCCAGCTACGAAGTATCCTAAATTACAATTTATTTAGCAAATGGACTGAAGTGTCCTAATCCATATCTTAAAAGATGTTTTTATTATCATTCATTTGTATGGAAAACCAGAAGGCAGTGTATTTTATCTTCCAATTAAGTTTTTAGCAGATATTTGTGCTGTATTTTGATTTTACTCTGATAAAAATGACCTCTCTCTCTTCCTGGGTTACCATTTTCCACCCTACCTTTAAAACTGGAGATGTAATACATGTTTAAAGAGGACTTAACTGTTTGTCCATTGAGCTTCCACCTTTCGCTTTCCTTAAATTTCTTTCCCTTAAATTGCTCCTGTCTCCTTTTTCTTTGAATTTCAGACCATAAATTTGCATTGTGGACAGATGTTTCTGACATCTGAACCACTCATCCATCAATTTGTAGCCCATAAAAACTGCGTCTAAAACATTCTGCATCTTTGGACTCCAAGCTCCTAATTACTAAAGATTCAGAGAATTTTAGTTTCTTAGAAAAAAAAAAAAAGGAAGAGAGAAATTTTTTTATGCTTTTGTGTGTACTAAATAAAACCAATTACACCTGTGGTAAACTCAAAGTAAGTGCAATGAATGGTAGGAGCAAATACAGAATGATTGTTCATGGGATCCTGCAAGAAGAAAGTCTGCGATTGTTGTTAGGGATTAGAAGTTAAAAAAGATGTTACATGATGCACGGTGGAAAATAAGGTGATGATGAGCGTGGCAGAACACGCTTTGCAGCTGGCCGCCTTGTTTCTGCCTGCATTACAGATGTTTGTCACTGTGAGTCACTTTGGGGCCATAACTATCCTTTTGACATGAAGATGACACAGGAGCCACTTACCTGATGAGGTTTGTGTTCAAAACCAGATAGCTCTGATGATACTGCTGGGCAAAACTGTTGAAGAGCAGCCACTGGATTTCCCCAGCAGAAATAAGGCAAACACTGAACGGGAGATTTCCCTCTGCGGGGTGCAGGTAGAAGTATTTGCCCATGAACTGAACAGTGCTGTTATATATACAGAATTGCTAAAGAAAACTCTTTATTAAAGAAAATCAATTGTCGTTGTTGGTACAAATTGTAAAGAAATTACTTTAAAGACCGCCACAGTTTTTTATAGGATTATACAGTAGATTAATTTACATTGCATTCAGTTGTCATTAATTAAAGAGATGCTTGTCTGACTTTCTAAGTCAATGAAGAAATTTATGGTTGAAATCAATAGGCCAAGTACAATGTGCTAAAGATGTGTTTATTTTTTATAAACATAACTGTGCATATACGCAATCAATATTTAATCATCCCATAGGATTAATTTCTCAAGAAATCTATATATTCAAGTCTTTTACAGAATATTGTGTTTCTCAACATCAGGCAACGAATAAATACCCTTTCATTGACAACACAAAGGAGATGGTTTCAGCCTGCTGCAGTAAAATGCTGCCGCACTTTTATAGTCCTGTTTCCCTGCTGTCAGGGAAATACATTTTGCTTTTCTGTTAGCTGTAGGGAACAAAGATTTCTAAATATTCAGAGGTGACCAAGAAAAGAAAGGAGTCCGTGTGAAGCCTTCTGTGCTCTTGGTTGACTGAACATAGGTATGCTCTGCTAAATTAATTACAGGTTAGGCACGTGATAATGCCAATAAATGCTCCAGGAACTAATGTGGGTTTTCCTCAGTGCTTTACAAGTACTCACAAACCATTGGAAAACTGTTCTTTCAGCTTGGTCAAAGTAAATTTCCCCAAATGTGTTTCATCCTTATCTTTGTAAGGCAAATGGCTTTGATTATAAGAATTTTTCTCCTTCAAAAATTATTTTTCAAGCAAATCCTAATCCTTACTAATTTTAAAGCTCTGGACACATGAAATGACACGCAGGCAGATGTTTTACTGTTGTGTTTGCTTGTGTATTCTCTCCTTGAAGCACCGCTGTTGACTTTTTAATATAAAAAGGCACAGCCTAAATATTAGGGAGAGGCTGTACGGGTGATTTCGAGGAAGTGGGTGATGTGGATTTGGCTCCTTCCATTCAAGGGAGCCGGAGCAGATGCCCAGATCTCTGGTGCTTTAATGCCAAACAGTGAGTGACCAAGAGCGTTGGGTGCCTCCTACACAGGGTCTGGCTTTGCAGAGCCTCCCAAGCTTTGTGCTAGGAGTTTGAACCGCCCTAAGGCATTGTAGGAATCTAAATCCTATTTTGAGGGTGTCTTGGGCATTTCAGTGTTGGTGTTAGGTGCCTCAGCATCATGCAGACCTTGAAAAATGTTGTGCTAGGAAACCCTTGTTCCTCCAGCTGGTTGCATGGCTCTCTGACCCCATGGAGAACTGGCCTTCATTCTTTTTCTGTGTCCCATCAGCAAGCAAACGAGCTCAGCTGCTACACTTCTTTTCAGCAGTTCCAATATTTGTCAGCCAAGGGTGCCACAGGGATGCCCCAGGCTCCAGGACTGATGCCTTCGTGAAGCCACTTCCCTTCCAGCACGACTGTTGGGCTTGTTTTCCTGATGGAAAGCGAAGGTTGAAAGCTGAATGTGGCAAGAGGTGTGCAGATACTGATTTTCTTTATTTGTTCAACAGCTGAACTGAAAAATCAGGCAAGGGGACGTTTTGTGTCAAACCTAGTGACAATTTTGAGATGTTGGGCATTTTTTTCTCTGGTTTCCATGGTAAAAATAAGAATTAGAACAGAGCTGGTGTTGATTGCAAGGCAAAAAGATACATGTTGCTTCCTGTGGAGAAATACCAATATCCAGTAGTAGGTTAGGATGCACAATACTGAAATGAAAAATCAAATTGTTTTGCTTTCAGAATGAATAAAATAATGGAGCTTCTTTGTTGCTTTTGTTTGGGTGGTTGTAGAAAAGGGTGATAATCCAAAGTAACAACTGAATTTCATACAAATTCATTACTAGTTTTGGCAATTGTAAACTTTTGAGAAACTGTGCCAGGAACTGCACTAGGTGCCTTGTTGTAGTCACTGTCTATAAAGACATGGTGAGTTCAGCTCCTACCACAGTTTGGTATGGTCAGAAATATTGGGTAGAATGGAAGTTCTGAGGATTTTTTTTCCCCAGTTTGGGAGCAGGGATGTGTGAATGAAAAAGTTTCTCTTTGAGAAAAACATTCTCATTTACCTTGGCCATTTTTGCATTTCTAGATATACTCGAAGGACATTTTAAAATAGCCGTGTTGAGTTTAGAAAATTTAAAAGTTGTCTTTAAGAAATACAAACCCAAAAATAGTTGCACATTTAAAATATAATCTTATGTTGTTTGACTGCCTGGGTAACTTGGCAAATTTACAGACATTCACAAGACTTGTTTCCAGTTTCTCCCCTTGGAGCAGCAGCTTTTGTCTGAAAGCACCTTCCAGTTGGACCACGCTAGGTGTGGTGAGCATCCCTTCACGGGCCCCTCGAGAAGGTCCTTATGGGCAAATTGCCCATGAACTGCTGTAGAAATACAGCCTAAATCTTATCGTAACTATCCTTAATATTTTCTCTGCAGCATAGTCACTACTTTGCTCTCAAGGACAATGGTCTACTCAAGACAAGGCTTATCTGTTACCGGGAGGGCTCCCTGACAGCCTGGGAAGGTGCACGGTGCCTTATGCATTATTTAACGTATATGAAAGGTCCTGGTGCCCCTTCTATTTGTTTCTGCAATGTTTTGAATAATCTGTGAGCATTTAATGTGGGTCAGAACTCACTGGCTGTTGTACCCGGCGTGCACGGGAAGCAGAGCGTTGTCCTTGCGCCTTCACGCACAATTCCACACGTTCCATTGACCGTACCCAGCGTTTGTCACTTGTCTCCTGAGCTCTTGGGTTTCAGCAGTGCCTGGAAGGTTGCTATGAGATGGGAGAGGTGCATGGGGCATAAAACCAGGGCTGCTGATGGGGAGAGCAGAGGACGGGAGGAACAGTTGCCCTCATGTGCGTTGATGTTTGCTTCATGAGCAGTGGGATGGCAACACAACACACTGCACTACGTGGGTGAAGCAGGTATCTGTTGTTCTTTTTATGGGTATCTGCAGAAGAGACAAGGAGAAAAGACTGGATTTCTGTTAAACAACCTGTACCTTGGTTTTCACTGTTTGTTTTGTTGGTCTCAGTACATAGGTACAAAGAGCTGTGAAAGAGTTGGCATCTAATAGAATCTGTCAAGTTGGAATTTTTCATGAGCTCCACTGGGATGAGCTTTTAATGATACAATATAAATACATATATTTTCAGTATCTTTATTACATAATAACTCTTTGTAGTGTAGTAGCCTTGGGAAACCATTAACAGAGAAATGCTCCCCAGTCTAAACTGTGTACAAAGCTGTGGTGGACATTTCATTAATATCATGTCTTCTCAAGTGGGTCATTTTAATGCTTGCAACAGGGAAAAGGTGATGCGATTCGGGATTTCTTCTCAGAAGGGGTCCTTAGACATTGGAAGGGGCTGCCCAGGGAGGTGGTGGAGTCCCCATCTCTGGAGGGGTTTAAGAAAAGCCTGGACATGGCACTTAGTGCCCTGGTCTAGTTGCCATGGTGGTGTCAGGGCAATGGTTGGACTCGATGATCCCAGAGGGCTCTTCCAACCTCATTGATTCTGTGATTCTGTGTGAGTTATTCCCTCATCCCAGCTTTCTTAAGAATTCCTCTTGCCTTTTTGCTTCGCAGTCCAAGTTTTATTTAATGGGCATAGAGCTGTACTTTTGTAACATACTTCAGTGATAAAAGTATTGACATCTCTGTCCCACTGCTATGAATTTAAAGCTTGGAGTCTGTTAATATTGCTGCAAATGTAGTTTGTTTGGATGAAATGTGGTAGATTTAGTCCTAGATTTCAGTGATTTCTGTGTACATTTTTATTGCATCAGCAAATTAAAGTTTTGGAATAAAAGGTTTTCTGTCCTTAATAAACTCTGTATTGGTGAGCGTGTGATAGGTAAGAACTTCAGCATACTGACAGGCGTAGTGAGCTTAGTGGAACATCTCATTTTAGCATCACTGCACCTGTACAGTTGTCTTGGGATGTGTGGTAAATACGTAATGATTTTTCCTTTGTTTTCTGCAGATAGTGCCTGCAATAAGGCAGAGTATCTGCAAGTAATATTGCAATATCAAGTCACTCAGCTGCCCAAAATATATATGATTTCTGCTTGTATATAAACTAGTTAAAGTAATATTAGAGGCAATGTGGCGTTCTCTCCTTGAGACGCCTTCTTAATTAGATTTTTTTTTCTTTTCATTTCTTGGTAAGGCATATAAATAAAAAAACTATGGATTTCGATGCTGAAAGCACTGTGCAGTTTATAACGCACAAAAATCTATACTTAGCCTTTTTTTTTAATAAAACAACCTCTTGTTTGCTCATATTGACTTTCATTGTTCTCTGAAATCCATCCATCTTTGAGACTACAAGGGTTGCTGATAATTATGCACTAAGGCCATTAATGGCTAGCCTATTTCTTTCTCACTCATCAACAAAAGTGGTAAGTGCTTGGAAATCAAACTGCATTTCAGTTCTTCAGTATTATTAGCCTCAAACGATGCCCCAAATGACAGCTGGGAAACCTCATTGCCTCTAACGAGGAGGCAGCACCCAGCTCATGGCGATGCAGCTGTCCCAGTCTGGTGGGCACGGTGGCAGAAGACACGCCTGCCACTGCAGTTGGACAATGTTATTTTAAAACCACAAAGGGAATGGGGCTACTAGACATGAGGAGCCAATTTGCCTGGTCAGCTTTGAAGGGGCAGCATTTGAGAGCTAGTAAATTCAGCCTCAGCACGCTGATGAAATGAACTGAACTGAACAGCATTTTTTTTTTTAAGGAAGAAAAAGGTTGTTTAACATTTTAACAAGTGGGTTTGAAACATAGGGGCAGGTTTGCAAAGAAGCACAGCGCCTGCAGCCCTTGGGCTGCCCGAGCTCTGGTGCAGGACCTGGGCAGGCAAAGGTGGCCTCTCGATAAAGTGGGTTTGCAATCTGTGATCTCATCTGTTTGTTACAGCCATGCTCAGCAGTGGGGTATTTCAGGGCCATTCGTGTTCTTGCTGTATCTCTCATCCTCCTGGGTTGTTTGAAGGTTGAAGGAGGCACCCGGGGTAGCACAGGTCTGCGTGCACTCCCGGTCATTTCTAAGGTGAAGACAACATCTGTCCCAAAAGCTCTGACATTTGCATCCTTCTTTTGATTTTAGGCTGGACAACAGCGTTGGTGGGAACAGGAAATTTCCGTGAACGGACATATTCAAAAGGGAGAATTAATTACCTACAACCTAACTGAGCTGATCAAGCCAGAGGCGTATGAAGTCCGTCTAACGCCCATCACCAGATTTGGGGAGGGGGACTCAACGATTCGGGTCATCAAGTATAGTGGTAAGAAGACCTTCATGTCAAGGAAACGTGTTGTGGTGCATTCTGCTGTACAGGCTATGACTGCGCTGGGTTGCACTGTGTGAACTGATTGCCAGTCCTGCAAATCATACTGCAAGGGACGAGTGTGGGCTTCCAGGACAGAGGGTTCTGGGTGAAACTGGGTGGAAATGATAGTGTCCACCTCTGGAAGGTTTCACAATTCAAAAAAAAAACAAACCCCACCCTCTGAACAGCCAAAATGCAAAATCATGTCGAAGTGTCTGTGAAATAAAGGAAAAAAATAGAACTAATTAATATTAGCTTCATGAAATAGCTGATTTCAAGAGTTTGTTCTTACTTTGAACGCTTTAAAGGGCAATGAGTTTTGAAGAAACATCTGCAGAACAAGTAGTATTCTGAAGGTGTCAAATCGGTGTTTTGATATCAAAATATTTTTTTTCTCCCAGAATGAGCACTTTTTGAGAAGTTTTTATTTGAATGTGAATGATTTAAAAAAAAAAAGTGTCCTATGCAAGTGGAAAAGGGCGATGGGAACCTGTTGTGCTGAGCAGCAAGTTTTTATAGTTGAAAAAGGGAAGTGTGTGCCAGGGGGAGATATTTCTGAACATGGAATCACAAAAGTACGAGTTTGTCATTTGAGGATGAACTTTTTTAGCAGGGCCTGTAGCGACACGACAAGGGGTGATGCTTTTAAATTAAAAGAGGGAAGATTCAGACTAGATATAAGGAAGAAATTTTTTGCGATGAGGGTGGTGAACCACTGGAACAAGTTGCCCATAGAGGTGGTAGATGCCCCATCCCTGGAAACATTCAAGGCCAGATTGAATGGGGCTCTGAGCAACCTGATCTTGTGCAAGATGTCCCTGCTCATTGCAGGGGGGTTGGACTAGATGACCTCTAAAGGACCCTTCCAACCCCAACTATTCTATGCTTCTGTCATGAGGAACCTTGCTAATCCTGAAGGACAAAAGCCCAAGGAAGGAAATCACATGCAGTAGAAGCAAAAGGTCAAGATCAAGATACAGATCAAGAATTACTTTCACAAGTTATTATCAAATGATTTTAAATGGTGAACAAACCTGAAAAAAATTTAAATGTCTTGTGCATCATATGTGCAATTCTTCATGATCAATGATTAGTTCAGCCCTACTCACTCTCATCATAAATTATTTTTATCACTGTATTAATATAAAGGGAAAAAAATACATTAAGCAATCTTAAACATCAATTCTAAAGAATGTAGTTGCACATTTCACTAAATGCCAGATCTGCTAACGATTGTGATGGTTGAGTCTTAGGTTTCACCTCTTTCAGTAAAGTGTTTGCTAAGTACATTTCCCAAAGCTTGTGAGGACAAAATCTCTATTAAAAGAAGGACTTATTTACTACATTTATTAACATAAACATGAGAAGATGGTCATTCTGCTGCAGTTCCTGTTGGACCTTGGCTCCTCATTGGGCCTCTTTACCCAAACAAACACCTATTTTCTGACACCAGCAGTAGGAGTCTGGTCTCTTTGGGGGTCACTGCATGCCCAATGGAAAGACCCAGGGTCTTCCTGAAGTTGATCAGGAGCAGAAACTTCACTCAGACGTTTGGGATTTCTCTGTAGCGATGCCTGTCTCTCCATGCTGGCTGTGATAGGGACACTTGTGGATCACAGCCAGCTCATGCCAGGCAGCCACTGCCCATTTCTGTGGACCTTCAAATTTCTCCAGTGACTTAAATACTGAACAGTGCTCATATAAGGAGTAAAAAAACCCAGCATTTAGGTTACTCAGTCACTACTGGTCCCTTTTGGTGGTGGTTGTACTCTGGCGAGTCTCAGGAGGTTAATTGAGGTCTCAGCTACAGCTCACAACTATGCTGAGTTTGAGGTTTCAATGGAACATTATGTGATTTTCGTTTCTAGCCCCTGGCTGGCAGGAAGAACATTCCCATGTAGAATAAAAGGCGTATTTTGTCTGCTGCAAATTTTTCTGCTAGAATCTGCCATTAGCACAGATGTGGATATCATCCCATTTCACGCTGATGAGGTGCCAGTGCAAAACCCAGCCGCCCAGGAGAGAGGAAGCCGTTGCCTTGTGCCCCAGATGGAGAGCTGCTTTTGGAGCAATGCTCAGCGCTGTCACTGTGGTGCTGACAAATGCACAGCTTCAGAAATCATGAGCCAGATGCTAATCAATAAGATAAACCTAAAGCGACTTCCCTTTGAAGAGGGATCCCAGAACCGCCGAGGCTTTGTGTGCTTAAAATATGCATTTTTATCTCAGCATTCATCCCACGACTACGGTGTCAGCAAACTATTACCAGGCTAATTTTAAGGATGTTATAGCTTCAACTGTAAAATAATGATATCACAGACATTATTATAGTGCAAATCCGATACTTATAATCTGAAATGCTGGAATCTTAGAAAAGCAGTTAATGGGCTAGCGGGATGCATAGCAGCAGGCCTGCATCGATGTAAGAAATAATTATAAACATTACACAGAAAATAAAAGACATCATGCGAATGTTTCTTAAAAGGAGAACTAAGATTTTTTTTACGTTTTTCTCCCATTACATTTTTTTTTTACTTGTGAGATCTCAGGCAGGGGGGAAAACATTCACATTTTCATATTTTCAGTGGAGCTTTGTGTGTGTTTGAGCGTGTGTCTCTGTGTGTTCTGTTTTGATCAGTACCCCAGAAGCACACGGGTCTCTAGCAGCGTCAGCCCTTCTTTCTCATCCCACCACTCTAGGAATACTCTTTTTGGAGGGCCACGACCTAGGATCCATGTCCATTTAGATCTTGAATATCTCCAAGGATGGAGACATCACAACCTCTCTGGGTAAACTGCTTGGTGCTCGATCGCCCTTAGAGTAAAAAAGCTTCTTTCTTAGGTTTAAAATGCACCAATGTATTTGTATTGCCAGGGAGGATTCCCATTGCAAACAGTTTTTCCCTTTTTTTTTAAACTTTAAGCAGGCTATAAGGATTTCACCTCATTTTATAGAAATGCAGCCAGTGTGAAAAGCAGATTGGACGCATAGTTAGAGTTGCTAAAAATGGTAGCAGCGTCTTTTGCCTTTAAGAAATACATTAACTTTTACAGTTGAGTTCCATTTTTGTGCAAATAGAGGACAGATAGGCCATGCACTGCCTAGGTTTTACTTTGACAGCTGAAGCTTCTCTTTTGTAGTAGGACAACCTTGGGTAGGTACTGCACAGAACTGATTTCTCTAGAATAGTTACACAGTGTGTAAGGATCAACATGACATTTCTAGTGTAGTGGCTGCATTTGCTGCCTTACTAGAGAGAAGCTTTCTCCAGATTTCTTCCAGGGGATGAATCACCCTCTGGCCATGCACTTGTCTCTCCAGTGACTTTAGAGACACTCCAGTGACACTCTTAGATGAGGTGTCTAACTTTTAGATCACTAAAGTTAAGCCCCTTTAATCTTCCGTGTGAGGGTTATTGGGTTACACTCCTTTGTACGTGATGCAGAGCACATCACCTTTTAAATTAAAACCCACAACTGGAGATTAACGTGGAAGTTGCTAATGTATAAAATCAACAGCTTCTAATGTGCTAGCTTGCTGGTAGCCATCTGAGTGTCCAAAATAAGGAGACTTTAAGCAGGAAAACCTCAGTAATGAGCTCTTTACAGTATATCCTGCTATCCCAAGTGGGAGCTGTAAATACTAAATAAAAACTCCTCAGTCTCCAATGCCATAAATCAAAAACTTACCCATGGTGCAAACATTTCATAGGGAAATCCCTTGCCTGCCATGAATTATTGTCTCCTCTGCACGCTGAAAGGACGGGAGGAAAGAGCGATCATCGCAGTAGGAGTGACGTTGATAATTACAGCCAAACATCACTTGACAAGTTCTTTGGTAGATGCGTATGTCACTCTGCTAGTGAACACAGTCAGCTGAGTAAACACAAACAGGGTAATTTGAGTAGCACTAATGAGTGTTTTGTAGGCTAATACGAAACAGAGATGTCTCATAGTAACAACGGATATGTCTCGTAGTAACAGTTTAAATATTATCTCCATCACTTTGCATAAATCTGTGTCAGCCTATTTGACACGAAGCGGCTGTAAAGTCCTACAGCTACTCTAATTAAAACTTCAGCACTCGTTGGTTTAGATATGCACTTATATTTAAATATTTTTGAAGTTAACCAGTGATTAAAGAAGAAACTTTAGCTCCCTTCTATGAAAAAAGCCAACAAACCAACATGGCTACTATTGGTACGTAGAATCAGCAGCAGATGGACAATGGTGGCCAGTTGCTTTGTAGTCCAGCTTGCGTGTTTTCATATGAGGTTTAGACACTCCTCAGATCCTGTGTGGAAGAAGAGTATATAATTGGGTTATTATTTAGTGTTGTTGTTATTATTATTATATTTCTAGCCCCAGAAAAATAAAATTGGCACCAAGTAGGACATAAATTATAGGATTTATGAGTTTGCAGAGACATATATTTCCAGTATTATCCAGTGTTATATGTAGTTAGGATAATTGCTGTTACAGGAGGAAGAAAGCCTTGTCCTTGTAGAGCAGCAATATTTACAGTGAAGATTGCTTTTCCTCTGCAAACCAAGTGCTTAGAGGTCTGGACTCTTGATCTCGATTAAAGCTTTTAGGTGCTGGTTGTAATTACCACAAGTAACCAGTTTGCAGAGTAAACCTGCTTACCTCCACCTTTATGTTTTTCACAGTTAAAGTTTGGTTTGCAGCTATTTTTTTTTAAAGGAGGGACATAATGTTGCCATCTCTGAAGGCCACCTCACTTGTAAGCTGAACAAGTGTCTGTGTCAGGAAGGATCTGTGGGAAATTTAACTGGCTTTGTACAAATGCAGTTGCACCTAATAGAAGGGCAAGCATTAACAAAAGCCATTCAGCCCACATTTTTCTGCTGTGACCCACACAAATGCAGATCACCAAAAAGTAAAACTGTCCAACAAACTGAAATTCCAGCAGGTTTTATTCTCTGCTTGCTGGAGGAAAGGCAGGAAGATTAAGGGATCATCCATCTTGTCTCTAACCAAGCTCAAACATTTCATGACACTTTGTTCTCCTCCCGAGATTCTCTGCCAGCAAAACCTTCCTTCAGCACGAGCCAGGGGTCAGCTGAGCAGAGCAGCCATAACCCTCTGAGATGCACAGATTTTCCAGACATTTCAAAGCCAGCCGCGGGAATTCACTCCCTCAGTCATCCATTAATTCCCCTTTAAGGCTAATTTAACTTTCTACCTGTGTGTTGTGCACGGTGCAACCTGTAGTACTTAGTAGAGTGAGATTTCTGGGGTTTTTTTTGGTTGTGGCGAGTTTTTTCCCTAGTTTATGACGTTATATAAGTCCAGCCTAACTGCTTTAATTTGTTTTTCTGCTTTTGCCAATCAGTGTGAACTGAAGCTAGTTTGGCAAGAAGCCTTTTTTTTGCTCTGCTGTGAACAATCTGAAGAGCGTGACTCAAGGTTACACGCTGATGATAGTTTCTATAAAAGCCCGTATGTTTAGTTACAAATCAAGCATCAGTAAATGTAGTTTCCAGCAATTTCAGCTAATTCCAAGTTCAATCACTCAAGGATTTCACAAAATGAATGTTCCTTGGAGAATGAAAGGTAATTTGTTGGTAAAAGCTATGAGGTTATCTAATAGAATGTAATGACTAAGTTTCTTAAGATTGCACTGGGGCAAATCACCGTTCATTTCTTTCAGAGAAGGCAGGATAAAATGGCAGAGTTGCTAGTTCAGACCTGTTTTGAAGAGTTCAGATTGAATCTAGAACTATGCAGAATCCGTGGCTGGGGTCACGAACCAAGAGTTCACGTCTGTAAACGTAGCATGGGAAGGGCAGCAAGAAAACATACAGCAACGCTCATACTGATGTCTGGCTTTACCAGATGTACCCGTTATTTGGAGATAAAATTTTATTTCAAATTTTCTGTTGATAGCATGCAATTCCAAGGAACATTCGTTTTGTGAAATCCTTGAGTGATTGAACTTGGAATTAGCGGATGACTTAGGAAATGGTCCTTCTGTTTCTCACATGAGTACGGGCTTATAGCACAAGGGCCGTTTCCTAAGTCATCCATCCTCAAATTTACCCTCCTGCAAACAGGTAGCACAGAAGTGCAGACTGATTTCCCATTCAAACCCAGTTTCCACGTTTTAGCATTGTACAGGTTACTGTGGACCTAAACCTGTGCAGCCATTCCTGTGGTTAAGATATCTGTAGGCACTACTGATGTTTGACTTTCATTGTTTCAGCCTATTAAGGTGTTAAGTAGATGAACTGCAGTATTAAAGAATTAGGGATGTAGAGGGTTTTGTAATTTTGCTTATGCTTTCTCCTATTTAAAAGGAAAGTTGGTATTTCTAACAAGAATGCAAGTGCTGTCTGTTTCTTAAGACTCGTGTACACAGACATCTTAAATTGAACAATAGCACTATTCATTGAGTAGAAGGGTAATTCATTAAGTACTCTTGAACAAGGCAAAAATGAAATTTTAAGTGATGAGCAAGGTCTGGTGCAGAACCTCTGCTTTTGATGAATTCCTCCCTTCTGTATTTTCTGTTGGATTCCTGTACAAAGGCATTACCCGGGAGTTCTGCTGTGCCACTGTCCCCATCCTTACAACATATGTGCCAATAACCTAGGTTTGATGCTTAATTACAGCATCTTGGTCCCCAGGCTGCAGGTACTAGTGATGTAGCGTACGCACTGTGGATGGGAAAGGCTGCAGTTTCTCAATGAAACCATTGCTTTTGGGTTGTCAGGGAGCCACAAAATTTGTTCAAAAAAGAAGTTACCAATTGGTGTAGGAGCCATGGTCAAGGTCTTGAGGGGGAGGGAACAATGGGAAATTTAGGATAATCTGAATATTGATGAATTAGAATTTCTTCTTTGTGCTAATTTTATTTTTGCTCTGTCTTCCAGCTCCAGTAAATCCACATCTACGTAAGTATTTCTTTATCTTTTTAGCTTATATGTGTATGAAGAACTGTCCTTGCATCTATTGTCCCTCACAGTTAAAAAGTAAATGATAAATATATTACTTTCAGTTGCAGCCCATGGATTGCAGGGACCACCTCAGTTTTGTGCGTGAGCTGGGCTGGCGGCTGAAGGGGTCATTGCTCTTGTTCTGCCAAGGTGCTAAAGCAAGAGTAGGTGGAGGAAGGAAAAATTATAGCTCCAGCTCATCTTTCTTCCTCACTGCCCCAAACAGTTCGTCTAAAGGAAAATACTAATGTTCTAAAACTAACTTCCATTTGTGGGCGTTGCAGCTGAGTATGTGTGGGTGATGCCATGGTTTAGTCATGGGAGTAGCTAAATACCTCAAAGTTCAAGTACTGTGTAGGAACTGTGTCTGCACCTCAACAAGTATGGTAAAAATCTTGAAGGAAAAGTCAGTTTTTGAAATTTTCTGAATTCATTTAACCTTGCATAAGAACTGCATTTGCAGTCCTTGAGTTATTTTGATACTTCCAAGGGTAGTCAGAAGCTCATCTGCAGCTTTAAAACAAAAAGAATGTTTTTTTTCATGCAATGCATGGAGGAATCATGGACCTTATTTGCACAGAGAAACGTGGAGACCAAAAGTGTAACTCGAGTGTGAAAGCGTTTAGACAAATTCACAGGAGATGATTGAAAATGCAAACTCTGAGTATGTGTTTGCTAACGTGCTGGTGCTCGGGCACAGGGATGTTGCAGGGTAGAAAGTTTCTTCTTACACTTTCCTGCAGGCACCAAATCCCCACAAATGTCGCAGCCAGGAGTCTGGGCTGGAGCTTTAGTATGTCCCAGTAAAACCACCCATTCCTACCAATCCCCACATCTATCTCCTTCATGATTTTCTTCTTTACTTTTGCTTTTAATAACATATCTGAAAAATATTCCTGTGTAGGGAATGGGATTCAGTCTGCCTTTATTGCTGCTGTAGGGCAGCTGTAATCAGGCAGAAAAGCAGCACCAGGCTGTGTGAGCAGCTTCTCTCGTCATCTCTCTCACGTGATGGCTAAGCCTTTCTGTAAATTTTAAACTTATTTGTGGAAGATCTTGTGCAATGCATTAATAATTAATCAGGGCTTAGTTCAAAGCTCATGGGAGCTGAAGGAACCACTCCCATTGACTTAAAAGAGCAGTAGATGAGACCTTTGCTAATTAATACAGTAAATATATACTCTATGATGTTAAGAAAAAAATGCATTGCAATCCCAAGTGCTTCACACTGTAGTCCTCTGTGATTTTAAGAGCTGAAACTGTCTTGTTTTCAAAATGTCTCTATAGCTCTAGTAGGCACGTGGTAGAGTGTAGGTGGCATCTGATGGCCCTTGCGATAGGGAGTGTGTTAGCTCAAGGCAGGGGGGGCACCTCTGGCAACCTGTCCACCTTTTCCTTATCTGCTTTCCAGGTCTGCCTCTCTGCACTGGTGGTGATGGGTTTGTCCACCAGCACTGTAGGGTACCCAGTGTAGCTTCTTTCAGATCACCAAAGAGATGGTAAAATTCTGGTTTGCTTTTTTTCCCTGGAGGCTTTTTGAGTGAAATCCTTTGAAGGGGAAGCAATCTTGGTCTGCAAATGGGTTCTAACCTGGAGAAGAGAAATTCTGCCTCCCGTAAAAAAATCAATCTCATCATTATCCATGTTTAGTACAAAAGTTCTGTTTTTTTCTAAACCTGTTGGGCTGAATTCTGATTTTCTTTACACCATTGTGAATGAAGAGTAAGAGCTGTGTTTGACTGGGACAAGATACCTGTACTGGGAACTGAAGTCACGTTCTTCCTGCTTCAATTCTGGAATAATGACATTGCATGAATCCTTCCTTTTTATGAAATTTCCTCTATACATAAGCAAGTAGAATCAAATTACTTGAATCAATCAACATTGAGATGCAGCCTCAGATCTACTTTTCATTTTGTAATATAGACTATAAGCCATTTTAATGTAAACCAGAAGGATTTCATATTAACTAGTGCAACTAGATGTTACACCTGAATAATGGAAGGGATTAGATGTTAGAAAGTCATATTCAACTTGAATTTTATGGAAATAGTTGACAAAAATTCATACTACAATGAAGAGCATTTCACCTGGAGAACAGTTTCAGATTTTGCCCTAATTGGCAATGAAATTATTAATAACCTGAGTCCACTTCCAGAGCTGGCATATGTCTTTGACAAAAATTGACCACTATCTTTAATGATAATTAGCACCATTGTTAGTGCTTTCAGCAAACTGTAGTGGTCTGAGCGGTGTCATGAGCTGGAGCACCCATGGGTGCTTGGGGAAGGGCTGGCTGCTCCTCCTGCACTCAGTGTGCCTCGTTAATGAACAGGTCAAGACCATCCAGATCCATTTAAATGCTCCTACTTCTTGCATGAGAAAAGTACTGAGCTAATCCTGGGGAACTATTTCCCATTTTTATTCTTCTGTCATTTTTTAAGAAGTGTTTAGTGCCAAGAATATTTAGCACTAACCTTTTCCGATGTATTCCAGATGGTGGAGTCCCACATGAAACCAGTGTTTTCCTGTTAAATAAATGGGAAACTTTTACTTACCTTTTTTTCATCTGGCTTGAATATTTTTTTCTGTTACCTTGAAGAAAAATATTTTGTTCTGCTGATGAGGAATTTCTTAATGAAGCTCTGAGAGCATGGTGTGATGTGCAAATGCAACTTCTAAGGTACTGGAGGGGCAGTGTTAGAAACTGCTGAGTGGCTGAAAATGCTTTGTGCTAATTCACTTAGCTGCAGGACTGGATCTGGTAGTCAGAACTTCTCTCCTTTAGTTACTGTTTTACCCTTTAATTTCATCACGCTGTGTAGAGGCAGCACCATTTGTGCTATGGGAAGGGCTTGCATTAAGTGGAGGTGGAAGCCAAATGCACAAAATATAGTGTAAGCCAAGCCAATTTGGAGCTCAAGTTGTGTAAAAGGTATTCTTGGAGATGAGGGGCATAGCTGGCATTGGTTCAGAGTGCATCATTCGAGTCCTTGTGTCTTTCAAAAACTTTGTCAGGGTCTATACGTTCTCTTTGTGGTCTTCAGGATAAAAATGGATGTGTCGGTCTGCGTCTATTCACATGCTTCTCTCGAAGGATTTTGGGTGTAATCTGCCCATGTCTATTCCTTGTGGCCTCGCTCTTTGATTTGCTTGTCTCTCAGGGAGAACCACAATCAGGCCTCTACTTATATTTCTTCTCTGCAGTGCTCATGATGGTGCTCCTCCATTGAATGATTTTCTGTATTGCCACTTCATCCTCCAAAATTCAGGATTCAGAATACCTTGCTTCCAGAACCGAACCAAGGTGCAATGTCCTGAAACTGGCTCCCCATCATGCTGATGGTTATCAGTCATGTTTTCCAGTTAAGGAACTGTGCTGTAGGAAATTAATTCTCCTGGAGGATCTAACAAAGTTGATGGATTTACTGAGACATCAAGTCAATCTACTTGAGGTGCTAACAGCCAAGGAGGTTTCTATGGACTGCATGTTTGTGATAATGTGGTTTCACAGAATGGTGCTTTATGCTGACTGTTGTGGAGGGGATACAGTTTGTGTTGCTCTTTGGTGGAAAGAAGCAGAATGAGGAAGACTTGGGCAGCACTCCTAATGCACCTTGTGGTTGGGAATGAGTTTTTCAAGCCTGCTTTTTCAGTCTGCAGTATTACTTAATTTTAAATAACCTTCAGAGCAGCATCCCTGCTTAGCAGAACATATCCAAGCTAAGCTCCAGGTCCCTCTGTCTTCACTGATTTACAGTGAAACTCCAGTGGCTTAAGTGGATTTATAGTTCACTGAAACCCCAAACCTGCAAACATTTATATACCTTCTCAATTTAACACAGATGAATAATCCCATGACGCCTGGTGTTAGAGTTCCTCACAACAATGAATACAAATTGCACCCCTATAAAGAAGGTCGTAGCTGACACAGTATGCAGAGACAGCTGCATTCTCCCTAGAGAAGAGAGATTTGCTTGTTTTCTCAGATAAATCAATTGACTTTGCTGGAAGAGTAAACTCAGCAGGAGCTGTTCACGTGCATAAAATTAAGCTTTTGCACATTTTACTACATGGGGCCTTTTTCTGTTCTGAGATGAAAACTGAACCTTGAAGTTCTGATATATTTTGGTTCCTAAGTGTCTGACAGTAGGACTTTCTCATCCCATCATAACCCATCAGGTAGGATCACTGGACTGGTGTGTCTCATGGACCTCTGTTTCACAAAGGAGAGGATCCCAGTAATCCTCTGGGGGGTTCTTGGCATTTTTATTCTTTAGACCTAAGCTTTTACCACTTGACTTCAAGTACATAACAGAAATCTTAGTGAAAGTCTGGGAGATGTCTTCAGGACACGAGTCACCTATCCTGCCCATGTAGGTTCAGATAGATGTAAACCTTCCTCCCAGGTATTTGTCTAATTGGTGATTATAATCCAGTGATGTGGACTCGATGCTCTTCCTGAGCAATCCGTTGATGCGCTTCACTGTCCTGATTTTTAGAGATTTTCTTCATGTCTGCCCTAAAGCTGCTTTGCTCTCGTTTTAGCCTTTATTTGCTTTCCCATCCCTATTGAAAACCATGAATAGTTTAGGAGATGTCACTTGGAGATGATGTTTTCATTTTGAAAAGTCGCTGTCCTCTTTTCCCTCATGTTCTTATCCCTGAACCAAAATAACCCACTTCTCGTTTTTTTTTTTCCCCATAGTTCATATTTTATGGACATGCTGCCTGTTTTTCTCAGCTTTTTAGAAATGATAGCTGGGTAAGAAGAGATAGTGTCTCTAAGGGCAATTGTATACATCTGAATATGTGAGGAGGAGCTATACAGTAAGATTTGAATATAATTTCAGGTAACACCGACACAGGTTGATGACCGTGATTTCTTGTTCGTTGAGGTTACAGCAAAAGAAAGCATACAGTAAACACTAGAAATGGACGTAAAATAAACGTACATCTATTTTCCAGTGCTGTTAATAAGCATCATCCCACAATGTATTTGTTATAACTGATGAGTACTTTGACAAACAAGCAGTGGATGAATGTCTTCAGCCACTAAGTTTCTGCTCGTTTGCTGCGTTGGCAGGAGAGTTCCACTGTGGGTTTGAGGACGGTAACATTTGCCTTTTCACTCAAGATGACACGGACAATTTTGACTGGACAAAACAGAGCACTGCCACTAGAGACACAAAATACACCCCGAACACGGGGCCGAACGCAGATCGGACTGGCTCCAAGGAAGGTAAGCTCCAGCGGTGTGCGTGGTCCCCCTTGGGCTCCACTGGGGTGAGGGACCTGTCCAGGACAACCAGTTCAGCCAGCTACATCATTTGTCCTAATCCTACCAAGAATAAGCGTACTTCAAGGACTTCTAAAAGAAATTGCCGGTGCTGAGGCGTGTGGCTGGTCCCAAAGCACAACCCAATAATGGTGCCATTAACCATCTTGTATTGTTTCTGTTGTGCCATTTTCAAAGCGATTGCTTTCACGTTACAGTCTAGTGGGGAAATGTTCTGGCACATCTTGAAATATTCTTCTGGTTTATGTCACTTAAATTCTAACTTGGGCTCTCTCAGACTGTCACAATGAGATTTTTTTCTTGCCCCATTTTTACTTTGGGTTTTGCTAAAATGTGTAATTTTCAATCTGCTACCCCTGTTAACAGAAGCGTGCCATCTTGACTGCAGTGTATATTTGCATTTGAAAAGTCAGACATATTGTGCTGAATTTATCAAGTACTGCAGTAACTCATGCTATTTTATTGTATGCCCCCAGCTTGCACTACCAAAGGGGAAAAAAAAATCATACTGCATTGTGTTTGCTTGGTTGGATTGAGTAAATGCTATCTCAGTTGTTGGCACAGTCCGGGATCAGAATAAATGAATATTGTCTTCTCTCGGGAAAGTGAGCTTTTGAACATGTGATTGACATGGGCGGTGGAAAATGTTCCTTGAAAGGTTTCCATCAAGATATTTTCCCCTTATTTTAAAAGTCCTCCCTGCTCACTGCTTATAGGAACAAATTGCAACCTTGAGCCTGAAGTCTGAACCCCATCATAAAGTTTTTTTTCTTTTCTTGTGCATGTACAATGTTACATTGATTTGAAGTTGTTTACGAGTACTGACCTGCTAGCCCTGATTTTACTCTTGGTTGAAAACATGTCTTTGAAGCAATTGTGGTAAACACACGAGCTTAATGCAGAAGAAAGATGTCCCAGAAACCATGGTGTTGTCAGATGAATGTGAAAAATGAATTAAGATGATTGATAGCCCTGGTGTCTTCCTGCATGTATATGTGTTGGAATTTGAAGACTTAATGATTTCCATTTGGACTTCCCCTAGGTTTCTACATGTACATTGAGACGTCACGCCCCAGGCTGGAAGGAGAAAAGGCCAGACTTGTTAGTCCTGTTTTCAGCGTCGCTCCAAAAAATCCTTACGGAGCTACGAACACAGCCTATTGTTTTAGCTTCTACTATCACATGTATGGACAGCACATAGGTGAGAGAAAGCCAATGACCTTGTCTTTGCACTTTGGGAGAAATAGCAGGAGAAATGGCCACTTGTGTGAAAGAAAAGCATGGGAGGACTGCCAGCACCTTCAAGGGCCAGTTGCAACCCAAGCTAGCAAGAGAGGTGCCTGGTAGCATCCTAATTGTTATAAAACTCTGTTGTCCTCTAATCAGGACGCTAGCAGGAGCCCCTCTTGCAGCTGGGAAGTGTTCCACGCGTGCATGAAGTTCTGAGCATGGGAACCTTAGAGTGTGGAAACAGAAAAGGTGATATTTGCAAGGACTTTGCCCAGTACTAGCACAGTGCTTTGAGTCACTCCTTGCTAGACTCAGGATCAAGCCGTTAGCAGCAGCACTCCTCACGTGCTGGCAGCAGCACACGGTGATTTGTAAAAGCCATGAACAATTTGCTCACGGGCTGTGGGAGTGCATCTTTTCAAGGTGTATCCGTACGTCTATTTTTACTCATAGCTCTTTCAACATACACATTTAATTTCTTTGCGTAGTATGAAAAAAAAGTGTGGGAAAATATAAAAGTATAAACGATAGACAGCCAATTTTTCTAAATCCTGTAAATCCCTGTGGGGTGCTCAGTGCTTACCAGTGTGTCAAGAGGCTTTCCAGTGCCAAGCTAACCTGACTTGATGTATTTTTATATATATTTCAAGGGCAAACACATCCTCACAGTGCATTCTGGTGGTTGCTTCGGGAAACCTTCGCCTCCCTCCAGGCAGAGTTCAGGTTTTAAACAGAGCAGACAAGTTCACTTCGTTTTTTTGTCAGTTGTCTCTGCACTGCTGAGCATGTGAACGCAGCCCCAGGTCTAAATTCTCCTGGCTCTACGTTGCAGCGGGAGCTTGGCTGTTTGTTGGAAGGAAGCGATTGAGCCATGCCATGCTTTAGTGACAAAAATATAAACTACCCTGTATGGTCAAACCATACCATATACCAGACTATTTCTGGTATATGACAGTGAAGAGCAAAGTTACAGACATAAAGGCTCAAAGAGTTTTAAGATTGGGGTAAAGGACAAGAAAAACAGCCACGGAGTGACCTCGTGTTGGTGCAATTTTGGGTTTTTTCCTGGGCTACCTTTTCACCTGCTGTCTGTGTCTTTAGCTTTTTTTCTGAGATTGCCCTTTCTTATTTATGTGTAATTTCTTGAATCAACAAGTGTAATGCTGGCTGGTGAAAGAGCTGACCCAGAGGTGAAGGGGGTGACCATGATGATTAGGGCTTATAGTTACATCGGATTTGTTCGTGGCAATGTGGACACCTAGTTGTCAGAAACCAAAATTGCTCGATATCACTTTTCTTCTTTAATGTTAAAAAAACAGTTACCATCATTTTATCTTATCTACTTTTGAACAGTTAGTACAAAATTACTTATTATTCTGTCTTTAAAGAGCAGACTGGCAGAAAAATAGTAAATTAGTAACATCAGCCATGTATTTGAATGCGTGCTCATACATGTCTACTGAATTCAACATTTAATTCCTCATAATGACAAAATGCTATGAAACACATGAGAATGTAGCCTGCATACAAGAAATAAATGATGAAATCAGCAAATATATACCATTGGATTCCCCAGATGTGAACTCTGTCACTGAAATTGTTTACATGAGGATAATGAAAAGAAAAATGTAATGAGTGATGATATTCTAAGACTTCAATGATTTAAGCACATGATTATTGTATGAACAGATGAGGTAACTACTTGGATGAGTTTTTATAGGTTTGTAGTCTTGGAAATTACTTTGACTTAGGAAAGGGGTTGTTATAACGCAATAATTTGCCTGGACGGATCAAATCTGGTCATGACACAGCGTTTCAGATGAGGCAGCTTTGTGGTAAGGATGGCCACCAGCCCCCTGGGCTGCATCAGGCAGAGCGTGGCCAGCGGGTCGAGGAGGGGGGGATCCTGCCCCTCTGCTCAGCGCTGGTGAGACCCAGCCAGGGTGCTGGGTCCAGTGCTGGGCTCCCCAGGACAGGAGAGACAAGGGCTTACTGGGGAGAGTCCAGCTCAGGGCCCCAGAGATGATGAAGGGACTGGAGCGTTTATCATATGGGGAAAGGCTGAGGGAGCTGGGGCTGCTCAGCCTGGAGAGGAGAAGGCTCAGGGGATCTTATCAATGCTTATGTATTCCTGAAAGGAGGGTCTAAAGAATATGGAGCTTGGAGATGCTCAGGGACAGGGCAAGATGCAATGGGCACAAATTGAAATAGAGGCAATAGAGGCAATTCTATTTAAACATAAGAATTTTATTTTTTTTTTTTTACTGTGAAGGTGGTCAAACACTGGCACAGGTTGCCCAGAGAGGATGTGGAGTCTGTCCTTGGAGATATCCAAAATCCAATTGCACATGGTCCTGGGAACCTGCTCTGACCTACCACGCCTTGAGCAGGGGGTTGGACAGTATGATCTCCAGAGGTGCTTCCAACCTCAGTGATTCTGTGGGAAATATTTAATTGGTAATACTTTTTCCAGAAGAATTACATTTTATTAAGGATTAATTCCCTGTGGATAATTCTAAATCTTATTCCTAAAACAGATTGACTGTTTTATCACAAGCTGTTGGAAGCCTTGACCCTTCACCGCTGTTCTGGAATTTGCAGCCAACATATAGAAGGGGCTTGTTATCCCCATTTGGGAACAAGCGCTGCCAGTCGGGGCAGCTAACGGCTGTAACACGCGCTGCCAGCTCATCGATTTCTTCACAGGAGCAGGACAGGAGCTGCTAACTGAGACCTCGTATGTGATCTCTGTGCTGAAGGCTCTCTCTTTGAATAACCTTGAGCTGCTGATTCCTGACCTGACTTCACTGAAAATTTAAAGCGTCTTGCAGAGGAATTTGCCTTAAATTCCAGCCTGTTCCTTCTGAACAACGTGTTCAGAGAAGATACATGGCCATTAAACTTTGATTTTTCATCCAAAGTGCTGTAGCACTGCTCAGCAGACTTTGGTGCTGCAAATCAGCATTTCCACTGGGTTGCTTTATTCTCCCTAGTTACCAGTGTCCATAAGATTTCCAGGCAGTATTCAGGTTATTATTCCCATATCTCACGGGCAAAGGACTTTGTTTCCAAAAGAGTTTCGGTGCTTATCAAAATGTTTCTGCATTTCTGTCAAGGTTTTGGAGGATCCCTAATAAAATGGAAAATCATTCTGGAATCATAGAATCATAGAATGTGAGGGGTTGGAAGGGACCTCTGGAGATCATCGAGTCCAACCCCCCTGCCAGAGCAGGACCAATCTAGGGCAGGTCACACAGGAACACATCCAGATGGGTCTTGAAAGTCTCAAGAGAAGGAGACTCCACAACCTCTCTGGGGAGCCTGTTCCAGTGCTCTGTAACCCTTACGGTAAAGAAGTTCTTCCTCATGTTGAGGTTGAACTTCCTGTGCTCCAGCTTGCATCCATTGCCCCTTGTCCTGTCGCAGGGCACAAGTAAAAAGAGGTTGCCCCTTTCCTCTTGACACCCAGCCCTCATCTATTTATACACATTAATCAGATCCCCTCTCAGTCTTCTCTTCTCCAGACTGAAAAGCCCCAGGTCTCTCAACCTTTCCTCCTAAGGCAGGTGTTCCAGTCCCTTCATCATCCTCGTAGCCCTCCGTTGGACTCTCTCCAGTAGATCTCTGTCCCTCTTGAACTGGGGAGCCCAGAACTGACCGCAATACTCCAGGTGTGGTCTCACCAGGGTAGAGTAGAGAATGATGCTCTGTTGCTGGTGTGGGCTGGTCTTGGAGGCTTAGGGGAAAAGATACTTCATCCTCCAGTCTTAAAAATGAGTGACCCCAGTGACATCAATTTGTGAATGTGGCTGTTGCACTGTATTGAAAACAAACAGCCTACCAGTTTATCCAGCTCAGCTCTGTGCCTGCTGTTCAGGTCTTCAGTGTCTCTGGAGAGAGGCTGAGAATCCCTGTAGCGATAAGGAGAGGTACTTGGGAGGCTTTGCAGGGAGCAGAGCACAGATCTGAGATTAGCCCTTACGCTGTAGCACAGCTCTGACGAGATAAACACGGACCTACATCCCATGCCATGGCAGTTAGATTCAGAAAGATAAAGTGTTTTTTTTTTTACCTGAAATAGATGGCTCTTACTTAACAAGTCAGATTGTAATTCCTGACAGATCACACAGAGCTAACTCAGAGAGTGCTGGCTGCCAGAGAAAGTGCCTGCGCTTCGCCATGCATCCTTCAGAAGGAGAAGGTAGATTATCCCTGAAGTGTGAGAGAGAGAGAAGTTCCCGTTACTTGATTTGCAGCAAACAAGAAAATGAAGAGTCACTGTCCTTATTGTGTCTCTGTGTTGAGACATAAAGAGGTTGAAGTTCCATTATAGCTGTCACCATCTTTTCATTTGAATCTGTATTTCCGATTTTTCCATCTACACCCCAAAAAAAGGGGCATTTCTAATTGACGCTCCAAGAACAATAATTTTTCTTATCATTAGAGAGCTGTCACAAAACAAAACGTGGAAGCAAAACATGCTGTCAGAGCACGCTGTGAAGGCTGTTTGTGTTCACACAGTGGTGAGCGCTCAAAACGTCACCCCGGTGTCGGAGCCGGCGACGTCTCGGGGGCACCCTGCGTGCTCGGGGCAGGGTGCTGTCAGAGAGGAAGCTTTATTCCTTCGTTCACAGTGGTTGCTCCTGCCCACTGGTTCTGTCTGCTACTCAAGAGTCACTTCGTTGCTCATTTCTCTAGAGTTTGGAATAATTTGCAAGTGTTTAGATGAATTCTTGCTGAACACCCCTCAGTGTGAACCCTATAGCCAGCCCCTCTGCCCCCACAGCATCAGCTTTGCAAAGGCCACGTAACTTTTCTGGCAGAATTTCAAGGACAAGCATCTGTTGAAGGTGTAATTAGTTAAGTTTTCAGCGATGTTTCGGGCAGGTGCGTGTGCATATTTTGGGTGGGTACACCCATAGGAACCAACATGCTGGGCAACGACTGAGCAGATCTGAATCACAGAACCACAGAATCAGTCAGGTTGGAAGAGCCCTCTGGGATCATCGAGTCCAACCATTGCCATGACACCACCATGGCAACTAGACCAGGGCACTAAGTGCCATGTCCAGGCTTTTCTTAAACCCCTCCAGAGATGGTGACTCCACCACCTCCCTGGGCAGCCCCTTCCAATGGCTAATGACCCTTGCTGAGAAGAAATGCTTCCTAATGGCCAACCTGACCCTCCCCTGGCCAAGCTTGAGGCTGTGTCCTCTTGTCCTATCGCTAGTTGCCCGGGAGAAGAGGCCGACTCCCACTTCACTACAACCTCCCTTCAGGTAGTTGTAGACTGCACTAAGGTCACCTCTGAGCCTCCTCTTCTCCAGGCTAAACACCCCCAGCTCCCTCAGCCGTTCCTCATAGGTGGCTATTTTTGATATCTTAAGTATGACTGCTCTCATTCTGCTATTAATTTGGAGAAATTATGTGACATAGAGAGGCTGAGTATGCTGTGAACAATCTTAGATCTCTGTAACCTCAGCAGTGATGGAATTACATGCTTTTCATACCACAATTACTCAGTTATTCCGAAGAGCCCTGCAGCATGGGCTGTATCAGCCTGCACAAACAAGTGAAACCATTAGCCAGCAATTCATCCCTTGCTTGATATAGGCGTTGCTTTTTGTCTTTTAGAAAAATAGCATTATATGTAACTCTATTTTATAACTTTAGGTAGTCTTGTCTAAGACCCTCCTTTTTTTTCAGACCACAGACCCAGCACAGTTGTTGAAAAAAGTCTTGGAGAGCAGCAGGTGGGAAGGAAGGGAGAACTACAACTACCTGAAGGGAGGTTGTAGCAGAGTGGGAGTGGGCCTTTTCTCCCAGGCAACTAGCGATAGGACAAGAGGACACAGCCTTAAGCTTTGCCAGGGGAGGTTTGGGTTAGACATTAGGAAGCATTTCTTCTCAGAAAGAGTCATTAGCCATTGGAAGGGGCTGCCCAGGGAGGTGATGGAGTCACCATCTCTGGAGGGGTTTAAGAAAAGCCTGGACATGGCACTTAGTGCCATGGTCTAGTTGCCATGGTGGTGTCAGGGCAATGGCTGGACTCGATGATCCCAGAGGGCTCTTCCAACCTGAGTGATTCTGTGATTCTGTGATCTGAACTGTTGTAGCTCAATACACACCCTGCCCAAGAGCTGTTGTTGCTGTTTGGCAGAGGGCTGAGGCTGAGCAGCCGCTCGCTGGGGTTACTGGGCTGGGCTGCAGGGCTGCTCTAGGGAACCCTCCCGAGCATCTCCCTTCTTGCAAGCTCTTTCTGTTTCAGGTCCTTTTGTTTTACCCAGTAGTGCACGTGTAGGCAGAGCCAGAATGTCCTCGTTAGAAGCCGTGTTTCCTTTGTGCTGCTGCTGCACCCTCCCCTGCATTTGAGAAATAAAACGCTGCAGTGGGAGGCAGGTGGGAGACGTGGTGCCGCCCAGTCGCTCGGCGAGCATCACATCCCCCACCTCCTTCACAGAAGATGTATGGCCTCATTCTGGGCACCCTGGTGTAATAGCCGTGATGAGAATATTTGCTGCTCCATTACACGTTTAGCCTTATATTTTTCAAGGCGCTGAGTTTTGCTGTTGCTAGAAATAAGAACTTTTTATTAGCAGGAGCTGAGTCACTGTGCAGCTGCCTCAGATCTCAGAGGTTTCATTGCGAATATAATTTGTATGAGCTTCCCAGCTGCCATGCCTAGCACCCTAAAAAAACAGTAGTCTAGTGTGAACTTGGCTGTCTGAACTTTCTTGAATGAAGGCAAATGCGATGATTTACATACACCACTGCCCCACACATCTGCAGCTAACAGCGGTGGGCAAGAAAGAACAAAATCTCCAAACTATGTGAATTACTGAACCCTGATAAATGAAGTGGATGCATTTGCTGTCTCTTGCTGCACCAAGACAGTCTGATTTCTGGTCATGGTCTGAGACATGAGGTTAACCAGAGAGAAAGGCTCCTGAATGCGGACAAGCTGTTACCTGTTGCAAATAATGTCTGTGCTGGAACCAGTAACTTAATGGTCAGCAGTGGGGAAAGACCCAGGTCTGTGGGGTTTTTCTCAACAGTGAGGGACTTTACCAAGGTTATTTTAACTCAGAGGATTATGTTGGCCTTCAAAAATTCTCCTTAGCAGGAGTAAGGGCATCACATCTGTCTTTGAGATAGACTTGCCAGGCTCTATGGCACTTTGGTTGTGGAGTCTCCTCTGGAGACATTCAAAACCCGCCTGGACGCGTTCCTGTGTGATAAGGTCTAGGTAATCCTGCTCCAGCAGAGGATTGGACTAGATGATCTTTCGAGGCCCCTTCCAATCCCTGACATTCTGTGATTCTGTGATTAGTTAAATGATGTACAGAGTGAACAAGAAGTTGGACAGTCTTTATAAGCAAGAGCTCAGCATAAAGCAACTAAGCACAGAGTTCCCAAGTTTAAAAGTTTTTGAATTTACAACAAGAAACTCTCCACATGCGCTCAGACCTAGCAGAGGTCCATGCAAAACGGGCAGGGGAGTGAGCAGGGGCCTGCTGCTGTCCCCAGCCCAGCACCTCCGCTCCATCAGAGAGCCTAACCAATTCCAGTTCTCCACCTCTCTTCTAGGAAGCTTGAACGTTTACCTGCGGTTGAAAGGTCAGACCGCGATAGAGAACCTGTTGTGGTCTTCAAGTGGAAATAAGGGACAGCACTGGAACCAAGCCCGTGTTAATATAAACCCCCCAACTTCATTTCAGGTAATGGCTTGTGCATCGCACACCGGGAACGGGAGTGTTTGGTTTTCGAGTGGGGGCCTGTGTATGCTGACCCTTTCCTTCTGACACAGGATTTCACAGCTTCATTTCAGCTCTGAAAGCTGCTTTATGGACAGGTAATTGCTTTCCTTGCTTTAAATAGGTGAGCACCATCGAGCTGAATAATGCACGCTTTAATGGCAGGACAGCTATTAGCTTGAAGACAAAATGTCTTTCAGTTTTCAGAAGACGCTGATAGCTGATATAAAACATTTTTTTATTTCAGATTAGCAACTGGAATACAAAATTACTTCCCATGGAAAAAAATATTTAGGGTCCGTTGTACAGTGCCTGTGTTGGAGGTTTCCTGAAATACACGCACTTTTTGCAGAAAAAGGAACGATCTCTGAGGCTTTGCTGAAAGGTACAGCAAAGAGCCAGCCCAGAGCTCCTGCTACAGCCCAGAGCTCCTGGTACAGCCCAGAGCTCCTGGTACAGCCCAGAGCTCCTGCTACAGCCCAGAGCTCCTGGTACAGCCCAGAGCTCCTGGTACAGCCCAGAGCTCCTGGTACAGCCCAGAGCTCCTGGTACAGCAGAGCTGCACTCCTCCGTCACGAGACGCACACAAGTCCTGACAGGTTTTCACACATTTCATTTTTGGTTTGACAGTGAGATGCTGATAGACTATTACGGGCAGTTCTCATTCACGCTGTGAGCTCTTTGGAACTGGAGCAGACCCAAAAAGGAGCTGCCTCGAGCAAGCCCTCGTGTGTTTGAGGCTGGGAGCATCGCCACGGCGGATGGGAGTCACAAGCTGTGCCCTGCCGTGTGATGTTCTCCAGGCTCCTCTGTCCCTTCTCTGTAACCCCCAGGTCCCCTGGGGGAGATAATGGCTTTTGGGAAAAAGAGTCACTCAGTGCAAGTCAAAACTGCTCTCTTAAACATGCAGATTGGGATTCACTTTGTGGGTAATTGCTGATCCTGACCCTTTGTTTCCATTTCCATGGATGAGAGGCAGTGGCAGAAGAGAAATAATTTGCCATACGTGAGCGCAGAAGCATTGCATGGGGGGAAAGTAGAGGAAAATTGAAGGAGAGGAATATGTGAAGTACAACGTTACACGGTGCTTGAGTGGAACAAAGTGGCAGAATTGGGGAGGAAGAGTGCAGCGAAGAGGGATACGAGTGTTAAAGTACATTCAGAGCATGGGGCCAAGTACAAGGGAGCTGAGCAGAGCGGGTGAGTTCTCTGTTGGTGAAGTCAGGATAAATGCAAGAAGTCTGAACAGCGAAGAAGAGAAAAAGTATTTAGTACCCGAACATAATAAATGGAGTGGTAAAGGGAGAGTTACCAGGGTCACGTCTGCTGCTGGTGCACCTCCTCTGCTTGGCTATTTTTCACCTTTGACATTGTGTTTAAAGGCTTCAGCATAAAATGAATGTAAAGCCGTGAAGCTCTGCACAAATATAACAAATAAATGTCGGAGCGGTTGGAGCCTTAAATTACGTTTTTAGCAGCTCTTGCACAAGCAAACTTTATTTTCCATTTAGGAGTGTAAGTAGGGAAGAATATAAACCTCCCAGTTAAATTTAAGGAGAGTGAATTGAAGTGAATCTTTGCAGTAAAACAGTACACTGACACAGGAATTAAAACTTTTTATAGGTTAATTTATATGGGTCCAAGTGCAGCCCAGATTTGTTTTATACCTTCCCAGTCCCTATGATTTATAACAAAGCTTCTGTCGTGAAGAACTGAGAGGAATGCAGTGCTTTGAATCAGAAAGTTGCATAAAAGCTCTCTTTGATGCAACTTTCTTATATTCTAATTTATATTCTATATATTCTATATTCTAATATTAACTTATTAAGTATTTTTAAAGAATAAACACCAAAAAGGAGAGCACGTGGAAGTGATACATTGCACGCTGGCATCTAGGAAGGTGTCTATTTTAGTTCAGATTTGAGCAGGAGCATCGCCACCGCCTTCAGCTACACTTTCTTGACATTTTCTTGCGTCAAAGGCATTTTTGGCCAAAGAGGGACTGATCTGCCCTTAAGTAAGTGTCCCTGCTGGACCACGGAGATTTTCAGCCCCTTAGAGGGCGTGTAAGGGGCTTACATCCTTGTCATCACGCTGGGGACATTCGTGAGGCTCCTCTCTACTTATGAGGAGACTGACCAGGAAGGTAAAATCTGCCTGAAATCCTGTTGAAGAGGCACAAGCTCAATCCCCTGGAGACCCTGGGGATAACTCTGGGGGCACTAGAGGGGCTTATTTCCATTTCCCCTGTTAATGGCCTTTGCTCTACGCGTAAGCCCCTCTATTCTCCAGCTAAACGCAGTATTTTTTAACAACAGCTTTGTAAAGTCACGGACACGCAGATAACAGGCTTGGTGGGATGCTGGTAGGGGGTTCTGACCACCCAGGCCCTCCTGCAGCCAGCTGGGATCCACAGGCTGGGCTGTGCTCCATGATGCGTGATGAGCATGTGGCCAAGCGGGCTAACAGCAGCCCGTCTCTGAGGCCCATAAAATGCACTGCCAAATGCAGATTTTAATTAAATGCTGGCCGTTGTATTTGTGTAGAGTCCTTTTGCCTGGAAACAGTGTTTTTCCTTATCAGGAAAGATTTGACTTTAAACTCCGTTGCCTGGTTGTACGCCTGCTGCCAAGGAGCAGGAGGGCAAGCTGTGCATGGGGGAGAAGAGAAGACACTTTCCTCTCAAGCTGAATACTTCCCATCGTGAGAGGTAGAGTCGAAATCTTGTCAGAGGGATAATTACCTGAGACACTGTTTTCAGACAACAGGGTAAATCATGGGAAAACTTACTCTTTCCCAGTTACAGTCCCCTCCTGCATTAATATCCACCTCGTTGTAGTAATTAACCTACAGCGTCGCACTTGAATAAAATACCGATGGAGTCTCGTTGTGGTATGGTCCTTGGGTGATACTCATCCAGCTGGACTCGCTGCCAGACCCCTGTGATTTACAGGGTCATCTCCCACTGCCCTGAGTGATGGTCACTCGTCGTTTGGAATGGAAGGGATTAATTTCAAATGAACTGTATTAACGAGCAAAGAAACGTTGGAAGCTGCCAAAAGAAGAGGCTTGGATCTGTGTCCTGCTGAAATCAGTGACAACAGAGCCCATCCGAGTGCCCCAGACATCTCCCTGATGCAGTTAAATCATTATGGAGTGTAAATTAAGTATTTTGCTCCAGATGGAATTAATATTTTTTTTCAAATTGACTCTACCCCCAAGAGTTAATGTCTCCATTAGTGCCACAGCATGCCCTTATAAAATCCACTGAATTTCATGCATATATTGTCGCAGATCAAAGTTAAAAAACTTGTCATCTAAGTTAACCAAAAATATTTCAAAGGACTGAGGTGTGGGGGGGGAAGGGAAGGGAGAGATAACTGTGCAAATGGCGCTGCTTGGGAAATGCATTCCTTACATAATTCCTTCATCTCTTCAGAAAGGCTTTGAAGTTTTCTAGTGAATAAATTTCTCACAACACAGAATGAATCCACTCTTCTACAAAGCTAATTAAGCAGCCGTATGGCAGGACAGCGTCACATTGGGTTTGGGGAAGGCGAGCGGATAATTTTGTTTCTTTGGTACAATAGCAATCCGTAGCTAATTACAAACATCATGGCAAATAATATTACTGACCTTGCAACAAGCCACCCATCTCCATCCAGGCACCATTTCCCTTCCCAGGTGTAGCAGTTGGGGTTTCGGACTAGGAATATTTGGCAGAAAGTGATTAATAGGACCCTGAAATCACAGGCATCCATGTAGCAGAGGTTAAAGTCTTAAAGAGGAATAAAAACTCTACCCTGTCCATCACAAGGTCCTCCAATAAATATGAAACCATTCCTAGAAGGGATCAAAGCTTCCAGACATGATGATGAGCCACTAAAAGGGGAAGGAGAGGAGCGGGGCTGTCACTGTCATCAGTTCCTGCCATGGAAGGAGATCTGGGAAGTTAAAATCCACCGATGTGATCACAGGAGATCACTGTGGGACCTCAGGGGATCCAAATCAAAGGTAGTCCCTTCCCAACCACTTGTGATAACTTTAGCTTTGCATTATGGGTGAAGGGACACCAACCCAGCTCCTGAGAGGTTTCTCCCAGGTTTTCATGGGTCAGGAAACATCCCCCTGGGAGAAGGTTGTAGGGGGACAGCTCCTGTCCTCCTCCTGATGACAGGGAGGTGCCGAGGTGCCGATGAGTGAGCCCGATGTGGGAAATGAGGTGGGAGGGACTGGTTGGGTCACCTTCAAGAGCCAGAAACCTCATTTTACTGTGGAGTTTTTCTGGCTTGTGTGTTTTCCTGCAGTCTGTGGTCGAGTGGATGCTCATTCCTCCAACACCTTGCAGATGCTGTTCTTCAAGCTGTGCCTCTGCCGCTCACTTCAGGTGGCAGGAGTTCCTGGGTAAAATGCCCCAAATCTCTTTAAAACTTTTCCTCCATTAAATCCTGCTCTTTGCTCCAGGAATACCATAATTACATAAATACACACGTTGCAGTTAGCGTAGTGGCCAAGCTGACCTGGAGACACCAGGTAGATGGCTAGGCAGACCACTAGGCAGATGACCAGCAGCTCTGCTATTTTTTGGCTCGTTCTGAAGTGTAAGAGCCTCCATGGCTCACACATCCTCTGTGTTCACCTCACCGGTACGTGTGAACTCGGCTGCGTTTTTCTTCACCATACAAAGGGTTTGTAACATAGTCCAAACTCGTTGATGTAGTTTAATGCCGTGCAAAATGTACCTGAACATTTCCCATTTTTCACCCTCTGAACTGCTTGTTCTTTATTTTTTTTTTGCAGCTCATATTTGAAGGGATCCGGGGCCCCGGCATCGAAGGTGACATTGCAATTGATGATGTATCAATTGTGGAAGGAGAGTGTATGAAGTCGGACCAACCGGCCAACAGTAAGTGGCTCTTCCACGTGTTTGGGAGAGCAAATTGCTTCTCGTAGTTATGAATTTGAGACACCTTCTAAAATGGGTTTTCTCCAAGAGAACAATATATTGTTTGGTTCAGCTGGAGATGCTTAAAATGAAAAGCTTTCCTTGGAAGCAAGCTCTGGAGTCAAAGCATCTTTGCTTGGATAGGAAGACGCTGGTTTAGCAGCGATGCAGGTGAAAGGCTGGTGGGCATTTGGCAGGGGCGAGAGCAGTGGGCTGCGCTCTGCGGAGGGGCTGGGCTGGGCGACTGTGAGTTGATATGGGCAGGCAGATAAAAGAACATTAAAAAAAATGTTCAGAGGGTCCAAACAACATGAAATTATTGAATATCAGTGTTGCGATTCCCTGTGGACCTTGTTTCACCCCTCCACCCCCATGTGTGCATTGTAATACAGACCTCAACTATACAGCCAGGAGGTTTTTTACCCCAACATCTCCTGCCTCATTCAGTTGGCGAGCAGTATTCTCGCCCCCCCTTTGTAGGAGGTGACCTGGCAGAGCGCTGTCCCTACAGAGAGCAGGGCTCTGCCAGGGGAGGTGGGTGGCACTCGGTGTGACAAGTAGAGACAGCCCAGGTGAGCACCACCCCGTTGTCCTCCCCAGGTCCCTCCGCCTTGGTGTGCAGGACGGGTTGTGGTGGCTGAGCCCTTTATCTTCTGAGCCTTGTAGCAATGCTGACTGTGGCTGGGCAGCTCTTTAATTCTCCCTTTTTTCCCACTTTTTGTAGATTTACGATCAGGTGCTGTTGGGACATTAGCACATATACGACTTATCCCAGTTATCATCCTCATGTCTGTCTTAAGTCATCAGAGGTGACCTTATCCTGGCAGAGGCTACAAAAGATTCACCAGGCACTGGCATGAAGAAAGAGTCTTTGTAAAATGGACATTTGAAAACAAACTACCAAAGATTCCTCCACTGACTGACTCAAAAGTTAAATAAATACATAAATTAAAAAAAAAAATTAATCAAAAAGCACTGGGGACATAGAAGGCATCACGGGAGTGTAACTCACTACGAACCATGCGTGAGAACGAGCTCTGGCCTAAGTAAGGAAGAGACCTTCAGGTGCTTTTGTGGTCAATAATGAATACAGCATCATCTGGTTGAACTCTCGGAAAAGAGCTATAGAAACCCTTGTCAAAGCACAAAGTCATGGCTGGTTTTGTTTCAAATGAATAGTTTGCTTGTTACCATGGAAACCTAATGGCCTGCCAAAAAAAAAAAACCCCCACAAAAAAAGGGGAAGGAGAGAGAGAGGAAATAAAAACAAAAACAGAGAGAGAGAAACACCTCGCTGTAACCAGGGTACGTGAAGAGCTGGCATTCATTTTCCCTTCCAGAAGGTTCTTAGTATAGAGTTAAATAACTGTAGGCCCTTTCTACTTTGGCTGTCACCTCCCCTAGAGAACGACCCTGAATCAGAGCTGTTTTAAGACATTTATGTTTCATTTCTCACGGCTATGCTTGATAACTGTATGCTGTCTCCTTTTGCATGCATTACGATCCAGGGGGTGCGACCTGGGCTTACACATTACACAGGCTTATCGGGGTTTGCTTGCGGCCACTCGAACACCCCTCTCCCCTCCCCAACTAAGTCATCTTGTTCTAAGGAAGTGAAGAAACCAAACCACCGTCTTTTATAAATTGCCATGGAAACCAAGTGCCTTCAATGAAACAAGCCTGATTTAAAAAAAAAAAAAAAAAAGAAAAGAAATAAAATATAATAATAATAATTTCAACACAGAAGCTTGCACTGCTAAAAATGTGGTTTGTGCAAACTATTTTGTAAACAAACTACGGAGCCGGAGTGTGCAGACTGCAGGTGACGAGACGAAGCCGCTTCTGGAGATGGATGGATGGACCTAAGCTGCTGCGTAAGCCCTTTCGGATGAGATATGTGTTGTTTAACCTTCCAGACAGCCATGGCCTTTCCGCTTATTATCCATTAGAAAACACCTTCCGTTGGTCCTGGGAATGGGAGCAGCACTCTGTCGTTGTCGTTGTTGTTTTTTTTTTCAGGTTATCAAGTGGGTCAACCAGAGGAAAAAGGTTGTTCAGATACGCTGAGCGCAGAAGGTGGTATAAAACACAGAAGGGATTTTCTTACTCTAACCTCCACTCTCAAGGCAGGCGGTTGGCCGTGGCGCTGAGCGAAGCGCCCAGCGTGCCGTGCCTCTGCCCTGGAGCCAGACTCTGTGCACATCACCAGAGATTATTTTGTTACTGTAGCGAAATTAAAAAAAAAAAAATTTAAAAATCCACTTTTACAACAAAAAAAAAAAAATAAAAGCTGGACAAATGGTTTTGAGCTACCCGAGCACGTACCGTTAGCCAGCCAGTTTTCCACTGCGTTGTAAAGCTCCCTTACAGTTGGTTACGACAATTTGAAGATCTTTTTCCTTAAATTATCTCAGCTTTTAACTTCATTTCAAAAAAAAAAAAAGACTTTTGTCTAAAGAAGAGTATTATTATTATCATTATTATAATTATTATAATTATTATTATTATTCCGTGTTCTCTCGACACCCTAGGATTAAAAAAAAGAACCTGATATGCAAGTAATTGGAGTACAAACATGAAAACAAACAAAGAGTATAATATTTGCAAATATGAGTATAAAAAGCACAACGAGATGCAGTAAAACAATGACAAGGCTTGAGGTTTTTTTTATTCTGTAGAGAAATGTTTGTGCAAATTCAGTAATTCAACTGAAGAGATAATTTTACAGCTATGTTCAATAAAGCCTCTTTCCAGGTAAGGTATGCCCAGTGGTACGTGTGTTTGTTGAGCAATGTGCCCCTGCGACTGGGATGGCTTTGGTTTTCCTTTGATAAACTGGTGTTGTCTGAAGATATAATGGTCTGTACTGGTGATGCTCGGGGGCTGGAGCTTTCCGAGGATGCTCCCTGGTTTGTAGGTAGTTTGTGGTGTCTGTCATCCCCCCGCACAGTGGTGGGAAGGCTGCTCGGAAGGCAGTGGGAGCTCTGAGTCTGGATGGACTGTGAGGTTTGACACCCTTAAAAAAGAAAAAAAAGGCAAATTTCCCACTGGTAAGCACTGGATTTTAATTGTGAGCAGAGGATCAGGTCAGGTATGGCGAGACCTTGATGCAGATTTTTTCTTAGGAGGTTGGTATGTCTCCTAATTCAGGATTTGTGGAAACCAAACCTTCCCGTGTGTCCTCCCGCTGATCTCTCGTGAAAGCCACAGGACTGCAGGATCATCTGAGAGGCTTTTGGCGTGACTGGCTTTGGAGGGGCTGGCTTTGCCCGAGGCATCTGGGAGCCCTGCCAGAGGTGGCTGCGTGGGGCTGTTTGCAGCAGGCTCTCCTGTTGAGTTTCCTACTCTGTCTCTGACCATTGTGCAATCTGGGCGGCTCCTTCTTGCTGATTTTCTGGTTTGAGCAGCAGCTGCAGCTCCTGGCTGCAGCCCCCACGAGATCCCCCAGCTCGGGGACGGGCGCACACGCTCTCGCTTCGCCACGCTAAGCTCATGACAAACCTCATCCTACTGTATTTTATGACACCCAATTTCACTGTCCTGATCAGATGAAATGGGGAATATGGAAAAAAAAAAGAGTGGCAATCTGTCAATCATTTTGAAGTAAAACGTGGAGCGTTCCATTTCCTTTAAAAGATTTTCCTGGTTTTCTCTTGAATTTATACCTTCCAAAAATAGACTCAAAGTAAACTGAAATTGGGATGTCCATTGATCAGCACAGAAACATCTTCGAAGCGCCGGGCAGAGCTCCGGCCACAGGGCTGACAGCAGCGGTGTGACGAGGGACTCTGCGGGAAGGGAGGATTTGGGAAGCACCTTGCCATGTCCTCTCATGCTCAGGCAGCTATGATGAAGACAGCCTGAAGATAATGAAATGGAGATCGTGCTTGCTTGTTTAGAGCCCAAGCTAAGACTGCAAACTGAAATCCGTATTTCCTCTTTGTATTTTGATTTTTCTTTCCCTTGGTCGAGGACCACGTTGAGGATTTGATAAAGGTTTTCAATTGATGGCCAAAGACCCACAGACATCTTCTTTCGGGGCAGGATAATCTGTTTGTCCTGAAAAGCCCAGGTTTGTGTGTGAAAGGAAATTTATTTCCCATGCCTGTTTCAGTTTTACTCTGCTTGGGTGCAGAAGAAGGTGCCAAGAAAAGCTGGTTTTCTCTTTCAGATGTTGGTTTAGGAGTAGCGTTATCTTCCTCTACATTCCCAATACAAGCCACTGAAAAGGCAATGGGATTGTACTTTGTCTGGGCCATGAGTAAGAAGTACAAACTGAGACATGTATTCCCTAGTCTTGATTTTTTTTTCCTTTTTCATTTTGGTGTGAAAATGAATGTAGTATTTGTAAAATTTTTGGACTGACAATTAGACAAAGGGAGTTTGAACTGGAGGCTCTTCTATGAAATCTGCTAAGCCCTGTGATTCAGTTCTTGGGTATCCAAGCTAGTGATGTTTCTGATGTATCTTTAAACTGGACATCAAATACATAATTGTGGAAATCATAGAATCATAGCAGCAACTCCAGCACTTGGCTGTTGGGATCAGTGGCCATGGTTTCTGTCGGGGTGGCTGTGGGAGTTAGCTGGGTGTTCCCAAGGCAGAGGTAGGTGGAGCCCATGATCAACTTTCCAATTTTTTTTAATTCTTTCTCAGGATGATCTGGGAGAATAAGGACATTATTGGAGTACTCTCCTTTCATTGCCTCCAACAAAGTCATCCAAGTTCATTTCTTTGACAAAGCACATAGTTTGAACGTGAAATCCCACATACAATTGTGAAGCACTTTGATCTCACTGTGCTACCAACTCACCACTTCTCCAGCCGGCTCCAGCCAGGCTTGGATCCTGGATGGGACACAAGGCAGGATAAAAGAGCAGAGACTAGAAGGGGGCAAACACGTTACAAATAGCACTACAAATGCACAATTATGATTTGAAGGCAGGAGCAGCTCCTTGAGAGCCCATCAAAGTGGCAATGGCTTATGTGATGAAGGCGTTAACTAGTGGAGGATAAGGTCTTTACACCAAGCCCATCTCATATCAGCCAGTTTTTGGAGACTATTATCTAAGAGTGTGCTACTGTCATACCCACAGAAATCCTTGGAAATGTGAAATTTCCTCTTAATTTCAGAGAGAAACTATTGGTTCACCCAAACGAGATGGAGCTGCAAGCTGAGAGTCCCTGAATGGCTGCAATCCCCACGCACAAGTACTGACTTCCACTGATGCCAGAGTGGTTTCCTTCTTGACACCCAGTGCTTGAATCTCTGCTGTATTCACCAGTGTAAATGGTGTCATTTAGTTTGAACAGCTTTTGGGGCAATTGGTATCCCCAAACAAAGTTGATCAGTTAAAACATCAGCTTGTTGTTCAAGTTGGGTTTCTCTTTTACTGCCTTGTAAGGTCAGTGAAATCCCTTTGGAGTGAGTAGTTTAGTCAGAATGATCAGATTTTTTCCACCCTTAGTGGAAGAGGTTTACCTGGTTTTATTTTTGGAGGGTTTACTTGCTGGTAATGTTTTTCCATGTATCAAAGGATAATTAAAACTCTCTTCCTCCCCAAGAAGAACTGTGATCCGTTAGAAGAATGGCTTTCTAGAGCAGTTCAATAAAAAAGATACAGTTTGGTGTTATAAGCACTCTCTGCCTATATATGCTAATAAAGAGATTGGGTGCCATCTGGATTAATTCTTCTATTTTCCCATAAAACTATAAAAACCTATAAAAAAATGTTATTACATTTCAAATTCTTTTTTTTTTCTTTTTTTGCAAAAAAACAACACCACAGGAGCGAGCTCACTCGTTTGTGGCTGCCCCACCACGATGCCAGTGTCAGTCTCAGCAGCACAGAAGGAATTAAACCAACACGTACTATTTAATTTTCCTTCATGCAGAGGAGCTTAGCGACCCACAGCTCACGTGTCCCTAAACCCCTGACTCTGGTGTCACCCCGTAGATCCCACAGGAACACGCCCTGATACAGAATCACAGAATCAATCAGGTTGGAAGAGCCCTCTGGGATCATCGAGTCCAACCATTGCCCTCACACCACCATGGCAACTAGACCAGGGCACTAAGTGCCATGTCCAGTCTTTTCTTAAACCCCTCCAGAGATGGTGACTCCACCACCTCCCTGGGCAGCCCCTTCCAATGTCTAATGACCCTTGCTGAGAAGAAATGCTTCCTGATGTCCAACCTGAACCTCCCCTGGCCAAGCTGGTGTAGGCAGGGAAAGATGCTCTGCAGGACTTGGGCTAGGGAGGGATGTGCTGGGCACACCTGCTGCCAGCCACCACCCACCATGCCCCTTCTTGCAAATTCATCAATCTTAAAACCAATTAAAAGATAAAAGAGGGAGGATGTGTTTGATTTTTGCCCTCTGTGCTGCTCATAAGGCTGTTGCAAAACCTTGTGCTGGGAGGTCTGCCACCCCCATTCCTGTTGCCAGTGTAGAAGCGTTCATGGCCAGATTAGCATCATTTGTTCTTGTGCCAGCGATGTTAAACCATATTCTCCTCCCTTTCTGGTGTTAAGCTCCTCCCCCTCTGTACTCCCAGACCACCTTCAGGTTCTCCTTTTGGCTGTTTTTGGCCAGGCTACACTTTTTGTGTCTCTGGGTTAGAAAGGATATATACTAAAAAATAGGAGCTTTTATTAACCCAAATGCAGGATATTTGGGATAGTACATCCTGGTGTGACTTACTAAAGTACGGTATAGTTTTCCTTTGTATCTGTCAGGTTAGGGAGCTTGAACTATGAGCTTTATGTTATGGGAAGGATGTTGTATTTTCTCCCCAGAACACCACATCCAAGTCTGTGAAGACGTCATCACACTTACACTTGAGTGCTTCTGGAGAGCAAGTGTTTCAGAGGTTTCAGTGGTGACCCTAAGACTTTCCTTTAATAAAATATCATCTTATCTTACCCATACCTCTCAGAGAAATATTTGTGTTATCATGAGACTACTCAAGTGAGAACAAACTGATCAATGACACTGTATGAGTGGGGAGTAATTCCCTCCTCCCTGTGTGCCCCTCCTCAAACACCCAAAACCATCCAAGTTCAGGAATGAGCTCCCGGTCACTCAACACATTTTGTAACTCACTGAGAGCAACCCTAGTACTTTAATTATAAAATCTGTGTCAAACACCTGACAAGAAGCTGAAATATAAATAGGATGATTATGTTAGTGTTCCCTCTGTAGATATGTCTCCATGCATTCTGGTATCCTCACCTAACATGGTCTCTCCTAGCTGGTATGACATGGTCAGGTTGAATGTCACCTTATTGGACCCTACCAAGGACCTATGACAGGTGACTTGCAACCAATTTCCTTCCATTTCTATTCTCTGTAATTTTTTTTTCCATTAAGAAAGAGACTTGAATGTTGGCAAGTGCTTGGACAAATGAATATTAATGTAGCTTTGCTCACAGTTAAGGTCATGGTTGACAGCTGGAGAAATACCACCGCCGATTCCTCCAGATCCAGGATCTTTGCATGTCACAAGTCTTCGCCTTCTGCAGACTGGAGGTTTGCGGTCCTCTGCCCATAGGGAAGAAATAGGAACACTGCAACAGCCACGACTGTAAAATCTATTGAATTGTTTTTGACAGATATGACCACAAAAGAGATTGGAGAAACACACGTTACTGCGAGTAAGAATTAGCAGCCTCAGCACCTTCTCAGGAAAGATCAGATGCGCTTCTGCTTGCACACTACCAACTGCAAAGGGAAAAAATCTGTGTGTTTGTGTGTGTAAATACTATATAAATAACTGTAATTGTATGTATTTAATGTATATATAATGATTATTACATTTTAACGATCTCAAGTATTGTATATAGCCAAAACTTGGTCTCTTATTTTACTAGCACACCCACTGTAGATTTATTTTTTGTCATTGTTGTTAATGTATCTGGTTAAATTACAAACTGGTCTCACTTTTACCTCAAAGGATATATGTTCTTTCTGTACATTTTATAAAGAAAAAAAAAATCACTCAGTATTTTTGGTTACCTTCTCAATTGCCAGCAGTATTTTCTGTCTTTTCCTCTTTGGCTGCATGCTGCCTTTGCTCCTGCCCCCCCAGATCTACTGTGGTGAAGAGTGAGGGCAGTTGGGAGGGACTGGGGTTGGTGGGCAATATTTCTCACTCGATGTGTCCCTGCCTTCCTGAGAGATGTAAGGAAGGAGGACTGTCCCTCCCCATCCCATTCCTCCACCGTTCGCTAGGTACTGAAAGGTTTTGATTAGACCATGAAGAGGCCATGCCACCCTCTTCTCTGCTGGGGCCTTCCCTTGCTTGATGCCAGCAGAGTGACAAGGTTTTACCCAGCTCTACGGACAGTTGAGGGTTGAAGTCCATTTCTCTGACTCTCCATAATGCCCAAACACGATCCCTGGGAAGCAAAACAAGAGAAACCTGTACGAAGATGGATGTGCTGGGCACACATAGCTATCCAGCGCATCTCTACCTTTGTTTAATGGTGTGGTGTAGCACAGCATCTCAGATTCAACCTGGACCTTATTGCATGATAAGTCTGGATTTGTCAAGGTCAGTGGCTACGTGGTCCAATGTGGAGGTTGCCCATCTGGACCTCATCAATGGTAGGGTTGATGCCCGTGCTCTGCTGCAGGTATTTCTATTTCTTGTCCAGCTCTTCTGTTGTGACTGCAGTCTGGGACCAGGAGCTACCTCCAGCTCTGTGCACATACAGCACGGTCAGGCACACTTTTAATCAAGGGGTTTCTACAGTACGGTAACGTGAAGAGTTAGAAGAGTTATTTCTTCCTGAAGTATGGTATTAGCTCATTTAAGAACATGAAGGCTCCAGGTTTTGAATCACTGTCATTTAATAATCTGTACTAGTATGGGTTACCGTTTTTTACATTACTAGTTTGCTGTAGGGCTACCCTTTCTAAAACATTAGGTTACAGAATCACAGAATCAACCAGGCTGGAAGAGCCCTCTGGGATCATCAAGTCCAACCATTGCCCTGACACCACCAAGGCAACTAGACCAGGGCACTAAGTGCCATGGCCAGGCTTTTCTTAAACACCTCCAGAGATGGGGACTCCACCACCTCCCTGGGCAGCCCCTTCCAATGGCTAATGACCCTTGCTGAGAAGAAATGCTTCCTAATGGCCAACCTGAACCTCCCCTGGCCAAGCTTGAGGCTGTGTCCTCTTGTCCTGTCGCTGGTTGCCTGGGAGAAGAGGCCGACTCCCACTGCACTACAGCCTCCCTTCAGGTAGTTGTAGACTGCACTAAGGTCACCTCTGAGCCTCCTCTTCTCCAGGCTAAACACCCCCAGCTCCCTCAGCCGTTCCTCGTAGGTCAGACCCTCCAGACCCTTCACCAGCTTGGTCGCCCTCCTCTAGACTCGCTCCAACACCTCAACATCTTTCTTGAAGTGCGGGGCCCAGAACTGGACCACTCGCGTGTGGTTCCTTTTGTGGCTATGTTGTGTTGGGTTGTGTGGAGATAAACCTTTTTACCACCCTTCAGAATTAGGAGTCTATTTTTACTGTAGATGAAATGAATCTACAATCTACATAAATAAAAGCACGCTTCGTTTCTTGTTACATTTTGCAAACGCTGACATTTCTTTGCCCTTTTCAGGTACAGTGGTTGCCTCCATCATTTTCTTGATTAGATTTGTGACTGTCAGCTGTCACCTTTTAAGCACATGTTCAAGTTAATTCACAAGATAAAACTCAGAGTTTCCAGACAAGTCTTGCTCACCAGTGGCTTCCACCATAGACAGTGACAAAGGGCAACACACTGAAACTCACAGCTTAATAAAAAAAAGAAACGTGCTGGTCTCTTGTTTTTCAGCTTAAAAAATTCCACTATATCTCGTTGGATCTCACAACCCAAAACCCTTTCTTCATGTCCTCATCCGATCCTTAGGATATTCAGTGCTCCCACTGATGGGCTGTGTGTCTTCATTTCAGGCACACTGATCTACTTCCCCTTCCCCTCATGGTAATTACGTCTTAGCTCCACGTTGGGCCACGAGGAGATCCAAGGGCACATACCATGGAGTATGAACACAGCCACTACTATATATATTGCTGTTAGAAGTATTATATATATTATATTTACACCCCAGCTGAGTAACCCACTATCAGAGGGGCTCTGTGTCATTGCCCACAGTTGCCACCCTGTCTCCAGTCTGCCTCAGGGACCAAGGCTTGAACCTCACTGTCCCCATCCCACTCGATCCCATAACGGTTTGTTGAGCTTGGTAAGACTGACACAAACATCTGGGCAAAAATGTTGGATTTTTGGCATTGTTTTCCTAACAAAAAACACCAATAAGTTTGTTGGATAGATTTCACCCGACTTTTGGGTTGTGGAAGCTTTTTATCTGTGGGAACAGGACCACGTCAGAGTAAAATTAGCTGGGACCAAGTGGCAAGCCTAGCCTCTAAGATAGACTGCATGTATAGGTCAACGCTTACTCCTAATCAGCTGCTTATTTCTGTGGAGTTGGTGTATTAGTGCTCGGGATGTGAGTGGCACAGCATGTCGAGCTGCCAGGACTGTCAGAGCTGTCTCCCCAGGGAAAGCTTTTTAATCTTGTAGGAAGTTTTTTTTATGTGTTGCTTTTTTTTATTTGTGGCAAGAGGAGAGGGGTGTATTTGCAAGGATTAAAGTATTACTGTAGTGGCTCTAGGCCTTCCACAACCCCCATTATTTGCTCTAATCCCACCAGAATACAATGCTTCTCTCATATTCCTTAATTACAGAGTGAAAATTAATAAAAAATAAGCTATAAAAAAATTACATTCTAATGAGGGATGTAAATCCCAATTTATTTTAGGTGCAGCAAAAATTTCTGGTTCTGCCATGTTCAGTAATACTTGACATTTTCAGCCTAACTCCTCAGGGAACAAGGCTTGCACAATCCTCCTGGGAGTCGTTTTGTCTATGTCCTTTTGTTTTAATAAGCCCCGAAATTTTTGTCCCATTTCAAATGGGCTTGAAGAGTAGTTGAGATCACAATAACAATTCATTTATCTAAAGGTGGGGATTTTTTTGGCAAATGAGCCACCAGGTAAGGATGTTTTGTTACTGCTCCTTGAGGAGAGTGAGGCTGTAGGTGGAACCTACATGGAAAAGGTGAAATCTCTTGGGTTTATATTATTATTTTTACTATTTACTTTTTTTTCCTATTTATACTATTTATTTACTATCATTACTCACAGTCCAGAGACTTTCTACCTTTGCTATCTGCGTAGTGGGGGGCAGAAGGCACCATGGAAGGATTCAAAGAGGTTTTGCATGGAGGGAGATGAAGTAAAACCTCTTTAGCCTGGAAAAGAGTCACTGAGAAGGGATGTGACAGAGGTCTGTTAAACCTAACAGGGTATGGAAGAGAGGTGGGAATGATCATTCATATTTCTCATAATGCAGAAATAAAATAGAATAAAATAGAATAGAATAGAATATTTTCAGTTGGAGGGGACCTACAACGATCATCTAGTCCAACTGCCTGACCACTTCAGGGATGACCAGAAGCTAAAGCATGTTGTTAAGGGCGTTGTCCAAATGGTTCTCAAGCACTGACAGGCTTGGGGCATCGACCACCTCTCCAGGAAGCCTGTTCCAGTGCTTGACCACCCTCTCAGTAAAGAAATGCTTCCTAATGCCCAGTCTAAACCTCCCCTGGTGCAGCTTTGAGCCATTCCCATGCATCCTATCACTGGATAATGGGGAGAAGAGCTCAGCACCTCCCTTTCCACATCCCCTCCTCAAGAAGCTGTAGAGAGCAATGAGGTCGCCCTTCAGCCTCTTCTCCAAACTAGACAAACCCAAAGTCCTCAGCCACTCCTCACAGAACATGCCTTCCAGCCCTTCCACCAGCGTTGGTGCCCTCCTCTGGACACACATCCTCCCCTTCCTTGCTCTCAACGAGCAAAGGCAAACAGTGACTCTTGCAAATGCAGTCCAGGACTTGGACCAGGACATTCACACTTAGAAACCTCTTCAGGAGCTCTCCTCAGGCTGATGAACATCTGGTAACAGACAGGCTTTTCTACCCTGTATGTCCTCCTGGTTCTTCCTCTGGTTATTATCATCTCTGCCACCTCTCCTTCGATGCTATTCTTCCAATTCCCTCATGAAACACCACTGATGCTCTCTTGCACCTTCACCTCATTTCAGCAGCCTTGGAGAGACCCTTCCAAGGCGTTAATAATGTCCTTAGACTCACTTTTCCTTAGAGAAGGTGAGTAATAAGACAAATACAAATCGTATTTTGCTTTAAATGACAAAATGTTCAAAAACTCAATAATAAATTGTCTGCATTTCTAATAGGTGATAATTGCATCCTGTGTGGAGGCACTGAGAGAGACCGACTGAGGCTTAAATAGCCTCTAAACCTCTTTCTAATTGTCATGATGGGGCTGGCTGCTCACTCAGCAAGAGGCTTCTCAGTGCAAATCCCATTCCCTGCTGGGTTTGAACACAGACGAATACTAATATGGAGCTAATGCAGGGGAGATTGACCACTTGAAAGAAAAGAAAGTATTTGATTTGATTAAAAAAAAGAAATCAAGAGCTCTTTTTAATTGAACAGACTTTTTTTAACAGGATAACTCGCTGAAAGTGCAGGCTGACATTTTCTATTTGATTGTCTAGAGAACATCTGGGCCAGCATCCCTTCGCATGGTGGGGAACGGGTGTCACTGGGTGTTTGGTCGATACTGGGTATAATGAGGCTGCCTGATGGGAGGACTGGATTCAAATTTGATACTAGTGCTGTTACCAGTAACAACAGCGTTATAATAATGATAGCAATGCTCTGTGGGACATAGGAGCTGTCAGGAAGAGAGGCAGTGGCTGTCTGCGTTAGGTTTGACTCTGGATAATGAAGACTTAATCATCTTTCAAAAAATAAAGGAAATTAGGAGGATGCTGTGATTTTTACCTGTCATTGGGTCTTAGTGGATAGAGACTCCTCGCTGTGGGCACTGACTATGGGCCTGGGTACAGTGATGTGGGCTGGTGGGTGGCTGTGGGTCTCGTAGATGTCCCAAACCTACGTGTGAAAGCTTGCATGCCAGGAACTGACTGTGAAAGCACTGTTTTGGGCAAAAAGTGCTTTGGATGCTAGAGGACCACACATCCCTGCACATGTCAACATTGCGAGGGTTTGAGTGCTAGTGATAGTTACACCGTGCAGTTTAAAAGGGCTCCAAGTATTTCTATAAGAGTTTTAATACCAGACCAAGTGCACTTCACCCCGCACTTTAAGAAAGATGTTGAGGTTTTGGAGTGAGTCCAGAGGAGGGCGACCAAGCTGGTGAAGGGTCTGGAGGGTCTGACCTACGAGGAACGGCTGAGGGAGCTGGGGGTGTTTAGCCTGGAGAAGAGGAGGCTCCGAGGTGACCTTAGTGCAGTCTACAACTCCCTGAAGGGAGGTTGTAGCGCAGTGGGAGTCGGCCTCTTCTCCCAGGCAACTAGTGATAGGACAAGAGGACACAGCCTCAAGCTTCACCAGGGGAGGTTCAGGTTGGACATTAGGAAGCATTTCTTCTCAGCAAGGGTCATTAGCCATTGGAAGGGGCTGCCCAGGGAGGTGGTGGAGTCACCATCTCTGGAGGTGATTAAGAAAAGCCTGGACATGGCACTTAGTGCCCTGGTCTAGTTGCCATGGTGGTGTCAGGGCAATGGTTGGACTCGATGATCCCAGAGGGCTCTTCCAACCTGATTGATTCTGTGATTCTGTGATAAGAAACTAATGCAGATGTGCCTGGTTTTGGATACTTGGATTCAGTGTCTGTTGAAAAGGTGACTCTCCACAACTTCTCACCCACCCTTCATGGGCAAGAGAGGAGAGAAAAGCCTGTCTTGCCCTGAGCATGCTCTGAACGTGTGAAGACTGTGATTATAATCAAACATTATGTCTCATGGGTTCAGGCAATTGCTTGCAGGTGCCAGGAAGGAATTCACCTCCCAACACAGCTGCTCACACTCGTTCTGGCTGTGTTTGCTTGCTGTTAAGTTGAAGCAGCAGAGATTTGCTACAGCTGGAGATGGACAGGGTGGCTGCTCTGTCTAGATGCCTGCTGGATGGTTGTTGGTCATATTTGCAGGGTAAGCTGGCATAGTTGCAGGTTGTGCAGGTGGAACTAATAGAGATTGGTTTGTTCTTTCCTGCCTTCCTCCACAGGACAGTCTGGCACGGGTCATTTATTCAATTCCCTGCCCATGCATCCACGTCACGTTGGTCTCCTGTGACACAGAACAGCTTATCCTTTTGCAAAGAATGAAAGGTTTCCATTTCCTTACTGCCATGAGCGTGGATATAGGGGTTTCCAATGAAGTTTAATGATCTGTGACATTCAGGTTATGATCTAGGTGATCTAAAAATTTAATCTGCACTTAAACTCTATGAATTTTGTCTTAGTGTAGCTACTAGCCTCAGAGCAGAAGTAGATTTTTCAAATGAGTAATCAGGCAGGATTTTATATTTATTACGTGGTTAAAGGCAGAAACATTGTCAGGCAACATGTGGTGCCTTCCTGATGGTAACTCAGCCTGTTGTAGCCCTGTAAAATGAGGCTCTACCTAGCTCGGACTTCTCCGTGTATCTAATGCCAAGACTTAAATCTCACAAATCCACCATCCTGCCCTGGGGATGGAGAGACAGACAGGACTGGTGTTTGTAAAGCAATTGGCAGAATTTGGCTTTGGAGACAACAATATTTAGGTGACCTTGTGTGGAGAATTTGATTGCAATTCGTCTGTTTCCATGAGCTGCTGCCATCTAATGACCAGTATGTCTCATCACAGCATGGTCAAAGCCGAGCCTATGAACACTAAATAAATATGGCAGTGGCTGTCAAATTTATTGGGACTAGCCCCATCATGCATTCCTCCTCCTTCCTCCACTCCCTCCTTGGGAGATCGCTCTTTCTCTACCCATCCACTATCTTCCATGCTGCTACCACCGTCTCTCCACCTCGTTGGACATTGGGAGACATTGAGGCTTGAAGCAACTTGAGGAAGGAGGAAGCTCAAGACACTGAGACATTTTTTGGAGCAGATGGAGTCTGTGAAATCTGTCCCAACAGACTTGAATGTTCAGGGAACAGCCCAGGAAGCCTCCAAGTGAGACGTCTGGCTGATCTGGGGAGGTTGGCTGGGATGCTGGAGTTGAGGGCAAGGACAGGGGTCTGGAGATAGGAGCTGGGGTTGATACTAAGATGTGTCCCTGAAGGGAAAGAAAGGGCTGGCCAGTGCTTGGGTCCTAGGATGGTACTTGGTGATCAGGCTGCTGACTGGCACTGGTGCTGACTCGCTCCTCCTGGCTGATCTGCCCATGTTCCCTGTGAGAAATGAGCACCAGCAACAGCAAGAGGCTAGAAGGGACTCTGGGGTGAGGTTGCAAACCCATACCTTAAGCCAGGACAGGATGAGACTGACCACATTCCTGCTGTCAGCTTCTGCCCTGATCCAGTGAGAATGTTGTGGTTGAATTCTCAAGGGCTTCATCTGATAGAGGTTTTTGGCAGAAGATTCCAAAGTTGCAATGAAAATAACCTCTGGCCAGATACAACTTAGTCCTGGAGTTGCCTGTGCATACTAACCATGTCCCTACCACCACCCCTTGCAGCTTTTGCACACCATATGATTTCTGAGCATGCCAAGAACCTCTGGAGTTTCAGCAGCTTTAGCCAGGCTTTTATCCCTAATCTCTTCAGGAGATCTGTGGTGTGCAGCCATAGTCCATGCCAGCAGGACCCTGCTCCTTGCAAACACAGCAAAGAGGGGAACAGACACTTTGGAGCTATGTGCCTCTCGCAGAGCCCCTCCTGAGCATGTTTACACAGCCTGAGCAAAGCACAGGATCCTGCTCACTTTGCAGGATGATTATGTGAGTCACGGACATACTCCTTGGGACAATGACGGTCTCCTCAGCAAAGGCTGAAGAATTGGTACTTCAGTAAAACTTCCTTCAGTTTTATTAATTGGATTGAATTATTCCTTTGCTGATATGCAGAAGACCGTATTTTCTTGCTTTGTCATTCCTAATGAAAATCTTCTCACATCTGGGACATATATCATATATCCAACTGGCATATTTAATGCATTTTTTTCTAAAATATAGATATATTTTTTATTTAAGATGAAAAATTAATTGAACAACCAATCTTCCTGCTCCTGCTGTTGCTCTATGTAGTGAAATTTAATTTCATTACTAAAAGTACATGTTCCATTTCACTTTTTAAGAGGTATATTTATTTTTCTAATAAACTTTAATTTTAATCCCTTAAGGAATATGAGCATATTGAGATCCAGACTAAATTCTAAATTTTCCTTTGAGTTGTAGACATTAGCCAGAATGTATTAGATTTATTGGTTCTTTTGATTAACCTTAAAGGAGACAAGACTTCATAAGTAACCACCTCTGGAAACATTTTTCTTTTTTTTTTATGTTAATCAGTTTTCCAGGCACACCTCCATGTGCTGGCTGTATTGCTCAGGTTTCTTTTCATCTTGGTTGCTTTAATCCAATGGAAAACTCATGTCAATTCTAATTATTCCAGCTTTGGGTGAGTCTTCAGAGTCCTGCCAACACCCATTATGCTCCGCTTTGAAATAACTTGGAAAATGCAACTGAAGTCCTTAATCCTGCCAAATTTCTGCATATGCTCAGTTTTACTCGACTAATCCCTTGGAAGTGAGCACGTTCATGTACTCATGTGCCTAAATCTCTGGGACCTGGGAGCTTAAGGCTGGATCCATCAGGCTGCACACTTCAGAGAGCACCAAACTGTTGACCTGACCCAACGTAGGTCTAGAAAACATAGTGCAGCTTTATTGGAGCTTATGTCTGGATGCAGAAAAAGGCATGTTTTTCTCTCTAGTGCTCCTGAGACAACAAATCCTGCTTCTTGGCTGTGTTTTTGCTCTCAAGATCCCTCTGCCTCCAGTTGTGAGATGAATCCTTGCTGAGAAACTCCAGGGTCGCCATGCTTTTGCTATCCAAAGGCATCATGAGCAGCACTCTAGTATATCCACCATTTTCTTGACTTACCTTTCTATATTTAGGACCAGATGCAGCTGAAATTTGTGGTTTGGGTTTTCTTTTTCTTTTTTAATCTCTCTTTCTTTTAAGCCAAAACTTATTGCTTATTCTTTTTCATCTAGGCAGAAATTATTTTGAATTCTTTCCAATTGCTGTATTTGAAAAATTCATTCACATGGATTATAATTGATATCTGAGATTTTCATTTCACATACAAGAAAGCCAAGATTATCTCCTGCTGAAAATCACACCTGACTCCAAACGACAAGACTAATATGAGCCACAGTTCATTACGGGAGATGCAGTCAAGGGCGGAGGGGAGAAATGAAAATACTCCAGTAAGAAATTTTCATGGAATTCCTGGACTGAAATACTGGGCTTAGACTACATCTCAGCATCTACCTGAAAATTCATTTATGTGCTTTTCCTTGGGGAAAAATAAAAATAAAAAGACCAACAAAACAACACACTAGGTTTAATCTGGATGAGAAAAGAGAGGTTAGTATGGTTTCCCTCAGCAGTGTGTCCTTTGCTGAGCAGGAGGTGTAAGAAGGTACAGTGGGAATAAGGAGAGGAATAGATGCTTATTCCACTTACCAGTAGAATATGATTTCCCAGTGAAGAATGCGTTGACTTCCTTAGTGCAGAAATAAACTATGATTCATATCCAAAAAAATGCTCTGGGATTGTTAGGAAATGTGTCGACACAAGATGGACGTAACTACTGGGGTCTGCTCAGCACTGATTAACAGCAGTCTGGAAAGTTGTGTTCAGTTTGGGGCATTACAACCCGGGAAAGAGCCAGAGGAGCTGGACATCCTACAGGACACTGCCATGAACGGAAAGGTGTTTGAACAACTTGGCCTTTCTCCTGAGGATGAGTGTGAGAACTGGCTTTGTCTTGCCTGGAAGAGAGGTGATGGAAGGGGATGTGATAAGCCTTTTTGGCAAGGAGGTATCAGTAGACATCGATGTGGCCCACACATGAGCCGGGTGACCTGATGATCCCCTGAGTAATGGTGATCAGTTGTCCCAGTTCACTGGAGAACAGAGATTAGTAAGGCTGTGAATCCTGTAGCATCTGAGAGCTTGTTATAAAAAAATTCATCCCCTTTCTCTGCCTGTGTCAACAGGAAAGCACGGGCTGGCAGGACTACGGTGGGCACTGGAGGTGAGATTGTGTCTCATGAAACCATTCCCAGCTGTGACAGTGAAATCACCAGGATGCCACCTCGATGGAGAGGTTTCCTTAGGAGCAGATTAGACCTGGCATGGTCCAGGGGCACTTGGCCAAGCCTCAATGCAAGAGCTGTGGTGGATGTGTTTGCTAGTTGTCCTGGTTTCATTGGATTTGGTTTCAGTTTGGGGCCAGCCATGGTGATCAGGGCCATCAGCAGGTAAACCCAGGCCAGCTGCCCCAGGCTGGCCCACAGGTGTGTTCTATCTCATTAACAATCAAGTTCATTATAAAAGGGAGGGCTTGTGGGGAGGGGTGGGGCTATTTTTGCTCTCCTCTTTTCTGGCTTCTCTTCCTTCCTCATGGCTGATGATTGCTATCCCTGGACAACCTGCTGCAGCTCTGTAGCTAAGTATACTTTTGTGTGTTTTGTGTTAGCATTTATTATTGGTTTCTTTATTTTATTAAATCTGTTTAATTTCAACCCAAAGTCTCCCTCTTTCAACCCAAAGTCTCCCTCTTTCAACCCAAAGTCTCCCTCTTTCAACCCAAAGTCTCCCTCTTTTTCCCAATTTCCTTCCTCAGTTGGGAAAGGGATATTGGGTGAGAGAAAAACTGTTATTGTTTAGCCCTGGGTGCAGGCTAAATGAAGACCCCAGTCAACTTGAGTTATGTACCCTCCACCCCAGAGGTCCTTTTAGCTGATTTGACAATGGTGAGGTGCATGACCCTTCCCCAAAAGTGGTTTGCTGTGATGAGGTCTAGTTAGGAGTCCTCTAAGAGATGGGAAGTCAAGGGAAGAGGGTTGTTGGAAAATGCTAGTAAATAGTGTTGAATTATTCCTTAGGCTGTATCAGTCTTAATTATTTTTAGTGAAGAACTCAGTCTGTGTTTCCCAGCCAGGTCCTTGAAGGGGATTTTCCCATGCCCTTCTCCAGGGCTTTGCTTAGAGCTCTTTAGGAGGTTTGGTAATAAATCTTCAAACTAACAAATTTGTAATGAAGAGTTCAATGGCCGTATCCTAGAGGATATATGACCTGTGAATGGAAATGGTTTGGTTTTCCTCAGTGTAAATCAAGGTAGCTCTTTCTTGCGTGAAAAATTCTCCATTACTCAAAGAAAGAACAACAAGAAGCATTTTCAAGGCCAGTAAGCCACTTAAGGAGACAAGTAGGCATAGCAGCTCATAAAAGATGCCCTGGATGTTTTGCTGATCTAAAGATATTGGGAACCAGCCAACTAGCTGAGCAGCAATTATTTAAGAAACTGAAGAGCTGCTCTTCCTTTTTTATATTTTTTTCCCCTTTCCTGAGAGTCATAAAGAACTAATGATGAAGAAAAAGGGAAACCCTCATTCAAACACACGATGTGTCCTCAGGATTTGAGGAGTCACCCCTGTGATTTCCTTCAGCTGACCACTTCCAGCTGGTCCAAATTTTGTCTGCAATCACTTCACTTTAATTTAGGTGGAATACAGACAGTCTTCCTTAGGTGGGTGCTTTCAGTTTCGCTGGGGCTGAGCTTCCTGAAGAGTGAGTCCTCGTGGGATGTTTTAGTGCAAGTGGGGTAAGTTTTAACAAGAAATGATGTAACTTGAAGCAGAAATTCAGAGCACTGTAATTTGGTAACTTTTATGTCAAAGGTCTCATATTTCTTCATCATCTTGGAATTCCACCTTATAAATTGTGATTAAGACATGTCTTCCAGAAAGGCGTTTAGGCTTCAATATTTCAAGAGACTAAAACAAAACATATTCTCTGGCAGCTGATCTTTACAGTCAATGGCTCTCACCATTAAAATGCTGTGATTTACTTAATTTCTTATTTTATCAGGTTCAGATGGGAATATCTGGCTATGCTTTACCTCCACTATGTTAAAAATATCCCTTCTGTTGTATGTTCTCACCATGCATGCAAATTTTAATGTGTCTTGAGTCTCTCCCATTTCAATATTATTTCTGGGCAAACTAAATGGTAGTCTGTCATTTTAAGGTGGCTTTGGTACAGAGCAATTATTCTATGACTGAAACACAAAGAGTCACACAGCCATAAAATCTATACAAATCAGAGTAGGACCAAAGTCTCTGAGAGGGCAAACGATTTAGTAGCCGTGAAATACTGAGGAATACGTGAAGGATATGGTTACAACTACGTCTGCCAGCTGCCAGCCAGACAGGTAGTTTATTCACTCTATCTACTTGCAAATGAAGCCAACAGAGCTCTGAGTGTCTGTATTATAAATGAGAAGAATTTAAATTATTTATAGCTCTGTGTTTAAGAAACCATTGACCAGTTAAATCTGGGATCTTTTCTCTTGTCCTATAACTCTATGGGTAGACACCATGGTATGCCTTTAATCAGGGGACAGGGATCTCAGCTGTAGCCCAGGTCTATGCTGTTGCACCTTAATTTTTTGAGGTACCTGAACTATCTTGCTTAAAGCTAGGTGAGGTAACTTCTGCCTCCACTGGACTCTGGACATATGCAGATTTCTAAAGAAAATTATTGTTGACCTGCCAGATGAGGCTCTATAATTTACCTATAGATAAATTCCTTTACCTGTATGCCCTGGCTAAAAAGAAGTAAAAATATTGTTGAAGAGCTGAGCTGTCTTTCCTAATAAAGCACATTGTGAATGAGTCACAAGACGAAATTCTGAATTTAATTGATGGATGGCTAGTATCAGCTTCCTATATTATTAAAAAGTCCTAACTCCATCAAAGCCCCATATACCCATTACAACTCAAATGAGAAACTATACATTTGTGAGCCAAATCTAAAACTGATAATCTATTTTATTGTTTAATAAGCTTTCCTTCCAGGTAAGAACTATGCACTTCTGCATGCTGGAAATCAGCTCGGTGTCTTGTCTGGTTTCATATCCTGTTATGAACTGTAGGAGATACAGAAAGAAATGCATGAGGGGTAAGCTGAGGTGTGTACAGACTAGGTCAAATCAGTTTAAAAATATCAAACATTCTTTCTTTGATTTTTTTCTTTCTAAGGTAATACATATACAGAAAGAGAAGGAAAACATTCTGGAAAGATAAAAATACCTAATCAATGATGTTGGAAGAGCCCTCTGGGATCATCGAGTCCAACCATTGCCCTGATACCACCCTGGCAACTAGACCAGGGCACTAAGTGCCATGTCCAGGCTTTTCTTAAACCCCTCCAGAGATGGGGACTCCACCACCTCCCTCATGATGCTGAAATCATTTAGTGGCCCTTTTATGAAATGGTTTGAATGATGGGGTCACTGCTCACAGAAGTGCCTTAAGACAGAAAGATCTGCATTCCCTTGCAAAGTCCTGTAAGTGAATTAAATGTGTTACAGATGCTTTGGACTGTCCCCTGTGGTCTGACAGCAAAACGTTCATGGTAATCACTTGCAAGTCTGCATGCGAGTGTTTGCTCTGTGCTGGCAACGTTTGTTTTACTCGTACTTAATAGCTGAGCTGTTAATGACCCAAGTACATGCTTCTTGGCAATTTATGTAGTCTTACAGTTCCTGGCTGACTGCTTAAGAATAGCAGATTTCTGATTTTTCTCTCCAAGGTGAAGTTGACCTAAAAAAGAATTTATCTTAAAAGTGGTAATCTCATACTCTCCAAACTCTGAATGGTGATAACTTATGTTTTATCTCCTCCTGACTATATTGTATTTATGAATCTAGCTAACTTGATTTAGTTTTTAAAATTTAACTACCACCTTGGCAAGGTTATTTTTTTGTGCTGTCAAAATAACCAATGGGAGTAGCCTGCCCAGCACCAGAATGCTTTAGTGTTTAAAATACATTTAATAATAATCTGTATTTCTTTGAAAAACCTGAGTGTGTTACATTAAAAACAAGATCAGTTGGTGTGACCTTCTGACTGCAAGAGGTAGAAAATAATATCTCTCTCTTCATCTTCCTTCAAACTTCTCAAGTCTCATCCTTCCTTCTTGCCCAAAAGAAGCTGAAGCTGTAATAGCAGAAAGGGAATGAGCTGCAAAAATTAGTTTCTCTGTATGACTTGCCCACATTCTCTATTAATAAGAAGACTACACACAGATATTCCAATACACATATAAATGCCATAGATTTTTCTTTATGTAGATTTTCCACTCCATTTTTCATTTTTGTCTTTTATCATGGTCAGTTATGTCTTTTGTCTGTTTTTTCCTGCCTATGGATACAGGATCTAACACAACTGGCTCTGGATGCTGAATGCTGTGCCAAGAAATTTTACTAATACAAATAAGCAGCACACTGTGTAAATATAGTTTGCCTTGAAATCAGGCAATTAGTTTGCTAGGAAGTTTTTCATTGTTTTAAAAAGAAGTCAGTAGACAATGTGACAGCAAAGTGACACAAGCAACATGATCAGCAATCCTGTCCAACCTGAGTTTTAAGAGTTTATTGCCTTGAATGTGGTCAGTCTGCTTCAGGCTTCTCTCAGTGGTCAGCTCTTTCCTTGGTCTTTCCCTCTCACCTCCATGGAGTGATTTAGCACACATCTGCTGGTTTTACTTAAAACCATTTATCTTCTGGTGTCAATGAATTAATTAGATTTTTTTTTTCTGCTACCCAGTATTCTGCTTGACCGAGAAGGGCAAAATGTTTTATTCTTTTCTTTTTAATTTTTTTTTAGTGGTACAACTTTATTGTAGCTACATGCTTTTATTCCCATGAGACAAGCAGACAGCAGCCTCCTGGTGTGTGATCATCAGCATTGCTGGTGATATGGTGATGACTTAACTGTGAACTTGATGAAAAATCACTGTGTTGAGACCACACCTGGAGTGCTGGGTCCAGGTCTGGGCTCCCCAGGACAAGACAGACAGGGACATACTGGAGCCAGTCCAGCAAAGGGCCATGGAGATGATGAAGGGACTGGAGCATCTGGTACAGCCTAAACTGGTTCCTCCACTGGATATAGTTCTAGAAGCAACAGGGTTCGCTGTTGATATAGTTGATGTAAACTAAGGAAAGGATTAGTTCCACATAAATTTAGCTTAAAAAAACCCCATCTGCTTACCTAGGCTTATGATGTCATTGCGGAATGTGAGAGGCATTGCCAAAAAGAACATTTAATTTTCTATTTTGGGCAACTATGGCAAAGTGGAATGAGCTGCAAGGAGGTAACTGGTGCTTTCATTACCTCCAGACAGAAACTGGTCTGAAGTGAAGTGAGCCAACGCCAGCCTGAGGATTTAGCTGGACTGGTCCAGTTCAAACCCCAGCTGTGCTCACACTCTGCAGTTCTGCAGCCTGTGACAGGCCCTGGGAAAGCTGAAAAGTGCTAGAAAAGTTAATTCTTCATTAATGATGATTTACTAGTGCAAGTACATAAATAACTTGCTGAATTCTAATAGAGTTTGTAATAGCTGCTGTGAAGCATAAAATAGACCTGCACTGGGTACCCCATATGAAAACTGTGTCCTTCTGGAGACCAGTCTGTGCTTCAGTGAGACACGTTCCCTGTTCTTGTAGTAATGTCAAGGAGTCATTTATCAGAGCTCTTTGGGTGCCTTTAATTAATTTATCCAGTTTACTCTAATTGTTGATGTGATAATCTGTTTTGGGGTATATTTTCTCTATCCATTCTTGAAATCCTTTATCCTCCTTTTTTTCCCCCCCACTTCCTTTCATAATTTATTTAATGAATTGGAATATTTAGGTCTTTTACACTGCAATTATGTCAGTGCAAGCTGACATTGCTGTCTCTTTCAGCAGAGCTGCTAAACTTTAGTCAACAAAATGACTATGGAAAAATAGATTCTTCTGTTTAATCTCTGAAAAACTTTGTTTTCAAGTACATATCGGTATGAACTGTTTTCCTAACTACTTTTTGGTATGGGTTGAATCAGGAAGATGGATATGTCATTTATAACTACTTGAAATTGCTCTGGATTGAAATAATTTCGTCACTGACTGTTCATGGCAAGCTGGATTCATGCACTAGGGCATTTATATATTCTGGAAATTTCCTAGGGACATCTTACTAGTTAATTACAGCCCAGTTCCTGTCCCGACTAACAAATTGCCTCTATTTTGTTGAATAGTACCTGTGTGCATAGTGGACCTGGATTCATTCCCTCCTCATAGCAGGGCTGGACATGGTCAGGTCAAAAGCTGAAAAAATTACGCTTCATTGTTTTCATTTTCAAAGGGGGATGCAGGGTTACACTCTTGGTCTTTGAGGGTTGTGTAGAAATATAGAAAGATTTTGTGTGGCATGCAAAGAAATGATAAAGTGTTTTACTCTGGGAGTCTTTTCCCCTACGTGTTATTTTTGAAATGCAGTGGCTCTGTTAAGTGAAATGTGTGAAATTAATATGAAATCAGTGAGAAGTAAGTGAAATCCCCTGGTGATGTGCTTTAAAGGTGACTGTCCTCTTGAATACCCATCCTTTGCTCAACATGGAGCTTTCCTGTGAGTCCTTGGGTTATTTGCCATGTCCCTGGGACAGTAAATTTAGTGTTCAGGCTGCCTGGAGAAAAGGCAGAACTTCATTCGTGGAATACCAGTTCACTCTATCCATGAATTGAGATCACTTAAGATTAAATGTTTGCCTTTTTACTGTGCCTTTAAACAACATGCTCCCATATTTAAAAAAAAACCCAAAAAAAACCAAAACAAAACACCAAATAAAACCAAAAACCACCAAAAAACCTTCAGGCTTAGCTCTGCTTTTGATTTTTATTATTTTTTTTTGATTCTGCTAGTAAAAATGTGCAGCGATGGTGCATCACTGACAGAAATTATGTCTCCATGCCACTGGTCAGTGCAAGAGCAGAATCAGACTTGCGTCTTGTCTTCTGCTGTAAGCTATTTTGTTTTCCTTTATATTGTAATAAGCAGGTATAAATTGCTTTCCTTGTAGTGTATTTAATAGTCTGCAGCTAAGGAGCAGGGGGGAAAAAAGGAATTTGTTGAAGTGACCACAAAAGCTAAAAATATTCTGAAGCCTGTGGAAATTAACTCACCCAGGCAGTTGTTGAAGTCCATTTAAACACTATCTGGTGGGTAGAGACCTTCTGGTTATCCATGACAAAAGGCCACAGCCCTCAGTTGTGTGATCATTTGGACTAATTTTATTGATATTGATTGATGTCTTTCACCAGTGGAAGGAAGTGTCAAACCTGCCAAACAAACTATATAAAGAGAATTCTGTTTGACACTGGAATATTTCATCCTCGAATATGACTCCATGTGCTGCTAACATCATACAGGGTGCAGCTGAGGTTGTTACTGTAATATGAATTAGTACCTTTCACTCTGTAAAAATAAAGCATCCATTAAAATTAGTACACCGTTAATACTAGCATGTCTTTGAGGGATGTGGCTGTATCTGTGATCACCTCAAAAATTTGAAAGTTGTACTGAGCTTAAAATAATACAGGTCAAATATTTTAGGGGAAAAAAAACCCTGACAGAGCACACTCCTCACTTCTCCTTTGTGGCTTTTTTTTTTTTGAAGACCTAGAACAAAAAGCAAGAAATAACTTCAAGTATGTAACTGTATATTAGTTACAAATTAAATAGATTTTCATTTCTTCATTGCTTCTGCTGCTTTACCCTTCCCAGTTGGCCAAGTACTTCAGAGCTAATCTGAGGGTCAAGGTAACTAGAAATTTACTGTTAGAAGTGGAAGGAGTAGCACATCAAAAATAAAACTTTGCTGTGGGTTTGGCTCAACCAGTCAAAAAGGAAGATGATTTTCTCCCCTTGACAATGTGCCTTCAGAGGAGACATTACAGGAGCACTTTGGGGAATGCACCTTTGCTCTCACCCCAGACAGAAGAGAGGTGGTCTCGGAAGAGCTAACAGCCCTGGTGGTTTCTGCTGGTGTAGTTGTGTTGGTTTGGCCCATAACACCTTCGGTATAGCCCAGGCATCACTGTGCAGAAGCAAGAGTGATGCTTCGAGCTGCTTGAAGTGTTGTCTCTGTGGTCTCACTCTCCTGGCAGGCAGCGTTAAAACAGATGCTGTGTCTTGTGGGAACAGCACTGGGACACAGAGACCTTCAGGGGCAACAGCTCTGTTTGGACCTCAGAACACACAAAATGATTAGCAAAGGGGGAATTATTTCCATCACCTAGTAGATATTATAGAAAGAAAACCGCTCCCTCAGCAGCCCACCCCCAAAACTAAAACCACACCAACTGCTTTACAAGACTACAATAAGGATTTATCAGGCCTAACATGCTGTTCTCAGCGGTGTCAGCAGGAAATAACAAAGAAATTAAAACACACACGTGCTTGTATTGCCTTAGAGTACTCCCTGGAGAGCTGCAGCTAAGAGACTTCCAGCCAGGTATCTCTACATGACAGTTCTCAATACTTTTCTTCTTTCATGCATTTATCCAATTGCCCTTTGAGTCCATGTTGATATTATCATCCACAAGAACCTGCAGAAAGGTATTTCACAGATTATCTATGTGGTGTGTGAAGGAGAACCCCTTGTACCTGCTGTGACTGTCTCCCATCTGATGCCACTTTGCTCTTTTATTGGAAGTGACAGGGACAATTATTCCCTGCGCAGTTTCTTCTTGTGACCTTATAGACTTCTGTCATGTGCTTCCTTCGAGGCTGAGTTTAGGCTAATTATTGCTCATACAAAAGGCTGTTGGTACGTTATTTTGTCTGTTACACTCTTTATGCAGTTTGCACCCTCCTTTTAACTTGATAGGTTGGTAGAAATGGACCTGAAATGAAGGTGTTTAAATAAGTCTGCACGTATACAGGTGAAGATGATGATGTTTTTGTGGCTGATATCTTTGTTCTTTCAAAATTACCTAAACAGGCAGCATAGACTTGATACCACAGAAATATTTGGTCAATCTGTACAGTGACCACAGGGACTGGTAGAGGTGACAGGTTAAATCTCCACTGAGAGAGTGGCACGTTCCTGCCCCCACCCAGAGGTGACTCTGTGCTGCCCATCTTCCCTTGCACGTACTTGGATCAAGGAAATAGTTTGAGAAGTGGACATCTGCATTGACATAATAAGTCTTCACAGTGAGCACCCTGAGACTGATGAGGCAATTTACTCCTCTCAAAGCCTTTCTTCTCAGTGCTCTAGGACCTGCTCTGTTAGATACTCTGTCTTGGGAATGGAAAGTTATTCTCCTTAATTCCATGCTAGAAGTTTCACCCAATTAAGCAATTTCATTAGCTGAAAATTCTTCGATTGTTTGAATCCTACCAAGGATTCAAGACCATATGGATTTTACAGTCTGCTTGAAGTCTCACACTTTGTGCAAGCGATGGAGATGCTGCTTTGTTTTGCTGCTTTTCCTCTTTTACATCCTTAAGAAAAACCACTAATCCAAGAAAACTGATCAGAGAAAATGATGCTGTTTCTGTCACGTCCAGGGGATACTTGTGCAGTGCAACGGCAGAAGAGCATTGATGGGAGATGCCAATAGCACGTTCTCTCCCAGACCTGCAATGGTTATGAGCACCTCCAGCAGCATGTCCTTGAAAGCAGGGGTGCTCAGCCCTGGTGTGCCCATTTGCTGGTGTCCTATGAGCCATGGCTGCTGCTTAGTACCAGAACGCAGAGCAGTTACACCAACCCTTGCTTTCATTTACTTGCATTAAATATGCCTGAAAAAAAAAAAGCTGTCATGTCCCTTTTTGCAATGTTGCAGATCAAACAGAACAGATTTTTTTCATGTTAGCAAGAAAAAATTTAATTTTTCTTAATATTATTACAGAATCACAGAATCAACCAGTTTGGAAGAGCCCTCTGGGATTATAGAGTCCAACCATTGCCCTGACACCACCATGGCAACTAGACCAGGGCACTAAGTGCCATGGCCAGGCTTTTCTTAAACCCCTCCAGAGATGGTGACTCCACCACCTCCCTGGGCAGCCCCTTCCAATGGCTAATGACCCTTGCTGAGAAGAAAAAATTTATTTATTGATGCAAACTGATTCCTTCTCCCTACTATTTCTGCATGCCTCCCCATGAAACAAATATTTTCATCATCCCAATCTGTAGATTAGAATTTAGGATCAAGATTTGTCTCACAGGCTGTGTGAGAGTGGTGAACATCAACTCTTGTCATCCCTATTAAAAAAAAAAAATTCAGAGTTTTAATTGAAAGAGAGATGAGCAGAATTGAAATAACTTTCAATATCATAACGTCCCACTGCATTCCTTTAAAATGTTCCTATAATTGACTGGAGACAGCAGAAAATTATTAATTAAAAGAGCGCCAGGTATTGATTTCAGCGTCTCCTCCTCTGCTATTTACAGCAGGGTGATGTGTCGACCTGGCAATTTGGGTCACGTGCCCAAAATAGTAAAATGCCATCTTTAGCTTTTTTTTTCTCCCCCTCTGCAGGATGAGGTGTCTGGGCTGGGGCTCACACACTCCAGCACTTTTTTTTTTTAAAAAAAAAAAAGGCTACTAGAGTTAAAAAAATGGGTTCAGGAAACTCACGGGTGCAGTTGCAATTTTCCACCTTTTCAATTGAGGTAGCATTGCTCATCCCTCCAATATACAGAAAAAAAAAATGTAAAAGAGATCAATTATATTCTGATGTTTATCAAAGGAGTGTCTACCCTGTGACTGACCTAATTTTTGATGGAAAATAAATGCTTTTTAAAAGATTTCTCAGTTTAAGCATAATTTCATAGAACAGAGTTGTACTTTTTTAATTGATATTTTTGAGAACATAAAGTCCTGGCTTTTTTGTTTGGGGTTTTTTTTTTTTGTTTATCTTGAATGGAAAGACCACAATGTGAAGTTGGAACATACTATCTGACTTTTTTTTTGAGGTTTTTCTTCATTATAGAAACGAAAAGAAAAGGATGGGTAATTTTTAAGAATATCTCAGTTTTATGGAGGGGAAAGGTGTTTTATTTGTTCATTCGAAAAAAAAAACCCAGTTTGGTCATCTCCTAGAAGAGCCATGTGATAGCAGTGGGGCACAACGGGCACAAACTTGTTCATTTTTCATAGTCTGAAGATTTAGGAAACACCAGATGTAGACCTGTAGCCAACTGTAGATATTTAGGGAACATCAACTATAGACTCTCCCAAACTCTGTTTATTTCTGTCCATATTTTGTGTTCTACCTCTGGATGCTCTTTATATTTATAAAAATTTCCACCCTTACGTGACCACTGCTATGTTCTACTATATTTTTCTAGTAGATTTTATGCGCAGTGCAATATAAAATATTAATTATATAATTGATATCGATATGGTATGTAATGCATATATTTATTATGAACTGCAATATATTGCAATGCAATGTAAAACAATACAATATTCTCTATTACCAAGGTCTCCTTTTATGAAGGAGATTGTGGCATGCAGGAATAGGTTTTACAGAGCATTTGGACATCTTGCATCCATTGATGTCAGTTTTGGGTTCCCAAAGTGGTATTTCAAAGTAGGTCATGTCTCAAGATGCAGGAGGATGCACACGTGGGATCTGCAATGGTCAAGAAAGGATCTCCCATCACTACTGTTTACTGAGACTTGGAGACCCAACTGGATCAAGCTCTTGTGCCCAGTAAGACTCAAATCTTTGTATACGCTTAACGAAGCAACTCTCCAGTTCATGTGCACGCCTGTAGGTCTGCCTACATCTTTCCATGCCTGAGTTTCCTAGAAAATATGGCCATTGGGAACTTAATCCTTGTTCTCTTCACCTCTTCTGATCAGATTAAGGAAGATACACTGGAAAAGCCCGTGTCCAACCTACTGTTGTGGGTGCTCACTTGCACCCAAGCCCGGGGAGTTGAAGTGAAGTGGGGGGTCTTCGTGCCAGCAGGTAAAATCATGAAGAGTGGATTTCTCTTGATGCTGCTGAGCCTGCCTCCATCAGGTGATGAGGAGCTCCAGCACATCTCCACGAGTGGTGTTGAAGCCTTTGCAGCGTGCGTGCTAACGCTTGGGGGTTTGACCCCTTCTCCTGGCTGGCACTGTTTGACTGGTACGTTTATTTAAGACAGTAAGCTGTTGCAGCTTGTGCTGCACACATATAAATGTGTGCATTAATAAATAAGCCACCTTCTCTGTGAAGTTGCTTTTAGGAGCTCAAGATTTATGTATCCGAGTGGGACGCTTGTTACAGACAAAGACTTTAATGTACTTCGGTGGAGCAGAGGAGCAGAATGCAAACAGAGGTTGTCTTGCATCAAGGACGTCCTTGGAGCAGGGAGCTGAGAAGCAAGTGTGCGCTGCTCATGAAGCAATGCAAGCAGCATGCCAATACGGTTGCGTAGGCCTGTGATTAATGGCATTAGTTGGCACGTTGGGAGAGAGCAACGACACGTCTTTTGGCTGCTTGAGTACACAAACGGCAGATGCAAATGAAACCTCAGGGACGTGTTTTGGAAGTCAGGAAAAATTCATGGGTGTGACCCACCGGCTGCCCTCCACCAGGACTTGCTCCTGAAGGGAAGGCAAGCAGAAGATGTCTCCATGTCGCTGGGAAAACCCAGCTCCATGTGAACATAGACACCACAGGCGTGAGCAGCCCTGCTGTCCCGTGTGCTCTCCCCAGCGCTGGCAGCACCCGCCACTCTGTGAAAGCACAAGGCAGGATGCACCAGGTATGCAATAACCTTCAGCTTTGTTTCCACCCATCACCATGGATTTCAATCTGCTTTATGTACCAGGCACGAGGATTCCATAATCCTTGCAAAACTCTTGTCATGAAGGCTCTGCTCAGGTTTTGTATCTTCCCTCTCATAACTTGAAATCTTCTTATTCTTCCTAACCATATTTAGTCCTCTTCTCTTCTGACAATTAATTTCTTAGGATGACTATGCATTGTGCCAGAAAATATTTGCCTTTTAGGGCAAGCTACTTTTCAGGCTAATTCAGTCTCTGCACATCTTCGTAGGGGCCTCTTTTCCCGGGCAACCAGCGATAGGACAAGAGGACACAGCCTCAAGCTTCGCCAGGGGAGGTTCAGGTTGGACATGAGGAAGCATTTCTTCTCAGCAAGGGTCATTAGCCATTGGAAGGGGCTGCCCAGGGAGGTGGTGGAGTCACCATCTCTGGAGGGGTTTAAGGAAAGCCTGGACATGGCGCTTAGTGCCATGGTCTAATTGACATGGTGGTGTCAGGGCAATGGTTGGACTCGATGATCCCAGAGGGCTCTTCCAACCTGGTTGATTCTGGGATTCTGTACTCACCAGAGCCATGGTGCAAACCGATGGAGCTCTCTGCCTCCTCTCCCAAGCGGGTGGTTGCTCATCCTGGGTCAGTGTAAGCAGTGAGACAGCTCCATCACTGACTCCGAGTGGTATTTAAATATCTGGACCTTCATTAATTCACTTTCCTCACCAAGTTGTTTCCCAAACAAAACAGTAATGCCAAACAAAAAGTTCCATAATTTATAGTGATGTGTTAGAAAGCAAATAATATCTTTTCCTTTTCTTTAAATTCATTCAACGTATCTATTTTCCTTTGAACTGATTTATAAGAGTTCTTAGCGGGCTTATATATAATTCATAAACAATTTCTATTGTTTTAATATTCCTTAAGCTGGTTTGATTACTTCTTTCTTATCTTTGATTCTTTCCTCACTTTCTCTGGCAAAAGTGGTGCTAGTTGCTATGGTAACTTCTCCTTCCTACCAGTTTGGGGATATTGTTTTTCCTCTTCCCCTTCCCTCCCAGAGGAAACCTTTGGTCCATCTGCAGACTCTTCCCAGCTTGGCCACATCTTGATGCTAAGAAGGGAGTGCAGGAGACAAACCGTAACGAGCCTTTCCCAGGGACACCACCCACAAGCCCCAGGGACACCACCCACACCCAGGTACCTCTGGCTCTCTGCAACAGCTGCCTGCCACACACCTCACACCTTGGGGACAGAGGGAGCTGGGATGGACTCTGCAGCTACATGCCTGTCCTCATCCCCAGCCCCTCTGTCTGCCCAGACTCACCCCCCATCACGCCACCCTCCAAAAGAAGACAGAAAAAGAAAAAAAACCTAAGCAATCAAGGCAACTAATGCCCTCAGCATTACATATAGCAGCTTTCTCATGTCCCACCAGCCCAGCAGGTCCTAGCTTGCTCTCCATTAAGAGCTGAACCATGGGGGTGAGAGGGTGGGCGAGGGCCCAAGCTTGGAAATTCAGGGCTTAGAGGTCATCCTGGGGTGTGTTAGCTGGCTGAGATGGGTCGAGGAGAGCTCTGAGTTAGCACTGTCCTGGGCACAGAGGGGGCATGTGGGAGGGTTTTGCAAACGGGGAAGGTTTTTACAAGGGCATGGAGTGACAGGACGAGGGGGAATGGTTTTAAACTGAAAGAGGGGAGATTGAGATGAGATATTAGGAAGAAATTCTTTCCTATGAGGGTGGTGAGAGCCTGGCCCAGGTTGCCCAGAGAAGCTGTGGCTGCCCCCTCCCTGGCAGTGTTTAAGGCCAGGTTGGATGGGGCTTGGAGCAACCTGTTCTGGTGGA